>NC_140485.1:52195542-52845542 GCF_964271855.1 Acomys minous | reverse complement strand
TCCTCTGCCATTAACTTTTGGCTGTGCTGGTCCTCCAGCCTGGGACAGGCTCTATATACCACTTAGACACATCTCAGGCTGAGGGAGCTCTAAATGTCACTTTTAAGGTCCAGCTCAGGGTTCTAGCAGGCCAGCAATAGCAATGTCTGATAGTCCCAGGACTCACTGAATGCCACAAGTAACATTTCAAACGCTGGGTCTAGAGAGATGGCTCAGTGGTTAAGAACACTTGTTGCTCTTGCAGAGAAATGTGGTTTTGCGCGATGGTTCACAACCATTAACAGTAACTCCAGTTCCTGGAGATCCAATGCCCTTGTCTGACTTCTGAGAATGCCAAGCATGTATGCAGTACCCTTACATATATACAAATGGGACACTCCTACACATAAAAAAAAAAAAAACCCCACAAACAAACAACCCCCTGCTCTTTGCTTGTCCTGTCCAGGCCCTAGGGGATGGACAGGAGTCACTCAAAGCCCCTGAAAGCCCCTGCTATGGTGGAGCTCTGGAGACAGGACCCAAAGCCACAGCATCCTGCTTCACAAGTCAGTAAACTGAGGCTCAGAGAAGTAAAGAAGAGGCTGCCACATCACTACTCAGTTGCTGAGACAGCACAGACATGGCATCATACCCACATGCCCCATTTGTGGCTCAGTGCTCTTTATGGTGTGTCTGTTGGTAGAGGCACCCATCAGATGAAGAAACCCTGTGGTTAGTGCACTCCAGAATGTTCTCTCCTCCCCCTCCTATCAATCATTGCCAGAAAGTTTTTCAATACAGTTCTGTGTGGTAAATACATTCATTCTCATTTTTTAGATGGAGAAACTGGGGCTGTCTGGAAGCCAGGGCTGTGAAGATAGCACCTGTTGCGGCTCCAGAAGTTTCCCAGGAATATTGACTAGATTTGGCTACTTCCTGTGGGCAAGGACAGTAACCTGAATGAACAGAGCCACTCCTGTCCCTGGGGAGCACTCTCTGAGGTTCCTCCTGAAGACACTGTACCAAGCAGGGATGAGGAACGCAGCCGTTCTGCCCAGCCAACCACAGCCATGAAGAGACCCTCTCTTCTTGGCTCTGAAGGACCTCACATTCTCTCTTTCCAATGCACCCTTCAGCATCCATAAAATATTAGGCAAAGAGGCCGAGTATTAGTCAATGACTGCCCAATTTCTTCTGACAACAAGAGCCAGAGGGAGGAAATTGACACTGGTGATTTTTGCTTAGGCCTGACAACTCTAATTAAGTGTCTCTCCTTTCCCGGGGAGCAGGGGCCTGTGACAGCTGGGCCAAGTTGGGCCACACTCAATGAGGTCTCCATGTAAGGACTGATAGTTCCTGGACAAGGCAGGCAGTGTGAGGAGCCCTGGGGTCTACGTGGCTCTCACTTCACCCTAAGCTTCAGGATGGATTTTCTGTGGCTTATATAGCTCCAGAGAGGGAGCCTGAGGCCTGAGGAGGTGCCTCCTGGAGCTCAGGCCCATTGGGAGTGGGAAGACCACCCCAGCAAAGATGGCCAACACCTCTGCGTAGCTTTTACTAGACTGAACCAGGAGAGGGCTGATTGGAAAATTTGAAACCCAAGCCCCAAGGTACCATGCACCTTGGCTCAGAAGACTCCAGATCTCCCAGACTCTGACAAAGCAAAGAAGACTTGGGTCTCACCGGCCAGCACAGCCATCCCTGCTGCATCTAACAGAAACTCTTGACTGCCCCCAAAGAAATGTCACTTGTAGAAGTAGACAGTTAATCTTGGCCATGTCAAAAATTTCTACAGGGGTCACTGGAAAGGCCAAAGTCCTCAGGTCCCCAGTCAGAACTTATAGTGACACTGTTCATCAGCAAGCCCGATGTGGGGTCATGTGCCTCATGTCAGAGGCCTGGGCACCCCTCTCTGCTGCATGGATGTGAGCCGACAGAAGATTCCAGAACTTGGAATAATAGCAGCATCAAGAAGAACCTCAAAGGCAAATTTGAGCGTCTTCCCACATGCTAAGCCTTGTCTCAAGGAGAACGACCACATTCAGATCCCTTCCTGCAAGACTCAGGCAGGGCACAGAGTTGTCCTTGCAGTGGTCTACAAGCTTAGAGTCCCCACATGAAATGGGGACACTTTGTCCCCACCATGAGAGCATGTCTTGCAGTTTCAGTGACGGGCCCGTGAGAGCCCTCTGTGCTATTACACCACTGGCATTCCTGATCAGCTGCATTAACCAAGGGTGAGTTGTCTTCCATTCATGTTGCCAAGTACACAGGTTTCTTAAGGACAACTTGCTAAAGTCAGGGTTCTCCCATCATGCAAACTCTGGGGATCAAATTCAGGCCACCAGTCTTGGAGGCAAGCACCTTTACCGGCTGAGCCACCTTGCCAGCCCAAGCCCCCCCTTTTTTGATCAGTGAGGGTAAAAAAAAAACAGCTTTACCAATGATATACTGTGGACAAATGGCAGAACTCGAATCCAAGGCCACTTCCATTTATCTTCCTAGCTGACCATTGCACCTGTAGCGCAGGCTGCTGTTGTAACCTGCTGAGAAGTTCTGGGCCGTGCTTCTCCAGCCCTGCTCTGATGATTGGTGCCCTGGTGATCCCCAGGGTAAGTGGTATGCTGCCAGCCAATCTCTGACTTGGTCCGATCTGTCCTGGCATCCCTGCCCTCATGCATGGGCCTGAACTCCATCAAGCACCATCCTGTGAACACTGAGTAGGTACCACCTTGATTCCAGATGCTAGCCAGGAAGGTCCCGAGAAGACCCAAGCCAAGGGTAACTAGAGAAGCCATTCCCCAGGGAGTGTTTGCTCTCCAGCTATGGGTCACCTGTAAGGCAGCCCTACCATGGGATCACTCAGGCATTCTCCAAAGCTTCTCAAGTCCTTGGGCTAGGGACAGTCCCAGGAGAGATGACACTAACTCCTAATCATACCCTTGCAGTGGTCTACAAGCTTAGAGTCCCCACATGAAATGGGGACACTTTGTCCCCACCATGAGAGCATGTCTCGCAGTTTCAGTGACAGGCCCGTGAGAGCCCTCTGTGCTATTACACCACTGGCATTTCTGATCAGCTGCATTAACCAAGGGTGAGTTGTCTTCCATTCATGTTGCCAAGTACACAGGTTTCTTGCAGGCCAAAGAACATAGGCCTTGAAGACCAGCATCCCTGGCTTGCATCCTGTGTGCCCTGCTCTCTCTGTATATCTTAGCCTCTAGCCTCAATTTCTTCATCTACAAAATGGACTTAATAATCCCTTCTATATGCCTTTGTTTTGATTCAGTAAAGTGGTAATTTACATAATCAGTTTGTTTGTTTGTTTGTTTGTTTTCAAGACAAGATCTTACTTTGTATCCCTGGCTGCCCTGGAATCATTCTGTAGACCAGGCTGACCTTGAACTTATGGAGATCTGCCACCTTTGCCTCCTGAGGCACATGTGCCACCATGCCTGGTTCTCTATGATCTTTTAAAATACAATGTATAGTTTAGTGGAATAACATCTCCTTGAGGTGCCTGGAATACTATGGGTCAAGCTTCTCATCTATTGGCTGTCCCTGCCTTTTGGATGAAGAAATGGAAGCCCAGAATGTTTCCTGCTTGCTCTGATCATGGAGCTGACAAGTGGTAGAGCCAGGATTTGAACCCAGTGCCCAGACAAGTGATAATGAACCCTGGGGGCTGGAGACAGGCAGACAGAAAAGAGCCCTTCTCCGTGGAGGCAGAAAGAAATGGAGGACTCAGCCCTTTTCTTGCAGGGCCTCATCCTGTCCCACACTCTACTTCTCCACCCAGGCGTCGTGTGAAGGGGGCCAGAGTCAACCCTGAGCCACATGAAAGATCTCCCTTACCCCGGGAGCTGGCTTTACCCTGAGGGGTGCCTTCCCACAGAAATGTGTCAAAAAGTCAGTCTGATCCTGTCAGCTCTGCACGTTCCCACAGCCTGACTCTGTCTGCAGCCTCCCAGTGGCTCAGGAGGCGGGACACCACCCCAACATTTTCCATGGGTTCATTGCCCACAAACCAAGGCCAGCCTCCCACCTCCCACGGCTGCCTCTAAGACATCGTCACACTGGGATGGGCTCACGGGGTCCATGAAACATCCACCCTTCTCGTCTCTTTTCAGAGAGGCTTAAGGGAGAAACCTACAAGGGGATCATGTACAAGGGACTAGTTCCAGGCCTCAGGTCCCCAACCTCACACAGTTCTCTGCTCCAGATTTCTGCCACTTTCTCATGGAAATACCTTCTAAGTTCCTCTCAGAGAAAACTGCTGTCAAGGATCATCAGCCCCCAAGGACACTCTTCTCAAATAGCCAGGATCCCAGGAGGCCTGTGTTAGAGGGAAAAGCCCACCACTCTGCCTTGGTCCACGAGGAAGAGGCACTGGACAGTTTTGCTCAGAATTGAGGCTGCCAAGTTTATTGCTGGTGCAGATACAGAGAGCTGTCTGGGCTTAAGCACTGGGAGGAAGGACTGAGAACCATGGCTGCTGTTGAGCACTTACTCTCAGCTCTCTGCAACCTATGTCCCATTTCCCCCGCGGCAGTTTGACAGATGAGGAAATGGAAGCTCGGTGGCTTACACTGGGAGCGTTAACACCTCCAGGGGCTGAGACCATAGAATTCACAGTAGCCAGGGCCTCCTTTACTTAAGACAGATAAATGGTACAGTTGACTTTAGACTCCACCCCCAGAGACCTGACAGCAGCTTGTGGTCCACAGTGGCAGCAGATGGAACTATTCTTATTCTCACCTTGGGCAGGTAGCTGTGCATAAGGGGTCCTGGTGGGAGTCCAGCATCCCTTGAGAGTCCAGGGGGCATGCCCTGTCAAATCCTAATGACTGCTGGATTTGGTACCTAGCTACTGGCCTGGTACTTAAGGTCATTCCTCCTATGTTGCTGGGTTTCTACAGATGGTAAGCTCCTGGTGAGGCAGGTCCCCAGTCATTTGTAGTTCTCTCTCCCACTTGGGTTGAGATAGCCAGAATTCAAGCACACCCCTTGGAGCCATAGCTGGGAATCAGGTGCTATGGAAGGAGATGCTGTGCTAGTACCCTCTAGGCTGTTACGTGAGAGGGCTGGGACTGCTGGCAGCCAAAGCACTGTATTTTAGGGGCCTCTTTGTTACAGTTGCTAGGCTGCATCCTCAGTCATCCATGGTTCAGATGGGCCACATTGCACGCATGAGACCCTCTGTGATCAGTCATTCAGTCAACAAACATCCCTAAAGCCACTGTGGGCCTTTCCATCCACTGAGGACAGCCCAGGCAGAAAGGTCGGCAAGGCAGTAAAACAACAAAGCAAGGGAAGATCATTTCCATGGCAACAACTGAAAACAAAACAGGGTGGGCAGGAGGGCATTTCTGTAACTTGCTGGGTCATAGAGCATCTTGCTGAAAGGTGGACACATGAGTGCATGCCAATATGATCAGAAGGAGCCAAGCAAATGAATGGGGAGAGGGTAATGTGAGTGGCAAATGGCAGGTAGATCTGGGGTCTTAGGGTGCACAGAGAAGAGGGGCTGGGCAAGGGGGAAGGGTGTGGTGGTGCTGGGTGTGAGGCCACAGAGAAGGTGATCTGGGTTTTCAACCTGGCAGCCCCTGGAGGGGAGTTGGGGGGTACCCAAGTGTAAGGATGTGCAGTGGAATAGAACCACATGATAAAGAGGGTGCCTTCGCACTCAGTCCCTAATTTTCAGATGTCTTGAAAGGCACTACCTGCAGAGAACTCTAATCCGCAACTGCCTGCTCCAAGGTCAAGGCTTCCACTCTCCTGACTGGGAACCTCTCCATCAGAAAACCGGTCCACTTACACACCGATGGCGGCTTTCTGCAGAGATCTGAGGTCAGAGCTCTCCAAACGAGCCATCATCACTAGAAGTGCTATCTGCAGAGGTCCTAGCTTCCACATCTCACCCGCTCATGCAGCAGTGTTCCGAGTTCCCTGAGCAAGAAGATTCGGGGAGCAAGCAGTGACAGCCTTTGTTGATCAGAACAGTGGGGAGTTGTGGGACCCCTCAAACGGTGTAGTATTCAGGACTGAGAAAATGACTGCTCAGATTCAGGCTGTGGTCTCTGGCTTCAGATTTCTGATGGGGAATACTCAGGTTCAGGTGCGCCCTGCACAATAGGTCACACAGGTCATTTCCTACCTATTGTCCTTAGCATCCCGTGATTGGACTCTCTGATTATTCCTACCTGGTGGACAATCAGAATCTGGCCCTCCTCGTGTCCTCAGGAGATGCTGACCGGACCATTGCCCAACAATCTCAATAGTCACCTTATTGAATACTTGCTTCTTTGGTGGACTCACCTGGTCTTTCATGAAGAATCCAGCAGGATTATTCACAACCAGTGGCTTAAACAAATATGTTCTGATTTCCTGGTCCCTGCCCTCCACTCCCATCCATGTATGCATACGTGCATTCACTGGTAAGTGATCCCCAAATGCCTCCTTAGTTTTAACTACTGTACTGGACACTGGGGGTAAGGAGCCTGTGATGATAGCAAAGACACTCTCTGTGCCTTCTGAAGTTCATGGCGTCACAGAGGAGCCAGGAATAAGGAATGGCTTATGCACCAACTGCTTCGAAGGAGATACTTGGTGGCCAGAGAACAGTAAAAAGAAACCTTTGCCTTAACCCTGGAGGGCTTCCCTGAGGAAACCATGTGGTCCAGGCAGCAGCTAGAGAAGGGGCAGAGGCCAGGCTGTGCAGGGACTCCCAGGCCGTGAGGATTTCAGGCTCCACCCTCAGAGCAACAAGCAGTCACCATAGATCCAGAACACAGCAGATGGGATGACCCAATTGATGTTACCACACTGTCATCCCTGCAGCTGTGTGGTGAATGGATCTGGGGCTATGGACTCAGCGGAAAGGTCTGGAGAGATGGCTCAGCTGGTAAAGTGCTTGATGCATGGACGGGGACCTGAGTTTAATTCTTGATGCCTATATGAAAAGCTGGACACTATGGTGCAGTATGCCTGCAATCTCAACAACGGGGAAGGCAGAGTCTGGAGTATCGCTGGGGCTGATTGACCAGCCAGTCTGGCTGAATCTATGAGTTCCAGGTTCAGCGAGAGACTCAGCCTCAAAAATAAGGTGGAGAGCAACTGAAAAAGACATTCATCATTGACTTTCAGCCTGTGCATACATACATGTACAGGTACATGTGTACTGGTGATACACACACACACACACACACACACACACACACACACACACACACAGTCTCCACAGGAGAGACCCTAGGGAAAGGAAGTCTCTTTTTGTTGCCATGCATTTGAACCCCTTCATAAGGTCTTAAACATTTTTCAGGGCCCAAGCACACATGAAAGATCAGGGAAGTAGAAGTGGGCGGCAGGATTAGAACCCAGATCTCCTGTTCTGGATTCTGACCTCTATCCTAGATGAATGCTGCCCCTTCACCCACAATGTGGCCCTCATAATAAGATGGAATTTTTTCCATCATCTCCAATGTACCTGTGGTTGGTTTGGAGGTGGTACCCAAGTGAGAGATGGAGAAAATGCAAAGGGTGAGCAGACTTGGTTAAATGTCATGATTCTTCACTGGGCTGAAACCAAGTTGTTTTTTTTCCCTTTGCTTTCCAAATTAATTCAACATTCCAAATAAATCCAGGGAGACTTAATTGGGGGCCCTTTCATGTGGATTGAAACTCATAAATTGCAATTTGCCGCGTTGCAGGAAGGCGGAGAATTGTACCCCACCTCCTCCCACTTGGCACCACCCTGGAGGGTCTGGAAAAGAGAGGAGGGGGAAACAACTCTTGGGATTTTTCCCAAGTGGGTTTTGGGCTTCCTGTGTCACATTCAATGAATACTGCCGGGAGGAGAACCACAGAATGTGGAAGCAGGAAAAATGGCCAGAGGTGGCTACAGTACAGGTCACCAGGGAGAAACGAAATGGGGAGATGCTAAATGCTCAATACAGCAGAATCAAGGCTACAGGAATACTACAGACTTGAGGCGCTGGGGAGGGTCCTCCCCAGAATGAGCCTTCTGACAACAGAGTTCGGAGAAGGGAAATCTTTCCAGCCAACAGACAGAGACAACTTCATGGCTGTCTGGGAGGAATTTTCTCTGTAGCTGTGGGCCCATTGCTGACAGGAAGTTGAAGGTGAGGCATTTGAAAAACAAACAAACAACAAAAACAGAAATAGCCTAATGGACTGCTTTCTATAACTTTGGCATTGTTATAGCTGTGAGTTGGACCCCTTGGGCACATCTGTGCAAACTGACATGGGTGCCAGGTAGGATATATCTCACAGTGGATCGTGTCATTTCCTGGGGTGACACCTTACTCCAGAATGCAGAATGACATGGAAGGAACTTCTGGTGAGTGGCCTTAAGAGACAAGGCAAAGAAAGTCAGGCATACTGCCCTCTAAGAATGGGGCAGGGTGCTCCGTCTTGTCCCACCTTGTGGTGGGAAGAAGCAGTCCTACTGAAATCCTGGGGCAGGAGCTCGGCAGAAACTTGTCATCTTCGGTTATTTTCAATTTTCCTAATTTCTTCCCCTCCCCACCTGGTATAAACTGAGCAGTGTTCTCCAAGTTTCACACCCTGAAAATCTAACCCCAACGTGTCCATGCTTGAAGATCAAGTCTTTCAAAGAGGTAATTAAGTGTAAAGGACACCTTAAAGGTACAGCCCTGATACAACAGAACAGATGTGCTTATGAGGAAAAGGGGCACCAGACACTACGTAGAGAATAGGCCTCATGAAGACACAAGGCCAGCATCTGCATGCCAAAGAGAGAGACCTAGATGGAAACCAATCATGCTGGAACGTTAACTTTTGACTTCAACCTCCAAAAGCATGGGGATAAGTGTCAGTAGTTGAACCGTCCTGTCTGTGGTACGGCATTGGCAACATGAAGAGACGGCTATGTCAGGCTAGCCCTCCAGTGTGACCTTCCCCTCCCTTGGCCTCATGTCTGCAGATCAGCAAACTTCAGTCATCCCAATACTGGAGCAGCCAGGGACCCTCAGTTAGTCCAGTGGGTTGAGATGGGCCTGACCCACGTGGTTTTATATAAGAGAAAAAAAAATCACAGGAAGATATTTTTATAATTTTAAAGACTTATTTTTGAAATGCCATTTTATTGTTAATTGTGTATGTGTGTGTGGGTCTGTGTGCATGTGTGTACAGGTCCCACGGAGGCCAGAAGAGGGCATCATATCCCCTGGAGCTGGGCTGTGAGCCACCCAGGGTGGATACTGGGAACTAGATTTGGATGCCCTGCAACAGAAGCCTTTGACCACTGAGCCATCTCGCCAGCCTAGGAATATGTCCTTAGGATTAACTAAACCATGACTCAATGGTGAAACTAGTGCATAATGCTTCAAAGGCTATTTCCATAATCTCAAGCTGCTTATCCAGAGTTCTGACTCACAAAAAGCAGAACAGAGGACTTTACATTGGAGATACATGGCAGCTATCCCCTTCCTCAAAAAATATGAAAATTATCGTGTACAATGACGAGGCCACAGCCACAGTGGCCCTCTTGCCATGTGTATCAAACAGTCAAGATTTACAACATGGCAAGCCATCTGCCACCAAACCTGATGACCTGGGTTCAATCCGTGGGGGCCACGTAATAGTAGAAGAGAATAGATCCCCGTAAATTATTCTCTAGCCTCCACCCACAGGCTGTCACGCACACAGCCACACATATACACATGCATACAAAAAAAATAAGCTGCAATAAAAATGTTAATAAATAAATAAGGCATCAGCTGGGTAAGTCAGCTCTGTGGGTGAATTGTTTGCCTTGCAAACCTGAGAACCTGATTCCATCGCTGCAAATGATGGAAAGATGGAAAGAGAGGATTCACTCCATAGAGCTGGCCTCTGGCCTCTACATAGGTGCCATGGAATGTCCCATTCCTCTGCTAATAATAAATAAAATGTTTAAAAAAGAAGTAAAGTGGGTGTAGATGAGGAAGGGACCCAACATCAGCCTCTCACACATATGCACACACACACACACACACACACACACACACACACACACATACATACACATACACACAAACTCACACCATGCACACAATTTTTTAAAGAGTTAAATTTAATTTAAAACTCAAAATTAAATTTAGGGACATTCTTCTGATAAGTATTTACTTTGGGAAAATATTAGTGAAAAGCTTAAAAAGTGATATAGATTAAAGCAGGCCAGAAGGATATCACAATTACAATTATGAGTTGTCCTGGTTGGGTTTTATCAGCTTAACACAGGTAGAATTATCTGGAAAGAAGAACCTCAGTTGAGAAAACACCTTTATCAGATTGGCCTGTAGGCAAATCTGCTTCAGCTCCTGTCTCCAGGTTCCTGCCCTTCCTGAGTTCCTGCCTTGACTTCCCTCACTGATGGACTATTACCTCAAAGTGTAAGATGAAATAAACCCTTTCCGCCCCAAGTTGCTTTCTGCCAAGGCATTTTAATCACAGCAATAGAAGCCCTAACAAAGACAAAGTCTTGATTACTATTTGAATAGGGGGTGGGAAGAATTTGCCGTGCAAGCTTGAGGACCTGAGTTCGAATCTCAAGAATCAATGTAAAGTCAGTGGTGGAGCCATGTCTATAAAGCCAGTGTTCCTATGGAGGAGGGAAGGCAGAGAGAGGGTCACTGGGAGCTCACAGGCAGCTACCTGCCAATCACAGCAGTGAACAATGGGAAAGTCCTGGCTCAAAACAAGGTGGCAGGAGCCTATGGGATGGCTCAGAAGGTAAAGGACCTTCTCATTAAGCCCTATAGCCTAGCGTATCAACATGCATTTGACCCCTGGAACTCCTATGGTAGAAGAGAACTGACTCCACACATGTATAGACCATGACATGTACATATGTACACAGTCTCTCCTCTCCTCTTATAAATAAATTAATAAAGAAAACATAAAAACAAGGTAGAAGGTGAGGGCTAACTCCCCAAGCTGTCTTCTGACTCCACACGTGTTGTGTTACATGTGTGGCTGTGTTCACACACAAACATACATACTCATGCACATCATACACATGCATATCACACGCAGAGAAAGATGTAAAAATGTGAAACGGGAACCATGTCTGTGACTTATTAGTGAGTGGTTTTGAGATAGCCACACGGGGATGAGAAGAGGCCCACAAGGAAAGGAGCCCTTGGTAACCAGAGAGCAAATGCTGGGTGCCTCGGGCTTCTCTGTCCCATTCCTGTAACCCTTCTATAACCTTGAGGTTATTTAAAAACAAAATGTTTTGCATACCGTGGTGTTCCTCAAAATGACCCACAGGCTGCCTTCTCCTTGCCAAGTCTGACTTTTCCCCATCTCTCCGTGTCAGTCAACACACCTCTTTTCAGCAGACGACAGCTTGTAGAGCCCTTTGCTTTCCCGTTCTGCCTTGGCTATCAGGAAGCACCTCTAGGAAACAAAGAGGTATCTGCTTGGGGAAAAACAAACAACAACCAAACCAAACCAAACCACAAAAAACAAAAACAAAAACAAAACAAAACAAAAAAACCCAAGCAAACAAAAAACAAACAAACAAACAAAAAACCCTCTCACTGTTCCAAATCTTATTTTCCTTGAATCTAGAAGTGCATAAAATAACCACGCCTACTCCAGAGGACGGGTGTAGAGATGCTAACTGCTCCCTGCTCTTAGGTGCACAGTCAGCATCCCTAATCTTACTGATGTTCTTGCACTACTATGGCTCACTGCAGCCTGACCACTGCAGTGGGCTTGAGCAGCTCACCAGAAGCTTACAGGACATTTCCCCCATATCTGAGGTGGCCACACAGGACACAGGACATGCCATGTGCTCTCAAAACACAACCACAAGGGTGGAGGCACAGCAAGGGCACAGTCCTCATCCAGCATGTGTGAGGCCCTCGATGTTCCCTCCCGAGTACCATATTAAAAAAGCCATCGCCACATTGTCACAGTACTGTGGGAATAGAGAGACAGTAATAGTTCCAGAGGCAGCAGACTGAGGTCGGGACTCCAGCTGTGCTGTGCAGACATCCCCGTCATCTCTAAACCACATTCACAACTCCGAGCATACTATTATTTAATTAGTATTAGCAAAAGCAGTTTTTAAAAACTGCATCCTCTGCTACGCAGCACTCATGGGTGCTGAGTTAGGCAATAGCATCGATACAATGACAAGGTTACTTGTTGATCGATATTTTTCTATTATGTATTAAGTCTATAAGGATTACAGTGCTTAAAAATCATTCCTGGTGGAGTGCAGCTCAGCAATAGAGTGCTTCCTTAGAATGCCTGAGCCTCTGGGTTCCATTCCCAGCACTTGGCAGGGAAATTCTGCCCAGAACAATTGGCAGCGAGCAATTATTTTCAGAATCCTGCTTCTGCCATACATGAAAGGCAATTGGGAAACAAACGTCAGTTAGAGCCCTGTGACCGAGGAGCTTCACGGTGTGGGAGCTTTGCACAGCCTCTCCAGCTTCCGTTTCCTCTTCTTCACTGCTTGTGTAAAGCCCACTTCATGGAACCTGGACACTGCCTCTGGCTCAGGCATCCCGTGAATGGCTATAATGCCTTGTGCTCCACACTATAAATGGCTCACAAGTGAACAAGACATATGATTGAGTCACTTGCAACCCAGTGGTCTCAGAGTACTAAGCAGGATGGCCTTATGTTGTCTCTCTCTTGAGCATCCCAGGCAAAATGCAACAGTGTTTGTGTGAGGGGAAAGCGGCCCTCGGCTGGGAGATGGAAGAAGGCTTCAGGGTGAAGGATGCCAAGGGGTGGGTGGGCCAAGCTGTGAGAGAGTACAGGGGAGAAAAGATGAGCTTGGGCAGAGCACGGAAGTGGGAAAAGCAGAGACACCGTGTCTCCCCAACTTGCCTTCCCTCTGGGAACAGAAAGCTGTCTCCCTTGCCACCCTCCCTACTGGTGAGAGATCTCCAGTCTCCGCCACCAGCATTCTGCTACCCCCTGGCTCCCTTCCTGCTCACCCACATCACAGCACATTCTTTTTACTATCGTGCTCCTCTCCTCAGATCCCAGAGGGATGGAGCCACAAGAAGTCTAGACAGGAAAAAGAATGTTGAGGACTTGTAGTCCTCATGTCCTTACGGCTGTAGACACAGGGGTGAGGTTCTGTGCCTTGCAGGGAGAGACTGGGAGAGGTCAGGGAGCAGCACGTGCTCTGTGCTGCCCCAGGATCAGTCAATAAAATGTTTGCTGCACAAACAAGGACCTCCAGTATCTCTATGAAAACCCAGGTGTAGCAGGGTGTGACCAGCATAAGATGAGCAAGAACTCCTTAAAGACACACACCCTTCCTGTAGCCAGGCTTGGACAGATAGCAGGGAAAGCCACCACGTCTGAGGGAGGAAACTTCTATGGGTTCCCAACATCTGAAGGGAGGAGGCACAAGGAATGCACATCAAATACTACACACACGTGTTCTGGAAGAGAAAATTCTCGTTTCATTAGCTGGGGCTGGAGCCACGAAGGGAACTCTCAGTGGCAGCGTCTTTTGAGGGCCACGGTGTCTGTCTTCTCGTTTTTGATCTAAAAAAGAAAAGGAAAGAGGAAGGGAGAGGAAGAGGGGGAGGAAAAAAAGGAGAAAGCCCCCCCTCACCGTAATTGAATTAGAGAGCCGGGCCCCCGGGCTGCATCTGGAATCCAATAGGCCTTTGTGTAGTGTGCTGAGGAGCCCGGGACAGTTGGGATTTCATAAGGGCCAAGCAGGAGCCACAGCAGCCAGGAAGCCAGTCCGGGTGGATGAGGGTGAGGAAGGGGAAGGGAGAGCTGCTGAAACTGAAAGCTGAAGGCCTGTCTTGCTCCAGGCTCTGCCCTGACCTAGGGTGGCTGGCCTCACACCAGAAAGCCCGGACAGAAGGCAAGTTTGAGGCCGGCTGCATAAACAGAAAGGTCCCAACAAGGGCCAGGAGGTCCCCTGAGAAGCCATGGTTGACCAGGACAAAGGTGGAAAGAATTAACACCCCACCCCCAGCACCTATTGTGTTCCAAGGTCTCAGCATCCTAAAAAAAAAAAAAAGAAAAGAAAGAAAAAGAAAAAGAAAAAAAGAAAGCGCCAGTTGACCAGTGCATGTACCATGTCCCAGTGTGTGGGGCATGGGGCTGGCCTCTCTCTGATACATTGTCCCAGGATTAATACTATGACAGCCTGAGACTTACCAGTGGAGAAACCCAGCAAGGTAAATCATTTGTCTAATATAAATGGCAGAGCTAGGCCCTCCCAGGCTGGGCTAGTTTGAAAGCAGGGCCAGAACTTTGCTTTTCACTGCTCTTTCTTAATCACAATCTTGTTTCATCCTTAGAATGGTCTTACCAAGTAGACGTGTGCCTGAAAGGTAAACTGAGGTACAGGGAAGCCAAACTGACGTTCACAGTCAGTGATGAACTGATCTGAGCTTTATACCTATAATCTGTGACTCTGCAGGCCAAGATCCATCCACCTTGCCTGCTGGACTGGCTGAAGCATCCCCACAGAGTGTGTAATGGTTAGTTTTTGTCAGCTTGACACAATCTAGAATCAGAGAGTCTCCGTGAAGGGTTGTCTAGATCAAGTCAGCCTGTGAGCATGCCTGGGCAGGGGTGGGATGTGTGTGTGTGTGTGTATAATTATCCTGGTTATGTTAATGGAGCTAAGTATATGCCTGCTTGCCTTTCCCTAGGCAAAGGATCCTGGGCTGTATCTGAGTGCCAAGGATAAGCTGAGCACAGGCATGCATGTGCTAATCCACTGTTCCCGCTGTCTTGACTTCCCCTGCAGTGATGGACTGTAAGCCTGGCATTGTGAGCCAAATCAGCCATTCTGTCAGGGTATTTGATCAGAGCAACAGGAAATAAAACCGAGTCAGTGCGTAGTCTCCTGATTCCTGTTCGGAGCAAGGAGTCCAGTGAATAGGGGCAGGAGTCGTCTGCTGGCAGAGTGGTGGTGGTGGAGTGCATGCCCAAATATAACACAGCCCCATGGGCTGCTGGGATATCAAATTACACCTTGTAGCCACCACCCCCCCCCCCCCCGGATTCTCACAGGTATATATTATCTGCCAGCCAACACTCTCACCGTGACACTCAGCACTGAAGAACAAGAAGGCAGAGGCTGATCTTATGAAGACTCCGCTATCCTCTGTGGCCTCTGAAAGTGACAGTATTTCATACCATTGTGTGCCATGCTAACAGCATGGTGTGACCTGAGGCTAAGGCTCTCAGCTTCAGCCTGAGTTGTGGGTCAGGCAGGATCTTCACAGCTACTCCTACCTTCACCTGTTTTGTGTGTGTGCTACCATCCTGTCCCACTCCAGGGAGGCACAGCAGAATCTCTAGACATTGACCCATCCCTCAGAAATACAGTGGGGAGAAGGAAACTGCCCCATCTTGGAAACTGCGGGCCTGAGGGACAAAAAGCAAACACAGGGGAAGAAGTCCGAGCTGTGACCAAGAGTAAACCTGGGGGCTGGGCTCATCTGGTTCAACCCCAGCACCCACATGTCAGCCCACAACTGTGGGTAACTCCAGTCCCAGGGCATGTGATGCCCTCTTCTGTCCTCCACAGGTACTGCATACATGTGGTGCATAGGTATGCATGCAGGCAACACACACACACACACACACACACACACACACACACACACACACACATACACACACACACACACACACACACACACACACAAACACACATACACACACAGAGAGAATTATTTTAAAAGAAGAAACCAGAGCCCACAAATCAAGTCCAGAGACCCAGTAGTAGCCAAAACAGGCCCTGAGTATCCCTTCTATGTCCCCAGCCCTCTGCTGTCATACTCCTTATCTTGCTTTTGGTTAACTCACAGTTGCTGTGGGCCCATGGAAGAGACAGCTGTGCATCCATAACAAATCCCATTCTATTCCCTACAGAAACAAGACAGAGCAGCCTCAAATATGTCTTTAAAGCATGGTGCCAGTGGCTATTTTAAGCCTTATGCTCACTGGAAGTGACTAACACTGATTAAGGTTTTATGAGAAAGGAGAGAATTCCTCTCAGGCCCCTCCACAGTGGCTCCAAACCTTCTCATCCTCACTTTATGAACTACCCCCACCCTGGACCAGTGCATCCGGCACAGTGTGATTTACTTTTCCATTGGGCCTCAGCCAGCCCTGAGCCAGCTTCTGTCTAACTCCAGTGTGCTGATATTGCCAAAAAGCAAAACCCAGCCTTAGGAATCGGCTATTAAGCTTTTGCTGAATTCAACCTGAAACAGCTGTGGCTTTCTCAGCTTGGAAGGAGGAAAGTCACCTGAATCTGCAGGTGTCCCAACATGTCTCAGCATGCATGGTCATCTCTCTAACTCCCTCTTTCTGGAGCCCCTCACACAGCCACCTGTCCTCCGCACAAGCTTGTGATTCTCTCCTGAAAATAGTTTTTCATGTCCACTGTGCTCCAGGCCTTGCACTAAGCCCTGAAGATGCAACGAAGAGTCCTCACGTGCTGGCCAGGAGTGTGAGTCCCACTAATCACATTCCAAGGGGAGGGGAGGGGAGGGGGAGGGTGGAGACCCGCACACTGAGCATCCTCAGCTGGAATGATGGGAAAACATACCCAAGGCTAGTTGTTTGCATCTCTTCCCAACTCAGCCATCTTGGTAGTGTGGCTTGGACCATAGACATTGGTGAGGTCTTTTTAATATTGACTTTCCAGAGATCTCGTTTAGCAGCCTAATGCCTACATCAGAAACAATGAGAGGAGGCCCAGTGCCTGCAAGGGGCTTGGGCAACAAACTGGACACAGGCTTCTTGGATGAGTACTGTGCAAGATGAGGCTGAAAGGACGCAAAAGACAGAACAAAGAACATTTCCCCACACTGAGGAGCAACAATAGGCAGAGACAGGAGATGTGATTGGATTTTTGCTCCAGGAAGACCACTCTGAAGACATTTTGAGGAGGGAGGTTGTTCATAAAGAAGGCTAGTTAGAAGGCATAGCCGAAGTCCAGACCCTAGTTTTTCTAAGGTTGCGGGGGGCATCTACAAATTCAAGTCTTCCCCATGAGAAAAGGTTGTGAACCCAGGGGAAAAAAATCCATGGTGCCACGTGAAAGCCACAGGTCACTAGGCATATGTCTCCCATGGTCATCAGAGTAAAATCCTGCCTTTTTAATTCCAGTATTGCTTGCGAAGACTGCGCCCAAGGTAGAATGCCCTGAGCCTCTGCTCATAGCATCCTCACTGCCCCTGCTCACCCATCCCTTAGGCTTTCTCTTATTTTCCTGTAGCTTGTATACAACAACTCCCAAGGCCTGCCAGGGCAGCACTGCCCCATCCAGCCTCAGAAATCCAGGCACACACTAATGGGTCTGAGGATGAATGGTGACCCATGCATTGATGGGTGGTGGATGGACGGATAATAGGCTCATGGGTAGATAGATGCATGACAGAAGAATGAGGATGGATGGTTGGTAGATTGCTAGGTAGATAGATGGATGGATAATGGCTGGGTAGGTAGATTAATGGTTAGATGGATGGGTGGATGGACTCATGGATGAATGATGATTAGATGAGTTAATGCATGGATAATGAGTGGATGGATGGACAATGGGCAGATGATGGGTAGATGGGTGAGAGAGTGGATATATGTAGATAGAAAGGGAAAAACAAGAGAACCAATGGTCTTCCAGTCTTATTGAAGACCTTGGGAAAGAGGCACACTGAAGAAGAGCAGAAAAGCCTGAGGGTCTGGGAAAATACAGTAGACTTGAGGTTAGGGGATGAGTGAGGGAACAAATGTGGTGAAACACTAACTCCCAGGATGCAAGTGGAGGGGGTTTATGAGGCCGTGTCTCTGCCTCAGCTCATAAACTTGCCTGGGTTCCTTTGTCTTGAGGCTGGCCTAACCCAGAGGAACGCCCTTGCCACACTGCAGGGCACATGGGCCCTTTTCCTGGTGGTGAAGTTGACAGGCAGTGGGATCTTCTCAACATGCCTTGGTTAAATACTGCACAGAAGCGTTTCTTGGCTCCTTGGCCAGTAGGGCAACCTCGAACAATGGGGCACTTAGAACATTCCTCGTCTTGTTTGGAGTACCAGTTCCACTGTGTGGAGAGAACAAAGACCCATCCTCTTCTCTGGAAGGAGGTGTGGATCTCCAGGGGCTAAGGCAAGATGAGAGCACTCTGTAAACTATAAAGAGCCGTTCTCCTGTGGGATATGCGCATCATTACTGTGCCTTGTTTTTCTGTCTCCTCCGGGTCTCTGAGGGCTTCCGTGGTCTAGACACGGGAGAGGACTGAGGAAGAAGAACATAAAAGTGAATAAGGAGCATCCAGCCACTGTGCTGAGGAACATACACTCTCTCCTATGGCATGCCCCACTCATAGCAATGAGGGCAGTGACCATCTGAGCCATCAGAGCTGCATACTCTCAGGCTGAAGGCCTGTCTCCTCTTCGAAGTGGGAAGATTAAGTTGTGGCTAGATGCCATAGGCCCCTACGGTTTTTCTCCACCCACTGTTGCATCCAAAACTCCTCATGATCCACTGACTGACCTTGCCTATGACCAGCAACACAGCCTAGACCAATTTCATTGAAACTCTCCTCGTTCCTCAAGCCAACGTGTGTGAAGCCTGGGTATGTGAGGACCGGGGGTGAGCCTGCATGTGTGAGGCCCAGGTTTCTGAAACCTGGGTGTGAGACTTTGCTTTGGGAATCCAAGACCTGCTCCATTGCTATGCTTTCTCTTTGGACTACTTATTGTAGGTGTGGCCATCCACGTCTTTATGTCTACATTGTGTGTAGACATGTGTACATCATGTCTACATTATATGTTTGTATATTGTATATTGTATATTGCTTTCCCAGTTTCTCTTGCAGCTGAGGGTAGCCACATGACTCCATTCCTGCCAATGAGATGTGACAGAGGAGTATACTGGTGACTTCTGACAAGGGTTCCCTATTGCCGGGAGAGTCTGGGTAGCCAGAGATTGGAGTCTCCTTAACATTCGAGTGCTCTCTGCACTGTGGGAGATAAAGGTGGGTCTTTGATGGGACTCTTTGGCTGTTATACTCAGTTTAGAGATTGGGCTTTGAAATTTTGTTCTGGTATCCTTTGAATGTCTTGTTAAAGTTTATGACTGAAAGTAGATGATTCTCTTAACACCCCCCCCCAAAACTCCAGTGCTAGGGATGGCACTCAAGGCCTTGCCCATCAGAGCCTGTGTTCACCCACTGAGCCCCAGGCCCCGATCAGGTGGAAGCCTTCCTCACAGATACACTGTCATATGAAAGCCACAATAAGGGACGAGAGAAGGTTCTAGAATGGGCATATTTGCCAAAAATATCACATACAGTAGATGGGGTAGATACCCCCACCTCAGAAGGGAAGAGCTATACTGGAAAGGACAGGCAGAGATGATGCCATCACTCCCACCATTGCCACCAGGCCTCTGCCTCTGAGGAAGTCTGACTGCCCCACATCATTTCCTCTAATGGCACTTAGGGATATAGGGCATGGATAATGAGTGAAACTGCCCAGACAGGACAGGTTCTACTCCTAGAAGAACAGTCAAGGAAGAAGATTGACCCTCCAATGGCCCCTTTACCTTAACTTCACCCCAGCCCATGACATGGGCTACAGCTAGAACCTTCCCTAAAGAAAGCACCTCCAGCCATCTGGACAGCATTGGGCAGGCAATTACAAGACCTAGGGCTTGAATCTTGGCCTTACTATTTACTGGCTGTGAACTTGGGCCCAAGGGAAGAACTCAGTGTTTCCATCTGTGAAATGGAGCCATCTTTATTGAATGGTAAGTTCTATGGTAGTTATTAAGTAGGTTAAATATTAGCTCCACTCTTCATTGGGTTATTTTAAGGAGTAAATGAATATTTTGAGGAACTGGCTGGGCCTGGAACTGGCCAGTCAGTGCTCTGAAAAGAGGATTAGTACTTGATGATCAGTGGCCAGGAAGACTCTGACCAACCAGGACCCCCTCTGCCATCTTGGATTAAGAGCCCAGCTCCTGGGCTGCTGGGTGGTGGCTTGGTAGAGATTCATTTTTCCAGCTGTGAAAGCAACTCTGTTTAAGAGCTCCCATCCAGCCCCCATCCCTATGACTGAACTTGAGAGGCTGTGTTTGCTTAACACCCACAACAAAGTAGCCCCCCTAAACCCCAGAAAGCAGGAGGCTTGTGCCAGGGGATCCCACTCACGACTGCAATTGAGCTAGACATTCATAATTTTGGTTTAACCAAAAGAACCTTGGGTTTCTTACTCCCATTCGGCTGACACCTCAGAGACCTCACAGTGTGGGATTGCCTTCCAGGCCTCACCCCAAGCAGCCTTCTGGGGTGTGTTGGTGGCTGTCCCCTGCTACTGTTGAGAACAGCTAGCTGTCCTGAAGAAGTGATTGCTCAGTCTCAGGGAGAGTGGCCTCTGCCCCCCCCTCCCCTCCTCATGTCTTGGGCTCTCTCAGCTCAGTTCAGCCTCTCATCTCCTTCATTCTGCCTCTTTCAGTGTCTAAGTTGACTAAGCCCTGTTTTCTGCTTCTAGTTTTCTTCTGGATACATTGGTCTCTTGGCCCCATTTCCTGCTTCTCAACTTCCCCCTCTTTTTTTTTATGTGTCCATGCTTTCTTTCCTGCTGACTATCTTAGTGTTTCAGAACGGTTTCCTGCCTTTGACCTCCCTGGCAATCACCCCTACCAGCATTAGTGTGAATTCCTGCCTTTAGGGTTCTTCTATACAATGTGTACTGTTTCTCTTAGGCTCTCTCAAACAGCCCTGCCTCCTTTAATTCCTCTTTCCCATCTTGAGCTTTCATGCAAGGCTATGCCCTCCTCTGGAAGGCTCATTCCGAGGCTTTCTCAGGCCACCGTCCCCGGGAGCCACATTCAAGAGATGATGAGCAGGACCCCATCCTCACAGAACAGCTCTCCGGTCAAGTGTGCTCACTTGCTTTGGAGAAGGCTTTACTGAAGGATTTCCATGTGGCTCCCCTTGACCTAGCTGGCTGTGAGCTGGTCTTCACCAGCTGTGAGCCTATCATCATCAGAGAAGACTGATAATAAGGCACAATTAGTTCAAATCCCCATTTTACAGAGGAGGAAGCTGAAGTTCAGGGAGGTAGGTTATTATGACCCAGGTCACATGGAGCAACCAGGGCAACTGTGTGAAGATAAAGACATTGGGTTGTCTTAGGTTTCTGCTCTTCATCTGTAAAATGGGGCTATCTTCTGGGAGGTAGGAGGATGGACTCTGCTCCACCAAGCGCAGATGGAGGTCCATAGCAAGCACCAGGCAATGTATTCAGTTCTGTGCATGATGCTTGTTATATGTAACACAGACAGTGGTACAAACACAAGCTCCTGGCTCTTCCCCAAGGCTTTTTGCAAACCAGTCTCCATCATCTGGCCCAGTAAGAATACCCCTACTGAGTCCTCATTCCTGAAGACACCTCTCAGAGTTCCCTACCCTGTTTTGCCATAGCAGCCCTCACACCAAGGGCCGTTTCAAAGGGTTTCCCCATCCTCCCCACCATGGTCACAATAGCTCTCTCCCCATGGACTCTGAGCAGACAGAAGAAAGCCCAGGCAGGAGATCAAACGTGAGCTCTGTGGAAGACAGAGGAGACAGAATGAGAGGCGAGATGGAGCGGCAAGAATAATGACTCCCATCCAAGTTGCTTCCCATAAACCCACAGCTCTTTGAAGCCTGCTTTCCTTTAATAAAATGCACTGTTATTAATGACCCAAGTGGAAGCTTTCTGGGCAGGACAATGCTGAAGTCCCTGGTGGCCTCTGTGGAGCCTTGTGCATGGGAAAGTGGCCCAGAGGATGCCTCCACATGCAAAGGGCCAAGAGGCTTGTCAAAGGAATTGGAGGGGGGAATATGTCTGCATGAATGCTCATGGGTACCACTGGCATCTGGGGCTGCTACAATGCTCTTGGGCTAGCAGGGTCTGTGTCGCTGCTGCTATCCAGCCTGTTCATGCATTCAGGAAACATTTGCTGAGAGCCTAATCTGTGTTGGGCCCTGTGAGGATGCAAAGGGTAAACCACACACATTCCTGCCCCAGGGAGACTGCCAGTTGAACTTGAAATCCTTATTATATTATTTTATTTTACTTTATGTGTGTGGATGTTTTGTGTGCATGTATATCTGTGCATCCTGATGCTCTCAGAGGTCAGAAGAAGGCATCAGATCCTCTGGAGCTGGAGTATAAATTCCATGTGGGTGCTGGGAATTGATCCCACATCCTTAGGAAGAGCAGGCAATGCTCTCAACAGCTGAGCTGTTTTTTCAGTCACTGAGAAATCATTTTTAAAGTGTGTGTGTGTGTGTGTGTGTGTGTGTGTGTGTGTGTGTTGAGGTGATGTTTATGTGTGCAGGACCATATGTGTGCAAGAGTTTGAAGACCAGAGGCCAATGTTGGGGGCCGTTATTCAGGGAGTGTTCATCTTATTTTCTGGGACAGGGTCTCTCAATGGGGCCTGAGGCCCACTGAGCAGGCTAGACTACCTGGCCAATGAAGTTCAGGGATCCACTTGTCTCAGCCTTTGGAACGCTGGTATTATAAGTGCACATTGCCATGCCCAGCTTTTTATGTGAGTGTTGGAGAGTGACTTTAGGTTCCAGGAAGCCATCTCTCCAGACCAGAAATCATATCTGAGAAGCAGGAGCTAAGATGTTGAGGGGTCTAGAAGGCCCAGACTAGACTTTAATACCACTCTTAACATTCCTCATTATCATAGAGGGCTTCTCCTGAACTCCTCTAAGCTACAAGGTCACTCAACACCTGTCTGTGGCTACAACAAACCTTCGACCATGGTCTCTCGACCCACTCCCACCCACCTGCAAGTCAAGGCGCTATCAAATCATGTTTCTGTCTGCTACCCTTGGCAGTGGCTATAGATCTGGGGTAAATGACTCCTCTAGGTCATGATAAATATCTTGTTAGGAGGGAATATGACACAAGTCCTAATCCTCATGCTCTGAAGGTGGGGGTCTATCAGCACCCACCCTCCCCGCAATTCCTGGGACCAATAGGGAGCTTCTCTGATGTCTGAGGTAATAAGGAGTGGAGGGCAGGCATGGTGCTATGGGGGAATCACATTTAAGTTATGAGAGGACTCTTCTCACTGTACTTAACTCCTGCTAGGACACTCAAAGGCTTCTATATGATGTGAAGCGAGTCCAAGCCTCTGGACCTTTCCATGGGTTCTGCCTATCTAACCTTTTTATTCTGTAGAGAGTTCCAGGACCATGAAACCCAGGCCATTGAAAACCAAACTCTCTCCTCTCCCCACACCATCATCCCCTTCTTTCTCCTCTTCATTCTTCCTTCTTTGCCCTCGCCCTCTTTCTCCTCTCTTCCTTTCCTTCTTCTTCAAACAAGCACTCAGAGACTCAAACAAGTATACAGCAACACTCCTGGTTCTGCAATCTTGTCAAACACCCAAACTCTCTGGACCACCATCTCCTCTCCCATAAGCAGGCATAAACATGCCTCATACAAAGCAAATGTGATTTCTGAGCTCCCACGTAACTGCATGAGCCATCTACATACCAGCTCTGCCTGCCACTGCAGGAGAAAGGGGGGTGCTTATGAGAGCCTCCCAAGGTGATGGGCTCCAGAGGTGCTCAGCATGGACAGCTGGGATATCTCAGGATTTGCTGTGAACTTTGACTGTGGACGTCTGCTTCTGAGTACAGAAGACCTTCCAACCACTCACTTACTTGAAGTATGAAGCTCTTACCTTGCAAGGGGCCACTGGTAACTTCAAGGTAGAACAAGATCATGAAGTGAAGGCCCCCTGCATTCCATCTGGTGAGCGAACTTCCCATATACACATGACCATAGGATTCAGGGACCATAGGACTGTCTAAGAGATTCCCAAAACATATGACCTATGGATGTTGCCCTTGGCTACCCTATCCCCAAAGGTAGAAAGTAAGTCCCTATCTTAGTGTTCTATTACTGTGAAGGGATGCCATAACCATGACAATTCTTATATAAGAAGGCATTAAATTGAAGATTATTTACAGTTTCAGAGGTTTAGTCCATTATCACAGTGGATAGCATGGAGGCATGCAAGCAGATGTGGTGTTGAAGAAGTAGCTGAGAGTTCCATATCTGAATCCAAAGGCACCAGGAAGAGACAGGTTAGAACTGGCTTGAACTTTTGAAACCCTAAGGCCCACACCCAGTGACACACTTCCTCTAACAAGGCTTCCCCCACCCCAACAAGGCATACCTCCTAATCCCTCTCAAGTGGTGTCATTCCCTAATGAGCAAGCATTCATATTTATGAGCCTATAGAGGACATCTTATTCAAATCACCATGGTCCCTATTCATGAAGATACTATACATTTTAAAAACAGGGCCCAGAGACCCCTGAATTGGAAATGACCTGGATGCCCCTCCCTCGGAACTACCTTTCATGATATCCCAAGGCATCATGCAAACTTTTGAAGGAGGAAGGCAACACCTAGCTTTGATGCCTATGAAGCTCATCAATAACCAGCATGGCATGATAACCCTATGGGTGTAATAGTGGCACACATATCTGGGTAGTAACCAACTGCTCTCTCATTGGACTTAAGACTTACATGCTCAACAAGAGGGACGCCATGACTGGTACTGGAAACCTAGCTAACTACTCAGTGCTAGTGAAGTCACGGTTATTGGAGGAGGATCTACAACCACTAACTTACTAAACCAGCACAAGCCCTAACAACAATCTATAAACATTTGTCCTTATACCCATAAATAAGTGTAGCCTTCACACACCCATCAAGAAACTTCTCTTTGCAACAGATAGAAACCACTACCAAAAACCAATGATGTATCCCAATAGATACATCTACAAAATACTCAGGGAACCTTGTGGAAGATGGGGAGAAAACGAGGGGATCAGAGAGTTAGCTATGAGATTGTGTCTCTTAGTAACATCAGAATCCTCACCCACAAGGTCTCACCAACATGACCACGCAAATGTGAGCTGAACAAGGAACATACCAATAAGCATGCCAAACTGCACAGGAGAAAAGCTCACAAGGCCTCAACCCTATACAAAGAACTATAGGCAACTGAGCAAAGCCGGGAATGGGAGAGGTGGCCCTCTCCAAGGAGGAACATACCAATTGTTTGTCCAGTGACAAATGATTGTCCCTGAAAAAATATGTACAAATGTTTTATGGACTCAACAGGTTACATTTGGAAATATATATGCAATATATATGTGTATATATATGCAGTAACAATGAAAACAGGAGAGTGGGGAGGGGTATATGGCAGGGTTTGGAGGGAGAAAAGGGAAAGGAGAAATGTTGCAATTAAAATACAATCTCAAAAATAAGTAAACAAATGAATAAAAATAATCAGGGCCATACTCTCAAGGATCCTTTACCTCAGGCCTCCTTCCCCTCTACCTTATGCCTGCCCTCATGTGCTTTCTATGTGTACACTTTGGGGCCAGTGGGAGCTGCTGTCTGTCCCCGACCTTCCTGGTAACAGTCATAATTAGGAACAGCACAGAGGAGACCTCTCCCCAGCTTTTGCATCCCAAGGAGGCTGGGACTGGGGGAGGGGTGGGAGCTATGGGGACAGAACAAAGGGCTGAAGTGAACAGGCAGAAGATGAAGCAATGAGGCCCCAGAAGGCCCCGACCCAAGCCTTGATGTCCCAGCATGGGGTTTGGCCTCCCAGCTGTGGTCAAGGGGCGGGTGCCAGCCAGGCACGGCTTGCTCCGGTGAGAGCCAGCAGCTGCCAGCCAACTTTCCGTGACATCAGAGCCCAGTTGAGCCAGGCCTGTGGGGGTGGGGAGGTAGCTTCACACCCTGGTTCCTCCAGCCTACTGAGAGCCCTGGGCTGGGGTGAGATGACCCTGGGCTAAGGGATGGGGGCCATGCCCTTATGGTTACCCACCAACAGCTCAGAGAACTGCCACTCACTGTTTCGTTAAAGGGGTAAATAGCCCCAACTTCCAACAGTGAAGGGATGGCAGAGTTGTTTTGTATTTGCCTGTGTGGTGGAGAATCTACTTCCCATGATGCTCACAAAGCTCTTAGCAGAGAGCTCCACTGTTAAGTGAAGGAAGCGCTGGGCAGAAAGGGTGGAGACGTAAGAGCTCACGCACCCACAACTCATGTTCAGTTTGCATGTGAGTTGCCTGAAGAACCCTTCAAGGAAGCTGCGCAGCCCTGCGACCTCTGACCTGGCTGTACCTCCAGCCCTACTTCTCCTAGTTCCATACAGCCACAAAGGCCACCATTAAAAAACTGGACATGCCATCGCCTCCTGCTAGCTTCGTTATCTTGTTTTCTGAAACCTCCCCCTCACTCTTGCAAACTCCATCTTCAGCATCCTTTAGGATCGCCGGAAGTGGAACCTTCTCATGTTGATAGGGCTCATCACAGCACATGATCCAAGTCAGGATTTGAACTCATGCCCACAATGCTGCAAAGCCCATATTCTTTGAATTCAGGCTGTCAGGCTTAGTGGCAAACACATTCTGCTGAGCCATCTTGCCACCCAAAGCCCGCGTTCTTAACCACTTTGACGAGAATATGGGAGTAAGAGAGATGGGCAGAAAACAGCAGTGGTCTGGACCCAGGAGAATCTGGGGGGATAGGAAGAGGTTTAATGATCTTATTGTTTTCTTTAGCTCTTTCAGCTTTTCTCCAATGCACATGTATTTGATTTACAATCAGAGAAAACAAACAGTACCCTTAAAAAATAAAATAAAATAAAAGGTCGGCAAACAGACCTGATGGAACTTATGCTCTCCCAGAACTCTACCAGCATCCCCATGTATGAGGAGCCAGTGGCCAAGCCCACCCATATTTTAGGCTGCCCAAGAGATGGCCCCATCCCATCTTCAGAAGTGCTCACTACCAAGTACAGGATCCTGGACCACCTGCAAGGCCCCTTCTCCCTCCCACATTTCTCAAATGGAAATAGAGAGCAGCCCTTGCAGCTCACCTCTCCTGTCACCATGCCAGCTCTTCATCCAGCCCAGTCTCACTTCCTATGGCTCCCCAGACCAGAGACCAGCCGCACAGCCCACCCCAAAGATCTTGCACGTGATTCCATTTTGCATTATGCATCCCAAATGCTCTCTTTCTCACTGGCAAGGCTTGCAGCAAATTACTGCTGGTGAAAACAGGAGGCTCAGGGTTTGGAACCAGATGAAGCCTTTACTTTTACTGATGCTGAGGGCTGGAGATCAGCAGTAGGCAGCATCCTTAGCAGAGGAAGCCCACACAGGTCTTCTGGTGCTTTCACTTTCTGGACACACGTTGAACATCTCCTGGGCGCTGGGCATAACATCTGAGGGAGGAGGAATGGGCAGTGCTGACACAGTCACTGCGCATACAGAACTGGCATAGGCCAGAGAGAGGGGAAAGAAGTGAGAGGGAGCAGGGGATGGGGCAATGGAGGAAGATCTCTATGGGACCCCAGAAGCAGGAGGAGACAGCGGAGATTTTTAAAGGGCATGACATCCATACTCTAAGAAGATACTGATGTGTCCAAGGAACCCAGAAAGCCCAACCCACTTAGACCTTCCTGTTAGCTATCATTAAGAAGCCTGAAAATATTAATGAGGAGAAAGGGCCAGACTGACTGGGGCCCCAGGTATTGTACGCTCCTCTGATGGGATACAGCAGGATCTCCTGGAGCTGGAGATTGAAACCCATGACTCAGAATATTCAGGCTCTAGAGAAAAACTTAGCAACCCTACAGCAGGACTCTAGTATTTCCTAGGAGCACAGGTCAGGAGTGCAAAATCGTGAGCAGGGCAATGACAGCTCATGGATGGGTTGATGTGGTGAGTTCAGAGTGGGATATCATACAGATGCCAAAATAAGTGACCCACAAGGATGACACAGCGTCATGGATGGTCCTCATGATACAAATGTAAGTCCCAAGATAATGCATTCTAATGCCATAATCACATTTACTTATTCATATGCATTTACTTCTGTACGAATGTGGGTGTGGGTGTGCCGTAGCACACTTGTGGAGTTGGAAAACGACTTGCAAGAATCAGCTCTTTCCTTCCACCATATGAATCCCAGGTCTTCATACTTGTCAGCAAGCACTTTTACCTGCTAAGCGTTCTTGCTAGCCATGTAATCATATTTATAAAAGTAAAACAATTAACTAAAAAAATATAAACAAGGGGCTGGGGAGAAAGATCGAGAGGTAAAATGCTTGCTGCACATGTAACATGTAATAAATTTAGATCCCAAAATCCCCATCAGATCCCTGAGTGATAAAAGTAATACTGGGTGAGAGAGACAGAAGGGTCTCTGGGGTGCACAGGACAGTCAGTCTAACTGAAAGTAGACTGTGACTCAAAAAACATGGTAGAGAGAGGGGAAACTAGCCCAAAATTAACCTCTAGCTTCATTACACATGTGTACATGCACACACACACACACACACACACACACACACACACACACACACACACACGCAGAACTCATTTGGTCAGGCTTGTGAGCCACTGTGCCTAACCACCCTGAGCTTCTATTCCATGGTTGAGTGGCAGACTTCCCATCCATCAGGCTGCTTATCATGAGTTTCAACTAAAGTACTAACAAAATTGTGTAGCACTATGATCTGATAAAAGTTGGTGTTTCTAGGATAGCTTCAGTGAATGTTCTGGAAAGATGTAAAGAAAAAGGTTGGAAATAGAAGTTGTAAAAGCTGAGAATCTGCTCCTGGGTTATCTCTAAATGCCTATCAGTCCTCCTGCTACTTTAAAGAATCACAGACACCTTGGTGATATGCTGACTGCAGATGATAACAAATTAACCTGCCTGTCCCAGAAACTGAGGTCACTACAGTAACATGAGACCCCATTGTTACCAGAGACAATACAAAGCATTGTGCTTTCACTGCACTTTGACCTGATTTTGAACACATGGCATCCAAGCTTCTTTCTAGAAGCACCTACTGTGTGCCATCATACCTACTATGTGCCATCACCAGGTTCTTTATTCTCAGTATTGACCAGCCATCCTTTAGTTACTTACTTCTCAGTGCATTTTACAGACACAAGAACTAAAGTTGAGATTTTTTTTTGACACATCCTGAAATGGATAACATTGGTGAATGATGATGGCTGTATTCATGTCTCTCCCCATGTGAAACTGTCAGATTGCAATCCTGGGGACAGTAGGCCTGTACTACCGCAGTCCCCCTCTATAGCGTTGGTCACTCACGGATGTGATGTTTCTTATCTGCCCCCTTTCTCTAGTTTGTATATTCTTTCCCCTTGATCAGCTCAGTTTCTGCTTTGGAAAATCAATCGGACTCACAACTATCCAAAATGTAAGGACCAACATCTCCTAAAACAGCCCCCTAAGCCCTGGTATCAGACACAAGGTAGGGAAGCAGAGCACCCCACATGTGTAGATGGATACTGGCTGCCTGGTTTGGAGTTGGCCTAAGTTAAAGCTCCAGGGGGTGGCGAGAGCCTCCCTACCTTCACCTCCTCTCTAAAAGGACTAAGATGTGGAGGTAATGAATGGCAGGTAGGCTGAACCTAGGGCAAGGCGGGTGTCGGGGGGGGGGAGGTTGAGGGGAGGGGTGAAGAAACAAAAGGGACTCATCTTCTCAGGCAGCCACCGTAGCCACTCCAAAGTTCTGGTAATGCCCTCAAACCTGCTTTACAGACTGGGAGACTGAGGTTAAAGGACACAGGCTGAGTGCACTGCCCCTGTGTCTGGAGACCTTGGCTGGTTCCCACGCTCAGCACCAGCAGACCAGGAAGTGGGCCTTCTGCCTTTTTCTCATCGAGAAACCCTCCTCTTCACAAAATGGGCTGGTGTGTGGCAGAGAAGGAAAACACAAATTCCTTGGAACCTGTGGCTGGCCACTGGGAGTCTGGTACTCTTGAGGAGGGTGGGTCAGGGAAGCTGAACATGACCACGTAGGCAACAACTGAGCTCCAGGCACAGACCAGCACGATTCCCGTGGTAGATCTGAGCTTGGAAGTGAGATGCCCTTGAGGTCTTCCCTAGCACCTTCATGCCTCAGTTTCCTCACTTGTAAAATAGAGGTTGTAATGATACCCATCTCTCAGAATTCTTGGAGATTTGAATGTGTTTCCTGTGTAAGGAACACTCTCCTTCTCTTTGACTCACCATTCAGAAGGTTCAGAATCTTCCATGGCCAGGAAAATGAATTTGGAAACCCAACGGTTTTGCAGAGAAGATAGACCCTTTTCTGTAGCATCAAATTTGGGCTCCCAGGGACATCACAGTTGGCCCCAACCATGGGCCACACCTCAGGTTCCCTCATTTGCTTGTTGTCAGCCATGAAAGTAACAAGAAAGGGGATCCCCAGTCCACTAGAATTCTCCTTCTCTCTCCCATGTTCTAGGTCCTTAGGCACTGGCAGGCTTCCAGATTGGTGTGTGGAGTGCTGTTTCAGTGGCAGGCCCTGCTCAGGTGCCCTAGGAGATATCCCACTAGTAGTTCTTGACACCCCAAAGGTGAAATTCTTATGCCAACTCAGTCAGGGCTCAGCAGCCCAGCAGCCCCCAAAGATTGGTGATCACACACATGCAGAAGGTGATCTCCGAGGTGTCACCTCTACCCTCCACCAGGATCAAACACTTCAAAATGACATAGCAGCTTCCTCCCCCACTCCTGCGGTAAACACAAAGCCTGGGCACCCTCCAGCCAGCTGCGTGTGGACGCTTGTGCAACTTGGCAAGGCAGCACAGACCAGCACGATTCCCGTGGTAGATCTGAGCTTGGAACAGATGAGCTCTGGCCAAAAAAGCAAGCTTTGCCTACAGAAGGTAAGAGCTGGAGGCTGGGGAGGGTGGTCCAAAGCAGGCTGTTCCCACCCTGGTCTGCTCTTAGACCGGATGATGGGGAAGGGTCTCCCAGCCAGTCAGGGTCACAGTCCCCCACTGCTGGATGGCATTTCAAAGCTGAGACCGGGAGGTGGGGTGCCCTCACTGGGACTGTTTCATTAGCGGTTTGCGTTGTGGAAATCTCTCCATGAAAGCCAGGATTGCAGCAACATGAGCCTTTTATCCAGGGTGGGCAAGGGGACTCAGGCCAGGAGCCCCTGATGGAGAATGAGCTGTATCTCCAAACCATCTTGTCCTTTTAGATGTGAACCTTCTCCCACCCCATAGAAAAATCTCTCCTTAGTCCACCAGGTCTAGGGATCAGGGTCAGGAGGCTCCAGAGAAGACTCTGCCTCCTCTCCATGGCCACCCCTCTTCCTCAGCCTCTCACAAGTAAAATCTAAAATGGTGACCTTTGTGGGCCCTGCAGGGAGTGATGTTAAAGTGACCTTTGACCTATCAGTCAGTTTCCTTCTATTCACTTAGCCAGAAGAGAGGGAGACATCCCCCTAGTGACAACTTGGAGGGAAGCTGGATGTGGGGTTCACGTCCTTGGGGCCTCTCCATTTCAAATGCTTTCCTCCTTGTCCCCAGACCATCTCCCTCACCCAGGTTGCCCTGGCCCCACTGGCTATGCCCCCACTGACTGTTTCTTTTCTCTCTAAGTGTTCTCTGTCCTACACTATGGTCACACTATTTGCCTCAAGGCAACCTGGCCGACCTAAACTGTAATCTGATGGTGACTTCACCCACAATGGGCCACTGCTACAGACATGCATCCACATGTGGCATTCCAGCCCCACTGTGGTCTAGGGAGAGATGGGAACTTGAGGTTGACTAGGTTTAGATGAGGTCATGAGGATGGGGCCCATGCTGGGAAGATTAATGTCCTTATGAAGAGAGACCAGAGGGCTCGCTTTCTCCTCTACCATGTGAGGAGACAAAGAGAAGACAGACATCTCCAAGTCAGAGGAGATGCTTCATTGGAACCTATCCAGCCAACATTTTCATCTCAAATGCACCAACTTCTTCCAGAACTAGGAGAAGTAACTAGCGCTTGCCCAAGCCACCCACTCAGCCTGTGGTATTTCATTATGGCAACCTGTGCAACTCAGCTTTCCACTACAATGACAAACAGCTGAGAGGAATCAACGTAGGGAGAGAAAGGGCTCATGGTTTGGAGGATCCAGTCCAGGGTCCCCATTACTTTGAAATGGAGAACAGATTATGGTAGGAGCACTTGGTGCAGCCCAGCCATTTACATTATGGCAGGGAGATGCAAGAAGAAGGGACAGGGGCCCCATCATTCCTTCAGTGGCATGCCCTCAGTGACAAAAGACTTCTTCAGGTTTCCACTGCCTTCAGGCACTTCCACTGCCAAGCAGCGCACTCACCTTTAACTCACCAGTCTATGGGAGAAAACATTCCACATTCAAATGGCATCACAGCCTGAGATGGCCCACACAGCTGCCATTCCACCTCACTCCCCGTCACGTTCTTGGTTCAAGCTCTGTGGGATGTCGCTGTGTCACTCCTGTGCTGCAGTCTAACATCCTGCTCCTGGTAGACGCTTCTAAAGCGGAGCTTGGTGACTTCCAACTCAGGTGCTCAGACCCCACTGAGGCTCCTTGCCTTGAGCATGGGCTGGACCCCAAGACTTCCTTCTAGCCACCTCTCACCAGGGATAAGAGGTCACTTCTAATGTTAGGCAACCGAGGGCTGTATCCTGCTCACACTCTGATGGTGGTCCCGACATGATGGGGGGTGCTGGGGCTCCTCTGTGGTACTGGCTGCACAGCACCACGTAGAGCAGCTTCTGGGCTTTGGTGTGAGGGATCTGAGGTCTTCAGTTATGAGTATCTGAGGGACAGCACCAAGAAATGTCAGAACTCCTGGGATGAAGAGACTCTGAGGTCATTCAGAAAGAGATAAGCATGGGAAGAACCAGAATTGAGCCGAAGTTCCGAAAAGCAACCCAAATCTCCATAAAACTCCAGAGAATGGATCAAAGACCTCTAGAAAAGGGTATTTCCAACCCAGTGTTAAATATCCCTGCAAATCAGCAATAGAGTATGGAGATGGGCCAGTGAATTTTTTTGATTTGTAAATGCTCCTAAGACTGTCTGCCATGCAACCTTTCTAAAAAAGCTACTGAAGGATGCTCTATAAAAGGAGAGCAGAAGCCAAGATGGTGCACATGATACCCTGTGGGTCAACAGAGCTCAGCAGCTGTTTTATCAATAAAGTTTTATGAGAGCATAACTGTGCCCCCTAGATTGTATTTTGTAAATGGCTGCTTTCCCACTGCAATGATTGTTTCCAGAGACCACAAGGTCAGCAACTCCCCCCCCCCACCAAATACTTACTGTCTGACCCTTTACAAAACTAACATAAATGAAGAAAAACAGGGCCAGCTCCAATAAGATGGGAGATGGAAGATTCTAGAACATCAGCTGTGCCCTCCCCACGCCCTCAAATGAACAAATATCCAACTGAAGCATGAGATGGTGGATCGCCGTGTGCTCTTCTCTTAATAAATTTTAAATGGTAACTGATAGAAAAGTTTATCCTGACAGGAATTCTAAGGGGAAACTGATAATGAGCACACAGAAAACTATTGTGCACAAGGCGAAATTGAGTAACTGCCAGATCATCTTAGGGGAATCACAAAGCTTCCAGAAGAAAGCCAACTGCTCTATCACCTTTGTACAGTGGTGTTGGCATAGTCCTAGAGAACTGAAAAATAACATTCCGTTAAAAATATACAATCTGGGGCTGAAGAGGTGGCTCAGTGGCTAAGAGCACTGACAGCCTTCCAGAGGGTCCAGGATTGACTCTGAGAACTCACCTGGTGGCTCACAACCATGTGCAACTTCATTTCCAAGGGAATCTTACACCCTCTTCTGGCCTCCATGTGCACCAGACACACATGTGGAACACAGACATACATGCAAGGAAAACACCCATATGCATAAAATAAAGAGTTTAAGTTTTCAAAAAATTGGACAACCATTCAGACAATGAAGCAGAACCAAAGATGCCACGTGCACACACACACACACACACACACACACACACACACACACACACACGTGTGTGGGAAAGTAACTCTCAGGCTGAAATGATGGCTCCGTGGGTAATAGCTGTGTTGCATAAGCAGGAGATCCTGAGTTCAGATCCACAGAGCCCATGGAAGCCATACATGGCTGCATATGCCTGTAACCCCAGTGCTGCCAGCCTAATCCAGGTTCAGTGAGAGACTCTGTCTCAAAGGACTAAAGCAGAGCGTATTAGAGCAGGGCGTTTGATGTCCTTTGGCCTCTGATCATGCTCAGCTAGGTGCACACATACATGCACATATACCACACACATACACATATGCACTTATGCCATATACACATATGTATATATACATACACACATATATCATGCACATATGTACATATACATATGCACACACACACCACACATACATACACATAAACACATATGCATACATACCACATAGATACCTGTATGCACAGACACTATCCACATATACAAACATATATATACATATACACCACGTACATACACACACATTCATGCACATGCACTGCACACACAGTAGAGCTCTTCATAGAAGGACCATGGGTAACATACAAACAAAAGAGTGAAGAACTTCTAATACTGAACCCCATGTGGAGACATGAGCTAAAGAGAAACAGCATAGAGAACTAAAAATGGCCCTGGCTGTGGAGGACCAGGGAGGAGGGCAGGACTCTGCTGGGTTTTCATATAATCTTTATTGTGTTATTTGCTTTTAGAACCAAAGACAAATGTTTCTTTAGTAAAGTAGAGACTATGTCTCCAAAAGTTATTTCACTCCTCACTGTCAAATGCCAAGACACAGTCACCTATGATGGCACATGCCTGTAACCCCAGAAGTGGAGGCAAGAGAATTGCAAGTTCAAGACCAGCCTGGGTTCCATGGAGAGTAACAAAGCACTGAAAAGAGAAGGAATTGGGAGTGGACGTGGCTGCATGGCTCTGCTTGGGATGGTCCCCAAGTGGGACCATGTGGGGGAGAGATGATTTTGAACTTGATGCTTCATAGAAAGAATCAGCCACGCAAGGGGCAAGAAAGGAGCCAATCAGAGAGGGACACTACATAGAAAGGCCTGAGTGTGAGGTGTATGGAGAGCAAGGAGAAGGATCTATGAGATTAGGAAGGAGAAGCAGGGAGACATAGGCAGGGTGGGCTAGCAGATGGGATGGCACCAGAGATGAAGAGACGTGGCTTCAGGGGATCAAAGCTTCGTGACCCCTGAATGGGAAACTTCTACCTCCTTCTATAGTATCTCCTTACGCCAATCCTGCCAAGTCCAGGATAGGTTCAAAGGCTCTCTGGCAAGAATAATTTTTAAAAGCCTCCCTTTTGTCCTGTATTTAGAGATGAGCTCCCAACTGTACTTTATACTATAGTGTAAACGTGTTCCAGAAGTTTCTCTTATATCTAAGAAGCCTTTCTTATCTATCCAGTCCACAGGAATTTTGCCTTCCCTTGAACTCAGAATTTTTGAATGCAACAGTATCTATAGTATTATTGCACAATTGACTTACACTCCCTGGCTCTCCACAAATGTCAGTAAAGATAGAATGAAACAGCCCCCTATTTCTCAATGAGACTTAAATACCCTTCAAATACAGGGACGACAGCTTGTGCCTTACAGTACTTCCCAGTTGAAATGAGAAAGCTGAGGTTCAAACCTGACCTTTGTCACACGTTGGCTGTGTGATCTTGGGAAACCCGCTTCTCCTCTCTGTGCCTGTTTCCTCAAAGGCATAGAAGTGCGCCGTTCACTTCCTGAGTTGTACCGGGCAGTGCCCATCGGGGGCGGGGGGGCTTTATCAAAGGCTCACCAGACCCTAACAGTCGAGCATTTAAAGCATTTCTATAAAGGGCTTCCAAGCACCTTAGGGCTGAGATTTCACCACAGAGCCTGCCCTGGCCTCCCACTCACTGACGCCACCCAAGGAGAGTGGTCCAGAAAGAGGGAAGAGTTGGGGAAACCGAGGTCCTCAGGGAGTCCTTTGGCCTTGGCCATGGGGCGGAGCTGGGAGTGGTACCCAGACATCCCGACTGCCCAGGCGGGGCCAGCAGGGAAAGGGCTGCTTGATGTGGCTTAGGCATTGTTCAGTCGGGCCTTCTGTTGTCTGGGGCTTTGTGTTTGGGTCACTGTTCTTTTTTGTAATCCCTTTAGCAGGGGTGAGGAGGCCTGGGCAGTCAGTGGCATTATTTAGACTGTTTGGGGTCTCTGAAGGCCCTATCTCCGTCGTATTGATTTCTCCCTGAAAGGTATAGGGGCATAGTGGAAGATTTTGGCTGGATGCATCCCGGAGAATGACTCCTTCCCGACAGAGACAGCCCCAAGCCCCAGGTGCTTCATGAAGTGTCAATCACTGGTGTGTCGATCATGAGGCTGGAGCCTGTCGCAAGCTTCTAGTCCCAAATTCGCATTGTGTGGATATAAAGACCCCAGAGCTGGCTTTAAACGAAAAACTTAAAGATTGAGAAAACACAAACCTCCCAGCATGTGCTTGTTAAGTGAGAGACTTCTCAGACACACTCACAACACCGCCCCCACCCCCTACTCCCAGCCCCCACCCCCAACCCCCACCCCACCTCGCTGTGTAGTGTTCTGACTGTCCACTGCGGGCTGCTGAGTCAGTACATTTTTCTTAGTATAATCTTTGTGTGGATGAGGATTTCCCACCTTTCTGTTTTAGGAGGTGGCTTTGCCAAGAAGATGCTGTTTCTCTAGAATAATTTTAAACTCCTTTTGGAGCCTGTACTCAGTGGGTAGAGTTGAGACAGGGAAGGGTAGGAAGTGGGCAGAGAGGCAGTGACTGGGGACTTGCATTTGCATTAAAATTCATCCTGCCTTGGTGGGATCTTGGTAGGTCACATGTGCCTTCCTTTGGTGTAACTCACGCGTGTCATTCGTCCTTTGCCATTCTTCCTTTTACCACAGGGACTAGGTGTTTGGAGTGAGTGAATGCTGAGGGCCTAGGCACGCCTTTAGTCCTGTTCCCCAAGTGGCTGATGGTTCTCTACTCAGCTAAGAACTCAAGAAGTAAAACATTACTTGACATCCTTTCAAACCAACTAGCAGGACAGTAAGATGGCTCCATTGGTAAACATGTTGGTTGCCAAGCCTGGCACCCTGAGTTTGATCATGGGGAACCACATGGTGAAAGGAAAGAATCCATTCCCGGAAGTTACTCTGTGACTTCCACATGCACAACATAGCATGCGTCCCAACCCATCCCCAGTAAATAAATAAATCAATGCGAAGAACACTAAGAGGAGGGTGTGGTGGTTTGGGTGTGTGCCCGAAAACAAAACTTTAAAAACATTAACATGAACTTCAAGTTTATTAAGTTTATTGTTGTCCTAAGCAACAATATCTACCAAATTGGAGGTTGGAGTTATTGTTCCCCGCGTCTGTTTAAATCCAGGCATGAACTGGTTTTCTATATTCATCTCCGTGTCACTCGATGTTGCCTAACCGGTCAGTGATTGTGGCCAGCACCCCGTGGGCTAGCTTGGTCATTCTAGAGCTTCCAGTCAGGAAGAACGGGGCCTTCCAGGTCCTTCCATGCCTCTGTTTCTGCCCGAGCATCGCCCACAGCTCTGTGGTAGCAACCACTCATAGCCGGAGCTTCTCCACAGGCTCCGTGGAAGGGGCTACATTCCCCATCACTAAGAAAGACTTCCTTAAAACCCCAGTCACATTAGCATTCTCCAAGCTGAGACCTGAACTATTTAAAGGAGAAAAGGTTCTTGTTAGCTTATAGCTTCACAAGTGTGAGTCCCTCACTACAGGGAGGGTGTGAAGGAGCACAGTCTCTCACTTCCTGGTGGGGCGGGGGAGAAAGAGTATGCTTGCTTGCGCTTAGCTGGCTTCCTTTTTTTCCCCTCTTTTACTCCATCCAGTCCCAACTTTGGGATTTTAGGGATGGTGCTGGCCACATTCAGCAAGCAGTTTCCGCCTTACTAGAAACACAGGCCCACCCAATGGAATGTGTGCAGATCTTCCTGACACTTCTCAATCCACTGAACTTGACTTCACAATCAAAGTTAGTCACGCCTGATCCTTCCCCAGTCCCACATCTGGCAGGTGTCAGATCTCTTCCCCATAAATAAGCTTTTTTTAAAAACTGAAGTTGCTTTTTTTGCATTTAGTGTGTGTGTGTGTGTGTGTGTGTGTGTGTGTGTGTGTGTGTGTACATCTGCATGCATATGCACACATGTGTATGCTCCTATGTGCATGCTGTAGTGACTATGTGAAGGTCAGAAAAAGTGTTTGTTGGGTTCCACTCTCTCCTTCCACTCTGTGGGTCCTGGGAATTGAACTCAGCTTGTCAGGCAAGAGCTTTTATCTGCTGAGCCATATCTCTGGCCCCAGAATTGAAGTTTTGGAAAGTACCCTTGGCCACACCTCCCTGCTCTTTTTCTGTCCATCTCTATCAGGCTCTCACATGACAGATAGAGAGGACCACAGAGAATTGTCCTTTTTGGAAGATAGGAAAGAAGGGTAGCTTTGCTTCATTTTCAAATCTGTGTGCTGCAGGAGGCCCAGAGGAGGAGCAGTGGAGAACTGACAGATGATGGGCCTCATCTCTACCCACCAAACACCAGCTCAGGGTCCGTTCCTGTCCCTAGGGCACCACAAGACCAGCCACAAGCTTTGCAGTGGGGAGCCTGGCTTTCCTCTCCAGGAAATGAAATGACCTCCTTTCTCTTCCCACCCTGGTCTTTTCCTGAGCCTTGCTCTAAGCCCCCTACCATAGGAAACAGGATTTACAAGCCAGCTGCTGTAATCCCTTCAAAATGAGCTTTGGGGCCATAGAGACTCTCGGGGCGTTTCATTTATTCAAAACAATATTCCGGGCTCAAAGGCTAAGATTTCACCATTCTCAGGGGAAGTCTTGGGAGACAGAGGGTGGCCCAGGGGCCTGGGGTTCCCTTGGGTGTGAAAGGACACACCCCTCATTTTTTCCAGGCCTCCTGGACTGGCTGCCTGTCCTGAGTGCAGGCCTTTTTCCTGTTGGACCCCCTGAACAAATATCCCTTTCTCCTAACTACTTTACATGCTCCTGAAAAGGAGGCCTCAGCTAAAGGCATCACTCATAGGTAGTGCTTGCCTAGCATGCCCAAGGCCCTGGGTTCTGCCCCCATCAACTCCTTCTCCCTTGCAGGAAAAAGTTCAAAAATAAAAAGATACCTCTGTCCCAGAAATTCACTTACTGAAATGAGTTCTAAGGGGTTAAAAACCAATATAATGTCCTTTCTCAAAAGTTGCCCTGATGGGGGCATGGGAGGTGTGAGATCCCGAAAACGATAGCTTCTCCAATAACAGTGAGATGAGAAGGGACAGGTGCAGAAAGGTGCCTGAGGACCCAGGAATGGGTAGGCCACTTAAGACAAACATTATGAGCCCCTCTTAGTGACCGGGGAACAGTTTTCCAGGAAGTTAAACACTGGGCCAGGCCTGAGCAGGCTGTCTGACTGTCTAGCTCCATTAAGAGACTCATGAGGTAGGGCCACCACCAGCTCAACTCAGTTTGCCTGGGACTTCCCTGGGCTTTGTGCCTCCTGGGAAACCCCTCAGTCATAAGTAGCCAGAGCTGATTGGTCACCTTAAGCCACACCCACTGCCCCATGACTCTGCCTTCCTTGGTATCTTCATCTATACTCAGGACAGAGATAATTGGCAGGTTTGAGTAAGGGGGATCTGCGGCTTTTGTGTTTGTTGGTTGATGTGTGTGTGTGTGTGTGTGAATGTGTGTTTATGTACGTGTGGGTACATATGTGTGCACAAACATGTAGAATACAGAGGTCAACTTCAGGACTCGTTCCTTCTTGTTTTTTGAGACGAAGTCTCTTGCTGACCTAGAACTCATCAGTCTGGGAAGGCTGGCTGGCTGGCTGGCTCGGTGAGGCCCAGGGAGCCATCCATCTCACCTCAGCACACACTACCGTGCCTGGCTTTTTCATGTGGGTTCTGGGAATCAAGCTCTGGTATTCATACATGCACAACACTTTACCAGCTGAGCTATTTCCTCAAAGCAGTCATAGATAAGACACCATCTAAGGAGACCCAGTTGTGTTCTAATAAAGCTTTATGTAGAAAGATGGGAGGGCTGCAAGTTGCTGACCCCTGGGAAAGACCATGCCATGGCCTTGCTCACATGGTCATCCTCATCACTCACCTCCACCTCGGTTACCGCAGAGATGATCTGAGACTGCCAGCGTGCACACAGCTGGGTCTCTCCCCACCCTCCCACACAACACGCATCTCCCTGGGGACCCTGGGGTAAACGTGCTAGATCCATCATCAGCAGAGGCAGGCTGTCTTCAAGCCACACAGGGCCTTCCAGGCTTCTAAGGATAGACCACATTCCCCGTCCCCATTACACCCCCAAACCCAGAGGGGCTGGATTCTGGAAAGAGGAAAAAAAACCCAGCAACCTCCCCACAAAAGCCTCACTCACTGTCTTTAGGCAAATCGTACTGCTTCCTAGGTCCACCACTTATATCTCGGAGGATGGAGGCCGAGCCTGACTCTGTGGATTTTCCACATGCACCCTGAGCACAGTAGCTGGAGACCTGAGGGTATAGAAACTATGACATCGTCACCTGATGAGAAAGAGATATGACCTTCACCATCATCGTCCCCTCAAAGTTCTCACTAACAAGCACCAAGTGGTGGATGGTCATGTCTGGGAAGTGCCCATCTATCTGCTTTGTGTGGGGTCTCACATACTCCTCAGCCCTAAGGGACAGAAAAGGCACAGGGGTTGGTCTGGGAGTCATTTGGCCTGAGGTCTTGAGTGCACCTAAAGGACAACTTCTCATCCTGCATTGTATCTACTGTGATCCCATTGGCTACCCTGTTGGCACCTGCACAGGCCAGTTCTACTATTTATCAAGCCCACTCGGAACTGGGGCTAACAGTCCTAATTGCTACCCACTCCACCTCTCCTTGCTGAAAAGGTCTACAGGAGACCTTTGGCGGCATGGGTGGAGACTAGGAGCTGAGACAGTCAAAACTGCTGTGTCCTGGGAGTCTGATGCCTCATTGAGAGAGTAAAAGGATTGTCTGTAACACTAGCTGTGCCCAGTGTGTGTGATCATATGTACCTATCTGCGTGGTAGGGTAATGTGGACACTGTATGTGGATGCCAGGTGTGTGTGTGTGTGTGTGTGTGTGTGTGTGTGTGTGTGTGTGTGTACTGTGTCCTGTGTCTACGTAGGAATATGAGACAAATATGGGGCACATTATAAGGTTCTCTGGAATGGCACATTTGTTAATTTTCTCACTACTGTGACATAATATCGGGGTGGGGAAAGCAACGTAAGGGTTTATTTTGCCTCATAGTTCAAGGGTGACAGGGACGTCACGTGGTTGGAGCAGGAGGCAGCTGGTCACATGGCATCCACTGTCAGGAGGCAGAGCACAATGAATGTTGGTGCTCAGCCCTCTTTCTCTTTGCTTTCAGTCTGGAGCCCAGCCCCTGGAAAGATGCTGATCACATTCGGGTCCTTCCTCACAAGTTAAACCTTTCTGGAAATTCTCTCACAGGTATAGTCACAGGTGTGTTTTCAGCCATAGTGACACCATGGCAGCTTGGTTGGCTTCCAAGAGCAGTGACCACAGGTAGGGTGCTTTCTACCTCCACAGGTGTGTCCCTGTGAGCCAAGCAGTGGCAGAACCCATCTGTTGTCTTTCTACAGAGAGATGTATGCCTGACCCCCATGTGTTTCTGTCCTGGTTGGGAGAACGCAACCGTGTCCGCCGTCAGAGGAACAAATAGAAGCTCTGGCTTTGAAGTCTTACAAACGTGACCTGTGAACCTCCCGTCTAAGCCTGATGTCTTCTTCATTCATCCACAGACACCATTGGAGCAGCAGAGGGAGGCTGGAAAGAAGAGGGACAACAGGACCACAGCAGCCTGCTCAGTGGGAAAGAGGCCACCAAAAGCAAGAACCTACATGTCAGGCATGGCAGTGACTAGGTAACAGCCCTGCAGCTGTCACTTCACAGGCACTATGTTACCTCCCACAGATGACCGGTGAGCACGTGATCGCCCTTGCAGCCCCACTTCCTATCCTTCCTGTGTCTACATTGTTGCAATATAACTGCAGCTTAACATGTTTCCCCTCCTCTCCAGTGAGACTGGATCAGCCAGTAGACATGGTGGAAATGTCATATCAGTGCCAGGCAGAACTAGTGGCATTAACCAGAACTCTGTGTGTGTGTGTGTGTGTGTGTGTGTGTGTGTGTGTGTGTGTGTGTGAGAGAGAGAGAGAGAGAGAGAGAGAGAGAGAGAGAGAGAGAGAGAGAGAGAGAGAGAGAGAGAGAGATCTGTGATTACAGCCTCTGCTAAAGCCACTTTATACCAACTTGTGGTGGGCCGGCCAGCAAATACCGTGACAGGATGTAGCCCCTGCCCGTGGGGCGTCCTACTTACCCTGCAACTTCTACAGATGCCAGGGATGAGGCAGAACCATCCATGAGTGATAGTAGCTGCTTACAGTATCTGCTCCTGACCTGAGCTGTGGCTGTTTCCAGGGTTACAGTTGCTGCCATGGCAATATCCTCCCACATCACAGGTGAAGATGCTGAGAAGGAAAACCTCCCAAAGTCTCACAGCTTAGATGTCCACAGAGTGGGAATCAAGCTTGTGCAGCCTGGTTCTACTTGATTGCTGCAATGAACGGCCCAGACTTCGGGACCTGGCGTGGGGGTTCAACAATTGACATTAATTTTCTCGCTGTTCTGGAAGATAGAAGGCGGAAGTCAAGGTGCCAATGGGAATGGTGCTGAGTAATGCTCTTCTTCCTGGTCGTTGGGGACAGCCTTTTTGCTGTGCTTCCCTGTGGCCTTTCCTGAGGAGTAAGGGAGAGAAGGGTGATGAGAGAGATGGGGAGAGAAAGAGACCTCTCTCATAGAGTCATTCCCTATGTAGCTGGGGATGACCTTGAACTTCTGATCCTCCCATCGCTCCCTCCTCAGTGCTGGGATTACAGGTAGGTATCGCCATGCCTGGTTAACGTGGCTGGAGACTGAACCCAGGGCCTTATACATGCTAGCAGGCACTCTGCCATTGGAGCTACATCTTTTCTTATAAGGACTCTCATCCTATTGGCTTAAAACCCCACCCTCATCCCTTCCTCTCACCTTGAGCCCATCTCCAAACACAGCTTGGTGACAGCTAAGGCTTCAACAACTTGAGCTGAAGGATGCAAAGCCACAATCAATACATCACCATCCAGAGCCTTCTTGGCCAAGGCACTCTTTAGACCATGGACCATAGGGGCACCACAGGCATAGCTACCTCTCTTACAGACTGAAGCCTGCAGTTCAGAACTAAGCTAGAGCTTGGACCACAAGTTGTCCCCTACAGCCCCGCTCCCCTTCCTGGAAAGGCCTCCAGGACTGGCCAGTTCTCACTGCATTCTTGATGCTCCAAGCCTGGGGAGGCGCACTGGAGGGAGTTGTGACCACAGAGGGTTCTTCCCCACAGGCATGTTCTAATTTCCCAGAAAAGCTAAGCCCCCATTGCCCATGGTGTGATCTCACTTTGTCACCATCCCTGCCTCCCACTCTAAAGTGGTGGCTTCCCGGGCTTACCTCCAGATGTTACTCACAGGGATCCCATCTCAGCATTCACCCCTGTGGGATCCATACCAAACCAGGGACACACACCCACCCCCAACAGCATACACTTCTGAAGGATCTGACCTAGGATGTGCATCTCTCTAAGCTCCCTCTGAGAATTCCAGGGACAAGGTTGTCCACAACCCTTGGAAGCTCTGTAAGATTTACCTCACCTGTCCCCTGACCACCTTTGTCTTGGGCCTGGGGTATTCTTTGGTTTGATGTGCTCCCCATGTGGTCATGTGAAGCCAAAAGCTAGGCTGAGCACAACCAGGCTGCCCCTGATCGGGCCCATGACGCATCAGAGTCTCTTTACAGAGCTATATCTGGCCAACACCGTTATTGATTCACCAGGACCTGGTAGACACAAGACCTGAAGTTTCTCAGCTTGGAAAAAAAAAAAAAAGGAAAATCCCAGGGTCCCCTCTGGGGGCTCCTTTAACCATCACCTAACAAATGAGGGCCTTTCGACTGCCAGAAAGCTCTCTGAACTTGCAAACCACAGAAACCTGCTGATCCCCGTGTTCACCCTCCGGGGCCTACCTGTGGCAGCCACTGTTTGTGGGGATACTTTGTGGTGACCAGCTTTTACCATCCTGCCAAGGATGGCTGGTAGATTCCTCATAACTTAAGCTTCTCAGCCCATGGCCCTTTCCCTAACATCATAAATTTAAAAATGTTCTTTTATTGAGAGAGAGGAGGGGCGGGAGAGGAATAAGAAGGGGGGAAGGGGTAACTATAAACAAAGAATAAAAGTTGTTTAATGGACAGCATAATGAGGCCTCGAGGAACGAGCCTGGCATTGATTTCCCTGACATTTCACCTATTAAATTAAGAGCTTCATAAGGAAGAGCTCGGATTTTCCTCCTTCTTCTTTTCAATCAATTAAGATTCTTTACTGAAGAACAAAGCTGCTATTGTCTGAGCTCAGAGGAGCCAAGTGGCTCTTGAGGGGGGCAGGGAGCCTGGGGGGGTACAAGGTATCCCTTGATTTGGGAGACCTGGTGTTAAGGTCCAGGCCAAGACTCAACTGCATGAGCCTCTTCGGAAGGAGTGTGTTGGTCTCTCTAGTTCTGTTGCCCCCAAAATCAAGGCTGGAGCCAAGATGAGTGGGGGAATCCTTCAGGCAGCATCATCGTGAGAATTCAGACAGGTCTGCCGTTGGGCGAGCCTCTGGTCATAGACCTTGACACCTAATGCTCTTGGGTGGGCAGTGGGACCCATTTACCAAGGTGCCCCGAGGTCAATGTTTTTACGGGAGACCATGTCTTATGTTTCTGTGGCAAAGTCAGAACCCTCCTATAGTCCTCCAGTTCCCGAAGCCCACGGGCTCTGCTGTCTCTGTCAGCACTGTCCCCAGTCCAAGGGCAGTGTGTGTTGCTGGTCTGCTATGGGTTGCAGAGAGCTGTGAAGGGGTCACTGTCTTACCAACTGCCCCATCTATTTCCATATCGATCTTGTTCCCAGCTCATCTCTAAATAGGTGTGAACAGTCACTGACTTCCTAATGTTGAAAAATGCATCCTGTCAGAGATGAAATAGAAAACGAAGTCACAGGATCACCATGGGGGGAGTTACCCACCTGTGGCAGCTCATGAGCCTATTAGTGTGGCTTAGCTACCCAAGCTCAGGACCGCTGGCAGATCTGCACCTTCCATGCTTAATAAATAAACCAGGTGGGGCTCTCTGTCCCTGGTGAGGGGAGGTTCTCACTTTGAGTCACAGTATCCAAACAAGATAAAAGCTAAGAGGCATTACCAATCACCTAGCCAGGGACCAATAACCCCTCTTGCCTGGCATCACTGCTAAAGATGCTGCTGCAGTATGTTTTCACCTTACACATGAGAAAACTGAGTCGTGAGGAGGTTAAAAAGATGGTCTGAGGTTACACAGGCAGCTAGCATCTTTTCTATGCCTGTGCACCTTCAGAACCCATTCCTAGTCTGTATAGGGCCAGCAAGAACCTAAATGCACCCTGCCCTGATGCCACACAGGGCTCAGCCGAGTATGCCACCTTCATCAGGAGAAACTAGATTCCACTGCAGGCACCATCTGTGTTAACAGCACCCCTATTTTCCTTCCAGGAACTGTCTAGCCCTCAGTCTGAGCAGAGGAGATGGGCAGTTATCTGTCCGATATATCTTGACCACTTGAGAGAAAAGCCCTGGCCTTGAACACTTGCACCAGCCACAGACCCCTGCACACAACTGCAGCCCAGATGGGAGAGTTCTGAATGGCAGGTGGCCCTGGACTGAATTAGACTTGGTCTCTGAACACCAAGGTGACATGAGGCTAGTTGTTTCCTGAGGTGGACAGCTTCGTTTTATCTTCAGGATCCCGTAGCTCCTGGGGCACAGTCCCAATGCCCTGATATTGGAGGAGGACACATAATCTGTGTCCACACTTTACAGCATATGCTATCTAGTCCAAAGTGGATGAACCTAACCAAGAACTGGGCATGGAATCGAGGCAAAGAAATGGGTGCCCTTGCAAGTTTGGACTACATTTGACAGAAGCAGAGTGTCTCCTACTCAGGACCCCAAGACACTACCACATATATATCCTCTATTTGCAGTGGGTTCCTTGCTACCATGAAGAGAAACAGCACTATATGGGGGAGAGCAGACTGAAGAGGTGGGAAGAGACAAAGAAACCAGCTGCAAATGAGTAGTTTCCTTTTTGCTTCAGCCAGTTTATGTTCGGTTTCTGCCACTCGACGGGAGGAGTTGCGGAGACACATCCCAGCCTTTCAGCCAAACAAGAGTTGGATTCTGGAACCTCCCAGGTTCTGTTCTTGACAGCTGCCACCCCACCCTGCAGGGCCACCTCCAACAACTCACCATTCACTGTCTCCAGACTCTGAGGAGCCCAGAGCTCACTGTGTAGCCTCCTCCTCCCAGGGCTGTTTCCCCTGCCCACACACCTGGCCACGATGTGCAGAACAACACAGAGACACAGTAAAGGGAGGGCTTCCCACACAGGAACTAGGAAATCCAAGGCTGGACAAGAAATAGCCAGATCTGATTTCTCTGGGGAAATATTTTTCTTTTCAACAATGATAAAATCATAAACTACCTAGGTAGTGATTATTTTGTTTATTTCTCCAACTGTGACCTTTGCTAGAGGATGGACTTTCTATTCACCAAGCTCACCCTCTTCTTTTCTCAGAATGGAGACAGTCTAAAAGGCAAATGAATATTGGGGTGGGCTGGGGGTGGGACTAAAAGGTGAAGCACTGAACAGCTCTGGGGGGGAAAAAAGAGTGTGGTCTCATCTCCTCCCTTCCCGTGCCCTGCCACATCAAGTACCAGGGTCCAGGCATTCAGGTCTCCTGTCTCCTATATCACAGTGCCTGCCTCAGTGTGCCTAGGTGTGGCCTATGGGCAGCCCTCTCCTCTCACTGCCTGACAGCCTGTTTCACTGGGCTTCCTCTTCCTGCTTCTACAGCTGAGGCAATCCTTAGGTCTCCTGGTCTAACCAGCTGCAGAAGTGCTGTCCTATCTGGGGCAGGTGTAGCCATGAACTCAATTTCACCACCAAGATACAAGAAATCCCTGCTGGAGCTCCCAAGAAGACATGTCTCTCTTCTGTGCTAAAATGTCTGTCCAAGGTGCCTGATGTGGTTACCTCTGGTTGACAACATGGGAGGAAGCCTCTGACAGTCCGACAACGCACAGCTTGCTCACTGCCTCCAAACTTCGTCCCAGCTCAGGGCAGAGTCCCTTACTAAAGTCATTCCCTCTGAGCTCACCTGGCCTGAGCCTCTACCTACCCAAAGTCTCTGCTCAAATGTCTGCTCCTTAGAAGGATTTCTCTCACTCCTTCCCTTTGTCACACTCTTGCTCCCTTGTGTTGTTATATTGGTTTGGTTTGGTTTGATGGTGAGGGGTCATGGTTCTTAATTGCGTTGTTATGCAGCTGAGCGTTGCCTGATGCTAAGGCTACATTCTGAGAAATGTGTGATTAGGTGATTTTGTACAAACATCATAGAGAGAAGCTACGGAAACCTAACTAGTCCAAAGGTTTAGCCCAACCATATCCCGGAGATGTGGAAGGCACTGTCATCTATGCAGCCTGCCATTGGCCAGGCCACTGCTGCATGGTACACAGCTGTTATATCCTGCTATATTGTGTGTTTAATATCTGCATGCACTGATTCATATATGTTACACATATTTATATATATAACATAGTATATATGCCTTACTATATAGTGTTATACTATGTGCTACATATCTACAACCCATGTGTATGTATAATATAATATATATATCAGCATGTAAGTGTTTATTATCAGTCTTTTATACAAGTCTATTGGTTCCTTGAAGGCAGGGACTTTTCTTTTAACTGCATTAGCAGCCAGGAGCTTGCATGAGCATGCATGACTTATAGCAGGTACCCAGTGATATCTGAAGGCCTGTATAGGCAAGAAAGACTTCTCTTTTCTTGGTGGCACCCTGGGACTTCTCAGCAGGAGCTCGCTCATGTTGCTAGTAGAGATGGGTACTCCTTCCTAGGAAGGTTGGAAGCTGGCAATGTGGGATTCTGGCCCCTGGCAGCTTCAAGCTTCTGCCTCACGCCTTCACTCTCAGATGAATCTTGCTGCTGGCCTTCAATGGGCCAAGCTTGGTGACAGTCCCATTTCTATGGCAGAGAAACTGGAAATGTGGGCTTAGTGTCAGCAACTCTGGGGCTTATCCTACCCCTCTCTAGCTGACAGTCTTTAGCATATTCCTCAGTCTCCCCTTCTCTGGGAGAGAATTTGTAGCAAATCCACCCACCTTGTGCACTTACATTCAGTGAGATAACAACAGGGTTGCAGACAGAGCTGAAGGTGTTGAAATCAAAACCCCAGCATGAATGACAGGCTAGTTCTGTCTCTTAAGTACCCTATCCATCACAAGCAGAGCATGCTACTGGCCTTGATTGGTTAAATGAGGTATGTATCATTGTTTAGCACTGGAGAGATACATATCAACATATAGCTATAGAGATAGATAGATAGGTAGATAGATAGATAGGTAGATAGATTGATTGATAGATTGATAGATCTATAGACAGATATAGCCTTAAGCCTTCCCTTCCATGCTGTTGGGACCCCAAGATCAAGAAGCCACTGAGGGAAGGGGCTGAACAGGTATGCGGGGTCCCCTTCTGTAGGGCAGGTGAAAGCATATGGTTCATTTCTGACCCTCCCCAGGTGGGGCAGGCCTCTCTCACTCTGGAAATTTTTGTACCCCATAAGCATTTCACCTAGGTGAGGAGCATATGGACCCCCTTGGTATTGACCTTCCAAAATTTCAGTTTCAGGTCTGACCCCTTCACCACTTACAGGAAGTAAGGTAGGCCATGGGTTCATCCCTCCACCCGGCTGGATTTCAACTCAAGGCATTAGGCCTGCTAATCGCCTGTAATCACCTTGTTTGAATTAGCATAGCCAGAGCTTCCGACTGAACGGTCTGTGATTCCTAATAACCCTTGGTGGTTTTAATTATGGCCCCTGGAATGCACGGCCCCTGGCCCCGGCTTTATTAGGGAAAGGTCCTGGAAACCGCAGGATGGGCGTGATTCCTCACTTCCCCTCACAGAAGTCAGAGTGAGGAGAGGGCATCTGGCCACTCCATGCAACTCCTGACTCCCTGTTGGCTCTATTTTTAACAGAACAGCAGGGCTGACCCTGCCCCCACCCACCTCCCATCCCTACTTTGGTCCATCTGTTTCAGAGACCAGTAAACTGCCCTCTGTCCCTCCCCCACTTGGCTTCAGAGCCTGTGGCATCTTCGGATTGAGACTGGATGCCCTCACTGTGTGCCAAAGCTGATGGCTTTCTTCTCAGCATCTCCCCCACTTAACAGCAGAGGGAACCTCACAGAAAGCCCGGAGCTGCCTCGAGGGTGCTCTTCTCCACCTTGAAGGTGCACTCTGTGTCCAGATGTGGACTTGGATTCCGTGGCTCTGGAATAGAGGAAGGCACCCTTATTTCTAATCAGCAATCAGACTACGCCTTGGTGTGACAAGATGCCACAGTATTGGAAGAAGGCAAGAGGTCCTGGGTGCACCATTGTGGTGCCTGGACCAGACTGGATCCAGCACTACCTTCTTCTATTACTAACAGCACACACCACTCTGGGACAGAGCCACAGGTGTCCCAAGACCTTCACCTGGGGAGGTACTGGGAGGACTCTGTCTCAACCAGGAACAGAGGAAATTTGGGGTCTCCTGAAAGGCTCCAAGCTTGGAGTACATGGGCAGGGGCAGAGATAGACAGAGAAACAAGGACCAATGTCCCTGTCCTAGGGGAGAAGGGCCCAGCATCGCAAGCTCTGGCTTGTTCTAGCCTCCTGGCCCTGTCCTCCATACACAGTGTCTTAACTGCTTGACAGAGTCTGTTCTCCCTCACAGATCAGCCCTGAGGAAGGGGTGAGTGAGGGAGGGCTCATTTGCCTTAGCAGTGCTCCTACAGAAGAGGCTGGCATCAACACCTGCTGGGTGAAGAAAGACACACAGGAGCATTTGATGCCAAGTGCTTGACTCCTGCATCTGGTGACCCTCACACCCCACCCCTGGAGGGGTGCTGTGATGACCCTTTCTCTGAGAAGGCTGATCAGACTGTTATAGACATGAATATCTAGAGAGAATTGGGACTGAGTGTCTCCATGGTCCAGCACAGGTGCTAATCCACGTGTATAGCTCCAGTGAATCCTGTCAAGGGGAAACCCACCCCAACCCTGAGTACCCCTACCTCTAGTCAGAAAAGGGTGCCATGTGAACTTCTGATTTCAGAGTGGAGTTGTTCCCAATTAATACAAAACCACTTATTAATCACCCACTAAGCATGATGCAGGCCTTGTGGCAGGTGCTAGGTGCTGGGTGCTGGGTGCTGGGTGCCAAGTGCTAGGTGCTAGATGCCAAGTGCTAGGTACTAGGTGCTGGAACTAGAAGAAAATAGGGATGGCTCATTCCTGTGACCTATACTTTAAGCTCATGAGTTCATGAGCAGCCCAAGGTTTCAGTTCAAATAAAGTCAGGGAGTTGGAGGGCCCAAGCCTCCATGGACAACGGAACTTGGAAGCCACCCTGCCTCAAGCAGCCAATACTCGTCTCTAAAGAGAATGGCTAGAAGTTGTTCCTCTATGCAGGTGTCAGGTCCCTTGTCCCTAGCCTGGAGGAGTACACAGACAGGGACAGAGCTGTACTGTTCCTGACACAGGGATGACCCTCTGACCTCGGGGCCAAGGAGAACTCCGACCATCCAGAACTAGCTGCAGCTGCCCAGCTGTGGCCCACCCCACTGAAAGGTCCCAATTAGCTCATTTCCCCAGCCCTGTGGGCCATGCAGCCCTGCTTCACCTCTGCCCTCCCGGCCCCATCCCACTCCAGTTAGCAGTTCATTGGGGTGTCAGAGTGGGGACAGAAACAAGCCCAACCCCCTATGCCATTAAATGAAACCATCCCTTCATGGTAGCTCTGATCGGGAGACTTCGATGTCCTTGTGTACCCAGCCTGGTTCTCTGCCTTGTGGGGGGGGGGGGCAGGCCGGGGACTCAGCAACCCAGCTTCAATTGTCACTGGGATTTCAAGGTGGCTGTGTGACCTGTGAGCGAGTGAGTCACCCTTTCTGATCCTCTGTTCCTTCCGTGGTGGAAACCCTGACATCTGTTTCACTTGGCAGTTACGAGGATTTGGTGAGGTATGCCTGTGAGACGAGAAATGCATTGCCTGTGTAGGGCAACCTTCAGCTCCAGATCCCCTACTTTCCTCACATGATCCTCAGAGGAGAGACTTCACAAGGACAGCTGCAGGAATGACTCTGTCTTGAACATGCAGAGTTTGGCCACCTTCATTCCCACAGGCAGCGCTCAGCATTGTGCCTGGCTTGGCGAGGTTCCGCACATGTTCCTGTGGATTCACTTCACAACGCAGAACCCGGCAAGAAAGGACTGTGATGATGTCAGAGTTATAGGTGACAAAACGGGCATGCAAATGTCATCTCTCTAGGTGCCCTGGTGTGGCTATAGGTGTGGCTAGAGATGAGATATGGACCCAGGAAGGCCTGTGTTGTTTTTTTTTTTCCAGACAGGCCTCGCCTCTTATTTCCTACAGTATGCTGCCTCCTATTTGCCCAAACCTAACTAAGGTGAGGGTGAGAGAAGAAGCTGGCCCTTCAGTCACTCTCATTGGGTAATGGAATGGATTGGGGAGCAGGTCCATCAATTCCTTAAGCAAGGAAGTGCTGGGGGAGGCATTCAGCAAGGCCAAGCATGTGCTGCGCCAGGCACACGGTAGTCCTGGTGAGTCAACCAGAAGGGCCCCAGGGGAAAAAGCCATCTATAAAGAACTTTGCTGCTCACCCAATGGACACACCGTTTTGTTAAAGGAGTCGCTACTGAAAGGATTAGACTCAGATTGTGCCTTTGTGAGTGTGTGTGTGTGTGTGTGTGTGTGTGTGTGTGTGTGTGTGTATGTGTGTGTGTGTGTGTGTGTGTGTGTGTGTGTGTGTGTGTGTGCATGCGTGTGCTGTGGTGTGTTGAAGTGTGGAGGTCAGAGGACAACTTGTAGGACTCATGTCTTCTGTCATGTGGGATCCAGGGATGAAACCCAGGTCTCCAGACTTGGTGGCAGGCACTTTTACCCACTGAGCCATCTAGCTGAAACATTTTGTCATTTTAATAACCACTGCTCTGGCCTGCAAGGTCATACTGAGTCTGTGTTGGGTGCTGGGAATACAGGCTCAGAAGAGACACTTCTCAAGTCCCTGGATAAAGATACAAGACATAGAGTTTTCAAAGTCAAATAAAACCATCAGAGATAAGAGACAATTCAGTTGAAAGTTGTCAGTCTGGGACTGCCCAAACGGATGGCCTAAAGCTGAAGTCATCACTGTCCTCCAGGAAGAGAGGGAAGGGAAGGGTTTTCCCCTGGAATGAAGGAGGTAGCTGGATTCTGAAAATGGGGAAATTTGATTAGACAGGGATGGGGCCGGTGGCGGCGGAGGGGCCTGTAGCCTTCTGCCGCCCTTGAAACCAATCTCTTTGGCGCAGGGAGCAACCCACATCAGCTCTCCTAAGAACAAGAGTTTTTTATTAAGGAAAAAAAAAAGAAATCTAATTTGGGGTCACTGGGTGAAGTGAAGGCTAGGAAGGTGATGACTGCCCTAGTCTGGCTCCCCGAAATTGCTTGTCTACCTAGAAAGTTGCGGATGCATTTGGATACCAAGAAAGTGGCCCTTGTTGGCAGAAAGGATGAGCAGAACCCTTGGCCTGCCATGGAGAGAATTTTCCATCTTCTTAATATTCTCCAGAAGGCCTGGTTGTATGGCATAGAGATGCCATAATGGGCCCAGAAGACTCCAGGGGGCACGTTTCCACTTAGAAGAGCTAAAAAACATAGAAGGTGGGGAGCGTTGTAGCCTCCCATGGAATGTGTGCATCCCTTTCTGTCAACCAATCAGGTTATAACATTTGTAGTGACTGGAGCCCTGCAAGGGTGCATACCAACTAGGTCACTCAGCCAAGGTGACTTTCCCTCCATAAAGGTCACTTGCTCAAGTTCTGGTGGTCTCCCCGCTCCTCAGCCTGGTCTGAAGAACAGAGGTGAATTACCCCAGCCTAGAGACTTCCCTTACTACACAAGAGAACTGGGCACTGCCCTCTACCCTGCCTGTCCCATCTCTGTGGGCATCAGCCCCAGTGAGGCAGCGGGCGGGCGGGCGGGCGGGCCCACACAGAGCAGCGTTTAAGTCAAATGCTCACATATCAGTTTTGATTTCAACTGGAATCGCCTCCCTCGGCTGCATTTCAAAAGACAGCGTTACTAATGAGAAACACGCAAGTTCTAGAAATGAAGTTAACTTCTTTAAAAAAAAAAAAAAAGGAGGGGAGAGGGAGCTTTTCTGTGGCTCTGTTGATATATATTAGAACCACATTGTCTTCGGCAAGAACAGCCGTTCTGCTTCTGAGCAGGAATACGGGAGGCCTTGTGCCCTGGAAGATGTGGGGAGCCGTGGCCAGGCCTGTCATATCTCTCTAGATTTGGAGGGCTTTTTGTTTTGTATTTGGGGATTTTTTGTGTGTGTGTGTCAGGGGTGGGGGCGTGCTAAGAATTTTCAATCTCCCCGTAAAACGGAGGAAAAGGAAGAAGGGCTAAAGTAGGCAGAAATGGGTTTTTGACTGTGAAGGGACAGTTGGGTTTTTAAAGCAGTTATCTCGTGCTAACTGTTTTCCAGAGCAGCAGGAGCTACGAACAGGAAGACTGATTTGGCTTTCCAGCCTTTCCTGACATAGGCTTCTACCCACAAGTTCTGTGCACCACCGAGGGCTCCTGAAACACCTTCTCAGGCCCTGGGAAGACCAGAGAAATCCTCTGTGCTCGGTTCTGATGTAGGGTGGCCTTGCTACCTGGGAGACGCTCAGTCCAGGGAGCTTTAACACCTGCCCTTCTTGGGACACTGGTGATAGCATCCTTCAGCAGGTGACCTTCTTCATAGAACACTCATGCTCAGGGCCGAGGGGGAATCATCCTCTGGTTTCTCATCTATTGCTTCACTCTCTACTTGAGCAGAGCCAGGCTTAGACGAAGATGGCCTTCCTGACTCTGGAGGTATCTGAAGCCGACTATATCCCAATATTCCAGGGCCCGACTCTTCCCATAATGCTTCAGTGCAGGCTCCTTGCTGTCCCCTTCCTGTCCTCTCCAGTGCTCTTCTCTAGAAAGCCACTACAAGACACTTCTGGAAGATTCTCCAATTCCCATTTCAGGGGAATGCTTTTTCCTTTCTGGGCTTGGTTTACTTTGCCTTCTCCTAAGAAAGTTGATGCCCACAGTTCCCTTTCAGAGTGAATGATTCTCCAGTCTAGGAAGAGCTGGGACTGCCTCTTGTCTGACAAAGATACCTGAAAGGGATCATCCAGAGGCAGGCTTTCCCATGTGAGGCCCCCAGGCAATCTGTAGCCTGCAACACCTTCTGAGCTCTCCAGTACAGAGAGACAGGCACCTAGCAACCATTGATGGATCGAGAGACAGTGGATTCGTCCTGCTCAGAGAGCTTACCTGGGGTTCAAGCAGCATTTGTGTGGCCAGATGTAATTTCATCCCTAGGAAAAATGAAGGGTACCCCACTTTTACCAGAGAACTCTGCAAGAATGCCTTTCTCCTCAGAGATGCAGGCTTCTCTTGATGGGATCTTGTTCAGTGGCAAGATGAGCATCTTCATGCCATCTTAGTGTCTTTGTTCCTACAGCTTCTCTCTCTCTCTCTCTCTCTCTCTCTCTCTCTCTCTCTCTCTCTCTCTCTCTCTCCCTCCCCCCCCTCTCTCTCCCACTCTATTCTCTGTCTCTCTGTCTGTATCTCTCTCTGTGTCTCTCTGTATCTTTTCTGTCTCTGTCTCTCTGTCTCTGTCTCTGTCTCTGTCTCTCTCTATCTCTGTCTCTCTCAATGCCCAGATGTTAAGAGTTTCTTGCCACTTAGAAGGAAGTAGTGAGGACTGGCCTCTGTCACAAAGGAATTCCCCCCTTATGATCAGAAGTGGAGACTTAGCCCCAATCCTTTCTCAGCCAAGAGGTTTAAGGCCTCAACTTTTCTAAGCCTGGGTTCCCCAGCTGTGAAATAGAAACGCATTCTTAGCAGGGGTCCTGGGAAGGCAAGCTTTGGTTCTGGCAGCCTCTAATCAGGGGGCGAACTAGGCTGGAGGCTGAAGAAGTAAGTTAGAAATTGTCCCCCAAGCTCATCTCAACCTTGCCACCTTGGTGGGTTTTTGTATCCCAGATGTTCAGCAAACACCATCTCTGGATAAACTGAGAAGCCACTGAAGCAGCCTCTATGGAAAGCAGAGGACACCGGGATGCTTGGGCCCCAAGACCTCAAGACCACAGTTGCCCCACAGGGCATCTTCCCAGAGTTGAAGTCTTGATGTCTGCCACTCCCAAGAAGCCTGAATCAACAAGGTCTGTATTAGACACTGCCCCGGCAGCTGTCCCCAGCCTGGCCCCTCTGCATCTGGGGACTTGTTTCCAGCCAAAGCCAGACCCTGACCCAACAAGCCCCCAACCCTTGCAGTCACCTTGAACGCCAAATGTTTTTTTCATTAGCGTCCGACTCCTCTGCTCCCCTCCCAGCCCCCCAAAGAGGCCCTCAAGCTTGTGCTTGCTCTTGCTGTCTCTGCAACCTTATAATATCCCCAGGCTGCTGGAAGGGGGAGGCAGTGATCTCAGCCGACAGCCATGCACAAGGGCCTGCCGCCCACCCGACCCTCCCCTGTCAAGCTCCCTGCCTTCCTTTCGCCCACAGTGCGACACTATGGTCCTCCGAGGCCTTTATCGCAGGCTAAGCTCCAACACAGGAAAAGCAAGCCGCCCTTGTATTTGCCAGATTCATTCTCAGATGTGTCCTCATTCACATCTGGTCAGTGGGGAAACTGAGGGATACACTAGGCTTCTTCTTCTTCTTCTTCTTCTTCTTCTTCTTCTTCTTCTTCTTCTTCTTCTTCTTCTTCTTCTTCTTCTTCTTCTTCTTCCCCTGAGTGCAGAGGGGACCGCTGCTGGTCCAGAGGCTCCAGAGCCTTCCTGTCACATGTGTTCCTCACCAGCTCCTCCAGCTGTGCTGACCCAGCACTTCTCCCGCCTCTGCGTCACCTCTGTCTTCTTCATTCTTTCCTTTAAAAGTGCTGACTTGAGCCACAGGGGAAGCATCACTCTGGAGGAAACTGACAAGCCCATGACCCCAGGACTTACAGGGAAACACGTGTGATTAGAAGAAGTGTGGCTGTGTTGGCTTCCGAGCTGTTCACGTCTTAGTTCAGGTTCTGGCTCTGCTGCTTGCTGGCTAGGCAGCCCTCTGCAGGTCCTTTTTCTGGATGCTGGCATCCTCTTCCTGCAAACAGGCCTGGCTATTAAGGAAAGTTTCTATGGCTGAGGATTTGGGGGAACATCTAAAGTTGCGAGTGCTTGGAGGAAGACTTGCTATAGTGAAACCAGAGGAGGGCAGTGTGTGTGTGTGTGTGTGTGTGTGTGTGTGTGTGTGTGTGTGTGTGTGTGTGTGTGTGTGTTGTGTGTGTGTGTGCTTATGAGCACATTTATACCATGGCACGTGTGTGGAACTCCGAGGACAATGTCAGGTGTTGGTCCTCACCTTCTGCCTTATTCGAGACAGGGTATCTTGTGTTCACTGCTTTAAATGCCAGGCTCACTTGGGCTTTGGGGGATTGTCCTGTTTTAGGAGAATCTTGACGTAGAAGAGCTGGGTTAACAGCTCCACCACACCCAGCTTTGTGTAGGTTCTGTGGATTGAACCTGGTCTTCCTGCTTATGACGCAAGCACTTTCCACACAGGGTCATCTTCCCGACCTCATTTTTAAAAAACCCACAGCCTTCTGATCTACAGCATGAGAGTTAGAGGTAATGGATTCGTAGGCCACTACACAATTCATTGTGTACAAGAATGCTTAAGAAGTAGCACCAGATAGAAGAGGAGCCTTTGGTTCTTTTGATGCTTGGTGTGGATGGTCATCAGTGCCCATAGGCTTCTCCCCAAGGCAAGAGGAAGCTCATCTGGTGCCCACGCCACCCAACACCAGACCACCAGCCTCATCAGATGCTTCAAGTACAACCCAATCAAGTTGGGTTGCAGAGATGGTTCAGCAGTTAAGAGCTTCTGCAGAGTCCTTGCTCAGTCCCCAGCATCCACACTGTGCCTCACAAGCACCTGTAACTCTAGCTCCAGGGAATCCCATGCCTCTGGACCCCGCCAAACCCACACAGAGACAGGTAATTAAAAATATTAAAAATAAATATTTTTTATCAAGTGAAATTTAAATTTGTGACTGCACCAAGTGGCTAGTAGCCCATGTGGCTTGTGCTTCTGTGACCAGACAACACTGACCAGTCTTCAAGCACTGGCCAAAACACTGGATTCTCAACTCAGTCTTCTAAACCTTGTAATTCTGGGCAAGTTGCTAACTTTCCATCTGCCTCAGTTTCTCCATCTGCAAAACGAAGGCAATGATGACGCATGCCCTGTCAGAGTTGTTACGAAGATTAAGTTAACTTAGGATCGGCAATGCATTTCCACAGCATGTAGCAGATCACAAACTGTTTAATAAATAAAATAAGATAATATTCATGACATTTGACATGTATATAAAGTCAGGAAGAATGCTACCCCCACCCATCCCCCACACTTCATATCCTATCCTAGATTCCATACTAAATGAGTTTCCATAATTTAAGGGAGGACAGAGGGCCACGTGTCAGAAGTATGCAAGACAGAGCGACTGCGCGCTCACTCTTACTCGGAGCTTCCTGGTGGCCAACGTTAGAAGAAAGGCAGCAGATGGTTCCACTCTTGCCTGATGATCAGATAAGCGCCTGTGTGCTCTCCCAACCCAAGATCCAGTTCAAAGCAAGCTTTTCATACAGATGTGCTTCAAGGTAGATTTTGCAAAATTCTGTGATGAACCCTGACCTGGAAAATTCCTACATGTTTAAGTTGCCACCCACTTTCGAATACAAATCTCACCGGAATGAGCCTCTTCTCTCCCTGTGTTCTCTGCTTCAAACACGGTCTGGGTTCCCCAGCTGCAGAATATTCTAGTACCCTCTGAAGCATCTCCACCTGGCCTTGACCCTCACCCTTCAGCTCCTCCATCAGGGAACAAGCACCATGTGCTCCAGCCATCTGCACGTGCCAGAGGACTCGACTAGGGCCTTCTTCATCATCACAGAGTCCCATCGTGTTGCCCGGATCACAGACAGAGAGATGAAGCCATAGATGATGGATTTTGGCTGAGAACGAAGCCAACCTTGGCCTTGCTCAAGCCTTGTCGGCCATCTGCCTGAGTGTGAGCACTGGGCTGTGGACAAGGTGGGTGGAAAGGAGCCTGTGAGGAAGGCACAGGATGTGGTTGTTAACAAGAGTGGCCTCAGTCTAATGCCATCCCACTCAGCAACACAGCCTGCCTGTCTTACCAAAACCACATCTTCTTCCCAGTTGTTGCCCAACCCCCATCGTCGGTGGGGAGTGGGGAGCAGTGTCAGGGGAGGGGAGGCTGGCAACCTAGGAAGGCAGGAACAAGACCTGACTCCAGTGCATCAGACCCAGGTTTGACATAATGACATCGTAGGTGGCTTGGCACCCAGCCACAGGTGAACAACCCTCCTGCATCTCTGGCCTCCCTGGGGCCCATCTCTGTGGTCATAGCTAAGCTCCATCCAACAGGAGGAGACAAGCCAGATTGGAAAGGGAACTGTAGACATTCAAAAACCTTTCAAGGCCCAAAGCAAGGAGACCCATGATGCCGAGGCTGAGTGCTGAGGAGAGGGTTGACATAGCTCAGGGCTCTGGTGATGTGCTGAAGTTTGCTAGAGCCTAATCCCAGCATAACAGAATGAGTGTACGTTTGGAGACAGGCCCCTTTAAAGGGACCATTTATATCATTGGTGTTTTTATTAAAAAGAGAACATGGAAGAGCCAGAAGTAGGGTGCACCCATGATCTTAGCACTGGGGAGGTTGGGACAGGAGAATCAGGAGTTCAAGGCCAGTCTTGGCTACAGCAGATCAGATCCCCTCTCAAACAAAAACAAACACAATCACACCACCACCACCACCAACAACAACAACAACAAAAAGGCTTAGGGACCCATACAAGCACTGAGAGGTGAGCAAGTGACGTTAAGAGAGACACGTTTTACAAGACAGGACGTGAAGCCAACACCACCACTCCCTGGAGCCTGGGCGTCCAGTTTCTGGTCCCTAGTTTCTATGACTGAAGCCCCAGGTAGTAGTGGTGGATAAGGTAGCCTATGCCGATCCCCAACACTTGAACCGCACCTCCAAACCAAGTCGGCCAATGGCCGAGATGGGAAGAAAGTGAGTGAGTGCACTCTGAGGACACTCACACCCCACTGTGGTCCTCCTGACTCCACCAGGTGTGGCTGAGTGCAGTTTTGCAGTGAAGAACCTGAGGATCCTTCGGGAGAGCAAGTCCTTAGAGCTGAGTGAAAGAACTGAGTTGAATAATGTGATCTCCCAGCTGAGGGAACCATGAAATGGAGCCCAAATATGTAGCAGAAGCTAAGGAAAGTCGATTCAGCCAGATATCTCAGCAGATCTCAAGCCACAGATGGGAATCTCAGCAGGTCAGTGGCACAAGTGCACCCAAGCACACAAGCAGAGGTGTGGCTTCCTTAGGCAGAAGACACCAACATAGGTTAGGTGGCCGTGAGGCCACAGAGTTAAGGGAGAGGATGGCCAGGTAGGTGTCTATGAGCTCTGGGAAGTCACTGCACCTCCCTCCCCCAGGCTCCCAGAGAAGAGCTCAAAGACCTGTGCAAAAAGGATGAAGGAAGATGCCACAGAATGTCAAGATTAAAGATGACAAGATAGGCAGGCAAAAGACCCAGCAGATAAAATAATGCTCTGTCCACAGCTGAGCATTTTCCTAGAATTCTACAACACCCAGGAAGCCTGCCAAGCACACACACACACACACACACACACACACACACACACACACACACACACTGCTAAGCAGCCCAGTTCTTGTTTGCTAGACACCTTGTTGGAAACCTTACACCTCTGGAGCAGATAATCCTCTGTTGTAAAGGTGAAGTGATCACAGAGAGGGAGATCATTTGCCCCAGAACACACTATGTCTGCAGCCACATAGGACTTCAACCGCTAGCATCCAGGGCTGGAGCCTCCTTCCCATCCATTCTCCTGAACCTGGGGAGACATCATCATAATCTGCATTGGCCCTTTATCACATAAGCATACAAGCAACCCATCCATCTCAGGGGATGGTCCCCAGCATGCTTCTCGGGTCTCCCCTCTCAGAGGAAATGCTGAGGTGACAGCTCTTTTGCCTAATGAATGCATACTTCTTACATTGATCCAGCACAGATTAGCACCTAACCATATAGTTATCATTACAGTGAAGCATGGGGTTTATCAAATGATAAACTAAAAAAAAACTGAGAAGGCATATGCAATGTCACATGATAATAATTGTCTGTGTACGTATATGAATGTGCTGGGATGGGCACCCCCACATTCACTCTTAGTAATAGGACTGTGACATTTCTTGGGGCACAGCATCCTGCCCTCAAAGTGGGTGATACCATGCAAATGGACGGCTCCAATGTAAGAAGGTCCAAGGAGAAAGCAGTACGCTCCAGCCTTTGCCACTTTATGAGCAGGCAGGGTTGTCAATGCCGCTGCCTTCAGGTGACATGGCATTCTGCCTCCTTCCACCTTCCAATGTGGACTCCACACCAGCGACTTTCCAGGGAGCTCCAGGCCTTCGGTTTCTGGTGGGGGCTGCTGGGACATCTAGCTTCAGGAACTAACCAACTGCTGTATCTCAGCCTCTCTGGTGTGCACATGGCCATTGTTGGACTAGCTGACTCCTACTGGCTATAAACCACTCCAGTTAATTCCATTTATAATGCATATATGCATTCTATGGGGTCTGTTTCCCTACACAACTCCAACTTATACAGGGACCATTTGCAATGCTCTCTGAAGCACTGGGCCCCTTTCTCTCTATTCTAGAGGGAGCCACTGTAATGACTTCCAACCCACCCATCTACTACTGCCTGCCAGGCCACGTGCCCTGCTCAGAGTCACCTCTACATCTCACCCCAGAACATATGGTCCTGACCAATCAGAACATCACATTCCCCTGAACACTAGGACTGACTTAGGGTTGGCCTGCAGCCAAGTCATGCAGAGCCGTGACAGTGGTGTCTTGTTCCTGTGCCATGGGTAGAGTACAAAGTGGGACTACCTGGAGCTACAGAAGTCCCATGTGGGGCCTGGAGATAGTGGGCAGTCACCAGGACAAGCGGATGGGAAGGCTGAGTTCTGGAGACTGCTGGAGACCCTAGCTACAGATGCATCCACAGGGCCACTGGTATCTTTTACTTGGGCTGCTCTGTTTCAGAAGTAACTGATAGATACTTGTATACACACCAAAAAAAAAAAAAATCCAAATTCAATTACACTCATCCCAATGAAAAGAGAGCTTCGAAGCTTTCTCTGTTCTTAAGACTCCAACATTTGAGCAGTCCTTACAGCCAACGCTGGATGCTTCTGCAGCTTTACAAGCTTAATCTGCCTGCCTCATGCCGCAGGCCCTTTGCACAGGCCGTTTCTGTTTAAACACCCTTTCTCCTGTCTCCACACACATGACAGAACTCTAGGATCTTCACCCCTTCAGCAAAGCTTTCCCAGACCTCCTCATCAAGGGCTTTTGGCCCAGCTGTCTGCCTTCATTTTTTAAAATCTAAAATAAAAGAAATTTTTACAGTCTTGCAAAGACTCTGTATCTATTCCCAGTGAGCTCATGAGGGCACAGCAGACACCTGCATTTGTTCACCACTGCACATACAACAGGGCCTGACACCCTGATCAATACTGCATGTGCCGGAGAGAGCAGACGCGATGCTTTTTTTTTTTTTTTCCCCCTCTAATGCTCTGCTCTTTCAGGAGTGCCTGTTCCTTTTGGAAGCAGGGAAAAAAAAGAGAAAGATTTATTTTTTAAAGAATGCAAAATAATAGTATGTAAGAAAGACTCTTGAGGCTTTCTGCGTGTAGAGGGAGGGAGAGAGGGGGGTGGAAAGAGGAGAGAGAGAGAGAGAGGGAGAAAGTGAGTTCGCTAAGTGGACAGAATCATTCTCCCCTAAGTTCTGTTTTCAGGAATTTTCCAGAAGACCCTGGTGCCCGTTCCACTGTATCTCTGCAGGATCTCCCTCTGACAGTAACCCAAAGTACTCAACAAGCACAGACGTCTAGAAAGACTCAAAAGGAGGTTAGCTTCCTGCCTGGGGACTTTCCGGATGTTGAAGCACCTGGCGTGACTTTTCTGTGCATGGACAGGAAGTTGTGTCTTCAGCTAGTGAAATAATTCCTGAATCACCTGATGATGGGGGAAACTGAGTAATCTCCCGAGCTTGTTGGGAGTCCCAGCATGCTCAGGTGCCTGGGCTGCATGTCCAAAAGCCAGCACTGGGGTCCTCATGGCTTACATGCTCTGTAATTTGATGTGTTAGTGCATGCATGGGGGAGCATGTAAATGTCCTTATGTGCACATGTGCACATGTGGCCGTGCGTGTGTGTGTGTGTGTGTGTGTGTGTGTGTGTGTGTGTGTGTGTGTGCGAGTGCGCGCGCGCGTGTGCCAGATATTAACACCAGCTGTCTTTCCTGATCAACCTCTGCCATGTTATTTGAGAGAGCATCTCTCACTGACCTGGAGCTCCAGGGATTTTACTGTCTCTGCTTTCCCCAATCCCATCACCGAGGTTGCAGTCGTGTGCCACCACCTGCCTATTATGTGGCTACTGGCCACTGAACTCAGGGCCTCGTGATTCTTTGCAACTGAGTCATATGCAAATGTCACACTCTTGTTTGATCATCTTGGGCAAATTCCTCTGGCTCTCTGGGCCTTGATTTCTCTGTGCACCAAACAGTGGGGGTTCGGGGTTGGGGATAGGGGGTGGGTGAGCTTGTAGCTTAGTAATGGAGCTCTTGCCTAACATGCCTAAAGTTCTGGGTTCCATCTCCAGCAACAAAGAAGGATAGAATGAAGAAAAGAAGGACTGGGAGGAGGGAAGGAGAGAAGAAAAGAGGCAAGGAAGGTGGGAATGGAAGGGAATTGAAGGGAAGATGTGTCCAAGACCAGCGGTGCCCATATGCCTATAGGTTTCTCTCCGTGTGCTTTGGCCTGCATGATCTCTACCCCAATACTTGCATGCATGCACAATCAAGCACACACACATATACTTGTGCAAATGATGTGCAGCACAGCCAGCAGCAGCACAGGACACCGCAGAGACACTGGGGGCATGCATTCCTGCACTCTGATCAGCTCCAAGAGCCCTGCTGGCTCTTAAGGGTCCCAAGGGCAGTGCTTGCTCTGTTTTGATGGTAATGTAGTCTTTCCGGGGTGGCCCTTCATCCCACCCGTTACTTACTAGCCTGTGCAATGGCCTAAGCCGGTCATTGTGCCCAGGATACAACGTGCCTGTGACCAGCACGGCCTGGCCCATGAAGCTCATGATTCTAAGGGTTTATTTCCCCCAGGTACACTAAGGCAACCACGGCTCAGATGATCTGTGACTCTGGTAGAGTTTCCCCAGAGTTGCCTCCCCTGGCTGGCCTGAACTGGGCAAGCCTAGAGTGTTTAGCCAATATCTTGGGGGAAAAGAACCTTCCAGAGAAGACGCAGCACATGCAGAGGCCTGTCCCTGAGGCATGCACCTTTGAGAGCAGAAAGAGGGGCAAGTGGCTAGACGCAAATGTAAGGGACAATTGGCAGAGGTGGAGAGGGTGGGGTGCAGGGTGGAGAGGGGACATTAGCCGGGGCCTCAGATGACTATGTGGCCTCTGAGGGTGATTTTTAAAAATTGGTCTTAGTTAAGAGAAATATGAAGCCCCTGAGTGACATAAACCTGGAGCTGGCATGCAGGTGTTCAGCAGCAGCTATCTGGCTCCTGCTGGGTTTAGTCCCAAAACCCAAGGAGAAGCAGGGTCAAAGACAGATGCAGTCTAGTGCCTCTCTCAGAAGTGACATCTGCTGGCAGCAGGAGACCAAAATGAGGTGGGAGCATTGTCACATGTAGGCACGAGCAGATCCAGGCTTTGGTGGATCCGTCATCTTGAGGCTGGGTGAAGAGACAGGGCTAGGGACTGACTGGACTACTAGAAGCCCAGCAGCCGGTGTGTCCGAGAGATGTGGCCTTTTCTACAGCCCGGGTACCCTCCTCAGTGGTCCCTCACTCATGGCCAGGGTTCCTTCTGAGCAAGCTGTGTCGGTCCACTTGTATTTTCCTAGAGTCATTACAGGGACTTCTACTGTCCCTATTCCAGATGAGGAATGGTTCCCAAGGGATTCAACCAAGGTCACAGACTGGGGAGATGGCTCAGTGGAGGAAGTACTTGACCTCAGAATCCACCTGGAAAAAAAAAATCCAGGCATAGTAGAACGTGCTTATAATCCAGTACTATAGAACAGACACAGGAGGATCCCTGGGGTTCGCTGGTCAACCAGCCTAGCCTACTTGGTGAGTTCCAGGCCAATGAGAGATCTTTTCTCAAAAACAAACAATAAGGTGGACCACATCCATATCTGAGGAATGAGACTCAGTTTAACCTCTGATACACACCACCACACACATACACAATGGCACATACATGAATATGCACATGTAAACACGCTCATTCACACACAAAGATTCCGGGTCATCATCATTCTGGAAGCTGAAGACCACCAGTCATTTTTATGCTAATCTATCCACATATTTAGCAGCAGAATAGATGGTTCTCCACAGAGCCTGAGAGCTGTCCCAGCACTGTGAGCTATGTGACCTTGAGTACATTAATTGAACTCTCTGAGCCTCGGTCTCCTCATCTGTGAAATGAGCACTGTGCTGTTCATGGTAGTATTGATGCCTCCCAGAGAGGCAGTGAGGGTTAAGTGGTCAGAACAGAAAAGTGGGTCAAGGCCAAGATTATTTACAGACTCAAATTCAAGGATACTAGGCAAACACTCACAGGGACAATGTCACTGAGGGATTTATCTGTGGCTGGAAGTCCAGAACATGTGGGCGCTCTACCAAGGCCTCAAGTTCCAGCACGCTAGTCCAAAATTAAACCCCAGAGTCTGTGGGAATGCCTTGTGACAGGAAGGCCAGGCTGCTCTCACCCCGGGAGGGTGGAAATGGACTTGGTCAGTTCAGAGCAGGGGGTGACAGGCCTCTGCAGGCCAGGGAACACCCCAGGGAAATGACCAAAGGCGAGCATCCCTTGAAGGACAACTGTAGCCAAAAGGAAGGACTCCTTCTGGGCCAATTCAGGGCAGGTCACCTGACCTTCATCTCAGAGCCCAGATGTGGGGAGCAGGGTCATGGTCATGGAGGCAGTAATGAGACTGCTCTCTGGTGAAAATTGTGAGCTCTGGGGCCCACTCAGGGAGATCGGCAGGCACCAGGCACAGCCCTGTCTGCACTACGTTCAAGGACACTGATGAACTCTGACCTCCACTGTGACTCTGCAGCACAATCCCCGTTTTAGCCTCAGAGTCACATTAGGAAGAGCCCTGAAAAGAGTTCAGAGAACAGAAGTTCTGCCCCAAGTTACACTGCAGGTGTGTGACAGGCACGGGCCTCCAAGCCTTAGCTCCGGCTCTCCCTTCACTCATACCCCAAATCGCCTTCACGGTGCCTATAAAGACAAAATGTGCGCACACTCTATGATAAATCCTTTGAGGGACAGGAAAACACCCACTCTTCAAGCAGCCCCATGCCCGCTTCTCAGGCCTCAGGCACTCGTTCATAGGCCTTGGCTGGGGACCATGCATACACACACACAAAGGCACATCCCTGACTGTCCTGCACTCATGCAGCCCACAGGGACCAAAAATGGGCTGAGCTTAGAGTCACCTGGCCACTGCTGCCATCACCATTCAAGTCAAACCCAACCATGACCCAAAACCACACTGATTTTCAGAAATGTGGAGTGCGCACAAGCATGTTTAACCAGAGGCAATGCCAGCAGGCACATGAAAACCACCTCAGGGTCCACATTCAAACATTTCCTCCCAGAGCAGTGGGGCCAGAGCCAGCTTCTGTCTTCAAGCTCTTATCGTAGTTTAGATCTTTGAATGTGAAATGAGGTATCAAGTGGGAACAAGGCCTCTTGCAGCTCAGGGTCCTGTGATAGATTTTGAGTAGAAACTTAGGAGGACCAAGTTTCTGCCAAAGGAGGGCTGGGACTGAAGAACTCCCTTCCCTGCCAGGCATGGTGTCAGCCTCCAAGACACTCAGTGGGTGAGGTGAAGCCTGGGCCACCATCCCCACGCCCTGTTTCCTGTCTTCCTGCAGCCAAGGCTTTTCCTCTGTGGTTGGATGAGAAGTGTAGCGCTGGGAGCCTCCCTCAGGCAGCATGAGGTCTCCGCCTTCGGCAGTAGTCTAGGAGCCTGGAGCAGTCATGAACGCCAGCCACGAGGAAGTTCAGCGAGGACCACAGATGCACCTGATGCTCCTGATGGCCGGTGACCTGAAAGTATAGCCTCTCAGCAAGGCAGTGAGTCCGCCTCTGCCGGTCACACTCAAGCTGTACTTGGATAGGAGATGACAGGTAGGCCAAAAACCAAAGCCACTGGATAGAGTCATGATTGTCCCAGAGGCAAAAGGCCTCCTAGATTAATCTTGCTGTGTGGAAACGTTGTCAAGTTCCAGAATTTACTGAGCTTTCCAAAACTAAGGCATCTGCCTCGTTCACCTACCCCTAAGTTCCTGGCTGAGAGCTGTGTGTATCCCAGCCCTGAGGAAAGAGATTGGTCAGGGATTTTTTTTTCCCTCTTTCATGATGAGCCAGGTTGTCTCTCCATCGCTGAGGCCAAGTCAGGGGCTGAAGCTAGGCAGGAAGGGCAAACACTAGGGCTTGGGGGAGCACTGAGGAAGGATCCCCAGTGCATAGACTGAGGCACAACAAACCCACCCTCTAGGCTCCCATGGCGGAGAGAAGATAAAGGAGACTTAGATCTATCTGGACTCTAGGAGGTGGTGGAGCTGGCGTCCCACACCCCAAGCACCTTCCAGCTTAGGTCTCCTCAGTCCAGACTCAACCTTTTCCTAGCACAATGAGAGCCATTCTCTCGGTGAGAAAACCATCCAGAAATCTCCTGGCATAGAGCAAGCAATATCGAGCAGGCCGCTGAGATCCAGAGAGGGCCTTGCTATCCTTGTGTGCCTTTGGAGCATTGCTTAATTTTCTTAGTCTTAGTGTGTCTGTCTGCACAACAGGACAAAGTACATTTTGCAGTGGGTGCCCTGAATAATTTGAGTCTTGCCTGGAGCGGTTGGCAGCCCCATGCTACCTAGAAGGGCAGGACAAACTGAACGCTAAAGAAACAGGGTATCCCATACCGGCTTTTAAGACACATCTTCTAGTGACCCCCTTGCTGCTGGTCAAGCCCCCTCCACTGGAAAACGTGTATGGACTGTAGAATCCCATGATAGTTCCGTTTTCAAAGCTTCCACAATCCAAATGTCAACACCAATCGAAACAATATGTTTATTTCAGACCTCCTGACAGACCCGATTAATTTGCACAGGCTCAAAGCCCATTCTGGAGTTGTAATGTCTCAATTTTACAGATGAGAGGAGGGAGGGAGGAGAGCCAAAGCCTCCTTTGCCTCTTTGACTTGGGAAGTGCTTGTGGGAGAAGGCTCCTGGGCAGGTGTGAGGACCAGCCTGCCTGTGCCTTGGCATGGCATGGCCTAACTTCCGGGAACAGCATCCCAGATCCTCCCTCCTCTGTCTCTCTAACTTCACAGCTAACTTCTCCTTTGCTTTTTTTTTTTTCGGGCGGGGGGGGGGGGGGGAGTTCTCTGCCTGGTGGGGTTAGCAGAGCCAGCAGGCAGGTGTAGGGTTGAGCATCAGCCAGGAAGACAAAAGCCAAATAATAAAGAGATGAAATTTCTCTGGAGGCGCTGGGTTCATGTGGGCCCCAGATGAGCTGGGACCTGGCTGGGAGGCTGGGAGGAGGGACTGACAGCGATGTCTTTAGTCTAGGCTCAGGGTCTGGGCTGGCTGGTGGAGAACCCAACCCAGTCCCAGACTTCCTGGCATGTGCTAGGCATTAAGCGGGCACTATGAACCATCTGGAATCTTCCAGTTCAGCAAGGTAGGCATGGCCATAGCATTGCCATGGCCCTCGTGTTGTTAATGATGAAAATGAGGTTTGCCTAAGGTCAGCACGCATAGGGCAGTTCACAATGGAGGCTGTGAGTCTGAACGTCTCTTGCTTGTCTGGCCCTCAGACTCAAGCTTCAACAGAAATGGTTAGCTCCCTATTTAAGCTGAAGGAGAAGCCAGTTCCCCAGGGTGGCCGCAGAGGGGTGTAGCAGCCTGGGTACATTCTTTCATTATGCTATCCAACCTGACCGAGCTGGGAAAACCTCACTGCCACTTCCTCTTCACTAAAGCAACTATCATGAGATTCATCAGACATGTGCCCAAGCTACACAGCCATCTGAGCTCCCCTCCCTAACTTCAGCCCCACCAAGCCCATTCTACTCATCCTCGGAGGTGCAATTATCTTGTTGCTGCCTCCTAGATGCTCTCTCTGACTTCCTTGTGTTTTTTGTTTGTTTGTTTGTTTGTTTTGTTTTGTTTTTTTGTTTTTCCCTATCTGGTGTCCTATCCTATGAAGGGATGGAATTCTCTGAAAATACACTTGAGAGTTTGGACTGCCAGAGGCCCTTGGGAAAAAAAAATCTGTATTGAAAGGAATAAAAGATGATGAAGATTCATTATCACCTTGTGGCCCCATTTTTTAAGATAAAGTAACGAAGTCTCAGAAACATGCCCTGATCTGGTCTAGGTACCACAGCTAGTTTACAGCCTAGGTCTGTTTGACTCCTAAGGGACAGTTAGAGTCAGGAGTGACCAGCTGGCTTCTTCAGCTACCTTGTAAAGTCCAGAGGGCCAGAAAGCCAGAGCTTGCTGACCTGCCACGTGTCCAAGGTGACCAAAAGAGAAGGCAGGACCATTGGGAGCTCAGGAAGCTCACAGGGATCCTCAAGTCATGAGACAGGGCTAGATGCAGGTCTGTCCTTAGTGGGGACAAAGGGGACAATCACTAGGTCCATTCACTGTAAAAACACCTCCAGAGTGTGAGTGTCTTACCGGGTACCCCCTGCTACCTTTGTCATTCAAAATGACATTAGCTCAGTAGACAGCCGAGTGAGTGCTTCACATGTGCATGTGCTCAATCTGTATCACCCATAAGGCAAAAGAACAACAGTGTAAATAAATTAAAAATGTTGCCTTTAAACCCACACACATAGAAGGCATCAGTTCATGTCCAATAGTATCTCTTTGCAGGTCGCTTTTCTGAATGCCTGGAATTCGCCTTTGTGCAATCTCCTGGACCACTCTTGCTTAAAGGATGGCTCCTGGCTAGTTATCACTGGACTATCCGCTCCTTTGAAAGATGCAGAAGAGGCATGGCTGTGTCACTGTCAGCATCCGTGTCTGCAGGAACTTCAGAAGCAGAGGTTCCTCCCTGCCCTCGAACCAAACGAGGTAGCAGACAGGAAGCCACGTGAGCACGTGAGCCACAGGGACTTGTGCAACTGCAAACTAAAGTGAGTTGAGGCCTATAACAGAAAATACAATTTGCTGAAGGAAGCAGGGCTCTGTCCCTGGTGAGCCTACATCAAGCAGAATGGAAATGTTGCCCTTTTTTCACCCGGATGGGTCCTTGCATCTCTGCCAAGGAACACTGGCTTCCACATCTTGAATCCTGTGTTTTCATCAGCTTCGTCCTTGTGAGTGAGACTCAAAGCTCAGAATCAGTGAGGCACATGCAGACTGGTTTTCTTGGGGACCTTAAGCTCATTATAGGCACTCTGAATCTTACAATCCTCCTTCGCAGGGCTATTCTGGTGTTGATAACCCTAAAAGTGGAGTCTTTGGGAAGCTGTGACCATGGAGTGGAGAGTAACTAAGGCCTCAGATGACAGCCTTGTCCTTCCAGAATGCCCCTAGAAGCCTGGGCCTACAGCCTTTATGCCACTGGCTTGCCCTGCTCCACCACCACCACCACCACCCCAAGACCCACTGACAGAAAGAAAGTATTGCTACCACCTGGCCACCCTCCTCACCTAGGACACTCCTGCCTCAAGAGTTTCATCCCCAACACTAGGCTGTGCCAATAGACACTAAGCCATGTCCCCCTGGTAAAGTAAACCTAACACAGTAGGCATGAAGCCTAAGGCTTTGGTGGGTGGGGGATGGGCAGCTCACCCTTCACGCAGGAGCAGAGGGTCCCTGACTGTTGGCGGCTGCTGCCAGTTTATCTCATTGATCGCTCAGTGCTCTTTGCAGCTGAACCAACTGCTCATAGCTTCCTCCCCTGACCCAGAGAAGGCTCAGCAGAGCACTGGAAGAAATGCGGGCTGGATGTCCCCTGGCCCATGAGTGCTACCAAGGGTAGAGAGGCCCCTGAAGGCAGAGAACTGCTGGGATCTACCCACCCCGACATGGAAGACCCCAGACCCAGTTCTAAGGCCACTGGACGGCTGCTCCCTCCCAGCCTCCCTGGGAGTTCCCACTCACAACGGAAGGCAGAGAGCTGAAAGATGACTTCTCACAGCCAGGTCCAGCTGTCTGCTGGGCAGCACAAGGAAGCAGAACAACCTTTGTCGTTCCTCAGGACCAGTGCATTTCAGTGACATAGGTCCTGTGCCTCGACGGGAGACAGAGCTCAGAACCACAGGCCACCTATCTCAGGCGCCGAGCTTCATGCCCTGTGTCTACTGGAATCAGGAAAGAGGCTTCTCCCTAAAATACATCCCATCCTCAGAGAAGATGCTGACACCAGCAGCACCCTGTTTTGTGCGCCTCAGAGACCCTTCTTCTGCATCAATGGGTCCTCCAAAGGAAGTTTCAGAACTTAGAGTGCTCCCACATAGCCTTGCTGGGTGAAGGAGTCTCTCAGAAGAGCAGTACAGGTCCCGAAGTTTCTTGCAATAACACTTCCCCAGCCTCCGCCCCCACGCACCCCGCTCAGCCTGCGAATATTTCACATTCTTCCAAATCGGAATGGCCGGTCCCTATTTCTGCTAAAATGCAGCTTAATACTCAAGTCTTCCCAAGGCACCCCTTCTACGCCAGGCCGGTGAGAAAGCATCCACTGGCCTTCACGGGTCTCTCACATTCCTGGAGGTGGTGGCAGTGGTCTGTAAGTACTATTAAAAATTATCCAAATAATAATAATAATAATGCTACCTAGGCATTGCTTTTCTGTAGCTGAGGAAAATTAAGTTCAGGTCCAAGAAGACATAAGGAAAGGGACACCAGACTGGCTATCAACCTTCACAGAAGATGTGTGTGATTCTGTTGCTGAACGTGAATGAAAAATCACTTGGCTGTGGAGTGGGGGCTTGGGTCTGCTCTAAGATGCATACACAATTCATAATGATGCGTTTGATTAATGGTGAATGAGCATGGAATTTGGAGGGCCAGCCCATGTGACGGCCACATTAACACCAGATGAAACTGTCATATGTGGTGGTGGGACAAAAAACAAGAGCTGAGTGATGGTGTCTGTGCAGCTAGCCACAGGCAGCGAAGAAGATGGAAAGCAAGCTTTCAATAATTGGTGTATGTGTGTGTGTGTGTGTGTGTGCATGTGTGTGCATGCATGTGTGTGTGCGCGAGTGCGTGCGCGCATGCATGTGTGTGTGCATGTGGGTGCATGCATGTGTGTGTGCACGTGTGCATGTGGCTTGCATGCAGAGAACAGAAGCTGCCATCTGTTGAGTGCCTTCCTCAATCTTTCTCCACCTTGTTTCTGAGGCAGACCCTCTTACTGACCCTAGAGCTTAGCCATTCAACTGGTCTGACTGGCCAGTGGACCCTAGTGTTGGGATCTCAGAAAAACAACACTACTGCTTCCAACTTTTTTGTGGGTTCTGGGAACCCACAATTGGGTCCTGGTGCTTGTGTGGCGAGCATGTTAACAACGCCGTCTTCCCCAGCCCTTTCTATAATTTTTTTCTTTGTAAGAAAGTAAGGAAGAACCCACACATGCCAAAATAAGATATTAATAAGAAGTGACTCCTCACCTGCACTGTCTACATGGGCCAATGACCTCATAAACACAAAGGTGGCCTTTTGCAATTCTCTGATAATTTCCACTATGACTGATGGTCAGGAGAGCTGGTTTTAAAAGGAAAGAGCACTTAAAGCAGCTGGTGTCTCAAGCAGTGCCAAAAGACAGAGTCACTGTGACCAGTGACCACAAGGCAAAGGCAGCAGGCAGCAGGCGGCAGCCTGCCCTGTGACGGGCGGGCCCAACACAGCCTGCCAGCCAGAGGTCAGCGTTTTCAACCCCTGAGCCTTGTTGAGCGCCGTGTCTCCAACTTTAGCCCCTTCGAGTCTTATTGAAAACATTATCTTTTCCATCAATATTACCTGTAAGTTCTTTATTAGCAAACCCCCTGGCCAAAGTTGACATATTTACAACACACCATAAACTTTACGTATCTGCAACAATATTAAAGGCGAGCAGGAGACAGCCCCCACTCAGTGACCACGACAAATCATCGCATCTTAAAATGATCAAGTTGAGGGCTAATCGTCCTGACGAGAAGGACTCCCATCCTATCTACCAGCCAGAAGGAGCATTAAGGAAGATGGGAAAAGTATGTCTGAGGATTGAAAACATAAGAATACATATTTTTAAAGGTTGGGGCGGGGGAGAAGAAAAGAACCCTGAAGCGGCAGCGATAGGGCTGTTTAGGCTGCAGCCGAAACCTGATCTTGGCATGGAATGGTTAACATTCGGAGTTGTTTGGGGAGAATTGCTCCAAGCTGTTTTCATTCAAAATGTATAGATTTAAGGTAAGAAGCGCTGTATGCTGCGCAGGTCATAACCACTTTGGAAATGAGCCCCTTTCAGCTGACAAAGGTAGGGCCCTGGTTTTCTTGTTTCTTCTCTAACTGGGGAGCTCAAGGTCTTCGTGTGGAAGTGTGTTAGGAAACCACTCATTCATTCACCGCCTTCTTTTTATCCCTCTGCCAGCATATTCTACCTTGGGTTGTGTCTTTCTTGTGGCTCCCCCCCCCAATCCTTTTTTCCTCTTTTTGCCTTTGAGCCAACAAGTATTTCTACAAGACCTCTGACTGCCGTAGCCTATCACTCCTTTAGGAAAAAAACAAACGCCGGTTTTGTAGGAATGTTCTTTTTTTTTTTTTTTTTCTCCTTCAGGGAAAGGACAATATTATATGTACTTTATAATGGGATCTGAAGTGTCTCCCTAAAAGAAAGAATGAAAGAAAGAAAGAAAGAAAGAAAGAAAGAAAGAAAGAAAGAAAGAGACAAACAAAATAATAACATGCTTAGGCAAGAGCCTCAGTCTCCAGAACTACTGGATATTTTTAAATGAAAATGAGAAATTAATTCATATTTACTTGAGAGGAATCGAATCAATGATCCCTGATAAAGTATTTAGTTTGGGATTGTTATTTGGTAGATCTGAAGAGGGAACTGAAGACCTACTGGAGGCTCCTAACTTTCTATAAAGAAGTTTCTCTCTGCAGGGCTCTAACCATTTCCTTCCAGGGAAAAGGGTTAACACACACACACACACACACACACACACACACACACACACAGAGAGAGAGAGAGAGAGAGAGAGAGAGAGAGAGAGAGAGAGAGAGAGAGAGAGAGATTTCTGACTCTGAGAAAGCATAAATATGATTTCAGAAGAGAATACCAAAGGTGTCTTGGGAAGACAGTAAAGGCAATTCCATCACAGACACAGTTTTTTTAAAGAGGGGTGGACCCCTGCATTTGAACTTTCTAGACTTTGGAAACTTAGATTAACAACCAGCTTCCCTGGGGCTGTTCATTTGCAGGGCACTGATCCACCGTCAGCATTTTTAAACCTCTTTAAAATATCTGCATTCTTGCCTAGCTTGATAAATGGATGGTCACGTGCCTTTGCCACTTATTTTTTTTTTTTAAAGGAGGGAGGATAGAATATTTTTTAAAAATCTGTCTTCAGGTGAAAACTTTTAGTAAAGAAATCTCTATTAAGAGCTGTTTAAAGACAGTGGTTGGAAAAGATTAAAACACAAATTGGTGACAATAAGATGTCATCAGATTTTTAGGCTCTTCCATCCAGAGAGCCCTCAAAGCCGCCCCATATGTTAACAGGATTTTCCTATATCTTTCGTATGCTGCTTCAGTTTAATTTTTATCAACAATGACAGTCACAATCTCCAAATATTTGTGTCAGGGGCAGGAAAGGGATACGTGCCCAAAAATACTCTCAAAATTACATACTGATGTCAACACCACACGTAAGAGTTGTTATGTTTTTGTGGTTTTTCTTTTGTGAAAACATCTCCATGAATTTTTTTTTTTTGTCCACACACATCTATAGGATCACTTTTTTCTGGCAGTAATGGCCACCACAGCTTTTGGCTCCTCCATCGGCAGTATTCTTTAAATTTGTTCTTTCAACCTTAGTAGAACCGCACTATTCCTTTTTCTTCGGTTGATCTGTGCTGGAAATGAATCCCACAACTCAAGATCCCCAGCGTGTCCTATCCCATAACAACACAAGATGTGCAAAATGTGCTTAGGATTGAAAATCACATTTTGAAAATCCAAGCCTCTCTCTTTCTTGACTTCGGCTAAGCGGCTTATTGAACAAATCCAGGTATTGCTGAATCATCTCTAGGGGGTTAAAAAAATGATAGAATAAATTTTTTAAAGAGCACAATGTACTATTTATTACATTTCATTAGGTAAACCTCAAAAAGTAAACATTTTCTCCCCTTTGCTCACCTACTGCCTGTTTCAGATTTTAATGCGATGATATGCTTTTTTCCAGGATCTCCAATATTTATATTTCAGAACTTAAATATCTTTATTTAAACCATACAGGCTCTCTCTCCAAAAACCTGGATTTTTAATATTTTGGCGACTGAAATCTGGCATGTTTGAAGCTTTGCCTCTCTGCAGCAGTCTCTCGTTATCCGAAATAGAAAAACAAAGGCGGGGTGGACACGGATTCTTAGCCGACCAGTGCTGGCTGCTAGCATAGCACACACACCACGGCAACCCCCTTCTTTCTCTGCCCTGGGGACAATTACTCTCTTAATAATAAATAGGGAAAATGTAAAATGTTTTCTTTAAATTAAAAATCGAAACGAATTGTTTTAATGAATATCTCTGGTTATGAGGGTAACGCACGCCTTCGTGTGTATACTTTCTGAAGAAAAATTTCCTGTGCGGTTTTCCCTGCGAGATCAAAAGGAACTAATTAACTTTTCTATAAGGTAAACAAAACCTTAACTTGAAATATCCCCCATGAAGTATGTGGGAAGTGAGCTTTTGGGTGAGTGGAATAGGGAGGGAGGGAGAGAGAGAGGGAGAGAAGGAGGGAGGGTGGAGGGGGAAGAGAGACCGACCCGGAGAGCGAGCAGTGGTTTAATTTTCTATTCGAATCTTCTCTTGCACAGAAGATATTGGAGAGTCCTTCCCCAGAGTCACGGCTTCTTCGTTCTCCACCATTCCCAAAGTGATATTTAAATCAAAGGCAGAAACATTGCCAAGTTCAAACCCCTCATCAGATTAATAGGGCGTTATTCTGCAACTAGCAAATGTCTTTTCTGAGTCCCTTTAAGAAGAGCTGTGTGTGTGTGTGTGTGTGTGTGTGTGTGTGTGTGTGTGTGTGTGTGTGTGAGCTTAGAGAAGAGTGTGGGAAAGGGGAAGGATCTAGGAGAGAGGAGGGAGAAGATCTTTAACAGGACAAGCCATCCCACCCCCAGCCTAAGTTACTAGGGTCAAGGGGCCAGCCACTCGCCCAGCCCCAGGACTTGGCTCATTTTCTCAGGTTTCTGGGACTGGTGCCCGGGAAGAGGAAGCAAGTCCCAGGGATGGCGAGGGTCTTGGGGGTCTGTGCTTCTCTGGGGTGCTGACCCTTGGGTGGGAAGGCAATGAGATCCCTGCCTGCCCCTCCCAGAAGGAGCAGCTGCCACCAAGGGCAGTCCCTCCCAGGACAGGGAGTTCTTGGCCTATTGGGGCAGTAGTGCGGCATGGGGCCAGAGCCCTCTTACAGGGCCTCTTCTGCTCTGGCCAATGTAGACAGGCTATCCGCCTGGAGGACAGAGGTGGGAGGAGGGCAGCTGGTACAGAGGAGAAGCTCCCAGGGCCAGGGCACAAAAGCAGACCGCTGTTATAGGACCAGATACCCTGCCCACACTCTGCTTGCTCTTAGCCTCCCGCCCCCCTGATCTCCCCAAAGCATAGGCCTAGGTCACATGCCACACACCGGCAGATGCCCACTGGGGGCCACAATACTGCCAATAACAGCTGGTAAGTATTTGGTGTCTGTGTGCCAGGCTCTGTACTCTCTGAGAACATAATTGCATCAGGTGATGCTATGAATGGAAGAGGAAACTGAGGCAGATAGTCAAAACAATCTGTCTGAGAGTACCCAGCTACTCACAGGCAAGGTCACTAAGCTACTAATCTGCCAAGGGACATCAAATGAACTATTTGAGAGAATCTCAGTTCGCCCCAGTGACACAGGCTGGCCTGTTTAAATGGCCCAACTGCTTCAATCTTGAGGTGTGTCATGATGAGACAGACTTGGGGATAAGGGACCCACAGGAGTTCATGTATTCTTCCAGCCAACACCCAGGCCTGCAGCTATTCCCCATCTGTGTTGCCTATTGGGGCCAAGACAGACCCCTGCCTGCTCCCCAACCCTACCCCCCCCACACACACAAAAACCATCTGTCTTAGTCGCACGGCATCCAGAGGATGTCTTTGGAAAGGTAGGAGGGTAGGCTTGTGTTGACAATGTGCATTGCCAGTATCCACGTTGTCCATTCTGAACCCTCAAAAGAGGCCATGACCAACTCTGTCCTTCTTGGACGGCATGCCAAGAGGAATGCAAAAACAAAAACAAAATTTGAATGCCCTAAATCGATCCCTTTTGCTTTGGATAATAATTAAATCTTCACAAGAAAATAAATAAACAAGGGAGGGTGGAGCCAGCAATAATTACTTTGCTGGGTTCAGGAGCAAGTCCAGCAGTGGTTTCCCCTGGAACCTATGTCACCACATCCAGACTCTGTGAGCTTGAGCAGGATGCTTCATCTCTCTGATTTGTTTGTTCGTTTGTTAAAGAGACAATAGCATCCACCTCTGACAAAACAGAAATAAAGTATGCTCAAATCTTAGTGAAGTAAAAACAAAAACAAAAAACAAACAAAACTGTCCAGTCCTCTCAACCCTAACTCTTACTGCTTCCTAAACATACATATGCATGATTTCATCATTTAAGCTTTTTCCTATTGGAAATATTTAATTATTATAAGAATTGTCATAGACAAATCCCATGCATTTTGGGATAATTCTGGGTCGACTCCGGCTTCTCACTGCTTGCAGGGCCTGTCTCCCAAGACCTGGCGTCTACTTTGTTGTTAGTGGAAAATTCCCTGCCTACAGAGGCAACTGTTCCCATACAGAGCTCTGTCCTGAGGCCCCCACAAGGTCAGTTCTGTGAGCAAGCACTTGCTGAGTGCCTGCTGCCTGCTTGTTACTGAGCAGATGCTGGAAGGCTATGTGTGAACGAGACAAGGCTGCATGCTCTGGAGAGGCCTGGGTGGCGAGGTGGATGGAAGCTGTCCGTCTCCTCAGTGAATCTGCTCACAGTATGGGCATGTGAGACCACGCACCTCACTGCCTGGCCAGCCTTAGACAAATCCCTAAGCCTCCAGTTTCCAATAAGCTACAGAGGACCCAATGGGACAGGCTCTGAGATGGATATGCAGTCGCCCCAACGATGCCAAGGACATGGCTTTGATTGTGAAGGGAAAGGCTGAGCATCGGAGATTCCAGCGGCTCTGCCTGTGGTAACCTGACCTCCTTCTGGAGAGAAGTGTCATCCACGTGGGCCTAGGTGCTCATGGGACATGTTGGCCTTTCTGGGGCATTCTGTCTACTCCATTCAAGAGATTGTGAGGACTGGGACCCCGGAACTTCAGGTGTCATTCTTGAAAACTGTTTCATTCTGTGTCTCTAATGAAGTAGTTGGCAGACTCTCCCTCAAAACACATGATCGATGAGCCTTCTGGAGGAGGTGATCAGGGTTAGAAGAGATCATGAGGGTAGAGCTCCCATGAAGGGCTTGATGGCTTTCAACAAAGGGGTAAAGCCACTCCAGCTAGATGTCTGCACATCTTGTTCTCCACCCCGCTACAGTGCAACCAGAAAGCTCTCCTGGGATGCCAACGCTATGCCATGAACACCACAGCCTCCGGGTTATGAGCTGAACAGCATCCTTTGCTTTCTAAACTCCCCAGGCTGCGGTGCTCAGTCACAGCAACAGAGCCGAGATAGCAGAGACAGTAGGAGTCTGGGCTAGCCCAACCCGAAGGCTACTAGTCCTCATCTTCCTCCTGTTTGCATAAGAGAGGATCCACAGGCTCCTGACACCCTGAAGTCTGCCCCACTTGCCTTTGCCATGTCTCTCCTTTTCCATTTGGGTGCTGGTGTTTACCTCTCAGCTTCAGCTTGTAGTCTAGCCATGGAGTATGCATTTCCCAGCAGCGAAGCATATGCTCCTAAATCCAGGGTTTGAGTGACTTCTGATGCAATGAACTCCATGCAGAAATTTAAGCACAAGCATCTTGCCCCTGTACCTGCACACATCAGTATGTGCCTAAACACCTGCCCTGGACAGTGTACACATTTACAGGATGAAGCTGAAGAAGTAAGTGTGTGTGTGTGTGTGTGTGTGTGTGTGTGTGTACATGTGACCCCCATCTGTTATGAATATATGAACACTCAATGTTCATAGAGAGACAGATGCAGATAATTTTGTATAGAAGGTCAGCAATCAGTTTGTGGGAGTGTGTATACACACAGAACTTTATTTCCAGTTGGCATCAGGCAGGCGGCTGGCATCTGGTGTGAATGAACCTTACTGAACCCGTCCATATAAGCATATCATCTGTGTGTGTGCCTAGTGAAAAGTAAAATTGGATTTTTTTTTAACTTTAAAAATGTCTTTAAAATGTTGAAAATACAACTTGCAGCCCTTAGAAAAGCATAGGGCTGGACCCGAGGCCTACTTGGTAGAGGTGTTGCTTGGTGCTCACTAGATCCTGTCTCTGGTATTGCATAAACTGAGCACAGTGCCACATCCCTAGAATCCAACACTCAGGAGGTGGAGGCAAGAAGACCAGAGATTCTATAAAATGGGGTTGAGGCCAGCTTGGTTGGTACACAGAACACTCTTCTTCAAAGGAAAAGCAGAGAGAGATGATTATATAAATTTGCTCTACTGTGAACTAAATTAACTTAGAATTTCCAAAGTTAACCATTAAAAATATATATATTATGGACCTGTCAGTCTCCCAACTTTTATTATTATTATTATTATTATTATTGTTGTTGTTGTTGTTTTGGTTTTAATTTTTGTTGGTGATAGTGGTGGCAGTGGCGACATTTTTTAGTTTTTTGTTTGTTTGTCTTGGGGTGTGTGGTTGGAGACAGGGTTTCTCTGTGTAGTCTTGGCTGTCCTGAAACTCATTCTGTAGACCAGGATGGCCTCTAACTCAGATATCTGCCTGCTTTTGCCTCGTAAGTGCTGGGATTAAAAGCATGCTGCCACTTGGAGAAGTGCCAGTGTTTGAGGCATCATTTCAAGTGATCCTGAAAACATCCTGTGACCTGGGTATTGAGAATGGTGCTTGGGAAGATCAGTGGCCTGCCCAGCAATCCGCTCATGACTGTCCTCACATCTTCAGTGGCTCCCAGTGGCAGCCATGCTATCCTGGCCAGCCTGGGGCTTCCAACAAAAGCAGCGTATTCTCACATGGTTCTGGAGCTCCGGGACCCACAGTGAAGGCGACAATGCTCTCTTGAGGAAGACTTGGGCCTTCTTTGCCCCTTTGGCTTCTGATGCTGGCCAGCCACTTGTTGACCTGTAGCTGCATCTCTCCAGCCTTTGCCTCCAACTTCACTGGCTCTCCCAATGGGCTTGGAGCCTGTTTCTATCCAGATGTGACCTCAAGTCACATCTGTAAGAATGAACCCATGGTCTCAAGTTGCAGGGTAGATGTGAATTTGGGAAGAACACTTTTCAATCCAGAATGAACCATATCCTTAGAGCTCCAACTTCCCTCCTTCTAGTATGGCCAAGATCCAGGTCCTCACTCGCCATGTGCCCTTGAACTGCCCCTCCCTCTGTGTAAAGCACAAGCCACAGATGCCCCATCCCTGACCATGGGCTGCATGCGGTGCAGGGGGCTGGTTTCTATGTATTTCAGAGCTCCTGCTAGGGATAGGGATATAGGACATGTAACGGCAGTTGACACAGATGTATCTCCTGAGGCTTCTACCACCATGTCCCTCTTGGGCTACTGGTTTTCAGGCCCCTAGAAGCCATGTTTCCCATCTGTCATCTTTCCTTTTCCCTTCCTAGCTATCTCCTGACTGCAGAGTGGGCACTCCTCTCTGTTCAGGACCATACTTGGGGAGCTGCAGAAGAGGGCCTTATAATTTCTGGAGTCAGGGCATCAGACCTGAGTGACAGTATGAATAGTCACTTCATATACTTCTAGGGAACACTGATATTTCCCACCACTGGAGCCACTTAGGAAAACATAAAAGGGGGGAAAAATCAGACATCCCAGTCTAGAGAGCTAAAGTAGGGCTCTTTCTCCCTAAAAGGGGTCAGTAAGCGGACTGATAGTGGCCACGAGCGGTGCCATTCTGCCCCTGGGCTACCTGTAATATCTGTGCCCCACACATGTGTGACGTCACTACACTAGCCATGTAGTTAGGTGACCTGGGGATGGCCCCTGGGCCTGGCACTCACACACCAGATGCCCTGCAGCCACACTTAGCCTCTGGTTCCCTCCTCTGAAAACCAAGCCAAAGCATCAATACTCCCTCATACAGGAACAACAACAGCAAGTTTCTGCAGGTACTATCTGCCCAGCACAAGGGCATGATGACATGCTAATGCCTGCCTCCTCATCACTGTCCCAGAAGGCATTATTGCTGGGCCCTCGTCTGCAGGCAGACTAGGGACTGAACCACATTGCTGTTCAGAGCTGTCATGGTTACCCTTTCATGGGCTTGGTCATAAAGAACCAGATGTTCACAATCAGGACATGATGCCGTCCATGGACCTTATCACTGCTGTATGTAATCTATGTGACCTGGGCAAGCAGCTGACCTCAGCCTTCACTTTCCCATCCACAGAGTGGGCTCCTCCCTCCAAGTCAATGGTCCAGAGGGAAAGAGAAAGTAGCTATTATTGTCATCTATCACTGTCACACCTCTTGCAGGGACTGGGAAGGGAGCTGATTCCCCCATGGAGATCACTGACGCTGTGTCACTCACTGTTCACAATAGGAGGGAGATGACAGGCATCTCCGTGGGCAATGTCTAGGGGGAGTGTAAACTCTGGCTAGGAACTTAAGAGGTGCTTTCTCCCCTCCACTCCGCTAGCAGCAGCGCTTTCTGCTTTAGTGACTTGAGGTCCTGAGACTGAATGGACTTGGTCTCCGGAAGGAGCTGAGGAACGTGGGGGAGGAGAGGAAGCGGGCCTCCGAGGGGCCGGCACTCATAAATTCATTGGCGAGTAATTTATGGCAGCCCTGTGTAGCACCTAGTGCCTGCCCGTGTGAGAGGTTAATAGGAAGGTTAAGGGCCACAGGCCGGCTGATTTATGAGTCCGGCTAGTGCTTTTATCCTGGCCCAGGCTCCCAGCTCCTGAGGCGTCCTTGGGGAGAGGGAGAAGAAGAGCTGGCCAGGTGGAGGGGACAGGGGAGGGGACGTGGGAAAGGAGGGTGAGAGAAGAAGGCCATAAAAAAGGAGAAGCCTATGGAAAGATAAGCCTATGGATGATACCTACACTCCCGGCCAGCGACAGTGGGATTCACCCACTTGGAGGCCCCAGAGGCTTGTTCTACATGTGACACTCTTCAGTGTGTTTCTGGAGGGTTTTCCCCCACTGGCAAAAACAGAAAGCAAAGGTGTATGACTGTATTCTATGGTAGAAGCTGGGTGTGGTTCACGCTTGCTGAGATTAAGGTGATTGAGGACCAGCAGCGACAGTGTGGTGTGATGATCTGCAGCAAGGCAATGAGGGGAGAGAAATAGAGGCAGCCTCCTTATCTGTGACCTCCACACTAAGGGTCACTTCCTGTCTAGGGACACTGCCCCCCCCCCAGTTGCTCTGTGAGACACAGAAGAGCCCAGGGTCTGAGGGCATCCCAAGGGTAGCCATTTAAAGTGATGCCAAAAGAGTGGCAAGCAGTGAGAACAGCCAGGAATCACCTCATGATCCTGAGGGGGGAGAAGGCATAGAATGACCACTTGGGCTTTTAAGAAGAAGTTTGTCAAATTTAGGAAGATGAAGTTCAAGGAAGACCAGAGCTGGAGATGACTTTTGTGATAACCCTACTGGTAACTGGTGGCCCTACACTTCCAAACACCAGACCTGGAGGCTCCAGCTGGGTTACCCGGATGATGGTTACAACAAAAGAGGAAGACCTCATGCAGCCAGTCAAGAGCAGAGAAAATAAATGCTCACACCATATTTACATGACACAGACTCATAACTAGGAAACAAAGCCCTCCACTCTCAGGCTGGATCTTCCAATAGCAATTACATTAACTAAGAGAATTCCTCCCCAGATCTGCCCATGGGCCAACATCATCTAAGCAAACCCCTATTAAGACTCCCTTCCTGGGGCTGGAGAGATGGCTCAGTGGTTAAGAGCACTGACTGCTCTTTCAGAGGTCCAGAGTTCAACTCCCAGAAACCACATGGTGGCTCACGACCATCTATAATGTGATTTAATGTGCACTGTATACATAATAAATAAATCTTAAAAAAAAAAAAAAAAGACTCCCTTCCCAAGTGATTCTAAGTTGTGTCATCATACACATCATACACATGTAGGGGAGACAGTGAACATGACAGCACATTCCCAGAGCTCCCCTACACTCTCTCTGAGACTATCTGTCTCTTCCCTCGTCTCCCTCCGCCTTCTGTCCCTCTTCAAGCCAAATGTCCCCAGATGACACTTTGTGTATTTTCCCCATGGGACCCACCCACATCCCACTGTACCCAAAGTGGTGTTAAGGGAGCATTTATTGATTCAACCCTTTGAGGTCCCTCAGTGCCACCCCAACCCAGCTCCGGAAACAAAAGCCGAGGTCTAAGTTCTGGGCTGGGCAATGGGGCAACACGCTGTTTGTCAGTTTCACGATCACACCCTCCCTTAAAATGACCTCTGACACGAACACCTGGGAAGCCATCGGCAGATGTTCAGAGACACCCATGGGTGTAAGCTAACCCCTGAAAGCCAAGCCAGTTCAAACCCTTGCAGACACCTACAACTCAGAACCCATCCCCCAAGCACCCACACAGTGGCCTGAAGTTGCAGAGTTCATTGTAGACTCTACAGAATCTTCTATAGCAGTGGCAACACCTCTGAGGCCCCATCCTCTGCTCCCCATGATGGCAGCTTCCCTCCCAGCCCTCATCATCTTAGACTCCAAAGCCTCCACATTGCCATCCACTACCACCCCCACCCACCACCCACCACCCCTGTGGTCAGTAGTTAACCATGATTGCCAAATGAGAATTGGCATGGTGATTGAGAATCACCATGGAAACAAACATCTGGGCCTGTCTGTGAAGAAGTTTCTAAAGTAGGTTCACTGAGGGGCAACAGCATCCCCTGGGCTGTGGTCCCAGACTAAGCACCAGCATTCATCCCCTCTGTTTGCTGGTAATGAGTACAATGGACCAACCGCCTCAGGCTCCAACTGCCTTTCCCACAAGAGGGACTGTATCCTTAACCTGTGAGCAAGCACGGCCCTTCCTCAAGCTGATTTTGCCAGGCATTTTGTCACAGCAATGAGAAATGGCTCACACATCCTGTGCTGTGGCCTGACCTTCTCCCTTCCTGCGCCGTCACCTCCTTCCCCACTGGTGCTGTAGCAGCTCCTACAGAGACATATCCCTTCTGAGTAGCTTCTCTGCCTTTGCCCCTCCTCCCATGATGAATGACTGACCCATGATGGAGACTGTGGGAGGTGGTGAAATGATGTGATATTTGGGCCTTGGTATGTTACACACACACACACACACACACACACACTCTCTCTCTCTCTCTCTCTCTCTCTCTCTCTCTCTCTCTCTCTCTCTCACACACACACACACACACACACACACTCTCTCACACACACTCTCACTCTCACACACACTCTCTCTCTCTCTCTCTCTCTCTCTCTCTCTCTCTCTCACACCACACACACACACACACACACACACACACACACACACACACACACAAAAGCATGCCCACAAAAGGATCTTATGGTTCCCCCATAGTTTGGCTGCAGCCAACCTTTAGCCTTCAAGGAGACCACATCCTTTACCTGCCTTCTGCCCTCTAGACTTCAAGGTCTGGTGAGGACAGAGTCCTAGTAAAGGCATCATGTCCCTGGCTATGGGAGCCCAGACATTCACTCAGATTCCTTGGAATGCCATGTGCCTGTGAGGCCGGATGGGCACAACCCATCCAGCCAGATCCAGACTTGAATGCTTGCCCTTGAATTTCATCACTTTGTGTCTTTAGGCAAATATTCAATGTTCCTCAGCTCGGATCTCTTCAGTATAAAATGGTACACAATGACAAAATTCTACTTACTTAAAAAAAAATACATTAGAGCCATGAAGCAGATATCTGGGGAATGTCTCTTTAAACCCCAGGAAGGATATCAGTTTCCAATAGAGCATTCACCTTAAGAAAGATAAAACATGAGGATTTGTGAGGCAGGGCAGATAGGGATGGCAGCACAGGACACTGGAAGCCCAGCTCTGCCCATTCTCACTGTGATCCTTTGCCAAGTTTCCTGGCCTCTACCCTGCCTCAATCACCTCGTTTATGAATATTATCCGCGATTCTAACAAAAGATGAGCACTGGCTGCTGAACACCTGCTCTGTGTAAGTACCTTTACAGGCCCTGGAGATGGAGCCCAAACACATGCAGGGCTCCCCACATCATCACAAGGGCTGGGCTGGGGGACAGGCTGCATGCAGATGAGCTAGGTTGCCAAGGTTGGCAGGTAATAACAGTTCAGAAGTGATGTGGTGTCTGTAAGTCCCTGGACTGACTCCCTGGAGCAGCCTCAGAGCTGGTTATAGATATTCATTAAATGGTACTAATTTTTGATTGTAGCAACTGTAAGGACATAAGGGTGAATCAGAAAAATATCTGGGAAACGAAGGGAGTCTCTTGGACCCAGAAAACCTTGAAGCTCTAGCAATGCAGAGCTAGATGCCTGAGGGCTGGCACAACTGGGGCAAAGGCTTGTCTTGCTGGGCAGCCATACTGTTTCTGGAAGCTTCTGGACCCTCTCCTCCCCCAGCCCCATCAGGCTTTCATTTCCTTCGTGTGGAGGCTGAGCGCCAGCGCCCTGCTGCCAGCCTGGACCGCACATCAGAGATCAGGGCCATTTGCTGAGGGTTTCACGGGGTGTAAAGTGCTCGGCACCCATTAAAGAAAGAGGGGCTGTGGGGTGGAGGCTGAGATCCTGCCTAAAAGGCTCAAAAACACTTCAGAAAGAGCCAAGAGCAGCCCTGATCCCCGCTTTGCCCTGGAACTATTTATCTCAGCTTTAAAATGCCATAGGCCGGGCTGAAAGCTTGTAAAAGGGGAAATGCAGAGCATGTCCTCAGTGAGGAAGGGTGAAGGGTCTCCCTGGGAGCCCTGGGATGGGCAATACAGCTTCCCACAAGCCTGTCCATCTAGAGTCACTATTAGGCACTGCTTGTATGCAGATCCTCTGAGAGGCAGCTGAGCACAGACTGAGAGAAGTGTATGGAAGAAACATTTGCAAGTACCCGCCATGAACCAGAACTCATCACCTGCGTCAGTCTCACGACAACACACCAAGACCAGAACCCTCATCCTCCTCTGTTGCCAGATATGAAAAAAGAAGATCTGAATGCTTAAAGGAAGAATGGCTTTCATTCATGGAGAAGGAAGAGTGGACCAGCTTGAGGGAGGCCAGTTCTCTCTTCTGGGAAAAGCCATACAGTAGAGATGTACCACCAAGCACCAAGCCTGCTACCCATGCCCAGGGATGAGGATAGAACTGCACAGTCAGGGTTCCTCCCACACCAAGCATGCTCAGGAACTTCCTGAACCATAGTCACGGAAAAGTGATGTTGCACTCTGCTAAGCAACACGGCACAGCCACATCTGCTCTAGAGCCCTGGCCACCGTCTGGCCCTGTGCCCCACAATCACTGAGTCAAATGTCACCCTCTCTGTCAGAGGGCCTCTGCAGTTTGCAAGAGAACTTTCCAGGCCTGGGCTTTGATTCAAGGGCCCATGGTAAGACTCTCAGGAAGGGCTGTGACACAGAAGGCAGGTGGGCTCTGGGGAGGTCCCTACAGAAGGGTGGGAACCCCAAGCTTCCCCTATTATCACGTATTAGGACCCTAAATCCCACCAGCTCTCCGTGTCCTTAGATCAAGGAGCAGCAGCCTTTGTTCCCTTTCTACCCAGAAGCAAAGAAATGGACCAAAGTTCCCAAATGGCCCTCTTCTTGCCAGTGTCCTCCTTGCAAGGTGAGATAATGGCATCCATGTGTGAGGAGGGACCTGTGAACGTTGTTCCATCTGATTTTGAACTACTTGAAGCCCAGCTCCTTTGTGGTTTTCATATCTGTGTGTGTGTGTGTGTGTGTGTGTGTGGCATGCATCTCTGTACATGAGGAGACCTGAAGCTGATGTCTGAAATCCTCCTCAATCACTCTCCCACATTATCCACTGAAGTAGGGTCTGTCAATCAATCCCAGATCTTGGAGCTATGGTTAGTCTTTATGGCCGGCTTGCTCTGCAGATAGCCCCCCCATATACCTTTCAAGGCTAGAATGATGGGCATCCTGTCATGTTTACATAGCGTTTATGTGGGTTCTGGGGATCCGAACTTTAGTTCTTCAGTCCTCTTGAGTTCTTAGAAAGCACTTTAGCCCCTGAGCCATCTCCCAGTCCTGGAGCTCCTTGGAAAGGGGAAAATAATTAACTATTTCCAAAATGGTTGCCATTAGGACCATAACCAAGAGATGGTAAGATGGAACTTTCTAGCTGTTCAATTTCATTCTTTCATCTTTCCCTTTGTTCGTTCATTCATTCATTCAGCTCTGTTTGCTGGAGTGCACTGTAGCGCTCAGCAGTGTCGCAGGTGATAAGGTTATGGGAGGAATCACATCTAGGGTACGTCCTCGTGACTCCAGTAGAGAAGGTCCATGGAAAGTTGCAGAAGATGAGGCAAGAGCTCATCAGAAACTGGGAGGAAGAGTGGAGAGGAGACTTTTAAACAGAACACATGACACGGACAGTCCAGAAACCCTCTGGGGATCCATATTGGCAGGGCGCAGCCAACATCTCACAACAGCCACTTCCTAGAGCTAAGACCACAGCACCACCTTGATAACGTGTCGCGATTGCCCTCCTCCCATTCCAAGTGTGGGGACTTTATTAAAAACACACAGGGCTAGCAGAGGAGGCAAAGCTCTTTGGCCCCCTCTCTCCCCACTCCTCCCTGCCCTGAGCCCCTACTCTGGCTGGAACGTAACCATCAAAATAAACATTAAATGCAAAATGCCAAAAGCTGAGTTATTACTTGTGAGGGTTCTGGGGGTGGGGGAGAATTTATAGCAACATTACAGTGTTTTGTTAAAAATCTCTTAATGCACCCAAATGGGAAGGTGTGTGTTTTTTTTATTAAAATGTTACACTCTATAAATCCGATCTGCAGGAAGGACACAGGTGGAGGCCCAGGGGCTCAGCTGAGGAAGCTCAGTTCTGTCTTTGGAGCCATCCTGTCCCTTGGCTCTGGAAGTCGCCTCTCTGCAGCCAGTCCCTCTCCTCCTCCACATTGGCTCGCCTTCCCTGAAGGAAAAAAAATATTTCTTCTTTTCCTTCACCATCCCAGAAGAGAAGCCACAGAGGGCGTGACAATCTTTGTGTCACTTCCCCATACCCTCAGGGTCTGTGGAAAAGTTGCAATTTTCTTAAAAGGCCTCTCTGAGTGGTGGAGCCCCCATGGTGCCCTTATGAAGTTTGTCTGCCGTGGGGTGAAATTTCCTGTGGGTCTGTTCTCACAATTTTAGATTCTGGCTGATGCTGCGTTTTTCAAGGGCTTCTTTGTGAAAAAGGCGACCCGGTTTGTCTCTAGCCTTCTGTTCTGGAATGCCATTCCTCAAAATAGTGTATGATATCACAGGGGCAGAATGGTGGCTTCATTCCTTTTCCCCCTTTGACCATGAGGATCTGTGTCCTTCCCCAGCACACGTTGTCCTTCTAGAACTAAGCATGGGATGTAGGACCTCCTGCATGCCAGGCAAGCACTCTACCTCAGAGCTACCTCATAACGCCTGTGTCCTTTCTTAAAAGGAGGGAACCCATAAAAGATCAGATTGACCTACAAGGGTGTTTGCTTTTCTTTCCACATTTCAAAGGGTGATCTGAAAGCTTCTTTAGTGGCTTTAACCCTTGATGTTTAAGGGCTAAGGGGGTAGCTCAGTGATAGAGCATTTGCCTTGAATGCTCAAGGTCCTAGGTTTAATCCCCAGGAAGAAAAGAAAAAAAATGAAGGAAGGAAGGAAGGAGGGACAGAGGGACAGAGGGAAGGAGGAGGGGGCTAGCCAGAGGTTGTCAGATTGACACAGTGGTGTATTATATACCTGTTAGGGGTTGAATGGATGGGAGAAAGAACCACAAAGGTATATCCAGGCCTAACCCCTAGTATCTGTGGGTGTAATCTCGCTTGGAAAAGTGTGTTGGCAGCTGACTTAAATAAGTCTCAGGATGAAGTGGTCTGGGTGAGCCAAAGGCAGAGGCTTCTGGGAGCCAAAGGCAGAGGTGTAAGAAAGTCCAAGGGAAGCTTAGAGCCAACAGTGACTGGGAAAGGCAAGATTCTCTTCTAGGGCCTTTGGAGGGATGTCCCTTCTGGATTTCTGGTGTCCAGAGCTCTAGGAGATAAACTGCTGTGGTCCTTGCAAAGCCCCTGGGTATGGGTGTTTGCTAGAAATCAACACAGCATAACCATGCCACTTTGAAGGGAGAGTCTTGGTTTTCATGAGGTGTCTAGAAAGTCTATGAGTCATGGAGAGAAACCATCTTTGTGAAAACCGGTAAATTTGTAGAGTCACCCCCCCTGTAGAAAGGCAGCTGCCCCCCCCATAACCCCATAACCCCAGCAAAAGGTCGCCAAAGACCCCAGGTCTCTGCTTTATATATTCCTGCCCCGCCACACTGTCCTGCCCCCTCACATTTACTCTGTGGATTGATTCTGCATAGGCTCTCATTTTCCTCCTAGGCCCAGGATCTGGCTTCCTCGACCTCTGGGATCAGTTTTGTGGACTGTTCGAGCTGCCGTGTTTACAGGCATTGAAGGCCGATTAGAAGCGCGGAAACCCTGGTTTCTGCAGCTTCTGCTTGCACAGCTGCCAGGCTCTGAGGACAAGCAGCCCTTTAAAGGAGAGGACCTCCTGGGTCATGGCTCCTGCCAGGTGCACAGCCCCTCCACAGGAGAAGGAAAATTCATTTTGGTGGAGTTTTTAAAGCAATAGTTGAAAAAGTGTCCTACCCTTGAGCTGGGGCGGGGGCGAGCGGGGGCATGGGGAGGGGGACACCCTGCCCTACTGTGGAGCTGGGAGCACTAGCGGTGGCCCTCCACAGAAGAGAGTTGTGTAAGTATGAACAGGCAGCTTCACTTTGCTTCAATGTCTTCTGGGGGATGTGGGCACTGTTTCTGTCTCCTAGGAATCGGGATGAGGGATTTTCAGGCTGAGAGGAAGGGAGAGCTGAGGCAACCCCTGCAGCCTCAGATAAGGTTGGGTTCTTCTGAAGGGCTGCAACTGGTATCTGCCCAGTTGTTTCCAAGCATATAGACGTCCTCCTTCCCTCAGATCCGGGACCTCTGTGAGGCACCTGAGAAACTCAGAGAAAGCGCCACCTCCTGGGGACCCTGCAGCTGGGCTCCTCCACCTCTACTCTCAGCCCAAAGAGGAGCCTAAGGCTGTAGAGTTGACTGTTTCTTTTTATTTCATCAGCTGCCTTTTCGATTTTGCAAATATGTTCTCTGTGGCTCCAGGCACCTAGGATTCCAAGCAGTAGTTTTCCCCAAGGGTCAGGGAGAAATGTGTGACCTCTGATGATTTTCACTTAGATATGCTGGCAGGGCTTTTTGATCTTACTCTGGACAAAAGGTTGGAAAAGTGACCTCAGTCACTACAAAGCCAGCTTCAGCTCAGCTCTGGCTACCAAGATGATTTGGAGTAGCCAACTGTGGGCCCACGGTTCCTGCGGAAGGAGATACCTCGTAATAGGGTGGAAGAATGGGGCAATCAGGCCACTGGAGTCCTCAGATACCCTGCCAACTGTTAGTGAGAGCAGAAGGCAATGAAGATGTTATCCTTCTGCCAACAACTAGGCATCTACTATGAGCCAATCGCTGGGTTGAAGTCTGTTGGCAGTTGCCGCTATCCTGTCTCCAGTGCCCAAGGATACCCACGAATTTCTCCCAGTGTTCTCCATGGCCCTGCCCTCCCTCACCCCAGCCCAGTCCTTTTCTACCACAAGCCGTGGGGTTATTCAGACCTCCTAGGTCAGGTGCTGGGGTGGGGACCTCTTGTCTTCCAGGGCAGGAAACTGGAGAAGGGGGAGGAAGGGTGTTTGGAGCAGGGAGAGCTGAGAACACACACACACACACACACCCTTCTTGCCCTCTCCCCAGACTTTGAGGCCCCTGCCAAGACTAAGGTACCAAGCCTGGGAGCCATAAGCCCTGAACAGAAGGCTAGCCTGATGTCTGGCTTGCAGGGTGATTGTGGATAAGGGGGACAGTCTCCCGGACTCTTTGACTCTGCTCCTCTAGGCAACAGTACTTGGAGAGAACCAAGTGGCTGCTTCAAGTACAATCTGGAGTGGCATGAGGGGCTGGAGGACATTAGAGACCCTCTTCCTTCCAGGACAGACACCAAGACACACACACCTTAGCCCCACCCTGCCCCATCTGGCAGGAAGGATCAAATCCTAAGAGCTTAAATTCCTCAGGACCTTACCCTCCTCTTTGCTTTGAAATACTTTTTGTGCTTGGTTGGTTGGTTGGTTTGGTTTGGTTTGGTTTGGTTTTTGTTTTGTTTTGGTTTTTGAGACAGGGTTTCTCTGTGTAGCCTTGGCTGTCCTGGACTTGCACTGTAGACCAGACTGGCCTCAAACTTTTTCGTGTGCCACTTGCTTTAAAATTTTCCCCCAGGATGGAGTTATGTGTAGAAGAGGAGGCAGCCTAAAACTCATTGTTTCCCAAGCATTTAAGGGACAGGAAGCCCTAGCAGATTCCATCAGGGTTCTAACAGCTATAACAGTGAAGAATAGTATGAAGTTCCTGCTACGGGTGGAGTTATCAAGTGAGGTGGGTTTGGCTCCATTTAATCTTCAACTATTCTGAGCTGGGTACTAGTTTGATCTGTGCTATACAACAGGGGTAACTGAGGCCTGCAGAGGTGGTCACTTAGCTGCCTCTATGTATCATAACCAATCAGCAATAGATTGGGACATAACTAACTCTGGATGGAAAGCTGGGTGGTGACCTTGGTATGAATGGAAAGGCTGTACTCTGCCTTTCCCATGGCTGTCCCCCCACACACACACAACACACGCTGTCACAAACATACCCTTCAGCCCAGCTCTGCCTAGAAGCCCCCTCCCCACACCCAGGAAGACAACACTGGGGCCCAGAGAAGCTTGGGACTCTAAGCTCAGGGGGCAGGAGAGGGGGCAGGTGGACACACAAATGAGACCTTGGAGAAGAAGCTCTGAGAGGCCAGTGTGATGGAGAAAGGGCCATAAAGGGAAACGACAGGTCGCACTCCAGCCCTGGAGGAGTTCCCAGGAGGGCTTCATAAACCTCCTCTGTGGTGGTTGGCTGAGAGAAGAGTTGGGGAAAGGAAGGCAAATGGGGTAGCTTGGGATTCCTGTGATGGTCCCTAGTCACAGCCATCACTCTCCTGTTTCCAAGGAAGCCTGCCTCCATTGCCTCTTCTGGGATGCAGTTTTGCCTTCTGGATAGGGGAGCTGCTAAAACCTACTCCTTGTCAGAATGAAGTCCCCTTGACCTTAGAAGACAATGTCCCTCCTAGGCACACATTCTAGCAGTCAGCTGGGCAGGCCCAGGCTGGGTGGGTAGGCCCCTCTCTGCAGAGTACAGAGGGAAGTATGCAGTTCTCTCTGAGGAAAACAGAGGACTTTGGAGGTTAGAAAGAACTCTGCTTTGTCCCAAGGGGCCAGCTCTGCCCTGACTGGGGACCTCAACCTTCAGGGGGCAAAGAATTTCTTGGAAAGCCCTGTGAGCTCTGAGACAGGACCTTGTGAGGGTTCAGGTCTCTTTCGACCCCTAGGGCTGTAAACAAACCCTCTCCCTCCTTTCTGAGACCCCCACCTTCTCCAGGTGAAAAATGGGTTCCCATCTGCCTTCCCGAAGCCAAGTTGTGCAGCAAAGGCAAATCCACCCATTGCCTAAAACCCACTGTCCCCAGGAAATCATCTGAAACCTCATATCTGGGCCCAGATGCCTAGGAGCTGTGTGCCCAGCATCCTCCATGGGGAGAAGGGGGGGGGAAGGACTAGGGGCTGCAGCCTAAACATCTCCAAACGTTTGGCTAACACAGACTGGGAAATTATTTTGGAGCTTAATCACGTTCTCAGAGGGAGACTCAAACTAGCATGCTGTTTGTAGGATGAACAAACGGGCTTCCACTCCACAGCCCTCTTCTGGTTCCAACAGCTTGCCTCTGAGGTCACCAAAATTTAAGATAATGATCCTGTGGCAAAGTGGGAACCAGATTGTCACACGCTTTGGGCTTTCAAAGATTCCTTGATCTAGTCTAGACCATGTCTCTGTGCAGGGGGTGGGGATGGGCTCCGTTGTGCACTGAGCTTCATCTCAAAGGGAATCCCAACTGCTTGCAAAAGCCCCTGATGCACAGAGCACCCAGAATAGAAAGTTAAGAGGCAGAGAACAAATATGAATGGGCAAAGTATGTTTCTCGGGGCATTTGGAATTGGCTCGTTTTTTTTAAACCTCCAGGCTCCTGGTTTTCAACAAGCTTGTGAGCTGCTGGCATCTGCATCTTGCATGTGAAAATATGCCCTTGGCTCTCCTGAATGACTTACAACAGTACAGGGCAATGGGGAGTGGTGTGCCAAAGTCTCTTTGGGGGCGAGTTTAGAGCGCTGGGTTGCCGCAGATCTGGAATGGTTAAACTTCTGTCTCCAGTGAGGGTTCCAGAGTTATGGGCGGCTAGCCTGGTGCCAACCTGTCCTGAGCCTCCTCTTACAGGTCAGCGCCTAGGCGGCCTCATAGCTCCCCCCTCTCCGGTGCTGAAGCCTGGTGCTCTGTCTTGGTACAGAAAGCTTCAGTGGAAGCGCCCAGGTCTCTTCCCGGCATAGCTGAGCTGTGGGATGGCTGCTGGAACGCTTGGGGGGCGCCTGCCTCCCAATGCCTGGGGGAGTGGAGACAGAGCTGGAGAGGTGCGGTGGCCTCTGCGGTCCAGCGACTCTGTGAGGAAGTCTGCGACCCACCCTAGACTACAGCAGACTAGCCTTGCTCTGAATGCGCAGGGCTGAGTCAGCTTACTGGCAGCTTGGTTGATAGACAGTCACTGGTTGGGTGCCGGAGGCAGCGAGGTGAGGAACAGTTCCCCGGAGTCTCTGGGTAGTAGGAGCATTTCTTAGAGTCCTTCTGCTCTGGAAGAACCGGGACTTTCTGCCTGCCCTACCTTCACCAGGGTTCATCTCCAGAAATATTTGAAAATCCGCAATGTGCAGCTGAGAACAGGAATTCAGCCCAGCTGCTGGAATCCCAAGTTCAAATACAACATCTTCCGACTGAGGGATTGCAACACCTTGCTTCTCTGCGCTGAGATGTTGATGTGAGGGAACCGATCTGAGAGCTGCCTTTAGCTGCTATTGCTCTGTCAGCGGTTTGGGTGCCAAAGGGAGTCACCTAGATTTGTAAGCCCCTCAGCCTCTGGGCTGTGCATCTTAATACCTACTGCCATATTGTCCACAAGGTCGTCCCATAGCCCCAAATTCTGAGAAACTTCATAGATTCCTTGAAGTTCACAGTGCAGCAGTTTCCACCAAGTTGGGAAGTCTCCTTTGACTTAGACAAAAAGGGGAGACTTGTGACAGTCAAATGACCTCACCTGGCTGGTGAGTGGCTACCAAACTGGGACTACAATGTCCCTCCTATGGTTCCAGTGTCTGATCAACCAAGCAGGAGTACAGTGGGAAGTTAAGGAAGTTAAGGTAGCCTGGCACTAAGTGACCCAGAATCTGCCCTGCCTTTTGAAAGATGGGAGACATGATGTGTGCTTTTCCTGGATCAGGGACCCTCTAACCAACTCAGTTCTCCATCTCACACCTGCCCCAGTTCTACTTCAAGAGCTCCAACTCTGAGCAACAACCCAACAGCCTTCCTCCAGCCCCTCTCGGTGGCTGTTCGTTCATTTGTTCAGTGGCCCATTCAATAGCAGCACTGTGTGCCCAGTACCACACTCAAGACAGGGGAGTCAGTGGCCTCTGACTCCTGCTCTAGTGGAAGGAGAGACAGCAAACAGCCCATACACATATTAGGAACTTTCCAGGAAGGAAACTTCATGCTAGAGAACAGAGGGAGAAAGATTGTCTGCCTTTTCCCAAGCATAGTGTCCCCCACCCTGGGAAAAGAACAAAATGTTTGCTTTGTGACTGCCTGGGAGAGATGCGCAGCTAAAGAAGGTAAGGATCTCAAGCAATGGCCTGTGCAAGTTTGTCCTGCTGCAGAAAAAAAAAAAGTAGAGGGGGCTTGCTGAAGAGACATGACTTGGTGTAAAAGAAATCTTCACACTACACCTGGCATGTTAAGGGACCTCAGGAAAACAACAGAGCAACCTTGGGTGGGGCTCCCCATCTATGGGAGAAATCCTGTATGACAGAGCAGAAGCCAGAGACAGAGACAGTCTCTGTGGCTTCCACTTGACCAGAAGGCTGTAAGTGTGCCATGATATCCAGGTGACAGTGCTTAGCCTTTCCATTGGGGCAGTCAGGATGGCTAGATGTACAGATGGGTGAACAAATGAGTTAATAGAGAGATTTTTTAAAAGTCTGCTTCGCTTGGGAGGGAGAAGAGTTCCTAATGAGGGGATCCATGGAGGTTTGTAGGATGGTTCCTGGTGGCACCATCCAAGGACTTGCCCAAAACATCATTGTACACATGCAGACTAACTCACGGGCACTTCGTCGCCCTCACTCACAAGCTCAGCCTCCTTGAACATCTATAAATTGTGATTCAGACTGTTGAAGGTCCTTAGTGTAAGACTCCGATCAAATGCCATGCCCAGGGTGCTCAGGATTCAAATTCCCAGGCAGCCACTGAAAGGTTGAATAGGGTAGTAATTAATCAGGTGGCCCACAGCTCAGGGCTTGTGGTAGTGCGAGTCAGCTCCTTGGGATGCACTGAGTCCCCCGGGGTCCAAGAAAGGCAGCAACACTGTGTAATTGCAGCTGGCCCCCACCCCACTGCTGGGATTCCTTGCTCACAGCCCTCCCTTCCTAAGCCAGGAAGTGGACAGGAGGAGTGGGAAGATGGCAGGCAACATCTGGATGCCTGAGGGTAGCTTCTGGGCTCCAGAGACTGCAGTCACTCCTACTTGCTTGAAAGTCTTGGACAAAAATTAGTCTTTACGCCTCTGGGAACTGCATGACGTTTTCTTTCTTTCATTCATTCATTCATTCATTCATTCAACACATAGTTCATGAGCATTTGTGCCGTGCCAAGACCCATGGTGCACAAAGCAGGATTGGTCCCTGTTTTGAGAGAACTTATTGTTCTGGGGCTGGAGTAGAGGGGAGGCCCTCATGCTATTAATTTTTGACACTTGATTTTGGAAGATAAGCAGAGCAGGCAACTGGTTGACCTTGGCTAAAGGAAATCCAGGGGCTCCTGGATGGCTGCTGTGCTGGAAGGCTGGACAGAATAAAGAGATGAGAGTTCTTGGGCCCCAACTCTAATACTTCATTCTATAACTGTTTGTGGAGTGCCGGAATCAGGGGGCTGCTCTTCAAGAAGCACCAGTTAGTAGAGCTATGAGCACAGGTAGTGGTCAGGTGCCCCCGCGCCCCCCCCCAACCAACCTCTGGAATGGTACAGAGGCGAGTGGGTGGGTAAACTATGGCTGGTAGGGCATGGGGATCAGGGCTGAGCTCCAAATCAGAAGCCCCAAAAAGGGTGACATGTGAGATGTGCAGGTGGGAGGACTCCGAGAGCTCCAGGAAACTTTGACCAGGTGGGAACATTCAGGATGATGGCAGGTCTGTCTGCCCCTTTGCTATCTGAGACTGATGAATTGGGTTTGAGGGACTCAGTCTACCCCATCGCAAAATAAGTATGCCAAGACAAGCATGTAAGGCCAAATGGATGTGGCCCCTGGCACAATAGACAGTCAATAAACATGAGACTCTCTGGTGGCTAAGAAGATCTGTTGGTCAGAGACAGACACAGGTCCCTGACCAGCCATGGGGTAGGTGGGGGAGGTGTGTGCCAATAGTGGTTCAGCGCCCATGGCTCGGAGGAATATCCTTATTAACGAGCACTTCAAGGTAAGTCAGTGATGAAAACCAGATGTGGGATCGAGCAGTCTTCTCGGAGTAAGGACCAGAGATAACAAGGGGTGGGAGCAAGGATGGCAAAGTTGGAGGTAGATATGCAAGTCTCGGATACTTTTTTCTCTGCATGCTTCAAGGGCAGACAGGGCATCCCACCCCTGGGTCCAGAGCATTCAGGGTCCCCCTACCCCAGCCTGCTCCAACCTCCCCTTAAGGCAAGGCTCCATTCCCAGGTTTCCCCTGCAGTTTAAGTAGGAATGCTCTTAAGAACCACCCACCTGCGTTTTTTGAGGTATCAACTTCCCAAGTCTATACAGAGGGACTAATTTCTGCATGGGCTCCAAAGAGGAACTGTTGCCTTCTCAGTGCTCCCTCTTACTGTTTGCTTTTGACCATGTGTCTTCAGATCTCTGAGCCCTAACTTGATCATACACACACACACACACACACACACACACACACACACACACACACAAACAAAAACACCAAACAACCAAACAAAAAAACAGAAAGCCCAATATCTCTGTTGCTGTGTTGGTTGTGGAGTGCAACCAATGCTTAGTCCAGCCCAGGAGCATCTGACAGGCTGTGAGAGTTCCTTCCCGTTGCTATATGCAGATCCAGGTGTCTGAATAAATCTGCAACATGGGTGTGGTAATGCAAGCCTGTCATGCCAGCACTCTGGGGGCAGAAACAGGACCCTGAGTTCCAAGCCAGTCTAAGCTAACCGGTGAGACCCTGTTTCAAAATCAACAAAATGTGAATCTTTTTACTTTACAATGGGGGTGGGTGGGTAGGCAGCAAGGAGAGGCAGACAGACTTCCCCAACAGGTGACAGCTCCAGCTAACCTGCAAGGAGGAGCAGGATGCCTCTAAAGACCCCATTCTCAACCTGGCTTTGAGCAACACTTCCACTCCCGACCCTGCACCCTTCCCACCCCACCTCCCACCCAACCCCACCCCAGCATACAGCATACAGGAGGCCAGAGGGCTTGGCCTAGGAAAGGGACTTGAAGCCAGGCCACCCTAGGGTGCCTTCAATGACTGAGTGAATACAGATCCCACTGCACCCGAGTCCAGAGCCCTTAGTGGAGGACCACTATGAGGTCTGTTGTGTGAGAATTACTGGGCAGAATCCGGAATGGGAAGGCGGGATTGACAATCTAGGCAAAGATCCCGGCAGGCATTCAAAGGATTCGACAGACCAGTGGAATGTCAGAACTTCTTACAGTTCTTTTTAACCTGTCAGAAATTTGTATTCTCTCCTATGCTAGGCCCTAGCTGAGGCGGTGCCCGCGCGTGCACAAGCGTCATTTGTAGTCCAGCTTTGGAAGCCACGGGGGTCGCTGTACCTCCCCACCTTGGCCTAAAATCCAAAAACCCTCCAGGCTTCTCTGGGTCTAATAGCCTCTAGCCAGTGAGTGGCATCTCCAGTGAGAGGAAAGGAGGGGCCGGAGAAGGAGGAAGGAGTGCTGGGAGAGGAGGGGAGGGAGGAGGGGAGCAGGAAGGAGCAAGTCAGGAAAAAAATCATTTTTTTTTTCTTGCTTCAAAACCTTAAGAGGGTTTGGGAGATCTGGTGAACTTTCCGAAGCATCCGAATCTTTTTACAGCTCTTGGTTCCTTCTCCGGGCCAGCTGTGGGGAGGAAAGAGGGAGGGTGAAGAAAGAGAAGGAGAGCAAGAGAGAGAAAGAGGGAGGGAGAGGGGAGGGGAGAGGAGAGAGGAGAGAGAGAGAGAGAGAGAGAGAGAGAGAGAGAGAGAGAGAGAGAGAGAGAGAGAGAGAGAGACCGCCGGGTGCCACCGCCTCCTTGCCCCCTCTACCCTTAGCTAGCCAAGGAGCGGAGTGGCGTCCTCGCGCCCTCGCCGGCGCCCCCGCCCGTCGCCCGCTCAAGCTAGGCATGAACGCTGAGACTTGCGTCTCTTACTGCGAGTCGCCGGCCGCTGCCATGGATGCCTACTACAGCCCGGTGTCACAGAGCCGGGAAGGTACATCGCCTTTTAGGGGATTCCCAGGAGGCGACAAGTTTGGTACAACTTTTCTGTCGGCTAAAGGACAGGGATTCGGGGAAGCTAAAAGCCGGGCCCGCTACGGCGCGGGGCAGCAGGACCTGGCGGCACCACTGGAGAGCAGCGCCGGGGCGCGGGGATCCTTTAACAAGTTCCAGCCGCAGCCGCCCACTCCGCAGCCTCCTCCCGCTCCGCCGGCGCCGCCAGCGCACCTCTACTTGCAGCGGGGCGCATGTAAAACACCCCCGGACGGCAGCCTCAAACTCCAAGAGGGCAGCGGCGGTCACAACGCGGCCTTGCAGGTCCCCTGTTACGGTGAGTGCACGTGCGGGGCACTGGGCCCGGAGATCCCGGGATCTGCGACTTCGCTAACCCCGAAACCCACTGGGTTGGTGGGAGGCTGGAGGTGGAGGCTGGAGGAACTCCGATCTGCCCGGAGAACCAAGCGCTTCGAGGGTGTCCCTGCGTCCTGCTGCGTCCCTAGCTTCGGCCCTGAGGCGCCAAGCACTGTGTTTGTTCCACTGGCTTTGGGGTCGCTGCCTGGTTTTCTCCTCTGTTCGTTCAAACAGCTTTGCGCTGTTCCGCGGGGCCCGATTTGAAGCGAGTGCTTCGTCCGGGTTCTCGGCCTGCGGCTGCTGGAAGCTTCTCGCGCAGCGTTCGGCGCGCACGGCTCCCGGGCGGCCGAGGCCTCACTAGCTTACCGCTGGCAGGCTCTGCGCACCGCACCCGCAGGTAAGAAGCCGCAGGTGCCGAGCGCGCCGGGGAGTCCTGAGCGCAGTCCCCAGAGCCTGCGTTAGGAACCTCCACACCGCGTCGTGTCGTGATGCTCATGCAAGTCTGGGTCCGGAGAAGCCGGCGCCCCAGAAAACCCGAGCCCTGGCCCGGAGAGTGGATCGCCTAGGGGACCGACCGTGTCCTCCGGTTTGAGGTGTCTGGAAAGAAGCCGGCATCGAAAAGCACGCTTTAGTACTCATCGGGTGGGAAAGCAGTAGTTCTGAGACACTGCCAGTACAGGACTGTGGGAAGAAGGAAGAATCCAGATCCTAGTTTGGGCCCACAAGGAACCTGAGCGAGATGGCCTAAATGACCTCCAAGCCCCCTTGAACGTGGCTGCGGGGTTCAGGCCTGAGTCCCCAGTGGACAGATGAGACAGCTGATCAAATGAGGAAGGAAACCAAAGCCATTCAAGCTCCTAAACTTTCTCTTTTCCTCTAGCAATCGAGTTAGGGAGCTCAAAACTCAAAAAAACGGAGAAAGGACCTTCTTCCCCAGGCCTTTGTCTTTAGGCTAAGTGAGGTGGGCTAGTTCTTAAGGGAGCAATGTGGATACAGGATAAAGAAGCACGAAAGCCTGGGCACACAGGTGAGGCATGGTGGAGGCCTTGATAGCCTGAATAACCTCAGGAACACAGCTTAAGCTTTTGGGGCGCGCGCATACACACACACACACACACACACACACACACACACACACACACACACACCTTTACTGGACAGCATGGTCACAAAAACCAATGTATGTACTCACTCACGCGGCTTCAATAAAGCTACAAACGGAGCTAAAAAAAATCTAGAAAGATCTGATGGCCTGTCCCCACTTCTACCACCTTTCCTCTTCACCTCTGGCACCACAGAGGTGCTCCTTTAGTGCCCAGTTCCAGAAAACAGGCCAAGTCACTTGTGATTACCAAGTGAGGACAACAGACTCAGTCAGACTCAGGGGCTCACAGGATCACACTTCTGCAAAAGTGGTGAGCTGATTTCTCCCCATTTCATAGTTTAAAGAAATCCATTAGCGGGGCCTCAGAGGAGACTGAGATATTAGGCAAAAAATAAAATAAAATAAAAGAATCAAACTGCTCTCAAGCTCTTGGTGTGAAGGCCAGGGTAAAAAAAGGCGGCTATGGGGACCTTCAGGACAGGCTAGCCATTGTTATATGTTATATCACCTGCATTAGCCATTATGACCAAGAAAAAGAACAGCCACTTGACCTGGAACTGCCCCTAAGCCACAGAGTGACCCTCGAGTGAGTAACTCTACAAAATTCCTATTCCAAGGCAGTAAAGGAAAGGTCATAAACCAGACCCCTCCCTGCCCCCAGGCAGCCTTCCTCCTCCACACTTCCATTCCCTTCAACTCCAGGCTTGGGGACCCTCCAATTCTGAGGACAGGGCAAGTTCCTTGCCCTTTCTAGGACAAAGTCATCAAGGGCAGGTTAAGGGAGAGAGAACCTGGAAGCTGCCAAGACGAGGCTGCCTCGCTGCCTGAAATGGAGGCAGTCCTTCAGGAAAGAGCCAATGAAGGCCAAATCACTGTCCCTGCCCCCTCTCAGAGATGGAGCTCTCTGTCCTAAAGGAGATTTCAGGTCCACACTGGATGGGGCACACTGGGCTCAAGACATATGCACCGAGGCAAGGAGGTAATAGGGAGAAGATCTGTGACATTGGAGCCCTAACTTGCCAGCAGGCTGGAAAACAAAAGCCCGGGGCATTGACAATTCTCTAACAATTCTCTTAAGGGTGTCTACCCAAAGCCGGAGGATGGGGCGCCACGAAAAATCCTGAGATGTTCCCAGGAACTTGGCAAAATGCCGAGGTAAAGATGGGCATGGTAATAGGTCCGGCCTTGGCGGCTCTGGATTCTCAGTGCAGTCTTTACAACTTCTGCCGACTCTAGGAGTCTGGACCCCAAAGCATTTCCGAGTGGAGGGAACCTCGGTAGCCTCTGCCTCAGTGTTACTTTGAGGCCCCTTGGAAGAAGGCGCAGGCCTGGAGGCTGCGCTAAGGCCCAGGCGAGAGAGCTACAGGCCGGAGTCTTTGGAGACTCCTGATTTTGGAGGTAAGAGAGAGTCTCGCGGCTGCAGGCGTCCTAACAGGGTCCGGGATCTCAGTTGCTTCATCTTTATTACTAAAGGGGGAAACTCAGGGTGAATCCGCGGTCTCCTACGAACACGGGGCCATTCGCGTTTTTATGAAATGATGCCACGGAGAAGCCATTGCCCACTGCGACCTAGACCCCGCCGAACTCCTTGCGGTCCTTCGGCTCCCTGAAAGTCTGGCCAGCTCGCCAGGCGGCGGGCGAGCGGGCCCCGGGCAGACTCGCCGCTGCTGTGCCGCACTAGGGAAAACTAGGGCTCGGGGCTTTTGGCTCCGTAATCCCTTAGCTTTGCCGGTACTTCTAAGGGTGCGGCTCCGCTGGGAACAGCCCTGCCCCCACTTCTTTCGCTTTCGATTCGGTGCATGCAGGTTTTCGTTGAGAGCTATTTGGGACCGCCAACAGCCTATCTGGACTGTAGCGCTCTCCACACCCAGGTCTCAAGCGCGACCGCCTGTCTCGAGCCCGCTTGGCGCCTCTGAGGGACATATTCTGATTTTTCAAATTAGATGAAATATTAAACTCTGAAAGTATTTCTCTACCTCCCCCTCCGCAGAACAGAACAGACACAATTCATAAACGATGATTCTGACTTGACTTAAACAAGGAACCGGGCTCTTTTGTAAATCCTCCTCCCCCAAAAGTTGGAGACCGGAGGCGCAGGGGACTGGGAGAACAGTCTTAAGTAGCAGTCTGGCCATTGTGAGAGTTCTCTTGGTGAAGGCAGAGATTCCCCTGGCAGTTTTAGAGTAAAGGTTGGGGAAACGTAGCTCTTAATTTTTTACTTTGTTAATTTCCATAGCCCCCAGCCTACTCCAACAATTCAAGCCTAAAGAGACACTCTTCACTAGAGAAACAGAAGGTCTGTATCAAAAGTCTCATATTATTTTGTAATCAATAGACTTGGTCATACATTTTTCTTTAATTAACACATGGGGGTTTAAAAGTCTTAAATGGAAAAGTCGGGGAAACGGTTAGGAACTTGTCTGGATATAGTACTATAATGCTGAATATGAGCACGAAAACTTTTGAGGAAAAACGTGAGAGAGAGGGGGGCGGGAATTAATTAAGAAAAGTTCAGGAAAAAAATTCGAAGCATCGGGGACCCCCATCTTGTTTCTCACAGCTGTATGTCAAAGGTGACCTTGTAACTCTTGGGCATATGCGCAGCCCTGACTCTAATACGAGACTATAACCACCTAAACCTAGAACCTTAATGGGCTATCCTAGAGCCATTGAAGCCATCAGTTGCCTCTGAGGTTCCAGACTGGGAGGAAAACAAATTTTAACATCAGATCTTGCTAATATCCCAGAGGGCGTTGGTTTCCAGAGACAGATTAGACGAACTTTTCTGGAGAGTGCCTTGATTCCGTTCGTGGGCGGGTTTCTTCTGGAAGCGCTGCGTTTCGGTGGCGGTGGTGGTGGCGGGCTGAAATACGAAATGGAAAACCACCGACCTCTGTAGCAGCTGAGAGTGAGGAGAGGTTGGCGTCTGGTACGTTTCAACCGGGTTGGGGCTTGTCTGCTCACCCCTTGGACCTCAGTGCCGGAAGGCAGCGGGCAGAGACAGGAAAGGACAGATAATTTCCCCGAGCTTCCCGCCGGCCTGGGGTAAGACACACGGTGGTCGCGCTCCGGTGGCTTGGCCACGAACGCCTGATACACAGGTTGGGCCCGTAGCAAAGTGAGCATTTAGGAAAGAAAAGACATTTCTGGAAAGGACATCTTGGGCCTCTGGTCCTCCTCAGTCCCGAAGAGTCCTTGCTCAGGAAACCGGAGAGTTCAATCGCGGTCACAAGTTTGGGTGGGGACTTCGACCGCTTGGTCTCGCATCCAGACGTCGTGCAGCTTGCACGTTCATTGAGAAACGTGGGCCTCCCTAGGCATAGCTTAAGATTGTTCGGGGCCCCCTTACTGAGGGGATGGTCAAGGAAGGTCATCAGATTGGGAAGCCACATCAGTGCTTGGACCCTGGCTACAGCTAGGTGATGATTCCCTCCAACGAATTCAAAGTGGAAACCAAAGGTGACTCATAGTTTAGGCACTACGAGCCACCAGCTCAACACCGCTAGGCAAGTGGTAGTTGGTCCTTCTTCCAAACAGGGCCCCTTGGGAGAAGGACTAGGCACCCGCACTCCAGTCAGCGAGGGATTCCAGTCACGTCCCTTAAGTACGGTTTCTTCTCTGAGACCAATGGCCCCCAGGGACAACACTTCCCTGCTATAATTGTGTGAATAAGTGACACCCGCATCTCCGTTAAAGGTGCTTCTGTTCGTTAATCTTTTAGAGGTGTTGAATAGCCAGGGGCAGCAACCACTGAGGCACCAGGGAAACAGGAAGCCAGTCTCCCTAGAAAGGCTACAAAATTAAATCGGCTGGCTCCGATGCCTCCTATGCCCTCAGGATGGTGCTCCAGGTACCCAATCGCATCAAACGTCCTCTCTGGCCCCTGCGAGCGCTCTATCTATCTATCTATCTATCTATCTATCTATCTATCTATCTATCTCACCCACTCCAACTCAAGCACCAAGGAAGAGAGAGGGAGGGGGAAATAGTTAAACCTAGGCTCAGATATTTGCAAAAGGCTGATCAGGGGAGCGAGTGGCAGTGATATGGCATAGCATAGCAAAGCGGAGCCTTGGCTTTGAGGTTTTTTCCCTTGACAAGCAGCCTGTGGGAGTCGTGCTCAGAGTGCTTTTGGAGAAGAGGAACCACTGGGAGATACCTTGAGGGTGAGAGGTGCTGCTGCCTGACAAGATGCCTACCTTTCCTTGCGACAGGGCTTGTGCTAGGGACCTTATGATTAATAGCGAAGGTCCGGTGTAGTGGCGCCTTGTGGTGTTCGGAATAGAGACGGAAGCCGGGCGTGCCTGCTGTGCCTGCTGCACATTGGATACTTAAGACAGATTCTCTTGGGGGTAGGGGAATTTTGTCCTTGAACGGGGAGCCCACGCACTTTCTAGAAGTCAAGGACCACAACTCTGCCGTTCCTAAGATGGCCAGGAGTTCGTTGAGGGTTTGAGCCTGTGTGCAAACTGTTCTCTTGCAAGGCCTTAGAGAAAGTCCCCCTCGGCTTTTAATTTAACCCAGAAACTGAGGCGTCAATAGAATACGCAAAGACGGTCTGAGAGGGTCTATGCGGGATCTAGTCCTGGTCTCGCCCCCTCTGCTTTCCCACTCCCACGCATTTTTGTCCGTGAGGAGTCCTGAGAGGTAGAGCGTGCAGGAAAGTCTTCCCCGACGCAGAAACCTGTCCTGAATGATCAGCAGTCCTAGGAGGGCTGACAATCCTAAAAGGTGGGGCCGGATGAAGGGTCTGGGCTCCTTACTGGGGAGCTTAAATATAAAGGTAAGCTACTGTTCTTTCTGCTGGCATGGCACTAGACTTGAGCCAAGTATGCAAGAATTCTGGCGTCTCCCAGCACAGCCCTCCCTAATCTGATGTTCCATTTACATCCCTGTCTCTGCACTTACCAATTGCCTACGGAGGGCAATAAGGGCTTGGTGAACCAAGGGAATGTGGGCCTTCTGTGGCGAGAGCCTAATCCCTGGTGGTGTATATCCCAGAGCTTGGCTGGAAGGATGAATGAAGAATTGCTGTTTCATTCAGACAGTTGGGTGCATCTGTGAAAGTGTGTCAGGACCTGTACCTCCCCCACCTCTGCATGCACGCAAGTGTGAGCTGGCATGTATCCCACCCATAGTCACTGGGTCCTCCTCCTCCCTCCTCTTGCTGAGTGAGTCAGGCTATAATTGTGTGTATTAATTTGTGTGCACCGGGCCATTTTGTTATCCCCGGCATGGGAACTTGTGTCCTTGCCTGTGTGCGAGGATGGGTGCCTGTGTGGTTCTGAAAGCCCCTCCCAGCCTGTATACAAGCAAGCCTCGCCTTCAGAAGGTTGTGCCCTAGGGAGGCCAAGTGTCTGTGTGTCTCTGGCTCCAAGCCGCCCTCCTTCTGGCTGCCTATTGCTGCTTCCCTGAGGCTGACTCACAGACTAGCAGAGACTCCAGGTGGCAGGTCTCCAGCAAGCCCTGGTGTCCCAGATCGGGTCCACGTAGCCCACCTGCAGTGCAGTGAGACTTGTTCCCCCATCTCTAGGTTGCCGGGATGTCCATTTTGCCCTGAATGGCTCACTTTGTAAGACGAGCTATCCTGGCAGCACCCTGGTGTGTTTTTTTTTAGACTACCTTTAGTAGAATCTCAGGAAATTCTATTGGGCCCCCAGTGCCCTTACTGCTGGGCAGAGAAGCAGTGGGATCTGTGGACAGTCTGTTTTAGAGCACTTGCTATTCAATGCAATGTATGGAAGCCCATTGCATGGGTACCCTGAGGCCAATGACCCATCTCTCCCCCTCTCTCACATGGCTGCCTCTCAGTGCTGGGGACCTTGGTGATCTCAGGAACCACTGTGCCACAACACAGATTTAAATGGGTCCTGGGTATCCCTCTGGGGTCCGGCCCTGTGTTGGAAGAAATAGCAGTCCCCTCCTGGCCCAATGTCCTGTTTCACAGACCGGGGCCTAGGATGTCTGATTCCACTTACTTATGGCTCACCAAACTGTCTGTCACTGATCCAGGCCCTGGGAGGCCTGAGAAGTGCTGGACCCTGCCTCTGCTTTCAGATCCAGAAGCAGACAAGCAACTTCCAGCTAGCTCCCCTTCCCTGGCACCAGTGCTGGGCAGGGAAGCCTCCACCAGGCTGGCTCACATCACAACTGCAAAGGGAAAGATGCCCCTGGGTGTAGAGCTAGTCTGAAGCCACCACTCCTCCCTATTGGGCCCTTTTCTCCATTAAGGGAAGACAACTAAGGAGTTTGAAGACCCTTGTCAACTACCTTTTCCCCCCTCTTTGCAGATCTGAGTGCAGGTGCTGACATTTCAAAGGAATTATCAATGATCTTTAGCCCAGTGCCCACTTACTCTCTAGTGTCACTTAGTGACCTCATTTGCTGGATGTGGCTGTTTGGGACCTGCTGACTAAGAGGGTAGGGTGCATGGAATGTGACCCAAGTGTGGTAGGCCCTGTATCGTGGAGTTCTCTGCTTTGCCCATCATCCACATCTTTGAGGGAGAGAGAAGATGCCAGGTGGTAATGGCGACAGAGTTTTAATAAGGTAACACTTGTTTATTGTTATTGCTGTGTTGGAGATCAAACTCGGGTCTCACACGTGCTAGGCAAGTACTATATAACACCTCAGACTCTGGTCAGATTTAAGGGTAGGAACGAGAACTTTGAGGTCCCTCAGGATACGAGAGCTTCTCTGATGACTGGAAGTCTCCTCTGTCTTGTCTCTGGCTCCACCATTCAGCCACATTCGGTTCACATCTGAGCACTAAGCTGGGATCTTGGTCATTGTCTTTAGTTTGTCTTTAAGAAGTGACTCAGCCTCATGACAGACAAGCATGTGTATGCCTCTGTGACATGGAGGGGCCCCCATGTCTGAAACTCCTTCACGGGATCTGATTGTTTTGGAAACCTTGGTCCAGGTTCTGAGACCTAGCAACTGTTAGAGACCTCAAGGGCCTGCCTCACTGCCTCACTGCCTCACTGCCTCACTGAATTTTTTTTTTTTTACTCATCAGAAAGGATTAGACCACCTGCTCCAGGGGGTGGGGGAGGTTTAGCAGGCCTTGCCTGGCCCTTCACATCATTTTCCCTACTGCAGGACAGGTCAGTAGCATCACAAAGAGAAGCCTCTGTAGTTGCTGTACCATGCATCGGCTAACTCAGTGTTTCAAGCAATATGCTGAGTGCTCCCTGTGTTCTTTATGAGGCTGTGAGATCAGTAGACTCGCTGACCAGAGACCTAGTAGACAATAAGGAACATGCACAGGCTGGGGCAGATAGGAAGGGACAAACAAGTTCTTGGTAGCCCCAAGACTAAGAGCCTACAAAGCATCCTTTTCCAGAACTGACCCGACTATATTAAAGTCATTCCAACCCTATCCCAGATGGCATGGGATGAAGGATGGGGGTCTGTTTCAAACATGGATCCCAGAGAGGTCTCTCTATCATGTCTGAGGGTGCCAGATGAAGACTGGATTTTAGCATCTGGTAGGGTAGTGTTCCAGGCCTGGCTTAGACTTTAGGCATTGCTTCCTCACCTGTGCCTGTTGAGAACAGCATGACTCGGGTACCTAAGAACTGGAGTAAGGATCACCTTTTGAAGTGCTGGTCAAGATGGAAGAGCTGTGAGTCCAGGACAGCCAAAGTTAACACAGAGAGACTGTGTCTCAAAACAACAACAACAACAACAACAACAACAACAAAGATGGAAGATCTGAGAACGATCAGGCGAACCAAGGGGAAGTGTCTTTCCTCCAGGAGATACAGGAGTGTGTGAGGCTCTGTTTATGCTGTTCCAAAGTATTTCTCCAGTCCCTAAAACAAGGCCTGGGATACACAGTAGGTGCTCAGCCAGTGTTTGCTGGTGAATGGGTGATGTGGGAGTGTGAACTGTAGATTTCCCCCTCTGTGGAGGGGGGGTGGCAGCCTGATGCACACACCTCTTTCACCCTTGTGGAAAATGATCTCACTCTGCAAGGAGCTTGTGGCTCTGAAACAGGGAGGTCGTGGGTAGACGGCCGTTTGTTTTGAAGAACTGCAGCAGTTTGGAGGAGTTCCCTCTATCCCCAACTGTTCCCCTTTGGGCTCATCTCCAAGGCCACAGGCTTGGTGTCCAGCTGCCAGGCCCGCCGAGGCTGGCTCCAATCAGGTGGGTGCTCTCCCCCTCCTGATCTCCTCAGACCTTGCCTGCAGTTAGCTCTAGCCCCTGCTTGCCTGCAGCTACATCCCGGGCCCCTGCTGCCTGCCTGTAGGGCCACTCAGAGGGCAGTTGTTCCTCCTTGGGAACCTAGCTATTCATCTCTACTTGCTGGAATTCTGAGACTCCCCCCAGCAAGGGACAATGCTCTGTGTTCCTCCCACCTACTCAGTTCCTAGTTTTTCTTTGAGTACCCTACTGCAGCCTAGGCTTTCTCCCAGCACCATTTCTTCTGCTCCCCGTGGCCCCCAGCATTTGCATGGGCATGCCTTTACACACACACACACACACACACACACACACACACACACGCGCGCGCGCGCGCGCACGAGAGAGAGAGAGAGAGAGAGAGAGAGAGAGAGAGAGAGAGAGAGAGAGAGAGAGGAAGAGAGAGAGAGAGAGAGAGAGAGAGAGAGGAAGCCTGGGGATGTCAGCACTGGGGTTGGCTTCCACTATTTCAGACTGCTAGGTACTTGGAGAAGAATGTGACAGAGACAGAACAGTGTTCTCCTTCACTAAAGAGGGAGCAGGCTCACATGAAGCTGTGGGCAAGGCCCTGAGAAGGTTTCTCCCATCAACAGAACCTGTGAACAACACCCTGGCCAGGCATGTCCCAGGGTCTGGCTGTTAATGAGCTGATTTCTGCCCTCGTAGGCACCAGCCTCCCCAGGATAAGCCACATGGACAATCCCCAAAGAGGTAGCAGTGGTCTAGGATGCCTAAGGACATCTGAACTAGACCTCAGAGGCTGACTTGGAGCCAGTCCGCAGAAGGGGCAGGGAATAGCCCTCTGTCATCAGGAAACTGCCTGAATCAATGGTTTGGGTTAGCAAAGGTCTGAACCAGCCATGATCACTGCAGGGAGTTGGAGCCTTAGGATTGGCAGGGGCAGGCTGTTCTGCTAAGGCTTGGGCTTTAAGGGACTCCCCTGAGGTTGCTGAGGAGACTGTGAAGACAAGCTCCCTAATGAACGTTGTTAACGTTGCTTGGTATGACCTTTAAAAACAATTTCAGAAACTTTAGCCGTAGGGGAGATGGCGTTTATTTGTTGTCTTAATGGTGGTAAAATGTGCATACGTGACACAATCCTGAGTGTGGGACTCAAGCCTGTAAACCCAGCACATGAGAGGGTGAGGCATGAAGCTTGCTGTGAGGATGAGGCTAGCCTGGGCTACATCAGGGACCTTTCTAAGTTCCGTCACAGGACCACATGGCAGGAAACCTGCCTCCACTTTACAGATCCTGTGCAGGTGAGTTTCAGGCCAGCCTGGGCTACCTTGTGAGTTCCAGGACAGTCTGAGCTACACATGGTGACACACACACACACACACACACACACACACACACACACACACACACACACTACATAATATAGCATAGGGTTAATTATTTTAGCTATCTTTAAGTGTACAATTCATTGGCATTAAATACGCACAAAAGGTTGTATAACCATTTCCTCTATTTCCAAAACTCTCCCATCATTTTAAATAGACTCTACCTGTTAAACAAAAGCTTACATCATCTCTCCCCTGGCTCCAGGTAGCCTTCACTCTGCTTTCTGTCTCTGAGTTTTTCCCTTCCCTCATTTAAGTTTGTCCGAATACGTTCTTGGCCATCAGGGTAACTTCTCAGAAGAAATGCCTCTCCAGATCCTTTTCCAGGTTTTGGTTCTGTTTGCATGTTTGTGTTGTTAAGTGGAAGGACTTGTTACTCTTTGTGGTGATAGGGATTGACACCCGTGTCCTATCTGTGTGCCCTAACGCTGATCCACACGCAAAGACCATAGCAGAATCTTTGGTGTTTTGGATGATAGTCTCTTATCAGAAAGACGGTTTATAAGTATCACAAAATGCGCTTGCCTCCTGAGTAGATGCTTTCCTTTGATAAACAAAGGCTTCATTTTTATAACAGCTGGTTTATCATCTTTTTTCCTTTGTCACCTTTTTTTTTTTTTTTGGTGTCACAGCCTTATTGATGGCACCTATGTCATTAATTTGCATTTTTTTCTATTACCATTTGGAGTCTTAGATCAGGCCTTTGATGCATTTTGGGTCAGTCTTAGGGTACAGCATGAGATGGGTGCTGGCTCCATCTATGTGTGGACTTTCCGGTCCTAGCACCACAGCAGAAAAGGCAGCTGACTCTCCGTGGAGCAGTCTTAATACTGGGTGAGAATTATTTGTGGGGCACCTGAGAGCTTTCGTCTGGTATTCTAGTCTCTTGTGCTGGTCCAGTCCATCTGTCTGCCTTTCTCATGTGAAGTTCAGAATTGTAGAAGACAAGAAAACAAAGACCACTCTGTCTCTCTTCTTGCCTTCAGGTTAGTGATTGGCCAGCCACAAGATTCAACTTAGGGACATACATGTTTCCTAGGAACCAGAGCTGACAAGGGAGACTCCAGAGATGCCCCCTAAGCTTCTGTCTATTTGGGGGGCCCCTGGGTCACTCTGGTTAACTGTAATAAGGATGTAACCTCATCTCATTAACACAGCTCCAAAGCTTTCTCCCTGTAAGCTAAGAGGATCCCCTGGAAGGCAGCCCGTGACCTGCCTGCTGCAGGCTTCATGCTGTCAGCTCTCTTGTGTAACATTCATTCCCAGAAAAGGCACTTGCACTGCTTGTCCTCTGCCCAGTCATCAGTGAATCCACCAGGCCTCAAGCTCCAGGCACTGGGCCCAGGGGAAGAGGCTACCTTGCCTAAGCATTAACACAAATGATCAACCACAGTCTTCTGGGCCTGCTCTGCAGGCAGGTAGCATGCACAATTTCTAAAACCTTATTTTACATGTGTGCGTGTGTGTACATGCACGCATGTTTGTGTATGATGTGTATGTGATAGTGTGTGTGTGCCACAGCATGTGTGTGGAGCTCAGAATTTTGCACATACATATGTGTGATGCGTGTTGACATGTGTGAATGTCTGCGTACAGGTGGTCATGCACGTGTGTTACCCAAGTTGATGTCAAGTGTCTTCTCAATCACTCCCTACTCTCTTGACAAACCTGGGCTCCTCAGTTCTGCCTAGTAAAGCTAGTTAATTTGCCTAGGAGATCTGCTATCACAGGCGGCAGCCATGCCTACCCCGCTTTTACACGGGTTCTGGGGACCAGAACTCAGGTCCTTATGAATTAGCCACCTTCCCTTTGAAACCAAATATCAAATGGTCTTTTCTCAGAAAATTAAGTAGCAACTTTATAATGGATTCAGCCATGACTTCTTTCTTCTCATCAGAGAGAGAAAAGCTCTTCCCACTACCCCTGTTTGACAGTGAATCTATGCCTTACAACAACCACATTTAGGTCACTCGTGAAAGAAGCAGTCTCCTCCTAGATTTACATGGCTCCCGCAAAGGCTGGAAACCCGGAAACACCAGAGTCTCTTGTTTTCAGAGGTGTTTAAAGACAGACACAAGGCAGGAAAGGGCCATGGAGGCTTGTATCATACCTTCCTTGCCCTGTGGGTAGAAGCTGCCAGAAATATACATAATAAAGTACGCAAAACAGAAAGAATGGACATGCAATGCCTGGCTTTTATGATGTTTTCAAATGTTCTGGAAATTTGCGGCAGTTACAGTGTTTCCCCTGCTGCAGGACTTGCGCTGCACAGATATGAAATGCGCTCTGATTGAAGGAGACCCTGGGAGTCACACAGCACAGAGGTTTATGGTCCATACATGTCCCAGCAGCTGAAGCTGGAGAGACTTGAGCAGAAGAGAAGATACCTGGAAAGGACTGAGAGGTGGGGGTGCTCCTGCCCCGGAGGGATCTTCCCTTCCCTCTTGCTCTGTGTGGACCCCATAGTTAGGCTGTATTGTGTGCCCTGGGGGATTTGGTGGCAAAGGGGTATGGATCCATGCTTTCTGCCTCATTTCCATTTCACAGCCTTCAGGGATGTAGACTGCTCAGCCTGGCTTCACGGGCAAGGAAACAAAGGCACACAACAATTGCTTTCCCAAAGATGCCCTTGGAGGCTGACTGGAGCCTCCTCTCCTCTACCTCTGCCTTTTTTATTTGTTTGTTTGTTTTTGTTTTTTTTTTTTTTGTGGAGACAGTCAATGTACTTAGTATGATGAGGTTGGCTAGAAAGAGCTTCAAGCTGGCCTCTTTAGCACATGGCAGCCTCAGCAACCCTGTGCAGAGACCAAGGTTGCCCCGGCAACCCACTCTGTCACCTAGATCTTTCCGGTCTCATTCCACCACCACTCTGTACCTCCGACAGCCTTCCTCCTTGAGATGAGCATTTGATGGGAGCCGTGATGCTTCCCAGTCCCACCACCTGGAGTTTTGTCAGCTTGTTAAGACACCTCCAGAAATGCTGGTTGAATGACTGCATGGAAGAGGGAATAAAGAAGGGCAGAGCTAGGGAGTACACCCGGCCTGTCTCAGTTCAGTTACTTCTCATTCCTTCACGTTGCACAAGATTTAAGCTTCTCCATCTTGCCACAGTGTCTTTGAGGGGCCATCAGGGACACCGGCTTCCTTTTGCTGTGAGACGAAACACAGGATCTGGGTTATGAAGTTACTGGCACTTGGCAACATACTCAAGGCCATGTGGTTTAGAGGGGTTGACAGAGGCAGTGAGGGGACAGACCACAGGCTTAGAAGCCAGAAGACATGGATTCAAGTCCCACCTTTCACTGTACCCAGACAAGCTGGTACACGGAGCGGAGCTAACAGGCCAGTTAGAGTTCTTGTTGGCTTTTCAGTCCCAAGTTCAAAGATCTGCTTGGCCTTTCATTCTGAAGCAGCCAGCCCTGCTTCCTGTGGACCCTGGTGTCCTGGCATGACACAGCGCTTATTTAGCTGGAATCCCCTGTGACAACTAGATGGCACTTGTTACCTGTCTGTGCCCTCCATCAGGCTGTGGCTTTGTGTGTATGTGTGGCTGTGCTCATGTACGAGGAGGCTGGAGGGCCACCTTGCTGTCTGAGACAAGGCCTCTCAGTAGGTCGTGTACTCACTAACTCAGCAAGGCCAGATGGCCAAAGAGTCCAGTATCCACCTGTCTCCACCTCCCCTTCTATTTACTTATTTTGTGTGTATCTGTGTGTGGGCTCTCATGTCATGGTACATGTGTGGCAGTCAGAGCAATGTGTGGGATAGATTCAGAGAGAGAGAGAGAGAGAGAGAGTGTGTGTGTGTGTGTGTGTGTGTGTGTGTGTGTGTGTGTGTGTGTGTGTTATTCTCAGCTGACAAATTTCTGTTGCCTGGAAGTCACCACTGAAGGAAGTACAGGTTCCATATGGGGCCTCTGAAGGGCTGGGTGAGACAGTCTCACAAAAAGCTGGGTGAGGTGTCCTCTGGCATCAGCCTTGGGCTCTGCTGAGGGCATGGGGACCAGGCACTGGATGCTGAGGATGCTATGGTGGTAGTTCGGGGGGGGGGGGGGTGGTATACTCACTCTCTCCAGCCCAGGCCCTGTGCTAAACAGTGTGGAATGTGTCCTGTGCTGGGATCCTGGATAAAGCCTTTATGTATCGTTTCTTGATTTAAAAGAAAAAAAAAAGCTTTCCATTTTGATAAAAGTTCAGACTTAGGGAAAAGATGCCAACTGTACTGGGAAATCCCAGATGTCCCTCTCCTGCCCCCACATGCCAATGCTTTGTCATGCCAACCTGGCTATCCTCGAACTTCTGGGTCTTATGTGAATCAACAGGCAACGATGACCAGCTTGCAGGCCCACAAGGGCGCGCTGCACTTTCCATGAACTGCCTGAGCTGCTGATCCTGCCTCTTTGCTTCTAAGTGCTTTGGCGTGCAGTTATGAAAGAAGACACAAGTCTACACTTGAGGTCCCTGACAGTCGGTGACACTGGTCTCATGCACAGGGTCAGGATGGAGGTAGGGTGTGACAGGTCCTCCACGAGGCAGCTGAGAGCTGGCCTCCTACGCTTCTTGTCCCTGGTGTCTGAATGTCTAACCCTGTCACACCAGGACACATGTTCTACCAGGCACCTGTCTCACTAAGGCACCTGCCCAGCAGGATGCAGTGGAAGTATCCTAGGTCAAGCTACTTTTTAAACAAGCCGTTACCCTCCCTGGCTTCAGTTTCTGGAGCTGTGAAATGGGATGCTTTTACTTGGTGTCTGTAAAGAGGGAGCCACCATAGCAAGGCACAGAAGCTGCCAAGGACCGTGTAGATACCAAGCATATGTCCTGCTCTCTGTGATGTTCTGTGTTAATTCTTTATCCTTCCTCGATTCTGAGAATCCCATTCCACCCACTAAACCAAGAAAAAGCCTCCCCCAGGAGAAGAAGGGAACCCAGATATTATCTGTGCAAGGTGGAGCTGAGGCACCTGCCTTTGCTAAGGGTAGCCCTTAGGCCGAGCTCAAAGCCCAGGGGAGACAGTTCTGAGATGTAGGGAGATCCACCAGCAAGACGACACGGTATATTGAGGAGTGCTGGCACAAGAGAGACATTCACAAGTGAGTCAGATGTTTTCCTGCACACCTCCTGGTGCCAGTATAGCTAGAGCCTAAGGCATCTTCAGGGGTCTTCAGGGAGAGAACTAACCTGAGGCCTGTCATTCATATGCTGTTGATATTAAATGAGTCTCTATCTGTGCCTCATTTTGCCCATCGGAGGATTTTTGAGAGTGGTGCAATGAGCTATGAGATGTCGAGGAGGCAAAAGCGCTTCCGGAAGTACTGGGGCCTGCCTTGTCCATCCCTGTGCCCCTCATAGAGATGGCACTGCAGCAGCTGAATACCTGCTGAACTGGTAGATTCTCCTAGAAACAGTCTTCAAACCGCTTTAAGGAGTGGGGGCCAGCCCCCTCCACTTTGCCTTAGGCCCACGAACACTTTATTGGAACTGCAGTGCCTCCTAGTGGTAAGTGTGTGAAACTGCAGCCTTGCTCTTGGCCTCTGTGAGTTGGACCTAGATTCCTGACACAGAACCAAGCCTGAGGGTGACCAGCACCCTGGTGACCCTCCCTATCCCCCTCAGTGTTGGTTGTCCACAGGACTAGGCCCTCTACAGTTCCTTTTTGCACTCTAAGTGTCATGGGTTCACTCAGAGTTGTAGAACTAAGAAAACATTCATTGCTAGCTCAGAGGTTTGTTCAAGGCCCAAACAGCCACAGGGCTGCCTTTGGTCCTCCATGCAGGCTTTATAGATGGTTTCTTTGAGCTTCTTCTCAAAAGGTCTCTTCTACCCCCATGAGGCAACCACTACACACAGGCAGTGTGTGCTGAGGTGAGCTGGCTCCTACAGGGAGCCCAGAGCTAGCACAGCAGGAGCCCAGGGGTTCTGTGCACATGCACTCCACACTGATTTCAGGGGTATGCCCTATGCATCCACATCTTTCAGGCTCAGATTCTGTTCTGTATGGCTTATGGTCTAGGGTTTAAGAGCTCAGCCCAGCCGTGGGGTCAACAAAAGAGAGTGAGCTCTGGTTGAGCCTGAGAAGCCAGGCAGAGACCATTTACAGCAGAAGAAACACAGAAAACAGGTTTCTTTGGGTTAGTAATAGAATTGTAAATGAAGCGGAGACCTTGCTCTCACCCCACCATAGCGATGATTTTAAAAATGGCCTGTACTGATCCTGAAGGGGGAAGACACATAGCTGGTTTCTGAGGGCACAAGCCCAGTTCTGGAAGGCAGCTTAGCTGTGTTTACCAGAGACCAGGAGATGCATCTATGACATAACTCTAACATCCTTATTCTTGGCACTGCCTTGAGGTAGGCGGCATGAGTGAAAAGGGAATTTACTCACAGAAGCTCATCTCCAAGTTGCCACAGCCTCTTCCAGTCAGACCTGTGGGTCCCGTCACAGAGGACAGATTCAGTAAAACACACGTCCATAGGGTGGGGTCCTATGAAGTAGAAGAAGCTCAGGGCAGAGTGAGGCTGAAAATGCTTTTGCCAAACCAGCCTGTTTGTGTGCACAAGTGTGTTAAAGGTCCTTTCTCTTGGCTTGACTTGATTGTTTCTTAAATTTCCATAGGGAACCCAGGATAGTATGATAAAGACAAAAACCCATAGAAGACACAGCGGGGGTGGGGGTGGGGGCGGTGGGGAGGAGAGAGACAGAGAGACAGACAGAAAGAGACAGAGAGACATGGGGGGGCGGGGGGAGTGGCAGCAGGAGACAGCAGTGCTCCACTACCTATCAGGCAGAGGGAGGGCGGCTACAGAGCAGGAAACCCATCAGCACATGGGGAGGAAGTAGTAATGTGGGGAAGTGAGCAGGTGAAAGTCGGTTAAGCAAGAGAAGATGACCTGGCTCGCAGGTCCCTAAAAGCCACAGTGGAGTTGGCCAGCTTAGCAGAATGCGAAGAGCAGAACCACGATATTCTGTCACCTTCGAATGTCAAACACTGGAGGAACTGTTCCACGTATTTTTCATTAATATTTAGGGTGTGTGTTTGGTCTTGATACAGAGTCTCTATAAAAAGCACTGGCTGTCCTGGAACCCACCGTGTAGATTAGGGTGTCCTCGAACTCATAGATCCACCTGCCTTTGCCTTCCAGGTGCTGGGATTAAAGGTGTGTGCCACTACACAGGGCTTCAGGCTTTGTTTTTCTTTTTCTTTCTTTCTTTCTTTCTTTCTTTCTTTCTTTCTTTCTTTCTTTCTTTCGTGTGTGTGTGTGTGTGTGTGTGTGTGTGTGTGTGTGTGTGTTGGTGCACAGCCACATGGGGAGCAGAGGTTGTTTTCAGGTGAGGGTGCTCTTTAATTGTTCTCTACCTTATTCCTTGTGATGGTGTCTGTCACTGAACCTGGCAATAGCAATGACATCACTGAGCGGCTGGGCCAGCTGGTCAGCAAACTGCAGAGATCCAGAGCTGGGATCACAAGCCTGCAACACTGCACCTGGCTCTTTATGTGGATGCTGGGAACTGAACCCAGGCACTCCTGCTTGCACACCAAGCACTTTATAAGCAGAACCATCTATCTCTCCAGCCCTGTGGGGTATTCTTTATATTCTAAAGTGTTCGCCGTTGATATATGTACTATTTCAAGGAATACCCTTCATGTATCTGGGGTCTGAGTGAGGCCTCTGGAAGCTAGAGAGACCTTTGCTTTGGGTGTGGCATGATGGCTGCCTGTGTCTTAGACACCCGCTAGCTGTACTAAGGATTATAAGCCTGCAACCCAACAATTCTATGAGGAAATCTCAACTGGACTTGAACACAGGGAGTCAGCAGTCGCAGAGGCTTTGGCTTGGAGTCCATTAGGGCCCAGATGGGAGGACAGTGCCATCCCCACCATGACAGCACCACCCCACCATGACAGTGCCATCCTCACCATGACAGGACCATCCCCGCCATGACAGTACCATCCCCACCATGACAGTACCATCCCCACCATGACAGTGCCATCCTCACCATGACAGCACCACCCCAAAAAGACAGTATCATCACCATCATGATGGGAAGCTATGAGCACGATTTCACTGTGATTTCCAGTTTCAACTTCAGATAAGAGTTTAACCTGATCCCAGAGAACAAACACAATGGTATTTCAAGCCAGCCAGAGCAGAACAGATCAACAGAAAGGAAAAGTTAGCCCACACACTCAAATGCCTACTTCGGGAAAACTACATGTTTTCTAAGGATAATCACACCATGCTTGTCTCATGCTTTTTATCAACCCAAAACTTCATAGATATGCATGTCTTCCACTTCCCAAAGCCCTGTCCTACAGCAGATTTCAGTTATTTTTCATCAAGTATTTACTGAACAACTAATGTGTTCCCAGTGCACTACTAAGCATTGGATGGAAAGAGTGTAAAAAAACACCACTGCTTTCTGAAGGGGAGGGAGACAGTCAAAATAAAGGAGAAATAAGCAAACTGATAAATGCACAATAATTAATGTTAAATCCCAACAAAGACGCTGTACAGAGTGCGCAGCATCTACATATGGGAAGAACAGTCTTTACGCTGCCTGTTTTGACTCACCTCAGCTTTCTACGCAGTAGACAATGGCCTGATGAACTTGGCCTCTCTTTCATTCCTTGTGTCCATTGTTTATTACCTCTTTAGGCCAAGGCCTTAGAAGTGGGACTTTGGGGTAAAGGTCTGTGAACATTGAATGATGGGCAATGTCATTTTGTATTTTCTCTTCAATTACATTTTCACACCATAAAACAGCATTGTCTGAAATAAAGTTTGGTGTAAATTTGTGGCATTTTAAGGCATGCCCCTGCAGGTGTATATGCCCATTGACATCATCACAAGGCCCAATCATATAGCTCTAGGACAGTCTCTCACATCAGTGAGATCCCTTTGTTGACAAAACCCCCCACCCCCACCCCCCCTCCTTGCTTCTCCTGGCCCCTGGCAGGCAGCCATCTGCCCTCTGTGCCTCCATTTCTACTGTTCCCAAACTCATATGATACCTGAATGAAGTAACAGTGTGAGCGCTCTCAGGCTGGTTCTTTTCCATGCTGTAGTGTGCTGCTGAGACTCCCCCATGTCGCCAGGCCACTGGTCCCTTTCATTGCAGATTGCTATTCCACCATGCGCTCCTCAGCCTGCTCACCAGTCACCTTCTAAAGGACATTTGCTATGTTAGTCAGCTTTCTGTGACTGTGACAAAATGCCTGTGAGAATCAATTTAAAAGAAAAAAAGGGGGGGGTTCTCACTGCTCTGGAGGTTCTCTCCCAACACCTTTCCAGCATGTTTATTTATCTCTTGGTAAAATGAGCTTTACTTGTCAGAGATGAGCACCATTCTATGAGCTAAGATGTTGTTCCAGCGCGTGGATTCATGTCACAGTTTGATTTGGGTCTGTGATCATGTAGCTCATCGCAGCAGGAGCATGATGCGGAGGGAGCTACAAGCAGGAAGGCGGAGGAGGGAGACGTTAGTGTCCCATAACCCTTTTCAAGGACACATCTCCAATGACCTAAGACCCGCCTACACTCCTCTACAGACCTGAGCTCCTAAAATGTCCCTCACTTTCCAGCCTTGTCAAGCTGAGGACCAAGCCTCTGACACATGACAAACATTGGGGACATTCAGGGCCAAACATAGCAGTAGTGTTTTCTCTCCGTTTGGGTCTCTGTCTCTCACAGATGAGTCTTCATTTCTTACGGCATCTGCTGAACTGAAGGCTTGCTGGGGCCAAGGCTGAGGTAGGTCTGATCACGAAAGAAACTGCTGACATGGTTACAACCACTGTGACCTGTGCCACTGGTTTTTATTTCTGTATCTCCACTGGGTGGGGGTGCCCTGGGATCTCACCCCACTTTTCTTTTGTGCTCAGTAGTAAGTAATGGTGACCTGCCTGTCCCAGGTTTACTAGCTACCCAGGTATCTTCTTTGCTGAGCTGCCTGTTCAAATAAACCGCTACTTTTTTAAAAAGCATTATTATGAACTAAAGTCCACACCCAATTCAGATTTCACTATTTCCCTCCAGTACCCATATCCCGGGACACACCATCCAGTTAGTTCACCTGCTCCCTACGCTTCCTTTGGTCCATCTCATTCTTCCTTACAGCTCTGAGGCCGGAGGGTGCTTCCCCCACTAGCCTGAGCACTAGCTGGCACATTCTCTCTCTCTTAGACTCACTGCCTCTTGTGTTCCCCGTGCTTTCGATGGCAGGTAGCCTGAGTACTTCTTCCCCTTCAGCGTCATTTTGCCAAGCTGCTAAAGACCCCTGGACAGAGCCCAGGGGCAGATGAGGTGGGGCGGAGGATCTGTGTGATCAATGGCTAACCTTTAGCCTCCGCCTCAGCCGCCCAGGACTGTTTGGACAGCGGTGGGTTTAGTCAGTGCCCTTTAAATAGCATAAAAGGGCCCCGTGCTGGCCTGTTTTGTTTAAGGAGATTACATCGGTGCTGTGCACTCCGCCACAGGGTGTGTGGGGCCGGCTCACCCGGGGAACAGAGCGAGCGGCATGTCCCCCACAAAGCAGATGTTTGGAGGGAAAATAGATGTAATCAAAACCATGGAGGATAAAATTACTCAGACCCTGTAGCCATACACTCTGCATGCACTGCCTATGCCCAGACACACATGTACACACATTCTACCCAGGTCCACACTCACCCAGCCATACTGACACACAACCATACACATGTCTGCACACTCACAACCCACCCACCCCCATTTGCAGGCAACTGGAAGCAGTTCCCCCACACCCATCCCCAGCTGCAGGCCGGTGCCCATACCCTGGGGCTCACATCCTCTAGCACAGAAGGGTGCACAAAGAGGCTGCCGATGCCCTCCCCAAAACAATCACAGTTAAAAAGAAAGAAAGAAAGAAAGAAAGGAAGGAAGAAAAAAGAAAGGAAGAAAGAAAAAGAAAAAAAAACAGTTTTAGAAATTTTCTAAAGCTTCGGATGACCCTAGTGGGAAGGGTGTGATTGGGTAGAGGTTGAGGGAATGAAGGCGGGTTCCCCACTTTCTTGGTTTCACAAGCTGGGACAGCTGGTTCCCAGAAAAAGTCTGTGGCCCACCCAGAAGCTCTTGCTTCTGGCTCCCCACCTGTCCAAAAAGGTCCATGAGAATAACACTGGCCTCCGATTATTCAAGAGGCTTTGGCACTCTGAGGAGGGAGACCTTTCTGGAGCAGGCATGACTTTGGACAGTCACTTGTGGGCACTCCTAGGCTCCCTTTTCTGGGTAGCCTGAATCTGATCACTGATCATGAGGGGTGCATGCAAATGCAGTGGATCTCTGAGTTTAGGGCCAGCATGATCTACACAGTGAGCTCCAAGCCATGAGGTAGGGTGGGAGGATAAATGGAAGGAGGACGCGTTAGGTCAGGATAACACAGTCTCTACTTGCTGTCTTGACTCTGGGACACCCACAAAAGGCTCCTTCCCAGATTTGGGGAGGAGGACTTCCAGCCAGTGTAGAATCCATGCAGGGTATCCCTGAAGGCTGAGGAAAAGGCAGCCTTGCTGGTAGTGGACTGGATTCAAGCCGGGCTCTGTTGCTGTTTCACCTACTCCAGCCAGTACTGGGGTCATTAGCCGGTGGAGAAAGACCCGCACAGTTGGGCACACTGGCGCTTCCGGAGGCCACTTCTCTTGTGCAGTGCGGTGGCCCCTGGTAGGTGATGGATGATGGCTTAGTTCAGTGGCTCTCAACCTGTGGGTAACAACCTTTTGGGAGGGGGTGGTCAAAGAATCCTTTCTTTCTTTCTTTCTTTCTTTTTTTAAGATTTATTTATTATTTATACAGCATTCTTCCCACATGTATGCTGTAGGCCAGAAGAGGGTACCAAATCTCACTATAGGTGGTTGTGAGCCACCATGTGGTTGCTGGGATTTGAACTCAGGACTTTTAGGAAGAACACATGGTGCTCTTAACCTCTGAGCCATCTCTCCAACCCAAAGAATCCTTTCACAGGGGTCCAGTATCCGATGCCCTGTGTATCAGATATTTACATTATGATTCCTAACAGTAGCAAAATTACAGTTATGAAGTGGCAATGAAAATATTTTTATGGCTTGGGGGTCACCACAACATGAAGACTGTATTAAAGGGTCACAGCATTAGGAAGGTTGAGAACCATTGGTTTAGATGCTAGTCCCTCACTGCTGGTTCTGCTTACTTCTTCTTTCCTGTCCCTTAAGGTCCATCTCGGCTTTGTTTCTTTCAGTCACCCCCAGTGAGCCTGGGCTCAATTCTTCATGTATCTGATTCATGTCTGCATTCAAGTATGCAGTGAGGCCACGGCACACAGCTGCACAGAGTGACTGGATGGAGAGGGAGCATTGTAGTGTCTCCTGGCCTCGACTCATCTTTTCTCCCGCAGCCTCTCCCTGCCTATTTGCGCCTGCCCCTCCCTATGCTGTGAACTGAGACAGGGCAAGTGCAAGAAGCACCCCTTGGGCACTTGGGGAGTCAGACACTGAGATCTTCGTTCACAGCTAATCAGAAAACCCCAGAGTGTGAGAGCTGAGTGGAGGACAGAGGGCTGGCTCTGCTGGAGGGCTTCCTGGGAGAGCAGCTGCAGGCCACATGGAAGTCAAGCTTTTCTGAGCAGGTGGTCACAGTTGAGGGTTGCAGGGAACCAAGGAGGACAATGGCCTCCTTTAGTCAGGAGTAATCAGACACACACTGTGGAGCCAAGGATTTTAGACCCATCTTATTGATGAAGATTGTCACCCTGAGCTATGTTCTGAACTACACTAGGCCTTACCCAGACCACTTCCTAGTCAGCTCCCCAGGATCACACAGGGGCCCGCATGCTTCCCTCCTCATCTCCGGACCCCACTTAATCCAAACAGACCCTGTCTACTGAGGGTTGCATGGGGAGTAGGAGTGGAAGACACGGCCTTTAAGTAGATAGGTAGCATCCTTCCCACAGAGGAGCTGGGTCCCATGGTCTCTGGAAGATGTTTCAGGGAAGGACCCTGGAGAGCTGGAACAGGAGCAATGAACCAGATCCCCCGAGGACAGATATGGCCTGACTAAGGGTAAAAGGCTTGGCATCTGGGACCACAGATAGAGGAAGCTTATGACAGATGGCTGGAGTCCCCCCACCTGAGGTTTGTCATGCTGAGAAGGTACATATGGCTACAGAACTTGAGAGAATTTTCCCCTTATTGTCCAGAGCAGGAACCCAGCTTCAGCATTTAAAACAAGAAATTTAATAATCAAAATTAGCACGCTGACTAGGGTAAAGGTTAACAACTGAATCATCATTTATACCTGCTGGGAGAGGGAAAATCAGTTTTCTCCAATGGAGTGATACTGGGTATGTCAGCCCCTCCAGGACAGGCTTCATGTTCAGGGGCAGTTAAGGAACGTATAATGGACTCCTGAACTCCACAGTGTGTGTGTGTGTGTGTGTGTGTGTGTGTGTGTGTGTGTGTGTGTGTGTGTGTACACATATCCTCATCTCTGAGATCACTTTTATTTGATTAGTTTGGTGGGAAGTTTTTTTGGGGGGGGGGCGTGGCAATTTATTTTGTTCTCTTTGTTGTGTTGAGCTTTTATTTTTTGAGAAAGAACATAAAGCTGGCCGGGGAGGGTTGGAGAGAGGATCTGGAAGGGCTTGGGGGAGGGAAAAATGTGATCAAACTGTATTTAAAGTTAAAGCTTGTTTTTAAGTGATTGAAAACAAAGATTGGCAGGCTGGAGATATGGCTCAGTGCTTAAGCCTCCTTGTTGCTCTTGCAGAGGACCTGGCTTCTCTTCTCAGCACCCACATCATGGCTCACAACCATCCATAACTCCCAAGAGCTTATGTGGTACACATTCATACATATACAATAAATGTTCTAAGAAATTGGCGCTGAGGGTTGGGGAGATGGCTCAGTTGGTCAAGTGCCTGACACCCAAAGCATCTGGGCATGGTGCAATGTGCTTATGACCTCAACGCTGAGGAGGTGGAGCTCTCTGCCCAGCTAGCCTAGTGGACCAGCAAGCCTCAGACCAGTGAAATACCCTGTGCCCAAGAACTTGGTAGATGGCTCCTAGGAACAGCATTTGAAGTTTCTCTCTGGCCTCCACGTCTATATGTGTGTACACACACACACACACATACACACACACACACACACACACACACACACACACACACACACACGCAGACATGCACACCAAGATGGACAGAACTTGGGCCCAAAGTAGGTGCCTCATTCTGGGGATGTGATCTCAGTACACATCTTGCTGTCTCCCTGTCTCCTACTCACTTGGTCCAGTGGGTGACTGGATACAGGCAGAGGTAGACCCTCACTTCTTTCTCATCAGATGACTGCGCTCTCTTCTGTCTTCTCCTGCTAGGCCAAGAACTAGTTCCATACTGAGGGTGCCTCAAACTTCATCTTAGTCCCCTGTTCTCAGGGGCAGGACTTCTGAGAGGCCCTGGATTTCTTCTCCTTGGAAACAGGTCCCATGCCCAGGAGCAGAAGGCTGTGTTCTGTGGACAATTAAGGCATATTCTTTTTTGCTATCCAGCCTGCTTTTCCTCAGTTTAAATGACAAGCTAGGGCTGGTCCTTCCAACTCTGGTTTCTATGTAGCTGCCCTCAACTGGCCCTCAATCCCATGGGGGTGATCCCAGCTCCAGGCTGGATGCCTGGAGACATTGTTAGGGTCCATGGGGCAAGGATGAGCCTGGGGAGCAGGCCTAGGCCAGGAGGGGGTGGCCCTGTCTTCCCCGGCCTAGCTGCCAGGAAGTTGCACAAGAAGACTGTTTATTTTTGGTGAGCTGGGTGGGATTTCTTTTCTTAAAAAAAAAAAAAAAAAACAAAACAAAACCTAAAACATAAAACTTATTTGTCTGCCAGGAAGATAAATATCTTTTCTGGAAGCTGTTGGCCCGGCTGCCAGCTGCAATTCACACCGTGCTGACACCGATGCCGTGGCTCGCTGTGTAAGCTGGCCTCACATGGCTGTCATTTGTGCCGCCTCTGGGTGGGTCAGCCACCCCTGTGGCATAGACGCTGTGAGTGGCCCTTCAGGAGCTGCTTCCAGGCCTACCCTGAGCACTCCCATCTCCTCCCTTTCTTCAATGCCACAGAGTTGGAGGGAGACTGACAAGGGCTAAAAGTCCCCTTGCCTTCCCTAGTGCTCACAAGGAGGCTGGTAAGCTTGAGGCGTCAGTCCCCAACGCCAATCTTGATGACATCAGAAGATCAGGCTGGAGGCAGCATCCTGATCCAAAACACAAACTGCGTGGACCTGTTTCCGGAAGGAGAAGCAGAGGGTTGGAATGGATGATGCTTGTGCTTAACCGCACACTCTTGTTGTGAATGGACAGGACGTCTGTGTGTGGGGGTGTCTTCATTCACCCCCAAATGATAAAGGGGAAACTGAGCCACAAAGGGGATTCATTAGAAACATGGAGATATGCAGCTAGAGGTGTGGCAGACACACCTTGCTGTCTGGTCCTGGAGCCCAGGCTCTGAGGCCTTTGCTATCTCGAGGCAAATGTGTCTGTCTAGATGGATAGATGGGCCAGCAGCTCCTACTCTCTTACCCTCACCTCCACCTTCCCACTCTTGACCTGGTTCCTTGACTTGGTTCTTTGGAGCTCTGAGCTTCCAGGGATCTACCATGAAGATCCCACTGTGTCAGCAGGCAGGATTCGGGGCCTAGGCTGTAAGTTGTGTTTGTGATGATTCCCGGTGGCCCCACAGAGGGCATCCCCAGGGGTGAAGGCCTGAACAGCTGTGGTAGACAGTGGCAGCTGCTGCTAGTGAAAGGAACCCCAGCATGGACCCATGCCTCAGTGAAACCCACCTGCTGATGGCCTTCCTGCAGGCAGTGAGGGTTACAGGTGGAGTAGGGCATGAGAGGTGAGTCTCTTAACACTCAAGTCTCGAAACAGTCTGTTGACCTCCATGAAGACCAAACTGTGTGCCTCAATATTGGCCTTTCTCTTTCCCACCAAGTTCAGAGTGTTCTCACCTACCCAAGGGAGCCTCAGTATTGTGTCAGCTAGTCCCTGGGTCCATGCCTAAAGATTTTGGCTGAAGGAGCTCTCATAGGGGAGGAGTCTTACATCCACAGAGTGGGGAGAAAGTCACCAAGGTCAGAGTGGCCCACCTAGAGCTACATGACGTTGGTGCCAGAAGGGACTCATTTTAGGACGATGCAACAGAGGGTGATGGAGGGGAAAGACGTGCCCAAAGTCACTGGGGATGCTGATGAAAAGCTAGGGTATGAAAACTGAGTCTCCTGACCTGGTACCCAGTGTGACTCTGTGAGGGAAACATGTTCTCCCCCCGTCCCTTGCTGCATTCAAGTGTCTAACCTTTTCTTCTCTTCCTCAGCAAAAGAGAGCAACCTGGGTGAGCCAGAGTTGCCCCCTGACTCTGAGCCTGTGGGCATGGACAACAGCTACCTCAGTGTGAAGGAGACAGGGGCCAAAGGGCCCCAAGACCGGGCTAGTGCTGAAATCCCAAGTCCCCTGGAAAAGACCGACTCTGAGAGCAACAAAGGCAAGAAGCGGCGGAACCGAACCACCTTCACCAGCTACCAGCTGGAGGAGCTGGAGAAGGTCTTCCAGAAGACACACTATCCTGATGTGTATGCACGGGAGCAGCTGGCTATGAGGACCGACCTCACTGAGGCCCGCGTGCAGGTCAGCCAGAACAACAGGGCAGGGGATCCACAGGGCCTCGGGCTCCAGCTGCAGCTGGGATCTACTGACTACTGTGGGCTATGCCAGGGTTTGCTCACCCCAGGAGGGCCTGCCAGGCCAAGAGGGGCTCTGGTCACCCCGATGGTTCTGCCCCAGCCATAGTAGATCTGTGTAGCCACTATAATCAGCTCTGCAAGGTGGGGGCAGGAGAGGGAAGCCATGTGGAGGGATAAGAAGGCTGCTACCTGTGAGTCCATGCCTTAACTGAAGGGCAAGATGACAGGACTCTCCTGAGAGACCTGCTTCTCTGACTGGGCATGGAACAAGGGACAGATGTTCATGCCCTGTAGTAGAAGCAGGGAACAGTACAGCCCCATGCCTATCTAAGATAGCTGCCTCCTTCATCTATCAGACCTCAGTCAACATGTCTCCTCTAGGGAGACTCCTGGCTATCATGGCCAATACAATGCACTATCCCCATCACTACCCAAACCCAACTCAGCACACTACAACCTAACCGGGCCCATACAACCGAGTGCAGCACAACCAACCATGCACAGGTCAGTTCAACCCCAGGACAACACAACTCAAGGCAACATGGCCAATCACTGCACAGCCACAGCACAGCACAATGCAGCCCAGTGCAGCACAGACTTACAACCCACCTCAGAACGGTACAGCTCACTGCACACAGTTCAGTTCCACCCAGTGCCACACAACCCAGCTCAATACAGCACAGCCCAGAACAAGCCAGTTCAAGATGGTGCAACTTAGCACACAGAGTTTAACCCGGAACAACCCCTATGACACAATGCAACCCAGTACAACCCAATGAAGACCAGTGCAACAATCCAACACAACCCAGAACAAGTCACCCAGCATAGCACAGCTCACCACACACAGCTCATTAAATACAACCCAGTGCAACACAGCACATTAAAACATAACCCAGCACATCATGTACAGCTCGGCTCAACCCAATGCGACATGGCCCAAGCTATATAATATAGCACAATGTAACACAACACAACCCAGCTTAGCCCAGTACAATCCAACTCAACACATACAGCTCAGTTCAACACAACAAAACTAAATCTAATGCAACAGTCCCAGACAACAAATTCATCACCATTCACCGCTCACAGCTCCATTCAGCCCAAACAAACCCAGGAGCATGTCGGCTCTGTATTGATCAGCTCAGCTTGACTCAGCGGAACACCGCACAATACCACACAGCCTGGTATAACTCAACCTAGCTCAACACAACCAAAGCAGGCCACTTTCATCCACTCATGCTGCTTCCTCTTCTGGCTAGACTGGCCACGTTATTCTCTTGCCCCTGAAATGAGAGATCCTTGATTACTTAACTGTGTTGCTTTTAAGGTAGGGCCTCATGCAGCTCAGATTGGCCTCTGTCTTACTAAGTCACCACAGCTGGCTTTCAACTACTGACCCTCTTGCCTTGCCTTTCATGCCCCGAGATTACCATCTTGGGTCCCACCCATTTACATCTGTGTCCCTACTGACTAGAGAAGGCTGAATTCCAGGTAACAAAGGCAGCAAATATGTATAGCCCAGCAGCCCTGCTTTGCCCAGATGGTGTGCCCCCTCTGCAGGAAATCACAGCAAAGCCCAATGTGCCAAAGCGCATATGACCAAGTCCACACACTTGGTTCAAGCTTCAGTGTAGTATGAAATCAAGTCCACAGTCAGGTTGCGTTTCCACTCAAAGCATGGCAAAAATGGCACACGATGGTTCCTATCCAGCAGGCAGGAGCCTGATGCGTGCAAGTAGAGAGGGTCTGTTTGTTTGTCCATTTGTTTTTACATGTGTGTATGTTCATGTATGTCTTCAAATGGAGGAAGATACATGTACAAGTATATGCATGTGTGTGTGGAGGCCAGAGGTCAATACTAGGTATCTTCCTCAATTGCTTCCAATCTTAGGCAAGGCCTTTCTCTCTCCGAACCCTGAGCTTATCAATTTGGCTTCCTGTCTGCCCCGCTTGCCAGAACTGGGGTTGCAGGTGCATACTATCATGCCTGGCTCTTTTCAGCAGGCTCTAGGGATCTGAACTTGGGCCCTCTTGCTTCCATGGTGAGCACTTTACAGACTGAACCATCTTAATAACCCCAAGACAGTGTTTTGTTTTGTTTTGTTTTGTTTAATGGCCATAGCAACTGTGGTCTGCTGCCCAGGGAGTCAGAACAAAAATCCCTGTGGTCCTGGACAGACTCATGGACACTGTAGCTTTTATTCTACTGGTGGTTCTGGGGCATTGACTGAGTGCCCATCAGCTTCACACACTATTTAACACACTGAGGCATCTGTCATTAAGCCTGGGCACATAAGCAATACCAGGAAACCTGCAGCCACAGACACTGTAGCTGCCGGAGCACGCTGCAGTCTTTGGTTTCATGAAGAATGGCAGAACAGCTGGCAGTGCCCTCTCATGCCCCCACAAGACCTCACCTACCTGAGCTCTCATAGGAGCCCCAGAATCCAACTTCATCTCCAGCTCAGGACTGGGAACAGAACAGAAAGAGCAGAAAAAGGGGGAGCTGGTTGCAAGCCCACAGTGCCAGTAGGTAGGTAGCATTTTGGGGTGGGATAAACCTGCTTGCTTTCTGCTTGTCTGTGTGCACCCGTGTGCATGAAAGCACTGCGCACACACTTCCCAGATGAACTTGAGTGTCCAGAGCAAAGTTCATGGACCACTCAGCTGGAAACAGAACAACACAGACCAAGTGTTCCTCTGTCACTGCTCTACAGCTAGGCCAGTGCTTTGTTGACACTCGGAGACATATACAGACCTACTTCCAAAATGTTGAGAAAATTTACAACTAGAGATGTATTGTAGCCTAAGACCAGAAACAGTGCCAAGAAATGAGGTGGTTATGATTAAAAAATAAATAAAAATGAAAACCTACCAGATAAGGTTCCTTATTGTCCAAACTCAGCCTTGAGCTTCCCATCAGCCAAGGCAGAAAGGGAAACCCTAATGTGTTGCCTGTCTTCCTATCAAATAGGAAGATTATAGAATTACAGAATCGTAGTGCAGTAAAGGTCACACTGTATTTTGATGAGGAAGAAAGACCCAAATGTGGGTCTTGTGACTGCTCAGGGTTAAGCAACACAGGCAGTGCTGAGCCTGAGCTCCAGGACTCCCCACTCGGGGCCAGTGCTGTTTGACTTCAGCTCGCTGTTCCCCGGCACGTGCCAGATTGTTCTTAGTCTTTTCTCTGTACAAAGGCAGCAGGGTGGGTGGGATCTTCATGTGCGTCAAACCTCTGTGTTGAGCCTGGCAGTACCCTGAGGTGGTGTGTTTGTGTGTGTGTGTGTGTGTGTGTGTGTGTGTGTGTATGTGTGTGCGCGCGCGCGCGCGCGCGCGCGCGCAAGGGTGTACTAGAACCACCTTGCCTGCTTCTGTGGAGTTCACCCAGGACCCACACTCTGCTGGTGGCAAGCCAGGTGCCTGGTGTACAGTGATGGCAGGGACAGGGAGGGGCCAATGGGGTGGTCCCAAGATGGTCCTTCATGAGAAGCAGCCTGGGGTCTGGCCCTGCTCCAGGGGGCTTCAGGGCCTCTCTCTGCTGTCTGGGATTCCAATCTCCACAGCTGGTGTCTGAAGACAATGAGACTGAGGCCTCCCCGCCCTGGGCCACCCCGCCCTGGCCCCAGATGGGCTGCGGTTAGAGAGGCCTCTTCCAAGACGGCCTGGTCCTCCAGAGAGGCCTGTGCTGAGTGGGCCAGGCCCGGGTGGGCTGGGAACGGGGTGGTCCTGGGCACAACATGCAGAATGGAAGCACAGCGGAGACCTTCGTGAGCTCTCCTCCCGGGGGCTAGAGAGACAAGCCTGCGGGTTACACAGCCTTGAGACACAGAGGCACATCCGGGGGGTCAGAGATGGGAGGACACACCAAGTCTCTGCGCAGAAACATGGATTGGAGCACAGAGGGGGCCACCAGGTACCATGCCACTTCCTAGAGGATGGGAGGACACTGAGGGCCAGCCAGGCTAACAGCTTCAGCCAACTGGGGGACAGAAGAGGTAGAACTTAAGCTCAGGGCCTCAGGCACAGAGTGAAATGAGGAAGAAGGGCTGCCTGGCGAAGGAAGCCCTTGGTAGGCTGACCCACTGACCCGAGTTTCTCCACTCTGCCCCCCACCCCAAATCTCCCACTAACTTCATCAAATAGGTCCTACCATGACTCTTTTCTACTCCCTCCCCCAAACAATGCTCTTGCCTTCCCCTTCACAGATAATGGGGTTCCCCACCTCCCACAAGCACCATATTCCATCCCTCACTCAGCTCCTTCCCTCAATTCCGTGCCCCTTTGCCAGTCACCGACTTATACTCTGGATCCCTCCCAGCCATCCCTGGGACCTCAGTTTCACAACCCTCAGCGGCATCACCCCCCTCTACATCCCCACCACAAAAGGGACCTGGAACCACAAAACTGCAGCTTCTCTTGTCTCTACCCCACCCTCAAAGAGAGAAGGAGTGAGTGGAGCTGTATGCTTGGGTGCCTCCAGCACCGCCCCCCCCACCCCCCCCACCCCCCCCCCACCCCCCCCCCGCCTCCCACTCTCCATTCCAGAAAACCCTGGGAGGCTGAGGACAGAGCGGAAGGCTGAGCTGGGGCTGCAGGAAATTAAACATGAAATGAAAACAACTTCTTCTGATTGACTCCTGCAGCCTGCCCCCCAGACCCCACCACAGCCACTGATAAAGGGGGATCCCATTTCACAATGCAGAAGAGCCCCCATGTGTTCTTTTATCCCAATGGGCTTCCTGGGCCTGCACCCCAGGGCTATTCAGAGTAGAAGTACCCATCCCCCAGGCTCTGGGGCAGAGACTGAGACCTTGAGCCTTGGAAAAGGCTGGCCTCCATGGAGGTCACAGGAAGAACATTCTCTCTCTCTCTCTCTCTCTCTCTCTCTCTCTCTCTCTCTCTGTGTGTGTGTGTGTGTGTGTGTATGTGTGTGTGTATGCATGTATGTGCACATATGTGTGAGTGTGCACCCGTGACCAGATAGATACTTTTGTGTGTAAATGTGTTTATGTCAGATTAGCACTGGGAAAGTGAGCCAGAGAAGGATGCGCCCACTTTCCCTACCCAGGACTGATGAGAGACATCCTCAGACTTTGACCACTCTTCTTCCCCCAAGAGAATGAGGTCAGGAGCCTTATAAAAACAACTTGAGCGCTCTAGAAACTTCACGCTGTGTTCCCATCTGCTGTCCCCACCTCCACTCTGACGTCAGCCCAGACCTCAGCCCCATCCTAAAGATGTGGAAATTGAGGCTCTTGGGAGTGCAGGCGCCACCACAAGCCTTTCTTTTCAAAGACACTCTACAACTCCCACAGGCCTGGCCTCTCAGGAAGGCCCACAGCACCTTTTTTCCTTCCCTGCCATGGTTCTCAAGGAGTCTGGGTGCTCTCAGGCAGGACAGTGGAGCAGCTCCTCTGGTCTCCATCCCAGAAGCACAGCTGACCGCTGTGGCCAGGGGAGCCCCTACCCTTCCCTGCTAATAATGTCTTTCTCACAGTCCGGGCCTCAAATGAGCAGCCTGGGTGCAGACCACAGCAGCACACATTTGTCCAACCTTTTGCCATCGCAATAGGACATTGTCATCAACAAAGTTTCCAATTGAGAGCCATGCGATTGAGTTACACTTTTTGTTGGGCTTCGCTCATAGCTGTCGTGGGATGCATGCGGCCTGCAGGCTAGAGACTGAACACATGTTGCTGAACTGTGCCTGTGTACATGTGAATCCACAGAGCTCATGAGAGAGTCCTGAGGAAGCTGCAGGCACCATCCTCTGCCCTCTGCCCACCTTCTCTGACTGCACCCTCCACTCTGTCCATAACCAGTTAAGGTCCCTAGGGTAGCAGTCTGCCTTTGCCCTTGTCCTTCTTGTTTTGGGAAGGTCCCTCCCCCCCTCACAAGAGTCTCCACACTTATATCTGACTTAGACCTCTCTTGTGCTGAGTGCTTGGTCAAGCCAATGGCCCAGCACCTATGCCTCAGTGACAGGTACCACCTGTCCAGGACCAACCAATCTGCATAGGAGTTTTCAGCAGCCACCCCTACTGACACCCCTCTGAGTGCAAACCCTCAGCTGGTGCATGCCACCCTCCACAATTGAGCTCCTGTTTCCATCCATCTTTTCCTGCCTACTGTTGTTTCAGAGGGTCACACCCACCACAACACAAGGGAAGGGGGCCTGAGCTGAGCTCTTGGTTTCTTTCAAAAGGATTCGGGGAGGTGTGTACTCTAGATTTGTTTCTATTAGCGGGTCCTAAGGAGCCACAAGCCTTCAGGCTGTGTGTGAGTGGCTAAGGAAAGAAATCTCTAGAAAGTTCTTCATAGCTTGATGTGATTTCTCCTGGAATCTGTGACCCTCAGCAGATTATATACAGTGGTCAATGGCTTGTGTGTGTGTGTGTGTGTGTGTGTGTGTGTGTTCTGTGCTGTGTGACACTTGCCTGTTCTGGAATCTGAAGCCTACACAGGCCTGTGGAGTGTAGAAGGCCTCCCCAACTCTGACAGTTCTGCATGGCTAGTTCTTGTACCAAAGAACTGAAAGGTTGGGGTTTACTCTTTCTCTGTGCCCTAAACACACACACACACACACACACACACACACACACACACACACACACACACACACACACACCCCTGGCTGGTGGAGTCAGGGAGCAGTGTTTCCTAACCCCTATGACCACCCACTGCTTTGTCTTATAGGTTTGGTTCCAGAACCGGAGGGCCAAGTGGCGGAAGAGGGAGCGTTTTGGGCAGATGCAGCAGGTCCGGACCCACTTCTCCACGGCCTATGAGTTGCCGCTACTCACCCGAGCTGAGAACTATGCCCAGGTACATCCTCCTGCCCAGATGTCTCCTCTGACCCTAGACCTGGGATGGTGCAATGGGGAGGACAGCTAGGCTCAGAGACCCCCAGATGTATGCCTGTTTGTCCCTGACTGTGGGATACCTAAAATGTTGGGACAGTGTTGTCCTCTGCTGTGGCAAGCCTCTGGCAGACGAAAGACCAGGGCCTTCCAGGGTGTTGGCTATCCCTCAGGGCACCCTGTGGCCTGATTGGAATGCACATGAAAATCTGAGCCCAAGACAGATGTTCCTCAGAGTCTTATAGCCTTGCCCCTCTCGTGTGTGCCTCCAGCCCTTGAAGCCCTGCTTCTTTGCATATAAATTGGACGTGGTATAAGTAGGCACTCCAGCTCTTCTCCAACACTGATGTAGGGTCTAGGGTCATGGTCTCTGGGAGGTGGCGTACATGGGCTTGGCATTTGCTGTCTCCCCTCCTTCCTCCAAAAACTTCCTTCCTGTCCATCAGCCAGAACAAGGAGTGTTGTGGGTGATGTCCGGGGTTCCTGGACAGATGCCCTCTTGACTGATGGGCACCTCTCTCACGACCTCCCTCTGTCTATGCCTCCTTCCTGCTCTTCCTAGCTCTAAGTCTTGAGAATTTCCAGCGGCCAGTATCACTGGCTCCTATATGTGCCTGTGTGTGACACTGTCGAACAACCCCTGCCCATCCCATCCCTTGACCTGGGCCTCCTTTGTTCCTCCTCCACTTCCCCCAGGATTTGAGGGTCAGAGGGCAGGCCTAGAGGTGAGGCTGAGGAATGTGGGGTGTCTAATACATCAGCTTCACCTCCTGCCAAAAAATTTTTAATTTTAATTTATTCATTTTACAATCTCGATTGTAACCCCCTCCCTCATCTCCTTCTGGCCCTACCTTCCCTCCCTCTTTTCTTCATGCCCCTCCCCTAGTTCTCATAAAGGGGGAGCCCTCCTCATCTATCCTGCTACATTCTTTAACCCTTTTCCCCCCCTCTCCTTCTGTTCTCCTGGGTTGGGGAGGGGGCAACTCTAGCTCTCACTCCCCCCACCCCATGGCTGCTATCTGAGCTCAGAGCTAGAGGGAGGAAGCCAACAGGAGACACTGCTTGCCTCTCCCACCTGCCCCCACAGACTCTAGGCTCTAGACCATTTCCAAGAGGGGTGGTGACCAAATTGTTCCCTTTCTGAGGCATGCTGCAATCAGGAACGGGACACGGTCAGTTGGCAGGCAGTTCTTGGGACCAGTAGAAGTTCCTGTGGACTTTTAGTACCCAGTGTCCACCTAGTGATTTTTAAAAGCCTCCTGAGTTCTTTCCAAACCTTGGGGGTGGTCAAGCTAGGAGAATCTTTCTGAAACAACTGAGAGCCTAGAGTATAGTTTAGAGGAACATAGTCCTCTCTTTAAAGGGGACCTCTCCTCCCCAGATTTACTTCCTCAGAGATGCATAGAGAGCAGAGGAGGATGAGTCCAGAAGTGGGAGCTGGGAGGAGAAAAGGAAAAACAGTCATTCTGGTGGAAGAGAAGATGTGTATTTGATCCCACCTCAGGGCTGGGCCACAGTTTCACTGCAGGACTAGTTGGGAAGCCTCAAAGGGTCTGTCTTGGAGCTATAGGAGCCTTAGGCATTGGCCTGGGCCTATGGGAGTACTCACATGCCTACCCCCGACACTGATCCTCACATCACCCCAACCTGCAAACCCAGAGCCTGTATTCCCTCACAAGATGCTCTCAGGTTGATCCAGAGCAATGTTTTCACTGGACTCTGAGGCAGTTTGAAACACAATCCTTGCTACTAAATGGATCTACCCTAGGAATTGAAGTTCTAAAACATAAGTTCACCTTCAATGATCCCTGACATTTTTAGTGTAAGATGCCCAAGAATGGCTTCATTGTAATGACGGACAGCTGGAAGGGGAGAGAGCCCCTTCTGTACTCCTGTTCTCCCAGCTGGTCTGTGACATCTCTCCCTTTACTGTCTCCAGATTCAGAACCCGTCCTGGGTTGGCAACAACGGGGCTGCCTCGCCGGTGCCAGCCTGTGTGGTCCCCTGTGACCCAGTGCCTGCCTGTATGTCCCCTCATGCTCATCCTCCTGGCTCTGGGGCCAGCAGCGTCTCCGACTTCTTGAGTGTCTCTGGGGCTGGCAGCCATGTGGGCCAGACACACATGGGCAGCCTGTTTGGAGCAGCTGGCCTCAGTCCGGGCCTCAACGGCTACGAGATGAACGGCGAACCAGACCGCAAGACCTCGAGCATTGCTGCGCTGCGCATGAAAGCCAAGGAGCACAGTGCAGCCATCTCTTGGGCCACATGACAGGGCCCCCTCTTGCCAATCCTGATGCCGTTTCCCCCCTTCCTGGGGCCCTGGCCACATCCCTGCTTTCCAGGACCCCAGCTTCCCACTTGACTCTCCTCTTAGGAACCCGGCCTGGCCCAGGGGCCTGGCCCTCAGCACTTTCAGCCACCCCAAGTCTGAGGCCCCAGGGATTTCTGGGAGGGTGGGGGCAGTAGGCCCTTGCCTCTCTCTGGCTCTGAGGCCATGACCCCTGTCCCTGCCACAGATAGTGGAGAAAGCCAGGTGGCCCTGTGTGTAGCTTTGCATCATGTAAGCTGAGGCCCTGTCTCTCATCATGTTCCTTCACCCCTTCCATTTGACTTGAGTCCAAGTTAGGCTCCCTCCCAAACCTAGCAGCTTCAACAGTCCAGCCTTGTCTAACCTTCCTTTTGTCTGTGGGGCCCCCTGCTCACTGGTCCTGTGGCTGTGTGTCTTATGTATCAATCTGCCACTCAAAGTTGGCTCCTGACTCCCTTTGCTCCCCCAAAACACCCAGAATCCCACCTTCTGCATTGAGGCATCTGATCATCCACCCATCCAATGGGCCTTGGGCACTGTAGCTTGACTGTCCCTTGTGATGGATGCACCTGGGAAAGGTGAGAGGTGAGATGAGGGGACAGAGCTGAAGGACTCCATAAGGATGAGCAAACCCCCAAAGAGATGTGGGCCAGCCTTTGCTCCAGAAACTGGTTCGGGTTGACATTGTGAGAGTGGGGTGCCAGGTATGAAAGTAGACAAAGACACAGATCCCCCATCACCACCACTATACATGGCCATCAGGAACCAGAGATGCTCTCAGGATGATGACCACGGGGAGAATCCAACTGGCAGAATCTGGGTACCACCTGGCATCTTCCACAGAGGTCCCTTGGTCAACACTGCAGCCTCCTCAGGGTCCCTCTAGGAGGACTTGAAATATTTGTCTTCCCCCTCCTGGTCATTCACTGGGGATGCTGGACAGTCTCCTGAGCCCGAAGAATTTATACTTTGGAAGACATAAGCTAGAGCCCAGGGCCACGGCTGAAAGGATCAGGAACAAAGGACATTATGACCAGCTCAGCCACCAGCCAGGATGGTCTTTCTATGCTCAGAATAACCATGTCCACCCACCACCCTGCCACAGCATCACACCTGCTGGAGCTTTCCTCACAGGGTAGGTAGAGATCGGTGCCCTTCTAGGCTAAAAGGAGAGAGCTGCTTTCCAGTTACCCTACACACCCTCTTAGAGATCCTATCCTTACTTCTTCCCCAGGGGCCACGATCTCTGCCTCGGCTGGCCTCAGGAAAGGCTCCCATCAAGTCCCAGCAGGCCCACCCTCCATGACAGGAAGTCCTCCTGAAGCCAGTCCCTTATCTGGAGGAAGGGGCTCCCTATCTACCTGACTTGACCTGGAGCTAGGAACTAGGATTTGAAGTGGCCCCAGCCCTCACCTGAGCTGGAGCACAGAACCACCCTTGAGGTAGGTCCCTCAAGCAGGTGGCCTTTCCCTGAGGAGACACACTTGCCTTTTCTACCTTCTGCCTTGACTATTGTCCATGAGGTGGGCTTGTCCCACTAGACCCAGGGTTCGGCTCACCGAGTGCCTTCTCAGGATGGGCTGTGGACTGAGGACCCCTGCCTGCGATCTGCCCTGGTCCTCAGTGGATGAGAGGGGATCACAACCCCCTGTTTATGTCCTTATCTGCTCTGGAACATAGACAGACTAAGCCCTCGGTAGAATGGTGACTCTGGGTTGGGCACCCCTAGTAAGTGTCAGACCTCTTCAGAAACTGTGGTTCTTGAATAGATCGTAGGAATGCAGAAAAGGTCTTGGGTCCTGAGCTCAGCATTCCTGGTAGCTCAGCTTTAATATTTCAGATGTTTGGGGAATCTAGTCTGTCTTACAAGTTCTCCAGAAATAACCCACTCCCTCAGAATCTAGCAAGAGAAGGAAGGGCTTAAGGGTAGGAATGATTCCTTGGGATCCTCCCTCATGGCTGTCATAACTGGGGAAGGGCAAGTGGGGAAACGTGCTCATACTTAGATACTCACTACAAAGATAGAGAACCAGGGCAGCTCAGAGAGCAGGGACAGAAGGCTTCTGGTAGATTCTTCTTGAAGCTGCTGACATATAACTTCTCCAAGTTTTATTTCTGGCCAATTCCAACCCATAAGCTTCAGGATGAAAAAAAGGCATATAGAAATAGGCCTTTGTTTTCCAGCACAGCCAAGAAGTGATATGCCTTCTGCCATCTGTCCAGATGTAGCCTTTTTCATCTAGGCTGTGCTGGAGGTCCTCTGTCTCATCTGGTTCCTAGGGCAGCTGGAGATGTCCTGAGCTCCTATAGGGCCTTGCTCATGTCTCACCTCTCTTCAGCTGCCCAGTTCTCTAGAAGAGAACTGTAGGTCCCTGTTGTCCTAGGGTGCTGGGCAAGTAGCAAAGCCCTCCATGGCAACTTGGCTTCCTAAAGAGATAGATCTCCCAAAGGCACAGATGGGGAGAGAAGACTCTTCCTTCTAGGTGGTCACTGCTGCATGAGTGAGCTGAGGCCAGCCTTGACTGACAGCACAGGAAGTGACCACACATCATCCTGGCAGCCTGGTATATCAGAGAGAGCAGTTACGCCTGCCTCAGCTCATCTCTCCAGGAGCCTCCTCCCCTTCACGGTGCAGGGGCCAAGGATCTGGGGCAGAAAGCCATGTCTCCCATGTTTTTCACTGAGTCATTTTAATTCTTCCGGATTCCCAGTTCCCACAACAACATGTCCAACTTTGAGGAGCAGGATGTGTGGGGATTTAGGCAAAGACACAGCAAGACCCATGGGCTCCCCCAGCACACACTGCCAGGCTCATGCTGGACACAGCTCTGATGACCTTCTCCCTGAGTGGACAGGAAGGATCCCATAGAAAACGCCATGTGTTATCTGTGGGCAAATCATCTCTGGGGACTCAGAGGGACCGAGGTTCCAGGCCAATGGGAATGACCCTGACTGTCAGGTAGAGAGACAGAGCCAGGAGAGAGAGAGAGAGAGAGAGAGAGAGAGAGAGAGAGAGATGGGCAATCTGGCCCCCAGGGTGCTAATTCATAACCATATGACTTCAAGTCAGGACAACCTTCTATTTCTTTCCCACAGCCCCACTGTGCTGCAAGGATGCCCTAGGGAGGAGTTCCCACAGGACACTATTTCCCACCCTTTCCTCTCCTTTCTCCCCTTTCACTTACACATAGAGCTAAGCCTGTATACTACTGATTTTGGAGGACCGTTTTCAGCGTCTAATAACCTGTTTGGGTGTGCAGTGGTCAGAAAAAAAGAGAGAGAGAGAAAGCTGAGTGAGAGATGGAACATGAACCTCAACCAATACTCGCTGTTCTTGTAAGATATTTTTAACCCTGTATAAATGCAACTCTTACTTTAGCTTAATGGCCTGGGGTGGAACTTTGAAATATATAAATATATATATTAAAATACATTAAATTTTCAGAAAAAAATGTAAAAAAAAAATTGAGGTCCGTTCCATAAAGTTTTACTGCCTATACCACCATGTAACTACATTATAGCAAAATATTAAAAGAAACATTTTTTTTTCTTTTAAAGTAAGTTATTGCACTTACGTCTTTTGGAGAGGGGAGGAATGTGGGAAAAAGGGGGCTGAGCAGCTGAGGGTCTGAGGAATGCAAGGCAGAGGCAGCTGATGCTCCCAGCACCCCTTTGTTGGGGCGCAGCCCAGACTGTCTGTTTGGTTGTTGTTGTTTGCAATAAACTCCTTCCTCCTCTCAACTGGAGTCTGTCTGTTTTGTTCCTGACTTATGACAGATGAAATGTGATCAGAGAGGCCTCTGAAATCTCATGTTAATTGAAGTCGGCAAAAAAATACTAACAGTGCCCTTTTGAACTGCTGACACAGTGCAGGATGGGTTATCAGGCCAGATTAACAACAGGTGGCCAGCCGATCCTCCGGTACAGAGAGGGGGTGCATGGTCTGACAGGGTCTGCCTGTTGGAGTAGCAGGCAAGCTGGAGGGGCCAGGGGTGCCTAAACGTACCTCTTGGACAGTGGATGGAGCGTAGATGAAGCTTCTTGTGTCCCCTGAGCCTAAGCTGGGCTTCTTGCAGACTGTGCCAGAAGGGCTTCACCAGCAGCTGTCCTCCAAGTCCCCAGTGTCCCCAAGAACAGTGCTTCCAGAGGCGGTTCTGGAAGCCAGATGAGAGCCAAGGCATCCTGTCCTGCAACTTGGCACTCAGAGTGCCTCCTAGAGGCAGGCCTCTAGGAGATGCAAGACCCAGGCCTGGCCCTGGTAAAGAGTACAGGTTGGCAAAAGGAACTGTCCCATCAGGAAAGACGGACAAATGAGTCTGAAAGCCAGGCTGTGGGCAAAGGGACGAAGCAGGCAGGAACCGCAGGAGGTGACTCGGTCTCAGAGCAGCTGGTGTGAGGAGCAGGTTCTGAGGCACGGGACTACACCCCGTCCCTGTCTAGTCCACCAACCTGTGAGGAGGAGTAAATGAAAAGATGTGGCAAAAGGATGCAGCTGCCCTTCGCATCCTTTAATTCCAAAGACCTGTGCACTCTCTCAGACACACCTGCCACTTGCTACCTGTTAGGAGGGGATTCCGTGACGCACAAACATACTTCAGGTGGATCTAGAAAATGACAGCGGGCACACATTAGGGCTTCAGGGCCACAATAGCACTTGGAGTCTTGCTCCAAATCATAGGCCATGAACTGAGCCAGGGACAGGAAAAGCCGTGTGTGCATGGAAACAGTGGGGTGCTGTCTCTACCACCCATCGCTTGCTGCTTCCGTGGAAGTCAAGCACTTCTGAGTCTCAGAATCCAGACAAAGGGTGTTTCTCCAGCGAAGTCTGGCCAGGTGGGAAGCTAGCTGGGTCATGAATCTCTGGAGGCAGTCCATTCCAGAGACCTGTACCCCTCAGTCATCATGGGGGTTTGTCTCCAGAACCTGTAGGTACCCAAATCCAATATGTTCGAGTCTCTTCTATACAATGATGTAGCCCCAGCCAATCTACTTTGATTATCTGTGTATCCTTAGCAACAATACTACAGCGGGAATGCCAGGTACACAGTGTTAAACTGTACTGTTTATGAAGTAATACAAGATACTCAATAGAGAGGTACACCTTCTTTGATGTGTTTGTCCCTCTGTTGAATCTGCAAACAAGGAACCACTCTCAGGGGAGGGGGAGGCTGCTGTTGACTATGGCCCCAGCCCCCTGTCTTGGCACCCAACACAGATCACTGTCCCTCAAACTATCAGACCTTTCATTGTCACCATCATTAGGTTTGCCATGCGTCTGCCTAGAACGCCTCTGTTGCCTCCTGGCTCTCTTCCATTAGGTGGTTCCCACTGATCCCATGCATTTTCCCCAGGCAAGGCCTCTGTGGAACTCTGCTCACTACACACCCCAGGGCATCTGCTTCCGGGGAGCTGTGTGCAGCAGCACCCTAACACAAAGCCCCGTGGCATCAACTCTTACCTGTGCATATCCCCCACAAAACAGACTCTCAGGACCCAGGCTGTGCTCACACCAGAGAGCAGGTTCTGAGTGAGTGAGATGAGACTGGGAACTGTGACTCGGGGTTGGGAGGAAGGTCAGAGGAGAGCCAGTTCACACTTTAGAGAGAGCCAGAGTGGGCTAAATGTTGCACAGTTGGTAGTGTGCATCCTTGGCATATGTGAAGGCCTGGGATTCATCCCCAGTACCCGCATAAAAGAGGCGTGGTGACACGTGGGAGCACTTAGGAGGTAGAGGCAGGAGGATTGCAAATTCAAAGTCATCCTTAACTGTAAAGCAAGTTTAAAGCTAGCCTGGGCCCCATGAGAACCTGGAGAGGGCGGTGGGGGGGGGGGGAGGAGGGAGAAGAAGAAGAGAAAAAGAGAGAACATGCAAACCAGGCAGCCAGCCAGCGGGCAAGGGTTGGGGCGGGGGAGAGAGAGAGAGAGAGAGAGAGAGAGAGAGAGAGAGAGAGAGAGAGAGAGAGAGAGAGAGAGAGAGAGAGAGAAAGAGAAAGAGAAAGAACTTGGATTGAATGCAAAGCCTCAGCTTGACCATGAACCCTGTTGTGTTCCTCCAGATTCCCATGCATTTGTGAAGATCCATAACATGACAGGGGCTCTATCCCCATTATTTATTCCTCCTGGGGTCAAGCTAGCCCAAGGCTGGCTTCCTATGACAGTGCAACATCAGGTCCCTGCACAACCGTGTTCATCTTAGAACCTCTCCACTTAATCAGGGGGCTCAAACCCCGTGTTTCAGCCTCCCTTAGATAACCCTTGTACCCCACACCCTCCACTCTGCAGAGAGTTTTTCCCGTTTTGGTGTCAAGCCCAGTCGAAGCTGTTTTTGTCCTGTGCCCCCTGCCTTGCTATAAGAAATCCTGCCAACCCCGGCCACCATGAGTGGGTTGGTCCCCAGACAGCACAATGCTTGCTGTGCTGTAGAGAGTGAAGTGGGGGCTGGGGGGGCGGAGCTCATCCTCCCTTGGCCCAGATTTGCGTGCTCAGCAGCTATGGAACAATGGACCCTCCACAAATAGCACAAATAGCCAGATCCCCAAAATAGGGCTGACTACAGACCCTCTACGTGTTCATGGCGAGAAGATGTAAGCTGGCGCCAAAAGACAATGGGGTGTGAGAGTTGAATTTTTCCCAGGAATTCTGTGTGATTCCAAACAGATTTTTTTTTTCTTTTTAGCTCTACACAGACCAACAGGCTTGAGGAAGGGCAAGCTTGCACACGGAGCGTGGGTTTATGGCCATGTGCACACCATGTGTTAAGGTGTTGCCGTGGCTGGCAGGGAGCAAGCCCACTGTGGTGCCTTCGTGGGATCTCCCAGGAGCCCTTCAGTACATGGTTCTTAGATGCCCCAGGAATTGGTGTGTGTAGTGGGGGGGGGGAGTGTTGCAGTGCTCTTGCTGTGTCTCCTGGGATGTCTCTTTCATTTTTTCATAAGTCCTCTTCCCCTCTCTTCTCTGTTCTGTACCTACAATTGTACCCAGGATCTTAGGGAAAAGTAATAGGCCCACCTATACCATGGAATGAGAGAAAAATGAAGGAGAAAGATAGAAAGAGACAGAGAGGCTGACAGACAGACAGACAGATGGTTGAAAGGATGGGGCAAGGATGGAGTGCAGAAGCAGCTCACATCTCCCCTCTAGAGAGCTCTTTCCTGAGGAAAGAGGGGGGAAACCCAGGAAGTCACAAGCAACCAAGGTCAGAGCTGGTCTTAAAGATGGCTACCTGCCTGCTCTGCTTCTGCAGGCCAGACACTAAAATGCTTTTGTTGCACCTTCCTGTCAGATCTGTAAATCAGAGACATGGCTCTCTGCTCCTCTTTCAGGGCAGTTCCGGAGTCCAAAAGTTAAATGGTTGACTCAGTGAAGAGTTGTAGAGACAGGCGACACTATGCAAGAGCTTGCTGCCACCCAAGTGGCTAAGGGCAGGACACCAAACATGGGGAGACTGTCACCAAGTGTGTCATCAGACTATGATGTTGTATTTCTGGATGAATAGAGGTGAAGAGTGCAGTATTCGATATTTGTGGGGTGCCAACAATAAGTCCCACACACGAGGCAGCTTAAACAGCAGAAACTCAGTTCCCCACAGCTGCAGAGCCCGGGACCCTGGTCATGGAACTGGAGTCCTCGCTCATTCTGGCTTGCAGATACCTGCTTCTCTTGGTGTCCCCGTGTAGGTTCTGTGCAGGCACATAGAGTAACACGAGCTTAGCTGTCTCACCTCTTTCTTGCTAAAGAAGGACCCACCCTTGTGGCCCCATAGGCACTGTCTCCAAACACAGTGGCACTGGGGGTTTGTGTGTCAGGGCTTCTGTGAGTGAACAGGTGGGGATGGGAGTGGAGCAGAATTCATTAATAGCACGCAGTGTGACTTGTGTGTGTTAATGTGGGCGAAGTGCAGGGATGCACTCGGACAAGTGGTTGATCGTTCCTAGAGGGTCTCTGGGGTCGCAGTAAGTTCCTGAGGTGCCCTGTCATCTAGTCCTATAGTTTTAGATCCCATTTATATTTTTAACTCTAACTTTTCTTCTGAGTGCCAGGCATCCAACTGTTTAAATAGTACCACCTCTTATATTCTAATAGACATCTTAAGGTAGCTGTCTAAGGTAGCACGAAGATTAAACTATTTTATTATTTATATGTTCATGCGGGTGAGTGTGTATGTGTGTGTGTGTGTGTGTGTGTGTGTGTGTGTGTGTGTAGGGGCTGTACACGTTTGTGCACATGCAGAGGCCAGAAGAATGCATGGATTCCCTAGAGTTGGTTAAACTATTTTATTATTTATATGTTCATGCGGGTGAGTGTGTATGTGTGTGTGTGTGTGTGTGTGTGTGTGTGTGTGTGTGTGTGTGTGTGTGTAGGGGCTGTACACGTTTGTGCACATGCAGAGGCCAGAAGAATGCATGGATTCCCTAGAGTTGGAGGTACAGGAATTTGCAGGGCACCTGCCTTGTTCTTTGGGGGATAGAGATCCTGACCCTCATTGTCAAAATGGCACAGTAAGTGCTGTTACCTGAGGAGCTGTCTCTCCAACCCCTGAGGCACTTTTCACCTTCCCTCTCAATACTCCTTTCCCATCTTACTCCAGTCTGCCATTTTTCAACTAATGGTTTCACTTAGTTGATTCAGAATGAAAATCTAGGAGTTAGCTGTAAGTCCTATTTCTTTAACCTCTTCCCTTTAATGTCTCAATAAATTTAGGAGACATTATAGCCTGCTTAAGTTCTCGCCCTGAAAGTTCCCATCTCATTCGAGCCTCTGCTAGGCCTTTCTAGGGATAAAATAGCAACCTGACTTCTTTATTTCATGCTTGCTTCCTATGATCTATTCTCCACACAGTAGCTGAAATGCTTTATTTAAAAATGCCATTCAGACTTGTTATTCCTCTGCTTAAAATCTCCCGGTACCTTCCCTTCAATTCATAATAAGCATACAGGACCCTTTCGACCTACATGGTATCTACACCATTTGGGCCTGGCTTACCTCCTCATAATCACCTCCCAACACCCTCTCTCTTTTTGTGCACATGCCATGGCCATACCTGGTTCTTATATTAGCTCTTCTCTCAGGTCTGGTATCATCATAGTTTGGCGTTTCTCCAGAGCTCAAGATACACTCAAATGTCCCCGCTAGTTAGCCTTTACATAGTACTGCCCACACCCAAGTCACTACCTGTCTCCAACATTCTGTGTTCTTGTCTTCATAGTATTTATGAATGTTTGATATTACACTCTTTTGCACTTGTTACGGTAGTCTTTCATCTCAGGGTGTTGGCCTGCTATGAGAAGGCACATTGTTTTGCTCTCTGGAGTGTTCTCCTAGCAAGAATGGAATCTTATACATAATAACTCAATAAAGATTTATCAACTCAGTGAATTAGGCTTTTCCTTCCTTCCTTCCTTCCTTCCTTCCTTCCTTCCTTTCTTCTTTCCTTCTTCCCTTCCTTCCTTCCTCCCTTTGTCCCTCCCTCCTTCCCTCCTCAATCTTTCCTTCCTTCCTTCTTTTTCACATTCACTCTTTTTTCCTAATGAAGAGAATCATTAACAGTTAACACAATAAGAACATAGGCATGGATATTTACTTTCTCCCGGTCCTTTCTTTAAAAGTGAATTAAATCTCACTGTTAGATACAGTTCTTTTAATAAACTTTGGGTTCAGATTGGAAAAAATGTCTCCACTGAGTGCACACCAATCTGTCCTGAGACAAGGATGGTGCTCTGATGCTTGGTCTCAGCCCAGTGGCTGAGAAGTGATAGGATGTAGTAATAAACTTAAATTTAAATGGACAGGCCTGGGTTCTAGCCATGGTCTCTGGGATAATTTTGCTCCAGTGTCCAAAGCTAAAGAAGCAAAAAACCTCTCCCAAGAGGTCCTCACTTAGGACATTGACCTTCCCCAGGCTTCCATGTAGTAGGTACCTCAGTGCATGGCTGCCAGACTCAGCACAGACAGCACAAGGCTGAAAGGCACACCCATCTGTGTATAACAGATATTCATCCTTGTAACTGCCAAGGCAGGCAGGGCCAGGGAAGGAGAGAAAGGCATTGGTTCTTGGATCTCCCATGCATTTGGGGAAGATGGAGTTAATGAAATCCATGCCTAGCCATGTTGTCAAGATATCAAACCAAACTGGTGACAAGACCAAGGCTGTTAGGAGGGAAATTGCTGGGCCTGTATCCAGAAAGCCAGGACAGAGTACTTGGCACAGAGTAGGCAGAAGGGAGATGAAGGTGAGTCCCACAGGATCTACCAGAGAAAGATTATTGGAAATCCTAGAGGGGTTCTGCCACCAATGCACAATTTTCCTTAATTTCCTCAATTGTGGCTGTTATCCCCGTAATGAGAAACACAACTTCACTTCTAAGCAGGCAGTGAGGCTGGCAGAAAGCTGAAACCTGAAAATCAGCAGATACAGGGCTGCATATAGCCTTTTCTATTGAAATTAAGCCACATCCAAAACACAGGGAAAGGGCTCCAAATAGCTTCAGACAGCAGCCAGCCAGGCACGGCCCTCACCAGGCACCGGATGGACGCTCTCCGGACTCGTCAAAAGAGGCCCAAATCACAAGTGCTCATTTCAATAACATAAGAAAATAAACATGGGGCTTATTTATAGCACAGGAAAGGGACTGGGGCAAAAAACTGCTCCTTTGGTAATCCACCCTGATAGGGCAGACAGGATCCAGACCCCTAGGCTCTCTAGTAACAGGGTAAGCTGGGAAAGGGGCCAGAAGAGGCTGGCAGCCAGCATCATCAGGTACAATCTGGAAAAGACCCAGGTGAGACAGGAGAGAGGTCTGAGGCATCCTCCTGTCTCCATTTTAGGGTAAGGAGGGAGGGGCACTCAAGGGAAGGTGTATGAGGCCAGGAAATAAAGGAATCTCCCAGTATCCTCCAAACTGGGGTCCTCACATATAGCTGAGACATCCACTGGGTAAACACATACAGCTGGGGCAGACACTGGGGTCCCCATGTACAGCAGAGGTATCCACTGGACACCCTAGTACAGTAGGACATACAGGGAGTCCTGTGCATTTAGTTGGGGTCTACACTAGGTACCAGGATAAGGGTGGGACTAAAACACAAATCCTTAGAGACTTGGCCAGAGATGGGCTCAAGGATTCAAGCACAGCCCAAGATTGGCACTCCCAGCAAGCAGAGCAGCGTCTCTGTCAGCTGCACAGTGCAAAGCATAATATGCAGCCTCTAATAATCCCATATGAATGGTGCTCTTCTGAAACATCTGCCTGAACTGGCTGCTCTTCATCTGTGCTGCCAGAAAAATCATGGGTCCTGAGTTTATCTTAGGTATAGGAGGCAGTGACACCAATTTTCAGTTGTGAGAAAAGTCCATGCTGACATCTTCTTCCAGGAATGCTCTGCATGGTGTTAAGGCCTGATGGGTGGCTTTGGTCTAAATGTCACCAAATTCCACTCTGTGACAGCCCTCGCCCACATATAGCTCCTGAGAGGCGATACACGAGACGGTATTTGCTGAGCAAGCCTGAAGCAGGCAGCTGTCTTTAGAAGAGTGAGAACACCTCAACCAGGGGTCCCGCTAAGCTAGAAGAAAAAGCCCTAGAAAGGTTGCACATCCCTGGAACAAATGCAGGACACAGGTGCTGGTTATGAGAAAGAAGCCTGGAAGTTGGGGGGTGCAGGGGGATTGTCAGCCTCACCCCAGCCATCTGCTCTCAGCTGCCAGCATTGGTGAGCCTGACATTAAAGCCACAGCAGCAGGATACCTATACTGACTGACCCCTCACTTTCCCAGGGAACCTGGAGGTTAAGCTAATGAAGCGGGGGGGGGGGGGGGCTCTGTACATATAAGTCTTCACATGAAGCCCCAAGAGAGGAGACAGGCTTAGAGTCTGCAGTGGGTCCTGCCAGCCACTACCTTGTGGAGAACAGTGGGGGAGGGGGGCTTATTTCCAGGTCTTCACTTGTTCGTGGTGGGTACACTCAGTATGGAAGGTAGCTCCTAACTTTTCTAAGTGAGGATAAAAAGGTCTCCCTGGGCTGGGAGACCTGGAGCTTGGACAGGGCACTAGGGTGGGTGGCTGCTCAACATGAATTCCCAGTCTCCCTGGATGAGTCACCTGCCAGCATGGTAAGTGTTCCTGCCAGAGAGGCTGGGCATAGCTTAGGCCAGCTCAGGACTCTCCATCTTGGCCTCTGGGCAGCCTGAGGTAGATTCCTTGGCTGCTACAGAACACTAAAAGTAGCCTCCAAAGAGGCCCCTGTCATAAAGCAAAGAAGGCTCATGGCACTGCAGTGTGGATGGGGGATGGGGGGGTAGCTCCGTTGATACTGGCTTGCCTAGGAGGATCAGGAGTTCCGGGTTGCCCTCCTGGTACCTACTGAGTTGGAGGGTGGTCTGGGGTATGTGGGACCTGGGCTAAAGAACAAAACACATGCCACCCATCTCCTGAAAACAAAATCAATGAAAAAGTGGGTGCTGATGGGGCCCAGCAGAAACATTGGTCGAACCTAACCACATCCTTAACACGACCTCTGCATCTTGATTTTGCCTTCGTTGAAACCATCAAAGGTTTTTGGACTTGACCCCCAAATTGTGCAGTCAGATCATCCAGAAGATGCTGAGATCCAGGGATTACGTGGGCAGAGGAGCCTGTCTCCCCTGGTCTTGGCCAGCACATCTCAGGAGATACCCTTCCCCACTGACAGAAGAGAACCAGTACCTCACCTAAAACCATGAGCTCAAAACACCGTAAGTTAGGCAAGGCTGGAAGCCAGAGCGGTCAGCGCCTAGATCATCCTAAAGAGGCCAGCAGAGCATCACCAGGCTGATTCATTCAATTTTTCCAGAAAAAGGTTTTGGCCTAAGCCTGAGCAAGACATTGTAAAATAAATACAAAAAAAAAATATATTAACAACTATCTAAGTAAAGTTAATCAGAAAAAAAAAATGCCTTTGCAACCCTGCCATTCTCAGCAGGCTCATCCCAGCCAGTCTCTGGGGAAAGCAGTGCCTCAGTGCACACAGTTGGGCCAGATCCAGGGCCAGTTTGGCTCCCTTCTCTATAGGCCAGTGGGCTGCCGTTCCTTTAAAAAGATGTCTTACTCTGGGGCCAGCTGTTGTCTGCTGTAGGCCAGAACATGGCGTTTTAATTAGCATTATTGTTCTGCTTCTGAAACCAGGCTCTGTGGCGTCCCAAGGGCAGATGGTCCTGGCCCAAGTTTAGGCAAAGCTTGCTGGCTAGCTTTAGGACACAAGGCTGGGGTGCAGTCCCTCACCCTCCTGAATCCTGTCCGCTCACTGTATTTTTTGTCCTGTGTTTCTACTGAGGGAACCACCTGTCCCTGAGGACAAAACCTTTGAGGTTTCAGTTGAGTCTAAGATATGATTCTGAAAATAACATTTGCTGTGACTTTATGCTAACCCCAACATTTCTAGAAACAGTGGGGTACTTTGTGTGGAGTGCTACTGTCCAACAGCCCAACGGAGAGTTGCCCGATCCTGGGGGGGCAACACCTCAGGTTGCAGCTCTTCTTCCAAAATCAAATTTCTCTTTTTCCTTAACTAAAACTATTTGTGAGCTGGTGCTCTGTCATGCAGGCCTGTAATCCTAGCACTTGGGGAGGCAGAAGCTGGTAGATCTCTGTGAGTTTGAGACCACCCTGGTCTACAAAGTGAGCCCAGGACAGCCAAGGGTACACAGAGAAACCCTGTCTCAAAAAGCCAAAACCAACCAACCAACCAAACCAAACCAAATGAAACAAAAAGTCTGTGGCGTTTTTGTGCATATGTGCTTGTATGTGAGTGTGATGGTCATATGTGTGCATGTGCATGTGGCTCCCATAGGCCAGCCTCTGGTGTCGCCCTCACTCTCCTTGGCCTCTGAAGCGGCGTCTTGGATTTTTACCTGCAATATGATTTGGTTAGGATGAATGGTCAGAACTCAGGGATTCTCCTGTCTCGATCTACCCAGCAGAGAGACTGCAAGCATGTACTGCCGTTCCTAGCCTTTCTACATGGGTTTTAGGGACTGAACTCAGGTCTGCATGCTTGTGCCTTGGGCACTTTATTAAGCCCTCAGGCCCCTCAATTTAAAAAGTGCATTTGAGCTTGTGTGAGACATTTTGGGCAAATATGTGCCTTGGTGTATGTGTGGTCAGGTGACAACTTTTACAAATTGGTTCTTTCCTGAAACAGCCAGGCTGAGCACAGTCCCTGCAAGGATTTCAGTCTGTCTCCTGCTCTCTCCACCCCATATTCCTGGTCTTGGGAACAGGCTGGTGACCCCTAAGAAAGCAGAGACACACACATAGTACTGTCACTTTCAAAGATCCAAGTGACAACAGAAACTCCTCTCGTTGGCTTCAACCCTGTGCCTCCAGTGATGTGCATGTGATACCACAAAGCTTCCTGTGGGACACGTGGCCATGTAGTCCCCGTGACCACTTTAAGCACCTACAGTTCATAGAACAAGACACAGCTGGGGTGTTTGCATCTGCAACATGTGCCCTTGGCACTGTAGCACCGCAGATTCCACCCTCTGCTGACACAAAACTCTAGATTTCTACCTCCAACTGTGCTGCTTCAGAAACTTTCCTCTGGCCTCTCCATCAGTGGGAATGCATATGAGGGGTCCTTCTAAAGATTAATTGACTTACCTGTGTGTGTGCATGTGTGTGTATGTATGTGCATGTGTGTATGTGTGTGCATATATGTATGTAGATGTGTGTGTGTGTGTGTGTGTGTGTGTGTGTGTGAATGTGAGTATACACATGCCACAGTGTCCTGTGAAGATCAGAGGAAATTGTGGGAGTGGCTCTCTCCTTCCACTCGTGTGTTCCGGACTTCACTGCAGTTATTAGGTTTGTGCAGTACTTTTACCTGCTGAGCCATCTTGCAGGCTCTGAAGTAACTCAGGATCACTGTGTAAGTCAACGTTCACCACGCTGCTCAACAGAACAATGGGTGGTGTGCGAGCAATGATGACTGGCATACAACTAGGTTTCCATAATTATATCCATATTCTAAGCAAATTGTTATGTATTTTGTATTCTGTGGACATATGTTATGGCTAAAGCCCAAACTGTGGCTAATCTTAATATTAGACCCAGATAAATCTGTTTCAAATCTATAACATTTAACATTTGCCAGAGTAGATTTGTTCATCAACTGGGCTTAAAGAGGTATAATTCACACATGTGCAGTATTAGGAAATGCTGAAATGTAATGATTTAAATATACCGGCAACTGCTGCGACATGGTTACTACGGCAGTATTTAACATTAGCCAGAACCCTCTGGCCAATGTTACAGCTACAAAAAAAGAAGAAGAAGAAGAAGAAGAAGAAGAAGAAGAAGAAGGAGAAGGAGAAGGAGAAGGAGAAGGAGAAGGAGAAGGAGAAGGAGAAGGAGAAGGAGAAGAAGAAGAGGAGGAGGAGGAGGAGGAGGAAGAGGAGGAGGAGGAGGAGGAAGAGGAGAAGGAGGAGGAGGAGGAGGGATCCCAGGCATCGCCTTGGGGCGGGGGTCATAATGCTCTTAGCTCTTACAACACAGTAGGAGCGAGAGTGGCTTCAGGCTGGCAGTCAGAGCCACCCCTCCCCTTTCCCTGAGCACACCTATGAAATACCCAGGCTGAGGGTGAGGACACCACTGCTGGATTCATCTGCTCTTGGATATTCATGGGTCTTTCTTACACTTGTTGCAAATGGAGCTGGGTCCCTCCAGGCTGCATCTTCCCATGTGGTTGTCAGGAGAGAAAAGGAGGTTATTTGCATGAAACAAAGAGGAGGGGGGGGTTCTGTGGATAACCAAGAACCAGCATCCTAGACAGAAGAAAAAGGAGTAAAAAATAATTTTAATCATATCAAAAAGCCAAAACAAAGAGTTGTTCCGGGATTGCCAGGACACATCTTGGCAGTCCATGTCCTTCTGCTGTGTCCCCGCTGGGCCTGTGACTCAGGTCCCAAGCACAGGTGCAACCCTCGGAGGTACTGGGATCGGCAGCACACTCTAGACTTGGCTGTTCCTCCAGAGCGTGCTGATGTGAGATACTGCATGCCTCTGCTGTGACTCTTGGGATCTCAAACTGGACAGCTGACCCTTCTAAGGCAGTGGTAGGGCCAGTGAGATGGTAAACTGGGTCTGCAAGCCAAGAGCAGTACGCTGAGCTCAAAACTGCAGTTTGTCCCTGAGGCTTCCTTCCTTTGGCATTTTCAAAGTCCATTGGAGACGGGAGGACAAAGCAGGCTGCACAGCTCAAGAGGCTCCAGTGTGTTTGGGGAAGTGTGAGCCAGGCTGACCTCCTTCACCCCCATAGTGAGTTCTGCGGGGCCTAGCTGGGCTCCTCCACAGCCCTGGGAAAGGGCAAGCTTCATAAGCTGCCGATGTTGGGGAAACTCTTCAGTTTCTCAGGGAAGTCATCTTTGTAGAGTACGGGGTCAGCTCTGTGCTCCACCACCTTGAGGGGCATCGTCCCAAAGACGGAGGCAAACTTGTTGATGCATTCAGACCTGTGGGGTGGATGAGACGGTGAGACAAGCAGAGTACAAGTGATTAGCTACTGAGAGACACCAAAGCCCACAGAGCCACTGTCCACAAGAGAATTGAAAGGCGCTGATAAGGGTACCGTTGCTGGTACTTCTATTGCTGGGCTCTGCAAAAGGCTGTGATGGAAAGCAAGGCCACCTGAGCTCCCTGGCTTGGTTCAGAGGGAGAATGTTGAATAGGGGATGCCGTCTGCAGGCTTGCAGGTCAGGACATCTGCCCTTCCCCCTCAAATTCCAGTCATTTTTCCAGCACTAGCAGGCCCCAAACCCAGGTGGATTAGCTCCAGCAATCCTTAACCCCATCTCTGCCAGCTATAGGGAAGGAGGAGGATGGCAAAGAAAAAAGGATCTGCTTGCTAAAGCCGAGGAGGTGGCAGAAAGGGTCCTATTCATGCAAGGCAGAGGAATGGGGGGATTGGTGACTCTGAATTTCAAGTAATGAGCATTTAGCTTCCCAGAACTCACAGGCAGCCAGTAAATACCCAGACATAAGCACTGCTTTTCTGACACAGCCAGAGCTCACAGAGGGCTTTTTTAGCAAAATTGGTGTGACTTTTGTCACTCCTACACTAGAACCAGGAGCAAGAGCAACTGGGTGACAAGAGTTGAACACTGCAGACGCAGGGCTTCCTCTGTTCCCCCTAGGCCCTCAAAGCTGAACCTCTCCTCAGAGGAGAGGGTCAGGCTCCCTTTATGGGAATGGCTCAGGTCAGTCAGGCCAACTGAGTGTGACAGCTAGGCAATGAGGCCGCTCAGCACCAAGCCAGAGGGGAAAAGCAGCCTGAGAAAAGTTCGTTTGAAGTTGGGGCACAGAAGGATAGATTTCAGAGGGTCAGTGTCTGCTCAGGCAGCTGGCCCTGAGAGGTACAGCAAGGAAGGTTGATGAAAGAGTGGTCACAGGGCAGGAGCCAGCTCCAAGATGCTCACCCTGGCCACCTCTCCAGGGGCACCACAGACTGCTTTCAAAATATGTAAACAGAAACGCTTCAGGCTCAGGAAAGTGTCCTTTAGTCAGGGCCACCATCAGCTCTTCCCTTCCTCTTACATTTCTGTAAAGCTTATACCACTGAATCATGGACTTCCGGCCGCTCGTGCCAACAGAGCACCAACAGCACAGAGAGGTAATATCCGTTAGATGCTCCACTTGGGACTGGGACCAAGTGCTCATGATAGCCCTGGGGCTCCCGTGCCTCCTCTGCCCCAGTCTCTAGTAGGAAGGCTGAGACACTAAGATGCTCACGTACAAAAGTTTAAAATAAAATATACCAAAGCCAGAGCCAGAGCCAAACATAGTAGTTCCAGCTCTGGAGACTAAAAACTGAGTGACGAGACATGATTTACCTCTTAACCTAACTGTGTGGTCCAATGGGTGGGGCACAACTCCAGAACCTCTGTTCTCTGCTGGATAATTTACCTTCACATCTTACTGATTTCTTAAAGTACTCCTTCCCATCCTCAACTCTCTGGCCCAAGGTCTGAGTTTATATTAACCTCATGTTATAGGTGAGGAGAGTATAAGGTTTGGAAAGGTTAAGCAAGCCGCCCTAGAACGATGGGCTAGCCAGTGGTGGAACTGGGAGACAGGCTGGCCCTGGCCACAATTTCTCTCTACCACCTGGAGGCAGCTGGGTTTCTGCCTCTGAGACTCAGCATGGGGAAGGCCTTGGGGAGACCTGTGAAAGGAGGGGTGACCTCCCCCTCCTTCCCTCCCAAAGTTGTATTTCAAAACCATTTTACTACCCAGCGGGCTTCCATGGGCTTTTCCAGATATCCTTAGTTTTGGCTCCCACAACTTCTTTCTCTCCTATCCCATCCCTGCTTAGCCTTTTAACCCCCAGATTTTCCCCGCTCCTTTGGTTTCATATGTATTCTGTGGAATTACTATGTATGGGTGGACAATATTACTCCCAGAAGATAGGGATCATTCAATGAAACTACCATGCAAGACATGGGACGTCTCCCTATAAGTTAACGGTCAGTAAGGTCTCCAAAACAACACAGGCTATTGCTACTGCCCCTGATCACCCATCATAAAACCACATGGTAAGACCTTATTGCTCAAGACACTGTTCACTTTGGATGGAGGACAGAGGAATTAATCTCAAACTGACTGGTAAATGGTCTCCCCGCTCACTAGCTTTCATAGTGTTGGAAGTGCTGTGCAGGCTCCAATGCAAGCTATGTCCACTCATGCAATAGTGGCATGGCTGTCAGGGCGTGAACTAACCTGTTGCTTTCTGACTGGGTCTGAGGCCTGCTTCGCAGGAGGGAATTTCATACCTCAGACAATCCTAGCCCATGTCTAGGCAGAACATGGTCATGGGCTCCAGGGTAGAACGTGTTATGGTCATTTTGGTAAATGCTAGAAGCTGTCAAACTACCTTCTAAATACTTATGTTTATACTTATAGACCTAGGCTGCTCTCAACATTGGACAGAGAAGCTTCTTTACGCAGTGGGCGGACGTTGTCAGAGATTCGTAAGTGGTCAAAGTGCTGACTGCTCAACTCTAATCGGGACATTTATATCAAGCCCTTGCCCCCAGCAAGGCTCAGGGAGGCAGAAAGAATGTAAGAGGTAGGGGAAGGGCTGAAGTGCAGAGGGGAGCTTTCTTCTGGACATGGTGTAGTTATTGAAAATATGAACCCTTAGCAGCTACAGTTCCTTGCACAGGACCTGAACGAGAGGAAGCCAGACCAAATCCCAGCATTGATGGGGTATATGAACTCCAGGCCCCATCCCTTTCTGGGAGGCACTGGCAGTGGTCAGTAGCTGGGGGAGGGAGAATCATTCTTTATTGGGGATGTGACCATTGGTAGGTGGATATCCAGTGGACACTCTCACACGCATGCACATATGGGCAGCACTAGCAGAACTCAGGGGTTTTAATAAAAACGAAACAAAACACACACACACACACCTGAGGGAGGATATGTTGAAGGGAAGGGGGTGGGGATTTGGAGGGAAAATAGGTGATAGATACGATCATATTTCATTGTATGCAGCATGAAATCCTCAAGAACAAAAAGAATTTAAAGGGAATGAAAGAGAGCCAAGAGGAATAAGTCACACCAGCCTTCTGCTCTTTAATCACAAGGTAAAGCGACACAGGCTAGCCTGAGTCTCTTCTTGGCTGCATGCACGCAGCAGCCCCTCTAGCTCCCTGCCAGGCCCAGTGCAGGGTCTTTGGTGTTTGCTGGGTGGGAGTGGCTCACAGCCCTGTGGGGAGTTATTGATGACGTCTCCTCTGTAACCAGATCTGGCAGTTGGGCCACTGGAGAGCCTGCAGCAGCAGCTGCCCAGGCTGGTCCTGCACTGGTGTCTCTTTCCTCCACATAATCTGTGCTAGGGAAGTGATTATTGGGTCGTTCTTGACAGTCAAGTTCCTTCCCTCGCTGCTTACTTCTTCTCCCACAGGGCATCTGGCTGGGGAATAAGTGAGGCTAAGAATGCGACTGCTGGGATGGCTCACCCGAGTCACACTGTCAGTGTCCAGCCGCCCCATCAGAACTCTCCTCTCCTACTCTGCTTTTCTAATCAGTTTAGCTGCACACTAAACTGCCAGGGTCAATGTCTGTCTGCTGGAAGTATCTGGGGAACACAGGACCATGGGCCTTGTTTTCCTGTCATATTCATAGAGCCTTTTGGATTGTGTCAGGGAAATTGGGTGTAATGAACACGGCTGGGCCCAACCCGGATCACAGGCTTGTCCTCAGCATGTAACACAGTGCTCGTATAAAGATGGCAATAACTGTTTATAAGCTTATGAATAGGCACTCTAATTTGATATATAATGGAAAAACTCAAGTTCAGGCAAGATAAGCCAACTTCCTGAGGTCAGACTCAACTGGAAAAGATAGGACATAAAACGTGGCTTTAAAATATCTGCCATGAAGTCTTTGGCAATGATACTGTTCAAAGAAAATAGCTAAAATGTCTGGTTCTTTAGTATCTAGCAGGCCCTGGAAGTAGACTTAAAGGAGTAAAAGCTACATTCCTACTTAGCTGACAGTTCCGCTTGCAGACTCCAAGCCTCAGACTAAAGAAGCAGACTGAACCCCAGGCCTCAACACTAGGTCATAGGATTGGTGAAGCAGTTTCTGCTGCCCTGGCTTGCGAAAAGTGTGCTGTACAAAGGGAACTGCTGACAAACAGAACAAGTGCAGGGTTGTACAGTGAACCAGCTCCTTGAGCCATCTTCTCTTCCAGCCTAAGCTCCTGATTTCTTAAGTCAGTGCTCTGACCTCTAACCACGGAGCTTTGCTCAGAGTTGCCAATGCATCTGAAATTCTTCTCCTTTGGCTCCTCGCTGAATCTCTCCAGTGGATGGTTTATATTCTTCAGATGCCTTGGTCACCTGCAACTCACACTCTATGCCCTTCTGGCTTAGTTACCTCTAGGTCTCCACTAACCACTTAGCTTACAGGCCCTGACTCGGCTGGTACATCCCTTGCAGCTTCTTGTTTTGGGTTCTGTATGCCCTGTCTTTCTTTCCTCCCCCAGATTGCTTATTGTTTCACTTACTGCCTCCCTTGGCTTTTCTTAAGCCACTGCTGTGTCTGGGCAGGTAACTCCCATACATCTTCATTTCCAGCCACCTGCACTGAGGGCAAGCCCTCACAGCCACCAGTCCCACTGATTAAAGTGTCCTGCCTGCACCCATTGCCTGTTCAAGCGATGCGCATTCACCAACTGTTCGCCCCTCTTCCTGTATTATTTGCACTATGAAAGGTCCTGCTGTTTTTCTTGACTCAAAAATCCAAGTTGTTTTTGTCGCTACTTTCCCCATAGCCTCCTGACACCTATCAAGGTGGCAACAAAACTCTGGCTTGTCTTCTTTGGAAACACATTGGCACTTTCACTTGTGCCTTTTGGTGTAGATTCAAGCTGGTTGTCCTCCTGTCTCTTCAGTAATCTTTACATCCTAAGGATCAATTTAAGTTAATCGAAGGGCAATTCCCTTGACGGCCTCTCAGAGCCTGAAGGAAAAACTCAAGCCCTTTAGTTGGGAGTTCAGAGTCTTTGTAGCCTGGCTCAAAGCGAATCTCTTCCTGCCTGCCAAGCCAACCTTGAACTTGTATACCTGGCTTTACAGTTCCCCTCCCTCTCAGCTACTCGTCCTACTCAGAGGATCGAGGTCCTGGTGATTTTTTTAAAGGTGTGTGTGTGCCTCTTACTTTTATATTCTGGAGAAGAGCTATCTAACCCCAGAATGAACTCCAAGGTTCCCCCTTTCCTGTACTGTACCCCCACGCTAACTCTACCCGCAGCCACTCGCCTTAATGCTGTGACTTCTCCCTGACACAGGGAGGAAGGTAGGTTTTAATAACCGTTTCATCTACTCTGGTAGAATTACAACTGGGGCCTCTTCCCAATGAGCTATGGTAGATAATTAACTCTGCCATACTTACAGCATTTGCAGTGTTACAGGGGACACTCATATGTGATTTCATATCAACTGTTGGAAGAAGTCATGGCTTTTGGGTAAAATATCTCTATGAGGGGGCTAAGGAGGTTATTTAGAGTTGGAAGAAATAAAACATCACAGAAGTGAAGTCCCAGAGGAAAGGCCCACGGGGGATTTTCTCATGCCTACGGCCTTCAGAAGTGAACTCTGTCAGCAGATGCACACGGCGGGAACTTGAGCTGGCTCCTCTGAACGGCTACTGCACCACTCTTGAGGTGTACTTGGGTCCTCTGACTACTGTGCTGACAGATGTTAGAGCTTGTGGTCCCAAGTATGGAGGAGGCTTCTAGAAGAATGAGGCAGATTTGGGAGCTCTGAAAGCTAGGGGCCCTGAGGATCTAGTACAGATTCTAATAGTCTTGAGGAAAGGCACACATAACACTATTCTTAAGAGTCTTAGCCCAGGGTGACAAGCCACACTCAAGTGTGCTTGTCCAGGGACTGACGGAAGGTTTAGCATTGCCCTGATGTCCCAACCTGCAAAGCTTGGCTTTCAACCCTGCCCATGGCAGGTGACATAGTGAGGTCAGTGGAGGTATTTGGTCTCTGCTGCATTGGGTTTAATTCTTTCTAATCAAGCATTCCTGTAGCACAGAGTTATTACCCAGAGAAACAAGGTGGCGTTTCCTTGGCGTCAGCTCACTTGCACTTGCAGCCAGTTAACCACTTAGTGCACACGAAGGACCTAGCTGCTAGAGCTTAAAGCCAGCCATGTTTTCCAGACCCTTCCAGCCATTACAAATTGAGTGAGTAGCATCCCAAATTAATTCGCTGGGTGACCTGGATTTGAACTAACTCAATTCCCACAGTGTAAAAGGAGGTGACTGGCTTCCAGCTGCTGTCCCTGTCTCTCCAACACAGTCTCCTAAACAGGCCCAGAGAGAGAAAGTGGGATGGAGGCTGGGGTGGCCTTCTGCTCAGAGGCACACTCACCTCTCCACCATGTGAGTCTGGTCGAGTGAAAGCCCATCGATGGCTGTGCACTCAGGACACTTGAACTTCTTTCTGGGGGTTACCTGCCGAGGAAAAGGAAACACATCTTGCTGTCAGTGCCCAGGACTATAAAGCCATGCCGTGACGCCACCGTGCAGGCTTCTGTGCTGTGAGCAGGGCTACCTTGTGCACCCTGAGCATGCATACGCACATGCGCGCGCACACACCTCAGCAGCATTCCTCCATTCAATCTGGGCTGCCTTAGCCAACAACAGAACTCCCAGGGGCCCAATAAAAGCAGCTTGGAGGGCTTTCGCCTTCTGTAACTGGAAAGAAGTCGTGATGACAAGCTCCTTAATTCCTGTTTAATGACTGTTTTCTCACTGCCAAGGTCCTTGTATAAACACCATTTGTTCTTGCAGTCATGAGGGCGATGAAATACAGCCTCCCACAACTTGCAGCCTAACCTTACTTCCAACAGGCAGTCTTTCGCCTTCCCTTGCTAAGGCCCAGGGCTGGGGCAGCACTTCTCCTGGAGATGCCAGCTCATTCCCAATTCCCAGTTGGTCATGAGAAAACTAAGTAGCCCTCACCCTGTGACTTCTGTTCCCTGACTCCTCTTAACCCCCAATCCCCAAGCCTGAGACTCCCAGTGACCGACCGCTCTAGCAAACGGGGCAGCTGCTACAAAGATGAGTAACAAAGAAGGACAGGAGGATGAAAACACTGTCCAGAGTGAAGCCAGGACTCACAGACTCCGCCCACAGCAAGGAGCCACAGCTAAACACACACTGAAAAATAAATTTAAGGTCTGAGGCCCCTGAAAAGCAGCCCTCACAATTTATACTCTTCCATTTTTCTTGCGGTCCTTTGCCCTCCGGGCACTGCCAGCCTAAACTCCTAGGATGGTGACCCTTTCAGGCTGAGATGCTTCTGGCACTGCCCAATTTCACATGGAGTTCTAACCCAGGAGGTAAGGATGGTTCTGACCAGATAAATAGGCTTCCAGTACTGACTGTAACTTGGGCTCTGATTTGAGCAAACACTGAGTTTCAAGAATAAACAACTTTTCAGGCTCAAAGACTTCTTGTATTTTTAGCTTTTAGTATGTTATGGCAAAGGTACTTCAAAATACTGGTAGCTGCCTCTTTAAAACCTGGGACTGGGACAAGTGCAACATCATCCCACTCTCTGTGCAGAGGTCAGCTCCTATTTCCAGTTCCTACAGCTTCTTGGGGGCCAGGGAACAACACTGAGTCTCAGAGAGCCAAGCAAGGGTGTGGCGCGGACTCTTACCTTGATGACAGCTTTCCCCGTGACATTGGCTACCAGGAAATTCATGGCAATATCTTCACAATTCATGTGGGCATCCACCCAGTTCTTGATGTCCCCAGGCATTTTGTAGGTATACAGGTAGTTAAAGTACTGTCACATGAGACACAAAATGAAGAAATACATCAAGGGGGAATTCTTTCTGGCTGGCGTTTACAGGGACAAGATTTACTCATAAGACTTCATCCTGGGGAGGGCAAATGGAAAGGAAGTGGCCCAGTGCCTTTAAGATGGGCTGGTAAGAGGGCTCACAGGTAGGGGCACTTACTGCCAAGGCTGCTGCTGCTGCCGCGTGTGCACGCGCACTCACACGCACACATACACACATATTTTAAAAAATTAAATGGTAGGTATGTGCCTTTCATTTTTAAATTAAGATTTACTTTAAGGGAGATTCTTGGATAAGTGACAAGAGCAGATGGACTGTACCAAATCTGGTGAGTTCATTTCCCTAGGAGTTCCCCTTTAAAGTGAAAGCATTCAAATAATAGATCAGAGGTGTGTTATAAAATAAATATTTCCATGTCCTTCTGTTAATATACTGTGAGCTGAACGTGTCAGTGGTCATGAGACACTCTAGCAGGTCTTTCTGTGGGCCATGAGCTAAGAGTGAAGGCGTGTGCTTTTAGCTGTGGAACAAGAGCAAAACCTGAAAGTTCCATAAGCTCCACGAGTGAACTAGAAAATAATGGGTCAAAAACAATTAGCCAGGTGTGGTGGAGGTATGCTCTTCCAGCCCCAGCACTTGGGAGTCTGAGGCAGGAAGATTGTGAGTTCAAAGCCAGCCTGGAGACCTAGCAAGATCCTGCCTCCAAAAACAATACATAAACAGACACATAGACAAGCATGGACACTATTATGATAAGCTCATTAAGTTATAAATGGCATCTGTTTTGTTTGTTATAATCAGACTAAAACTTACTTCTTGACCTAGAATCTCAGGAGAGTGGGAGCAGAAAAGTGGGAACAGCAGTGATGAGCTGACACCAGGCAAGGAGCCGCACTGCACTCCACAGAACTCTACACACCAGGTCTCCTGCTGACGGCAGAGGAGTTCCTCTTTTTAGTTACACTCTATGCTTCTAGGGAGAGTGCCAGAGCTGGGCTAAATACTCTAAAACCAAAAGCATAGCCCCCTGCATTGCCCTAATTTTTTTTTAAAAAAAGGGCCTGGAGTTAGGAGCAGGTGCTGTTCTTGCAGAGGACCTGGGCTCAGCTCCTGGGCTCAGCTCCTGGGCTCAGCTACAGCATGTGGCTCACACCTGCTGTAGTTCCAGCTCCAAGAGCTCCGACACCTCTGGGCTGCAGGGACCTGCTCTCGTGTGCATATAGCCCCATCCCCTAACATCTACATAATTAAAAATAAGATAAGTAAATATTTTTGTTTATTTGTTTTGTTTTTCGAGACAGGGTTTTTATTTGTAGCCCTGGCTGTCCTGGTACTAGCTCTGCAGACTGGGCTGGCCTCAACCTCAGAGAGGAAAACCTTAAAATAAGTCAAAGCTCTGATTGTCAGAACACACACAGGGAACTGCTACCTTACCAGAGTTTACACTGATTTTATTCATCAAGACAGTTGGATTTATTTTCTAAATGTTTTGTTGGCAAAGGAGGGCAAGGCAGCTGGTTTCATGTCTTGTTGGCATTGGCAATATAGCAATCTAAAAAACACTGAGGGAATCACTCCCTCTGATGTAATCCTGTCTTTAGCAACCTACCACAGTGGGCATTAGCTATAAAAAGGATATAAAGTGCTACTTAAGCATTAGATATTAGCATTTCCTGAAATGACCAAAATACCCAATGGTAGAGAAATACTTAGATGTGACTTAAGGAACATTAACACAGTGGCTTATTACCAACTATGCTATGAAATAACTGTTTTTGAGAAAGATGAGTGGCATGAGGAAGCACCTGTAATAACGAGAAAGTAGGCAGATTAGAATGTATATAATCATCTGTGTGTGTGTGTGTGTGTGTGTGTGTGTGTGTGTGTGTGCAAGCGTGCATACAGAAAGAAGGCCAGAAAAGCATCTTACAACCACACTGCCTCTAAGTGACACAAAGACAGAGCCTTCCTCTCAACTTGGTAGGAATTGTTGGTGCTTCTATATTTAGAAGGAGTACCATACAACACAACTTTTCTAAGCCTTCTAGGTAAAACATTTTTCCTAAACTCAGTGACATCTCTGGAAAATTAAACAAGTCAACCAAACAGGCGCCGCATGCACACTGCGTCCACACCCCTTACCTTGTGATAAAAAGCTGCACCCGTGAGCACCATGGACACCTCATTGGTCCACTCAGACTCATACTTCCACTTGTTCATCTCATGGTCCCAGAGATGCAGGCGGCCTGGGTAGCCCACCAGCCGGTCAGGAAATTCCCGCCAGACCTAGGGACAGAAACACACTAATAAGCCATCCCTGGCTCAGACAACCATTGGTGCTGAGGTTCCCAGACTGGTCTCAGCAGACCCCTGGGGTTAGGACGGGCTTCTGAGGACTCTGTTGAGCAGGTGCTAGAGTTTTACCAGTAACCAGAGACAGAAGGGTTTTTGACTTCTTCTAGAACGTCATGTGTGTGCTTGGCCATTTCAAGGCATGTGGAAAAGGGGCTTGCTGAATATTGCCTATGCCAGCCAGACATGAAACTAACTGCTTTGCCCTCCTTTGCATAACATACATTTAGAAAATTAAGCTTAGCTGTTTGATGAATAAAATGAAGCTTACTGTGTGAACTCTGAGCGGGGTCTGGTGGGGTGGCAGTTCCCTCTGTGCTCTGAGGATCAGTACTTCATGATCCTATGCCCTGGAGCATTCTGGGAACAACAACTGATTTCTATATTTAGGAAGGTTCTCGGAGATGACACTTTGGATGGACAGAACACAGTGCACTAGGCATCCATAAGGCGCTTTGGTGCTTTCTCCCACGTGACTTAGTTTGACCTTTAGAAGCAAGGAAGGGGTTGAAGGGATGGCTCAGTTGCTCAAATGCCTGCCTTGAACACATCAGGATCCTGTGATCCCTAAAAGCTATATAGGGAAAAATCAGGTGCACAGTGTCCCCTCTAGCCACTACAGAGGGGCGGTGACAGGCAGACCTCTGAAGCCCTTTAGCCAGCTGGTCTACTTAAATTAATGGGTTTTAGGCTCAGAGAAAGGATTTATCTCAAACATTTAAGGTGGAAATTGATCAAGGGAAGACACTGACTTAACCGTGGACACATACACCTGCACATACATGTGCACACAGCCACACTAACAAGTACACATGGGACCAAGTGAGATGGCCTGGTGGGTAAAAGCACCTTCTGCCAAGCCTGATGACCTGAGTTTGATTCTTAGGACTCACATGGTAGAAGGAAAGAAGAAGTGACTCCTACACGTTGCCCTCTGACCACTACATGTACACCGTGGCACATCCACGCAAGCACACGCTACTCCCCAATTCCCAACCCACACATAATAAAGAGCTCACTATGCAGGAATGCTTTTGCTGCCCTGCTGTGATGCTGTCTTCTAGGCTGGCTCAGCCTGCAGCAGACGTCCCAAGGATGGCACCCTCAAAGACTACACTTATTTCCTCAAATGCTCTCTTTAGGGAATCTCATCTCATTTCATCCTAGCTTTAAATCCTAGCTCTAATTTCTTGACCTCATATCTGTTCAGCCTTGCAAGCTGTGGAGATATTCAACATTTTTTAGGTCATCCCCACCTCGGTAAGTAAAGGGTCTCTCTACCTTCTATGCTGTGTAGTGCCATACTCTGCGTGAGACACGGGTGCTGTACCCTTGTGATCTGAACAACTGTGGTTACTTACTGGACCCTCACCAGACCATGCCCATTGAAGAAGAAGAGGGAGGGTCAGTCTATCTTCCCATGATGTTCCAGCCACTCCCTATCTCCTACGTGGCCCTCTCACCTGTACACAATCCTTCCCAGGCTGCATGTAGTCTCAGGATATGCTTTAATATTTGGGGTGTGTGTGAAAGGTTACTGAAGGGGACTTCACGTTAATGCTGCTTTGGGAAGTGGACATCTATGTTGGGGTGGGGTTTTCTGCAATGCAGTTTTTGGCCTCACTCATGCTTTTATAAGTAAGTCCAATAAAATCATTAGCTCACCCAACTAGACTTGGATAGAAGTGTTCCCTCAGTTTGTATCCTATCTAGGATGATGTTTACAGGAAAAGTTAAGCACATTAACAATGGCTCGAACAAAACGCGATTCTATAGCCCAGGAAGACCCCTTCAAGCTTCTCTACCTCAGTCAGTTGTCCACCAGCTCCTTAATCGCAGATGCCCAGGCAGCCTTCATCCTCCTTTCCGGATTTACTGCAAACTCCTGCTGGGTCTACTTCTGGCCATCTCTAACTGCCACTCCCTGGAGCTGCAACCAGATCCCATGACAGCCACCTCTTGGTCTCTGTGCTACACCTCCTGTCCTTCTAAACTGTAACCTGCCCAGCGTCTCTAACAGGGCCAGTCTACAAGAAGAACTGTAAGCTTTCTGCATAATTCAGCCACTAGGCTCAGTCCTATTGTCTCATGATTATCTTTATTATGTGTTTATCTATGGAAGCAATATGGTCACGTTCCAGAGTGACAAGCAGGTTCCCCACCATGCAATGACACTAGGTGTAAGGAGGACATATAGATGGCATTTTCTAGGGCTCAGCCACGGTGTCAGCAGCTACTTCCTTCTTTTGGAGCTACCTGGAGTTCTTAAAGAGAACCCTATAAAGTTCAGGAGACTAGAAGAAGCCTGAGTCAGGGTTTGACAGGGCCATGTCCCACTACCACCTGTTGCTGAACATGCTTCCCTGCCTGGCCCTAGCTTTTGGTGCTTGGTAACTGGTTCTTTTGTCTTTTCTTGGCCAACAAATGCATCACTCTAGCCCCCCCACTCTCATGACACCAAGTTCCCTCACTCAAGTCTGTCTATTTATCTCTCATTATGCACGAACTCCACTCCTACTAGTCCAGTGCCCGCCCACGTGGCTTCATTTTAACTTGGGTATCTCTGAAGAGCGCATTATCAAATAGTCACACTCTGAGGTACTGAGAGTCAGAACTTGATCATATCCTTTATGAGGGGGACACATTTCAACTCCTATCATCTCCTGGAAATCTTATGAAATGGCCCACCTCTAAAACAAACAGAAATGGCTTTTTATTTCACCAAGAATAATACCCAGAATCCTCTGCTTATTAAAGACCCACTTCCATGCCATCTTTAACCATGCTCTCCTTTGTGCTCTGTGATTGTGACTAGAACCCAAGCCTTTTGCATCTGCTGTGTCTCCTGGAACATTTTTCTAGCTTTTAAGGCTGGATCCTTGTCCTCATTTGTGCCTCTGCTTAAGCATCAATACCTCAACACTCTCTTAGCTTCCCATAACAGACAAACGTTACCCGCAGCCAGCGCACCTCTGTCACCTACTTGCAGCCTCCTGCTTCTCTTTATCAAATTTTCACTTGTGCTTTCACCTTTTAGTTATTATTTACTTCTTTCTAGGAGAGTCTCCACTGGATTAAGACAGAGACTCTGGCTGTGGTAACAAGCCTGAGGAACAGAAGCGTGCACACCACAGCACTCCACACTTGCTGAGGGCACAAAAGGGCTGGGAAGGATAGGGAGAGGGAGTCCTTCATTTTCATCACAGCCAGAACAGTGCACATAACCATGTAAGGAGGCTTGCACAGCACACACCAGTGGCTAGTGTCAGTGACGAACACGAGGGACCCAAGTGTAACAGGCCCAGGAGCAGTTTCCCACAGCAAGTCCCAAGTTCAAACTGTGTTTCCAGCTGCTGGGAAGGGATATTTGCTGAGTTTTTATACTGTTTCTGCCCAGGCTTCCTTGAGCATCTAGATTTTATGGAATATCCAACCTGCATCGTGGGCATGGCCTGGGGGGGTCACGAGGAGAGCTTATCCTGGTGTGACATTGGGGTACCTGACAGGCTCCCAGACTCACAGCCTTGGCCTCATTAATACCATGTTGCAACCAACAGAACTAATGAGCTACAGGAATCATCCTAATAGCTGCAGACATGAACCCATGTCAGTCAGATGTTCCCACGACTGTGTGAGCTGCTGTACGCTCTCTCATAGGAAGTGTGTATTTCAGATTAAAATAGTATGATGCTGTTATAGCTTTATAGAGGCAGGGCAGGAACAGTTGTGTAAGCCATAACTGCTGTCTGTGGGACAGGACAGACTTCTTTTCATTGGCACATGCAAGTCACAGCCCCTTGCTGGCCAATATGCCTTAGTGGACACTAGTGTGTGTGAAGGGCCCCCAGCACACACAACTAAGTGGCTGGAATGGCGAGATGCAGGAGTGTATCCAACTGTGCCTGCACTGCTGAGGCTAGCACTGCCTCTCCTGTTGGCTTGGAATTAACACGGAAGGCAAGTCCCCTCCCCCACCTCACTGCAGCCATCAGCCATCATCATTTTCATATGCCTTTTTTTATTATTATCTGCTCAGTTTTAGAGTCAAACGCTGCTAAAGTATCAGTTTGGGACTCTTCCTGTTGGCGATCACTCATCAGCCTTCTCTCTAAGACTTAATCCATGACCTGAGTCACAGACTGCCACATTACAGTATGCTTGCTATAAGGCACCAGAGGTGTCCTGAGTCCTGGGTTCCTTTGGAGCCTTTCTTGAGCTTTGCTCTTTCTGGGCCCCTCTGTCCTTGACTTGCTCCAGCAGCTGGATCTAATCAAGACGCCATCCTTGTCACTTCATCTATAACTCTGCAGCTGACTAAAGGATCAAAACGAAAGGAGCGGAACGGGATGGCCCTGGCTAATCAGCCAGCGGAGAACCAAGCTGATTATGCACACACTAAAGCATTTCTCAGCCAGAGAAGCAGCAGTGCCTGCCTGTGCCCCTCTCTTAGCTGAGCACCCCATTGCAATTCCACTCTTTTCTGCTCTGGGGTCAGAGCTTTTGCATCTGCAGAATGGGACTCTGGGGCCCACCTACTTCATTCTAGCAGCGATGGCTCCCACTCCGTCCAGCCATAGGCCTTCTAAACAGCACCCTCATGGATATTTAACAGCATAGCCCTGAGGATCAAAGTCTGTAATAATCTGGACTTTCTATCTGAATACACCAATTACAGACACATAATATTCCTACAGCTGCTCCTTTCTTGCTCTTGACCCCCGAACACCTCTTACCTAACAGAGAGATTTTCTATTCACAGGACTCACAGATGTAATTGCCTAGGCCATTTTCTACTTTCCTTAAAACAAAAGAATCAACTCCCCAAATGAGAAAGCCAAGAGGTCTTCTGTGGCTTCCCGTGGGGTAAGTTGAAACACTCCTACCTGTGTTTCACAGTCTCAAGAGGCTGCAACCACAGACACTGCACAGGGGCACATGGCCAAGCAGACTGCCGTCCCACTGGCCCACTCATGGTGACCTGTTTCTGTTTGCCATCTGGATTAGGTGGTTGTTAATATCCTTTTAGGCAATGATCCTCTGTGTCCCTTCCTCCTCATAGACTGTTTTCTCAGAATGAATCCCTCCAAGTGTGATCTGAACAGACTGGCCTGCATCAGTGAACTTTGTTAAATGCCACATGCATTAGGGCAGCCCATAAATGTTCCTGATGAGAGGATGCTGAGCTACTTTCTGAGCCAGCCTGGAGTGTTATAGGCAACCTCGGGAATCAGAGACAGGAGAGGGAAGGATACAGCCACACGTGGTGCCCATCTGGAGGTGCAATCATGACACCAGCATCAAAACAGGCGTTCTCCAAAGTAGCTGTTACCGTCTCCCCCTTCCACAGAGACACTGCCACTGGTAGGGATGACACAAGTTTCAGGATGACTGAGGCAAAAGTGCAGGGAGAAGACGGAAAGGAACCCATGTCAGACGTTCCCATGGCTGTGTGAGCTGTTGCTGTGTGCTCTCTCTCTGTGTGTATGATGAAGTGTGTATTCATGACGGTGCATGCCTGTAGCCCAGCACTAAGGAGGCAATGGCTAGTCTCGGGTTCACAGCTAGTGCCATGCCTAGTCTAAAAAAAGAAGTGGCACAGGTTAACAGGCAGCACGTATATGTATGAGGATGGTTCCAAGGCATGCCCCACTGGGCAATGGTTTCGTGTTTTGTGTCAACTGCTAAGAATCACAGCAGCACAGAACTTTATGAGCTAGCTCAAACCCTGTGGTCCCACACTTAGGCGAGCCACGGCAGAGCTGAAAGGAGCCAGCAACATGCAGTCTTTAATGAGTGGTCTCTTCTTTTCAGGCTCTGAACTGTATGTTGCCCAGATGTGGATGTGGTAGCTGGCTGGCTTCCATTGAGAAGCCAGTTACAGTTACAGGATTCACTCAGGGTGCGTGTGTGCGTGTGTACATGTGTGCGTGTGTCCATGCTTGTGAATGCACATATGGAGGCCAGAATATTGGGAGTATTTCTGACACAGGGTTTCTTGCTGAACCTGGAGCTCGGCTGGAGGCCAGTAAGCCCCAACAACCCCGTATCTGCCTGTCCTCCAGTGCTGGGGTTATGGGCATTTGTGTGGTTCCACCTTACTTTTTATGTGGCACTGAGAATCTAACTTGGTTCTTACTGGCATGGCGAGTTTGCCTAGTGTCCTTCCCCACTGGGCCCTCTCTCTAGACCCCAAACCCACCTTTTACACTTGCAACTTCCTGAGGTGAAGTGCAAAGAGGGCAGATAGGTTTCACTCTTAGCTCAAGCTCTGTGTCACAACAGCAGAAGGTGGTTTGTCAAGAGATGGCTCTGTGGAGAGCTAAGAGCCTTGGCTCGTACTAAAGCACAACTGAATGGAGATACTTAGGGTAGGGAAGGCCAGACATTGTCACCCAGAGTGTCCTAATGCTGACTAGGACATGCATGTGCAAACAGTGTTTCCCAATCAACCTGTGAGCTCACCTCAGTTTGCCCAAGGGACCCTTTCAAGACATAGCAGAGTTCTGTATAAAACCGACCCAGGAGCATGGGACTGCCGAGGTTTTGGCAGTACTCTCATCTGTCCCAGTCTGGCTGGAGGGTAAGGATTTCATATTGGGCATATGACATGAGCTTCTTTTGAGTGGCTTCTTCAGGGCAAGAGCAGTGCTGAAAGGCCCAGGGGATGGGCTATGCTTAGCCACAGTGGGCACAGGGTTATGTGCCATTCCATCTTTTACTGGTGGCCACTACTGGAAGGCATTTCTGAAAAAGGTGGGTTGGAGACACCTGCCTCATTCTCGTATCAATATTCGCTCACGTACCCATACTGGGTAAGTGAAGCTGTGAGGTCCTGTCAAAGTTGTCTCCTGGATCTGCAGCCTTCAAGATTATGTGGAAGGGAGAGGTCATTTGTCCAGTTACTTATCCGTCGCTTCTACAGATGGAAAAACTGGCCTGCAGAGGATGTAGCCCTCCAAGGCTACACAGCTAGGTTGAGCCTGCATGGATCCAGAATCATAAAACAGCTATGTTCATCGAGTCCTATGGCTTTCCAGCGTTCTAAGAAGTGCTCCATCCCCTGAGCTCAGTCCTCACTGTGAAACATGGCAGCCAGACTGAGGCTAGTCTCCATCACTCACAACACCACGGTTCTTCAGTCTGTGTGCCAGTGACAGGTACCCTGAGAGTGACAGAGACCACTGATCACTCAGGTGGACAGTGGAGCAAGGCTGGGGGTCAGGGAGGCAGGGGACATGGCTGGCCTTTTGCTCCCATCAGCACTTCATCTCCTGAAAGCAGAAGCTCCACTGTGAATGTGGTTTCCATTTAGAATCAGCAGCTATACGCTCATGTCATGACGAGAAGACTCCCCATCAGCTGTGTGCAAGCCAGTGTGTTTGCCCAGCACATGTGAGTGCCTGCTGGAGCCTCAGATTCTATGAGGCACTGGGGCAGAAGAGGAAGCGCAGGGCCCCAGAAGCTGAATGAGCGATTAAACCTGATTACTCTTCTACCTGAGGCAATGGATCTCTTCTGAGAGGCAACAGAGAAGATGAGAGTGCCAGTGAGAGGCCGGAAGGAAGGTCAGGCTGGGGGCAGGGGGGGGGGGGTGTTCAAGCTGGTTCTGTGCACACAAATAAACAATAGCAAAAATCTGGATTTGTTCCATCCAGCTTCAAAATATCAATCCGTCACCAGGCTCAGGAGCAAGCTTAGCTGGTCACGTGCTTGCCATTAAAACACGGGGGCTTGTGTTTGATCCCTGGTGCTCACTTAAGAAGATAGGAGGGTGGTGTGTGCTTGTAACCCAGCTCTGAGGTAGAGGCATGTGGGTCTCTGGGGCTCACTGCCACCTCGAAGAAGAAAGTACTGGGCGAATTCAAGACCAGTGAAGGGACCGTGTCTCAGAAAAACAATGTTGATGATTTCTGAGGCATGACACTTGAGGTGGACTAACTATTCCATGCACACACACACACACTCTCTCACACACACACATTATGCACACATACACAACAGTCTTGTCACTGAGTTCTAGAAAGGCAATCCAGTAACAAGTTAAACCCATAGCTTGGAGATGAGATGCTTCTATTTTATTTGCATTTGGCCCTTGAATATTTACGGAGCTTCCATTATTATTTCACACACACATACACACACACACACACACACACACACACACACACACACACACACACACACACACACACACACGCCATATGGGTGCTGGTGCCCAGAGGAGGGTTCTGGGTTCCCCGCAGCTGGAGTCAGAGGTGATTGTGAGCCAGGAACCAAATTCAGGTCCTCTGGAAAAGCAGCAAGTGCTCTTAATTGTGGAGAGCCATCTCCAGCTTCTCCCACTACTTTTTATAAATCTCTCTCTCTCTCTCCCTCCCTCCCTCCCTCTTTCCATCCCTCTCTCCCTCTCCCCTCCCCTCCCCTCCCTACCCTGCTTTGCGTGTGTGTGTGTGTGTGTGTGTGTGTGTGTGTGTGTGTGTCTGTCTGTCTGTCTGTCTGTCTGTCTGTCTGTCTGTCTGCACGTAGCCAGAGATTCCTTACTTGCGCTCCACATTACTCCTTAGACAGGGGCTTTCACTGAAGCTGATGGCTTCAGCTAGGCTGGCTGGCCAGAGAGCTCCAGGGATCCTGCTGTCTCTGCATCTCCAGCTCTGGAATTAGAAGTGTATGCCCAGCTTTTTTATAGGTGCTGGGATGGTTCTCAGAGCTTTACACTAAAAGTGGACACTGTACCTACTGAGCCATCTCCTAGGCCCTGCTGTCACTAGTCTATAACGTTAGACTGTTTGAAAAATATGTTGTGTGTGCTGTTACATTTCCTCTGCGTTGTCCTGTGGGCTAAGTATCTCTTCCACTTGCTGCCTGTGACTCCTCCTCAGTGGGAAGCCTGCCCATGCCCTCTTCTTTCTGGCTGGGTTGCTGGGATTTTACTGCTGACTTCTGAAGAGTCTTTGTATGTCTGTGATGTTTACTTCTTTGTTGAACATGTGGTTTACAAATATTTTCTCTAGTCCGTAGCTTGTCTTTTCATCTTCTTTACAATGTCTTTTAAGAAGTAAAATATTTTTATTTTGAAAAGGTCCAATTTGTCCTTTTATGAACTAATCTTTTGTTGTCAAACTCAGATCTCTTTGCAAACTCCTAGAATCGGAACTCCTACCCTCACTCCCATCCTGAACCCAGTTTTGTGCTTTACATTTAAGTATGTGATTCGTTTCCAGCTAATTTTGTAGAGGGTGTAAAGTTTAATAAGCCTCTGCTTATGGAGGTGCCAACTTTCCAGAACTGTCTGTGAAAGACTCCGTCTCTTTCTGGAATTGCACATGTACCTTCTGTCAAAATCCAGCCTGTCCCAGGTGGGTCTTAGAGTGCCGCATACTTCAGGGAGAGGGTGCAAAACAAGACATGTATGTTGTTGACATGAGGCTTGCAGGGGAAAGCGAGTACCATGTCCACTAGGAAGTGAGGGCTTGGGAAAGTGCTGAGAGAGTTACCAGGCTAGAAAGGGGGGGAGGAATTTGTGGGTTGGGGAGAGAGAAGCAGAGACATGAAGTTTTGAGGATTTCCTTCTACAGGAGGAAAGTTTAACTGCAAAGTTAGCATGGACATCCCCTCTCTCACAGCCAGGCAAATACAGCTTGATTCCTCTCTGCCATTTGTTTACCAGCCAAAGGTAGAAGACCAACAGTCTACTGCACAGGGATGATGGAGACATTTTACTCCAACAGCTCTTTATAATTCTACTCCCAGGGTATTAATTCAATGTCCAAACCTTAACTCCAGCCAGTCTGTATTTACCATATAACTACTAAGAGTTGAGAGTCTGGGCAGAGAGAGGTTGAAAGAGGCACCGCAAAAGGACCGGCTGAAGGACCACCCTACTGCCAAGGTTTGTTTATCAAGCCTGGCATCTCTGCTGCACATGTGGTCGCTGGTTCACCTGTGAGCCCTCTAAGAACTGAGTGTCAATGTGTGATTATGACCCCACCCAAACCCTCACATCTTTAGCCCAACCCAAAGGCTAGTGGGGAACCAGGAAATATTACTTTTTAAAGGTTGCCAAGTCTTGATCTAAACCAGCCAGCAGACAATAGCGAATACACAGCAACCATGATTAATGAGAACCCTAGGCACCACCTTCCAGGCAGCGAGAACTACATATGACCTGTGAAGTAAGCTGTAGGTATCAGGCAGGTGCACTCGCTCATCTTGCTTGCTAGAGATTTACCCCCACAGTTGGGGCATCTTCAAGGGCAGGGGCCACTTTGAGCCTTTCACTGTTTTCTTCCTTCCTTCCTTCACATGGTGTCTGGGTGTGACAGGGATCGCAAGCCTATTTTACATCCAGACCTCAGCAAGCTAGAGTTGTGTGCTCTGACAATGAATAGCACAGCCTCATGTTTGGGAAGCCCCCTGTAGCTTTCCTGGGAGCTCTAGACACTGGCTTCCCTTACGGGGATCTGGGCAGCTCAGGGCCTAGTGCTGTGGCTTTCACCTCCCCAGTCCCTGCACCACATCCTGCCCACTCACCGGGGTTTAGCATCTTTATCACTATCAAGGCAGACAGGAGGTCCTGGAAGGGAAGTCTCTCCCACCTGGGAACCACAGCCAGAGTCTGAAGCTCTGAAGTCCAGAAGTGCCAGAGTTTCCTGTGGGTCAATCTCAGTGAGATAACAGGCAGATTTGGGACAGAAACCCTCAGACACATGAATATGCTCACTGCAGTATATCACTGCAGATAGCTCCCACTCAATGGGGTGGGGGAACTTGTTCAAGCATCACACAGGCAATGCCTATTTAAAATGGCTTTCCCACACGAATGTGTGGAGAGGAGACACCTTGGATAGGGAGACCTGAAGTACAAGCGTGGGCTCTTCTCCTTGGGACAGGGACAGCCCTCCAGTGTTCCATTAATGGTTATGTAAACACATTCTGAACTTTGCTTTCATTTGCTCAGTGGGAAGATAGTGCCACTCCACTCTAATTCCCATCTGGGTGCTTTTCCAAATGATTGGCTGTTATTTCAATGTTCAGCATACATATTCCATTTCCTTCCCTTAATATTTGTTTGACTTTTTCTCCAGTGGGGCCTGGGTGCCTCAGAAGGGCTCGGCAAGGTCAAGCCATGCCACTGCGTCTCTCAGCACCTCCTTGGCTTCTGGCTTGCCTCTGGTTCTTCTTTCAGCAGTGCTCACAGCCCTGGCGGCACACAGGAGCTGTTTTCCCTCCTATCACATGAGGCCTCCAGGTATAAATCAATGCAAGCTGGGGATAAGACAGGGTAAACAGGTCTGCAGGCTGTACACCAGGAGCTGGAGATACTATAAAAAGGATAGATCATCCAAAAACAACCACTCACTTCTGATCACTGTCTTCCCCATCTGCCTGGGGAAGTGAGGTCCCTCAGGTGGGACCACTGGGCCATTCTGTCTGTTGAAGACAAGTATGGGTGAGAGGGACTCTTAGGGCATTCAAGAAAAGTTAACAATCAGAGATGACAGACAGATCATCAGACAGGCAGGCAGATGTCCTTTTCAGTAGTACTGATATTGTGTCCAGGCTCAGGAAAGGGAGCCATAATGGGCTCCTGTAACTGTCACCATCACAAGGAAGATGATAAGTGTTCTCCATCCAACTGATTGCTACTGGCCAGACCCAGAGAAAGCCCAGAAATGTGAGACAGCCAAGAGCCAAGGCCTGGAAATCACAGGTGCTTATCTCACCAAAGCCTGTGATATCTCCAGGACCCACATTATAAACTACTGCCGTGCAGGCCTTGCTGTGTGAGTTCCTTGGGGAGGCCGAAGAGAAAAGTCCACTCACCTGAGTGTTCTAGCTGGTCTATTTGGTTAACAGACCGAACAAACCTTCTGTCCAGGCCATGCTGGGAGTCGTCTGGGGTTATATACTGGAACATGAACACCTCACTAACAGCTGCAATGCTGAGAAGTCCCACCTACCCAGGCACCTCCTGCCACCACCACCACCTCCTCCTGCATATTCTAATACACAAGACAATGGCAGCTAGGGCAGAGACTGGGGACTGCAATCTCAGGGGAGGGTCTTGTAGCCCCTACTCCTCCACAAGGAGTGTTATTATCCTCATCACTTCCAGACTGTTCTGTTTAACTTGTTGATATGAGCATGGGACAAGGTAGACACCACAGCCACTCGGTTTCTTGATGGTGACTGTCACATTCAGCTAGGAAGAAATGGGCCCTATTTCAATTCCTTCAATGGGTTCCTCTGTATTTGTCTCAGCTATCTGAAAACTGAGTTTTACAGGGCCCTAGATAACTCAAAGGGTGAGCCTGCCCACAGCCCACAGTAGGATGTGCCATAAAGAAAAATCTTTTGATAGAGTCTCCTGGGTCTCCAACAAGCCTGGCTGGACACACCTGCAGACTAGGACTGGCATTCCTAGGGAGGTAAGCAGTTGCTTTCAAAGCTGAAGGCAGAAGACCACACATCTGACAGAAGTAAGCCTGAGACTCACTTTGCACTTGTGCCCAGATCCAGCATCTGTAGGACCCTCCTGGGCAGACTGACACTCTGGGTGGATCAACACCATGATAGAGAAATCTTACTTTAGCTTTTACATTATCACTTCACTTTTAAAGGTAGTGACGATGGAATCTAATTCTAGGGTGGACCATTTCCATCTGTAGTGGCGGAAAAAAAAAAAAACGTGTAGAGGAAAAAAACCAAACAGAATTTACTTAGAACTGAGGATTGTATCCTCTCTCCTGCTGTCCCTGAATGTACATATAGGTGGCTGTATTTTACTAATTTTATTTAAAACATAAACCATATCTGATGAATTCAATTAGCCAGGTCCTCCATCACTCATTACTAAGTCCATGCTCTGGGCTCGCAGGTCCTGTCCTTCTCCTGGGCTCTTCCATCATTCCAGCACTCGCCCTCCAGACTTTTACCACCTGGGTCCCACTTGCTTTCCTGTCTCCTGTCTCTGTCACCACACATTTATCCTGGAACCAACTTCTTTTTGCACATACCTCCCAGGGGACTCGTCAATTAGCCTCGGAGTCTGTCCATCCCTCCCTCGGCTGACTCTCTACTGCCTCTAACCTAGCATTTACTGTTAACAAGGCTGCCACGCCCACCTCACAGCTCACTTTGGAGCCTTCCTCTAGATGACCCCTGCATCAAGAGAACCTACTTGGAGAAGGCGCTATGAGAAAAGAATGGGGCGAGCCATGACGCTTTGCTGTCTTTCATGAGTTTTTGGATACACACACACACACACACACACACACACTTGCCATTACCTTGGGCAGCTGTGAAAAAAATAATGTAAATAAGCTCTCACAATTTATTAGCACCCAAGAGGCTTGAGCAGTCTCTGCCACCTATGGATGCGGAGCATGGATACCCACGCCTGACAGCACACAGCCACTCTGTTCCTTCCCACTCCCGCATGAAGCCCTAACTCTGTATTTATAGCCAACATCATTAGCCAAGAGCATTTCACCTCTCTCAGGTGAAAAATGTCCAACACTTAAGTGCCACTAATAATTTTTTATGGTTGGAAATGTGGATCAAAGTATGAAAGGAAAAATAAATCCACAGGTCCGCACACTCGGCCAAGTCTCCACGGCTCATTTTCAACCACATGTTTTAAACTGTCTCTTAGAGGCAGGGGAGGGGAGTAGAAATAAGTTGCTTTTTATTTCCCGGCTTTTTAGTGTCTGAAATAAAAGCAGACAGACTTGGGGGGTGGGGAATCAAACATTATACAGTGCTACTGTTCCCCCAGGAGTCACTCCCAAATGAGTATCAGGAATTGAATAGATACTTTCCTGGTAGAATACGTAAACAGATAAATAAATTATCCCAGGCTGAAAAGAATCTCCCATCTGGTAGCTCACCAGAGCTTGTCAAACAAGTCAGAAACACGCAGGGCCAGGGAGGATCATTCCTAGCTCCTGCTTCAGGGCTGGAGCGGGAAAGGAAAGTTTCCCAGGACCCTTTGCCTTCCAAGAGGGAAAGTGACCAAGACAGGCAAACAACCCGTGCTTTCTTCCAAGGAAATGATTACCTCTAGCACTGGACCCAAATGTCTGTGCACTTGGATCACAGGACTGGAAGGAAAACTGGCCCCGCCTCATGCCCCAGTCCTTACTCCTCTGTACCACAAAGTGTTACATGGTCAGTGTGCACTGACCGTCTTAAAGATGTAAACTGACCTCTCTGCAGCTCTCCAGGTCCTTGGCAGCAAGGCATGGAGGGGGAGGGTGGCCTCTGAGGTCCCTTCGCATTCTCATGGTGCTTCTTCTGAGCAGAATTAGAAAAGCTGACAGGGCACATGTCACGCAGAGATCTGAGCCTCTCACCTGATCAGCTGGGAGGCCAGGGCTGGTCACACCTGGTGTGAGGAGCCCCCTGTGTGTTTTATAGAACCTCCTTGTGCTAAGATTCAGCAAAGGGCAGACAGACCACTGCAGGGCTCTACAAACTCCTTCTTGGAAAAGGACTGTAGAGTTCACACAAAGTTTCCAAGCTAGTAGTCCAGGGAGACTGCCTCCATCACTCACCTTCTGTAACCCTTTCTTGGGTCTTTGGGACATGTGTGCTCTATGACCTGGCCTACAGTCTCTGTCCTCTAACTCCTAGGCATGGTATGAAGCTTCCTTTACAATGGTCAGTCAGTCAAGCCTCCCAGCTCTTTGGCATGAGTTGCCTTAGCGTGCCCACTCACTTGTGAAACTAATACAACTCTGGGACCCAGGTCTGCGTGTGACACCTGAGCAGAGGCGCTGTCAGAACTGTGAACAAAGCAGGCCCTGGGCCACCTCAGTCTGCTCTGACTCTAATAACATAACCTGAGTACCCTCCCTTCAACATCCAGTTAGTGTGCTGCTGGCCCTTGTGTCACAGGATTGCTCCAGATGGTACTCTGTATACATACACACACACACACACACACCAGAAAAAACTTTCAGAACACATTTGAAACAGCAATCAAAGAGAAATTTCAACGCATATATGGGGGGGGGGGGAAGTCAATAGTAAGACCAATGAGCTATTCTATCAAGCCAAAGACAAGAAAAAGAAGAGCAATTCAAATTTACTAATGCAAAGTATGAAACCAGCCAGGCGGAGCGGTGGTTAGCACAAAACAAAACGTAAGAGGAAGCCCAACAGAGCCAGATCAATTCTCTGAGAGAACCGGGCCATTAACAGGCTGAACAAGGAGTCTAAGCAGGCTCCAGAACACACCTGCGAGTCAGCCCTCAGGAGGTGGAGGCTGCACCATCATGAGCCTGAGGCCAGCTTAGGCTACAGCTGGAGACCCTCTGGTGTGGAAGACAGGAGAAAGAAAGAAATGGCCAGTGTCAAGAACAACCGAGAAGCAGGATTCCAAACTCTAGAAGCTACATAACCTATCAAACCTATCAAAATAAGCACAAGAGAGTTGACAAAGTCTGGTACTGCATCAGGGAAAGCAAGGTGGTGCAGAGGACATGAGTGACACCTGGAAGGGGAGGAGGAGCCACCATCGTCAATGAGGCCTCTGTCCACGCTACAGAAGCAGGATCAAGCAAAGCACATCTTTATGCGGGCGGCTTCTTCTGTATATGTGCCTGTGTGGATGAACACACTCACTTTTCAGATGTTGCTTTCTGAGACCCACTTGAGCCCAGAAGCACCTCTATGGTGTGTTCAGCTTGTGTGACTTATAGACAAATGTATATAAATAGCTACAACTCCTGCTGTGGCATGCTGGGCCTCCTGGGTCTGTCCCTAAGTTTTGGAAACTGTCAGCTCTATTTCTTCAGATATTTTTACCCCACTTTTCTCCTTCTGAAACCCCAATGGATGGCACTTTTAAATACTTTGTGACTATCCCTCAGGTCTGGTAGGTCCCCCAAGGCTCTACTCTTTTTCTGTTTTGTTTGTTTTTTTCAACCTACCCCTTCTGTTGCCCCTATTGATAATTACTGGTGATCTTGGGCCCAGTGGTTCTTTTCTGAACCTCCATTCTCCTATGAAGCCTGTACATCGTTTAATTCAGGGCCGTGTACCTTGAGTTCCATCGTTTCTACTTTGTTTTTTGTTTTTTTTTTAATACATTTTTATTAATTTATACATATTACATCTCAGTTGTTAGCCCATCCCATGTATCCTCCCATTCCTCCCTTCCTCCCACTTCCCCCCTACTACTCCCCTCCCCTCCCCTAAGTCTGTGTCTGAGGGGGACCTCCTCCCCCTGAATATGCTCATACGGTAACAAGTCGTTTCTACTTTGATCTTTCTTCGCTGTGGCTCCATGTTTTCCCTCTGTTTCACCTGCACATGCCACTCAGCAGAGCACTTTTGGCAATAACTGCTCCAAACATTCCTAAACAGTTTCATCCCCTGAGTGTTGACACCTCTCAACTATCTTTACTCATTAAAGTTGCAATTTTCCTGGGTGATAAAATAATTTTAGGAACATTCTCAGTATTTCACTTGTCTTAGTTTCTTTTTCCTGTTTCGGTGACAAAAGCAGCTTAAGGGAGAAAGGGGTTCATCTGGCTTACAAGTCCAGGTTACATCCATCATGGGAGGTCACAGCGGCAGGAGTGTGAGAGAACTGGCCACATTACACCAACAGAGAGCAATGAATTAATACATGCAGACAAGGGGATCCCTGGAGCTTACTAGCCAGAAACCCACATAGATAACTGGGTTCTTGGTTTACCAGGAAACCCTATACACAAATAAGATGAGAATTAGTGAAGACGTGCAGTGTTGACTATCCAAGTGTACACACACACACACACACACACACACACACACACACACACACACACACTCCTTTGATTTAACATATTCTGTGAGTTATAATTGTCCATGAAGTTTCTTATCAGTTTTTATAAGGTTTTCTTAATAGTCTGCTAATGACTGACATCTGCACTCACAGCTCTTCAAAGCTAGCTGTCTTTCATTCTCCTGTGTTACCTAACAACGCCAGAAAGCACAGTGTAAGGAGAGAAGGATTTACTTTGGGTTCACAGTTTCTGGGATTTCAAGCTATGGTTTTGTGACTCCATGAGCTGAGGTAAAATGTCACAGCCAGAGAAACAAAGGGCTGAGAAAGACAGCAAGAGCAGGAGCACCTTGGGAACATGCCAAGTGGCCTACTTCCTCTTCCTACGTCCCCCCCCCCCCCCTGCAAACAGGATCTCCAGCTAGGAATCAAGCGTCTGTCTGCACTAGAGCCTGCAGGTCCTCTCCATGGTCAAACCGTAATACTCTGTCTCAGGGCTCCAAAAGCTCATGGCCATCTCATAATACAAAACTTATTTACTCCACCTCCAGGAGTCCCCAAAGTCTAAACAGTTCCAACACTGTTTAAAAGTTCAGAGTCTCCTCTGCGACTCGGGGCAAACTCTTAGCCATGAGCCGCTTGCTGTAAAGCAAACGGCGAGTTACAATGACACAGAATAAACATTCCCATTGCAGAAAGATGGGCAGCAGGATGGAAGGATGAAAGCAGGACGCAAAAGGGTGAACACTGTGTTCTGCAATCCCTCATCTGCTCCCCTGGATATGTGGCAGCAGGGTATGCGCTGTGGTCAGCTTCCCAACTCCACTCTTGCTGTCTGCAGCCTCCTGGGCCCTGTCCTGGGCAGTAAGTCCCACTTATTGCCCATGGCTTTCCTAGGCAGATGTCCTGTGTCCCTGGTAACTTCAACACCCCTGAGTCTCCACTTACATTTCAGTATCATCCTCACAGCTACTTATGTTGCCCTATTAGCAGCTGCCAGTTGGAATACCAAGCCTTCCGCACTTGGCCTCCCAAGCATTCCTTTGAAGTGTTGGTTGGTGGAAGCCTCCCAGCTCTTGCACTCTGCATCCCTGCAAGACCAGCATCGGGTGGACAACACAAGGAGGGTATAGTTTTTGAAGAGTTTGGCTTCTTAATGAGACTGATCTCTTCTACATGTACACTCTCCTTGTCTGCCAACGACAGATAGGCAGCTAATGGTTACCAGGGCACTGACATTTTCTTCAGTAGTGTAGTACTGGGAAGTTGCCCAGGCTACTGTAAGTGATCATAAATAAATCCATTGGATCACCAGGATAGATGGAATAGAATGCTTACTTTGGTTTATCAGAGTCCCATCTAAGGTGAACAGACGTTTCTAGTCTCCCCAGGATTCTTCACACAACAACGGCTCATTTCTCAACTCTTAATTGTTTCACTGACCTATAAATCTAAAATTGAGTCAGTGGCAGTATCTTGATTGTTGTAGCTTTATAGTAAGTCTCAGTCTAAATACTGCAACTTCGTTATTTTCTCAAAAGGGTTCTGTTTTTGCAAGGCTATTGTATTCCCACTCAAATTTTAGAACTCAGTTCCTGGCTCTAGAGCCTCAAAGGCAGGTGCCAGATTGGCTGTGGCTCAGCAGGTAAGAACACTTGTTCTGGAAGCATCAGGACCCCAAGTGTTTGGATCCTAAACACTTGCATACAAACCACCACCACCACCACCACCACCACCACCACCACACTTGGCTGCACATGCCTGCAACCTTTGCCCTGGGGACCAGAGTCGGGCAACCACTGATCTGTCACCACACTGCATTTTCTAGAATTTCATGTATGTAAACTCATAAATAAACTGTTCTCTTAATCTCATTTCATTTACCCAACATAAGTATTCTGAAAAACATCCACATTGTTGCATGTATCCGCAGTTCATTCTTATTATTACTGAGGGCTAGGGGTATACTTCCGTGGAGGAGTGTTAGCCTGGCTTTGGGGTTGATCCCAAGCACTGCAATGCCTCTCAGCTCTTCCCCCAACAAATGCTATTTACTGTTTAGTCAGTTCCTACTGCAGGATATACTGCTGCTTGCTTCTCCATTGGACTGACTGGCAGACACTGGCTTTGTTTCCCTTCAGGTTCTGACTATACTGAATAAAACTTCTATGAATATCAGTGTACAAGCATTTCTCCAGACACATGTTCTTATTACTCCACGTTAGATTCTGTGGGAAGAATGGTGGGGTGACACGGCAGGTGCTGCTATGGCTTGGGTATGGTCTGTCCCCTAATGGTTCACATGGTAGAGTCCTGGCTCTCAGTTTAACATGTAGAGGTGATATGGGACCTTTAAGAGACAGGGCCTGGTGGGAGGTCCTGGGGTCAATGGGGCACAGTCATCAGAAGGAATTAAAGGGACTCTGGTGGGTCCCAGTGCTCTGTGGTGATGAGCTGTTTTAAGACCTGACCCCTGCACTGATCTTTGACTTTCTGTTTTGACATGTGATCTCTTCTCTCGCACATGCTCCTCCTATTGCAGCGTCAATCATAAGATCCTTGCCAGAGGCAAGCCAATCTGGCACCCACCTTTGAGTCTCTAGAGCCAGGAGCTGAATCCTTGTAAGCCATTCAGCCAGCTTGGTGGCGCATACCTGTATTCCCCTCACCTGGGAGGTGAAGGAAGGAGGACCAACAGACAGTTAAGGTCATCCTCTACCACATAGTGAGTCTAAGGCCAGCATGGGCTACATAAGATCACATTATCAAACAAAACAAACCAAGCAGCCAAACAAACGAAACAAAACCAAAACCTAACTAAATAAATGAATAGTGTAAAGCCATTTGCCTCAGGTATTTCAGTGTGTGTGTGTGTGTGTGTGTGTGTGTGTGTGTGTATGTATGTGTAAAAACACATATGTTTAACATTTCAAATTCTATTTCGTCACACCATTGCATCCAGATTATGACTCATCACAGAGCAGAAGCTAAAGGGTCTGTGCTTTATTGTGCGCATGCACTCTAGCAAGGAGAATCAGTTATCCATCAGAAACATCACAGAGTAACTGCTGAGTTCAATGAACTGGATTGGGCATGGAGAGCATGTCAATGAACAAGATAGCTATGGTTCCCACCCTGGTGCCTACATTCTAGAAGAAAAACTGGGCACTAAACAGCAAAGCTCTGAGGTAATGACTTCCTAGTTTTTTAGAAGTGGTATTAAGTCACTTGAACCTCACATAGGAAAAAAAAAAAAACAACCAAGGGCAGGGTTATCACTGTGACAAGCTGGAGACCTATGACAGGGTAGGCTCCTGGGAGGATATAGGGGTGATTATAGATTGGGGGGGATGGAGACTGAAGAGGCCACCTTCTAGTCAGACAGGATTTCTAGTGGAGGGAGGGGAGCACCAACCCACCCACAAAACCTTCAACCTAAAGTTTACCCTGCCTACGAGGTGTACAGAGATTAAGGTTACAACAGAGATTGAGAGAATGCCCAACCAATGCCTGACCCAAACTGAGACCCACCCCATGAGAGACCCAACCCCTGACACTAGTAACAATTCTTTTCTGTACTTGCAGAGTCTAGCGTAGTTGTCCTCCGAGAGGCTCCACCCAGCAATGGACCAAAACAGATGCTGAGACTGACAGCCAAACATTAGGTTGAGCACAGGAAGCCTGTGGAAGAGTGGGTGGAAAGGACAGAAGAACCTGAAGGGGACAAGAACTTTACACGAAGACCAGCAGAGTCAACCGGAGCCAGGAGGGTCATACAGAGGCTGTAAGCAACCAACCAAGGACCATGCATGGACTGGATCTAGGCTCCCTACACATATGTAGCCAATGGGCAGCTTAGTCCTCATGTGGGCCCCCAGTAAGGGGAGCAGAGGCTGTCTCTGACATGGATTCTATTGCCTGCTTTTTCATCCCTTCTCTCTGGTGGGGCTGCCGTACCTTTCCTCAGTGGAAGAGGATGCACTCAGTTCTGACTTGACTTGATGCCCTGGGGTGGGTTGGTGGGGGCGTCTCCTCTTTGCTGAGGAATAGGGGAGGGAGGGAAGGTGGGTCCCAGAGGAGAGAAGGAGGGGTCTGCAATCAGGATATAAAGTGAATAATTTTTTTTAAAAGGAAAATTAGCTGTAGGCTTTGGAGTGGAAGACAGGGCTTAGAAGCAGCAGTCTCCATCTTCTGAATTCATATTCAGCAGGGCATCCTCACCAGAAAAATACTCTAACCTGAGGAGCAGAACAGGCAAGTCTCTTAGGCCACAGGAGAGCCGCAGTAGGGCCCCAATGAGGACTGCAGCTAAAGGAAGGGTGGTGACACGGCCGTGGCTTCTGCCAAGTGTTTCCTGAGCTGTCCGTGTGGCAAGCACCAAGCAAGATTCTCCCTGGAGGGGGAACTGTCACTGCCACTGTATGGAGGAGTAAGCTATGACCCAGGTTTCATCTCGAGGCTGAAAGAGATCTTGTCTGCCTGGGCAACATCCTTAAATATTCACTTCGTTTTTTACCAAAACAAACAAACAACAACAAAAACCCTGAGCAAAGAGATACAGTTTCAAACTGTTGTACCAATAAAGAGAGACTACTTCTCTTCTTCCCCTGGCTTGTCTAGAGCTTTTCTTTCTACAGAAGTAGGAAAATGGTGTCTTAGTTAGAGTTTCTCCTGCTGGGATTAAACACATGGCCAAGGGCAGGCTGCGGAGGAAACCGTTTATTTCACTTTACAGCTTGTACTCTATCATCCAGGGGAGAAAGGGAAGGAACCTGGAGGCAGGAACTCATCAGGAGGAGGCAGCCCGCAGGAGCACTGCTTACTGGTTTGCTCCTCATGGCTTGCTCAGCCTGCACACAGGACCAAGAGGCCGGGGATGGCACATCCCACAAATGAGCTGGGCCTTCTCACATCATTCATTGATGAAGAAAATGCACCAAAGGCAAGCACACGAGCCGATCTAGTGGGACATTTTCTCAGCGGGGGCTCCCTCTTCCAAAAATGACTCTAGCTTGTGTCAAGGTAACATAAATCCGGCCAGCACACATGACACAGCAAATGCCACTCATATCCTAGGTATGATGACCTAAGCCACTTCCTAGGAATGAAAGTAAATCTATAAGATGAAAAACAAACAAACAACAGGCTCTGACAGACACTCCCCTGCTTCTCCCTGGCTGAACAACCTGACCAGAGTGTCACATGTTATTCCATGTTACAGTGGCTTTTTCTCATACTCAAATGGGACTATATTTAAAAGCAACATAAAATGAGGATAGCATAGTTTTTAACTTTTGGTAGTATATGTGTATGGGTTCCTCTTTCTTCCCCTTCAAATCAATCTCAAATAAATCTGCAAAAATTATGGCTACACTGGATAAATTTTCTCTCTTTTCTTTCTCTCTCCCTCTTCTTCCTTTTTCTTTCTTTCTTTCTTTCTTTCTTTCTTTCTTTCTTTCTTTCTTTCTTTCTTTTTCTTTCTTTTGAAACAGGTTCTCACTGAGTGGCTCTGCCTGCCCCTGACTTGCTATGCAGATCAAGCCTGTCCCAAACTGTGAGCTCCTCCTGCCTTTGCCTCCCCGCCTCTTCCCATACTGTCATGGCTGGCTTAATTTTTTCATTTCTTAAGAACCCCCCAAATTCAATATATCTTGAGAAAACCAAAGAAAATGGTTCCTGTCCCCCAAAGGCAGTGTGACCATGGGATAAATCTCAGCACTGTCCTGTGTCAGCTGGAGCTGAGAGATTTGTGCACTCCACTGGGCTTTGTCAGATGTGGGCCTCTGCTGCCGCCAGCACGCATCTTACACACATCCTCCCTGACAGGCCTCATCAGCTCCCACTGCTGTGCGCCAGGCTTCAACTCTGGCACTTTCCCCTGGGGAGACCTTTCCTGCTCCATGCTTAACCCCTGAACTCAGCCTAATCCATCAGCTGCCCCAAAGCAGCAGTGACGCAACAGGCAACCAGTCTGTTCATGTAGAGCTCAGAGAGCAAGCCATCTGAGGGTGCCTTCCTCATGCTTGCCAATGCTGCCACGTCTAGACTTACTCAAGCTTTTACTACTAGGGGGCCAGGTGGCCAAGGGGCAGAGGAATGCTATAGTTGGAAACACCCATTAGATTATTTAATGCTATAGACAGACTTCAGAAACTGTCCCCCGGGGAATACTCCTCCATTGCTGGTGGGAGCGCAAACTTGTACAACCACTTTGGAAATCAATTTCGTGCTTTCTCAGAAAACTGGGAATAGTACTACTGCAAGACCCAGCTAATCCACTCCTGGGCATATACCAGAAAGATGCTCCACCATACAACAAGGACATTTGCTCAACTATGTTCATAGCAGCACTATTTGTAACAGCCAGAATCTGGAAACAACCTAAATGTCCCTCAACTGAAGAATGGATAAAGAAACTAGTACATTTACATAATGGAATACTACTCAGCTATTAAAACAAGAAAATCTTGAAATTTCAGACAAATGGATGGAACTAGAAAAGATCATCCTGAGTGAGGTAACCTAGACCCAGAGAGACATGCATGGTTTATACTCAACTTATAAGTGGATATTAGTCTAATATAGATGTCCTCTGAAAAACTCCACCCAGCGGGGGGAACAGGACAGATGCTGGGACAGATGCAGCTGCCTCTGGGAGTGCTGAGCGTGGTATGGAAGAGTGGGGGGACAGAAGGACACAGAAGGTTCAGTAGCCCCACAAGGAGACCATCAAGACCAGTAATTCTGGACCCATGGGGGCCTGCACAAACTGTTGTAGCAAACAAGTACAGTGTATGCAATAAACCTAGACCCTCTGTTCAGATCTAGCCAATGGACAGCTCATTCTCCATGGTTGTAGGGGAAGCAGGGACTGCCTCTGACATGAACTCTGGTGCCCCGGATTTGATCACTTCCTCCTGGTGGGGAGGCCCTGCGGGCACACAGAAGAAGGGGATGCAGATTATCCTGATGAGACCTGATAGGCTGTCGTCATAGGTGGGGGAGGAGGTCCCCTTCTGTCAGAGGTCTAGAGGGAGGAAATAGGGAAGAAGAGGAAGAGTGGGAACTGGAAGATACAAGGCAGGGATAACATTCAGGATATAATCAGAATAAATTATGATAAATTTAAAAAAGAAAGAAAAGAAAATACCTCCCGGGGTAGGGACTTCCCTGTAGGGCTGAGGGGCCTTGTGCCTGGGGTTGCCAGCCTAGAGTGAGAGTGAGATCAAGGTGTGTCCAAATCTTGAAAATCTCTTCTTGAAACCGGCAGGCTCTCTGTTCTAGATCTGCATATGCCGCAGTTAGCCTTACAACATCCAACTCTGCCACCCTTGAGGTGGTCATGTAGCCTGGAGGCTAGGTTATAGGTTAAACTTCCTGTCTTTACAAGGTCTTATCCAGCAAGCACCTGGAATTTCTCTTCATTTAAATAAGGCATTCCCAGCACTTTGGCCCTGGCCAATGATGTATACTCACCCCCAAAGCCTGTACACACTCCCCAAAGGTTTAACTAGCCTTTGTTTCTCAATGAAGCTTACCTCCCCCAGAGTCTGTTTTCACTGTGCTCACCTCCACCTGAGCTCTCACTTTCCCTCTCAGGCCACAGGTCTGATCGTGGATAAGCATGCCCTTAAGGGAAGGGCAGCAGAGTGGGAAGGACAGTTCCCAACACAGGCTACAGTTGTCATCTTCCCCAGGACTTAAAAGTTAATTTTATAGCCCACTCTCAGGCATATGATGAGCAGTTTAGCAATCACAGCTCTAGAGAACGAAATGCTTAGGCTTTCCAGGAACTGCTAAGAGAGCCTCACCTCATAACCAAACTGCAGCTCGTCAGAGGTCAGCATGATGATGTCATCATCGATGGCCAGGACAGCCTCTGTCTCAATCTCATCGTAAGGGAAGAACCGATTGCTCAGCTTGTTTTCTGCAGTCCTCACAACTTTCAGGGGAACACGGATTTTGGGCCAGAGAGATTCTGGAAGAAGAATAAAAGGAGGTCTTTACCATTCACCCAGCTCTGTGAGGAGTCAGAGCATCCTGTCCTTTCACAGCTAGGAACAGGCAGGTTCCACCAGGGACTCTCATGTGCAGAGGGACCAGCTAGGCAAGGAAAGGTTCTCTCCAATGCACTACCTTCCACAAACCTTTACGGCACTACCAATCCTCAACTGGCTCCAACTCCCAACTGGGGACACAAGGACAGAAAGTCTAGATCCTGAGTCTCTGGACCTTGGCTTTCTGACCTGAACTTTACCCTCCTGGCAGACACGCTACAAAGTGTTTTTCTACCGGTGCACACAGCTCAAACGTGGCCTGAAGGTCTGCTAGGAAAATCTGCTCCTGCCTGAGGATGCCCGCATCCCCTGTTCAACCATGGCTACCCATGGGTAGAACTCACCTGAAGAAGCACAGCACACAGCCTTGACCGGGTGTTGCCTTCCTAACACTTCACCCTCTCTCCCTGACTCACCAGATTTGGTTTCTCAGCATGACCAATTTATAGAGCAATTATCAGATTTCTAGGTCACATTATGTGGGATTTCCTAGTGCACTGAAAAACAACAACCCGTGACTCTCCTTGTGCCGCCCCCACTTGACTGTGAAATGGCTGGAGCCACTCAGCCATGGGCTCACAGTTTTAGAATCTGCACTTAGCGAAGCGTGAAGCCAGTGCTTGGTCGGTCAGCATGGTACCGATGTCCACAGACCCTAGGCTCTTCACATAACATTTGTTAAGTTGAGACCAGGAAAGCCAATCATGCTGCTTCCCCCAAAGTCTGCCATGCAATCCTGGGAAGAGCCAGCCTCAGCTGCTCCTAAAGTCCCAGGGAAAAGCCGGTCTGCCCAGGGGCTGAGTACCTAACCTCAGCAGAACACAAGGATGAGAACAATATAAACAACATAACACATTGCTGGGGCGCACCCAGGGCTCACAGAAAGGGCCCGTGTAACAGAGAGGCCCAGTGATTAAGGAAGATACTTCTAATTGTAAATAAGCCTGTGTTACAGGGCAGAAAGTGGCCAACTCGAAAATAAGTATGCTTTACAAAAGCGGTGAGCCTGAAGAAATGATCCTTTGGCTCACTGCCTTCTAAAGGGTGACAGCAGTTTATCCTGTTTTTATTTGTGGCACATTATCAATAAGCATGTGGCGGGTAAATATGCGGGCATATAAATGGGAGTTTTGCATTTTCTGTGAATTTTTTAAAGCCTCTTGGTGTTCTTGTGATTTAGTGTATATGTATGCATGTGCGCATATCACACTGAGTGTATGGGATCCAAGAACTGAACTGGCTGTCTGGTGTTGAGTATACATACCTTGCCGCACTGAGCCATCTTGTCAGCTCTCTGTGAGATATTAAGGAAGTCCCTTCTCAGGAGGTAGCAGAGTGGGGGACTTCATTGCTCAGTAGGCACAAGTGAGATCTCTCAGAGATGTGGCATCAGCCAATATACCTGATGACCTTCTATGGGTCAGAAACTACTGTAAAAGTATTGTTTACACAACCCTGAGTGGAGAAGAAACTTGTCCAGTAGGACCAGGAAAAACACAATAAAGCTAGTAGTTAAGTCTGTTGAGTAACAAAGACCGAATATGACCTGTGCCATAATCCACTGCAGTGTGAGAATTCTGTTTCTCTAAACCTGGGATAAATCCCTGAAGGGCTAAAAGCCACCTGATTCTTGCTTGCATCAGATTCCCTACCTAGGACAAGTAAAACCCCTGTCCTATAGTTACTAAATCTAAGAGCCTTATAAAACCCCAATAAACAACTATAACAAAGAAGGTGATGTGGCCTTAGCTACTAGACCAAAAGGTTCTCAAACTTGTTGGCCTCAAAATTGTCTTATAGTCTTACAAGTATCAAGAATCCCCAAGGAGTTTAATTTACATGGAATATACTAACATGTACATATTTATACAAACACATACTTACAAGTATAAATCACTATTCACTATGCTATAAACTAAAACAGGAAACTGTAAAACATATGCACACATGCCACTAGCTGGCAGAGTGGTGATGTCATCTCGTGTAGGCTGTGAAGAACTCTGCCATTCACTGTGAGAAAGGAGGGATGGGAAAGGGAGAGAATGACTGGACACTACTGGGAAAGTAATTTCACCCTCTCAACTCCTTGAAGACCCCAGGGATGCTCAGGGTGCCTAACTCAACACACCGAGAATGGCTGTGCTAGATGCCTGTTCACATTTGGGTACCACACTATGCAATAGGAATAACACATCTCACCAGGGTTTTGGAGTCTGGAGGACAACGCAGGTATCTGGATCCAGGATTTGTAGAGCACACTTAAAGAAACAATTTGTCACTTAGCATTCTGTCTCACAGCTTCAGAATCAGTGTTGCTACCTGGTCTGGAACAGCAGGACCAGGCCCCTGTGGACACATTTCCTCTGGCCATTGACGTGATATCACGCTCCATCAGGAGAAGGCAACAGAGGCTGGCATGGCAGGAAGGCAGCCTTGCTAGTCCTGGTGTGCTTCTTTGACTGCTTGCTCTTGTAGTAGTCTACAAGTGGGCAGCAAATGTGAGTCCTGCGCCGCGTCCCTCAGTTTCTGGGGATGCCCAGCCAAGGAGTGGCTCCAAGCAGGTTTCATTAGAGTGCTGGCCACTTTTCCAGCAAGTTCAGTATCCATGCCTGGCAGCTTCCTGTTGAATGCTGGGGGTGTTCTGATGTCACCATAGTCAGTGACACCTCAGTATGCTTCATCAATCAGTGGGCCACAGCTTTAACTGTCCTCAAACTCAGTCTCAGACCCAGCTGGGATTGAGCCTCCCATGTTCACCCACTATAGCCTTTTTTTTTTTTTTTTTTTGGCAGCGGGGCTGGATGAGTGAATGGATGGATTTAGCAGAACAGAGCCCGGCACACGGCAGGCATTCACTCAGGGTTAGTTACTCTTCCCCTTGGAAGTCTCAGCTTATTAACAAGCCAGAGCGTTTTTCTGAGCCCTCATTAGTGGAGGCAAGATGGTGTATTTTAGATCTAACACACCACACTGACCGTCCAGTGCCAGTCACGGCTCAGGCTCCCTGTGTCTACTTTCCAGTTTGTTCTTTGAGACAGGGTCTCACCGTGCAGCCAAAGCTGGCCTAAAACTTGTGATGCTCCTGCCTCAGCCGCTTGAGTGCTAGGATCATGCTCTTGGCTCACTGTGCCCACTTAGGTAGGGAACACCCCTGCCACAGAACAGCAAACACCTCACAGAGTAATGAAACTGAAGACGTGGAACTTTAGCCCTGTTAATTCCGCAAGGCAACAAACAGCTCCATTTTCCCCTCTGTACAGGAAAGCGGCTAGCTGCTCCACTTAAGTGGAAACATGCCTCGCCTCTGCACTGGATGGAATCTGGACTTTCACTTGGGGAGTGTGTACAGCTTGTTCACCCCACAGGCATTTCCACATTCTTCACCTATATATATCCAAAGAATCACTGGGGACGATGTCCATAAAGAGCTAAGTTGCCCCTGTAAAGTCTTTGAAGGGGAAGTTTTAGGGAGTGATGAAAGCCAAGGAGGATGATATGGAGTACAGATGGAGGCCCAGGGTGAGTCATGGCTTTTAACACTCACAGTCACTTTCCCCTGCTCTAGGTGGAATCTGGGCAGCCAATTCCACTTGGACCAAAGGAGCTTCTACTTAAATGGTGTATGGGCATTGCCATCCCAGGGCACGGCTGAAGAGAATTCTGCCTTCTCTTCAGTTATGCTGAAGAAGGACAGAACTAGCCTCAGGCTTTGGTGCTCCTGCTTCAGCAGACAGACTAGAGGGCAAAAACATTAGGACAGGTAGAAGCAGGTAAGGGTGGGGGCAGGGGGGGGGGCAAAGGAAAGAAATGGAGCCTTAGGGCACACAGGAGAGAGGACAGTCCTTCAAAAACAGCTCACTTGTCTGTCTTTGAGTCTCTGACTTGGACCTAGCTCTTCTACATAATCCCAGGTTGGAGAACTAAAAAGCCAGGCCAGAGTGGCAAGGTCAGTGCAAAGGGCACAGGCTTCAGATGCAGTGACCCAGCTCACCACCATCTCTGCTATATGCAGCTTTGTGATTTAGGCAAATTACCCATCTGACCTTCCTCATAGGCTGCCATGAGAAGCTGGAGAGGACATAAGTGACACTCCCCACTCCTAGGACATGAGTGACATCAGGTAACAGGACTCAAAAGCCCCATGGCACCTTCATCTTCACAGTCCTGTGAAGTGACTCTCTGTTGATAACTGGAAGGTCAGACAGACAGATGTGGAGATGACCCCGCTGAAGCAGCAGGACAGTGTCAGAGCCAGAAATCCCCAGGTCCAGTCCATGGCTCAGCCTGCACCAGGGTCTCCTTTTCTTATTCCTTCGAAGTCTAAATGGAACAGCATACCCTTGGATGTAGTAGCTAATCTAGTAACTGTAGTAGGCAGGAGAGGTCACTTTCTACTAATACAATGTAACTGGAAGAGCAGGATTTATGGGGGTGGAAACCCCAAATGTATGAAAACCAAAGAGTGGAGCCAGGCGCTCTGGGAAGTCCACAGAATGAGCTCTACTACAGCCTAAAAAAGAGAGAGAACACAGTGTCAGGGGTCCTATAAGTATACTGACAGGTTTTGCCTACACTAAGCATCAAGAGAGGTAGAAGCCAATGGAATGTCTCTGCAACATGGCAAAGGAAGGCAGTGTTAGGCTTGCCTAAAGCCGACCCTGAACCGGCCACTGCAGAAGGGCTCGTTTGTCTAGTAGTTCCCTAAGACCAGATATACCAAGTCCTCAAGCTGAACTCAATTAAGGGAGCTACTGTTCCCTGCTCCTCCTTCTGAGTTAGCCATCCTAGCATGCACAGCTAGACCCACCGAGGACCGTAATAGTCACAGTATGAACCAGTGGCAACTCCGCATGCTAACTCAAAGCTGAAAATGATTAACCATTGAATTTCTGAGAATTATGTTGCAATTTTGATGGGAATTGCGTTGAATCTGTAGATTGCATTTGGTAGTATGGAGGCTCCTATAAATTTCTATGCTTAAACTCTTGGTCCCTCGTTGATAGAACTGTTTGGTAGAACTAGTGTTCGTGGTGCTGAAAGGTACTCGCACACCAGGAGAAAGATAATCATTAGTATCACCCAGCTACAAGCCCTACAATGCACAATAGTGACCTGCCTGCAAGATATACTGGCACAACAGGGGCACAAATGTTATGGAAGTAAGCAACCACTTTCTAAAGGGATTTAAGGCCCACTCCATGAGATGGAATCTATACCTGACACCGCTAAGGTGGCGAAGAACCTGAGAATAGGTAAGTCATAGGCCTGGGGGAAAGTACATACTTCTGTTCTGCTAAAGAAACATAGCAATGAAATGATCCAAATGACATGCTGCTATAGCCATAGATCAGGGCCTCACTCAGCCCTCATCAGAGAAGCTTCTTCTTGCAGCGAAAAGTAACGAATACAGAGACTGAGAACTGGACAATTAAGACTTTGGAGCACTCAGTCCCCAGTGGGATGTCTTCATCAAAGCCCTTCCCCGGAGGCTCAGGGATCTATGTGAAAGAGGAGGCAGGAAGACTTGTAAGCACCAGAGGTGGCGGACGACTCCAAGGAGACAGATTTCCTGACCCAACAAGACTGATGCATATTTGAACAGACCATGATGCATGCACAAAGCCTACACAGGCTCAAGCCAGACGGGATCCCAGCACTGAGAGGAGTAAGTGGGCATGGGCTCCCATTCCTAACAACGAAACTATCTGCAATTGATACCTAGTGGCAAAGGAAAAACTAGTTTTCTCCAATGGAGTCTCATTAGGTATATCAACTACATTCAGCGAAGGCCCCATGCACAGGAGTAGCCGCCCAGCGCAAAATAAACTCAATGGCTTTTTTTTTTCCTTAGGTCTTTTGTCTCATTTTATTTTATTTGGGCTTTTTTTTTTAAATCTTCTTGGCCTTTTGCTTTTTTATCTTGACTTCTGCTTTTGTGGGTCTCTGTGTGTGTACTTCTTGTGTTTTTTTGTTATTTATTTTTTGTGAGAGAGAGAGAGAGAAATTTGCAAGGGTTGGGAGGTAGAGAGGAAATGAGAGGAACTGGGGAAAGAGAAAAACATGATCAAAACACATCGTATAATAATCTTTTTTTTTTTTTTTTAGTTGTCAAACAAACAAAATCCCTACAGATTGATTTATACCTGGCTAAGGTATGCAATAGAGCTGGGAAAAGGAAGGTAGGGTCTTTTTCTTTTGATACACTTAAAAAACGATGTGATGAACATTCACTGGAAATTTCTATTGCCTAGCCTAGCCTACTTAAACTTTAAACCCAGCATTTTAGTCTTAGCTGTAACCCAAAGTTCAAAGTATTTGGTTGGATTGGAAAATGAAAAAAAAAAAAAAATCGGGAAGGAGTAGATTGCCGCCTTTGCTAATCCACCCAGCAGCAGACATGCTAACCACAATATTTATCTTAACAAAAGTAGAGAAAGTGAAAAACATCACTTTCACCTCTAATATTCCTGGCCTTATGCTTGTCTGCTTCATTTTTAAATATATAGATGAAAAATCTGATGCCTGCACTGACACAAAGACCACAGCTGACAGCCCCACTTAGCAACTGAACAAACACCCCACAGGAGATTAGACACGGCCATGTTTTCCCTGAACAGCCACATGGTCAAAGCTGGGGCCCTAACCTAAAACTACCCACAAAAAACCCAGCCAGCCCAGCTGGCTAGGCCACAGCCTAGGTCTCATCAAGGTTTTTCCTCAGAGCCAAAGTACTAAAAACACTGAACTAAACTCATGGTCATAATATTAACCACTATATTTTAGTAAGGTCTACCAAAATTAACAGGGCTGCCCTCTCCAAATGCAGGGCTCTGCTCAGCCTTTCATCTCCCCATGCAGAGGCTGGAAACACACAGCCTCTCCTTTCATACCTGCCCCCAGAGAATGACTCAGACCCACAGCTCATCAAAGTAGCTTCCAGGAGAAACCTCTTTGGTAGGCTTTATGTTCTGTTTTGTTTTTGACTGACAGACGACACCTATATGTGCTTATGGGACATGCAGAAAGATCCCAGAAGTCACCAGCATCTCTATCACCCGCCAGGTGAGTCTGTATTTGGCCTTGTGGTCAGGACTGAAGGATGGTGGCCATCCTCTAAGACAGTAACCTTAGAGTCAGGAGCAAACTCATGTCCATGAATGCAGAGTGAAAGGGTTTCTTCCTTCAAGGAGGCATATCCTCTGTAAGAGAAGGGGCCAGGTAGCAATGCAGGACTCGGACCTCCTATTCACTTCTTTGGGAAAAGGCAATCACAACTCATAAAGTCAGGAGTCCCCAAAATGCTCTCTCCAATCCCGGCCCTCCATGGATCTTTAAAACATTTCTTTTAGGGTTTCCTTCCATAGTCACCCATGTCCTTTCATTTTAGATTATGTCAACCCATCTCTTTCCTACTACCCCTTCCTTCTCCATCATCATCATCATCATCATCACCACCACCACTATCATCATCCACCAACAACAACAACACCATCACCACTACCACCACCACCAGCACCACCACCACCATCCACCACCACCATCCACCACCACCATCCACCACCACCATCCACCATCTCATCATCTTCTTCATCATCACTAAGGATGGGATTTTAGGTGTGCACCACCATACCTAGCTTTCCTTTCTTATTAAAAACCAGCCAAACAAACAGACATTCTGAAAATTGGTCACATTATAATAACAAGGAAAAAACTGGCATAAATATCTAATAAAAAATACAGCTATGCTTTGGAGTATAACATAGGGCTTTTATTTAAAAGAGCTATTTACTGGGCCTGGGAGGTAACTCAGGAAGGAAAGGCCCCTTTTAAACAACATAACCACTGAGCTTGATCCCAGGAACTCGTGGGAAAATGGTGTGAGAGCTGGTGGGGTGGTCAGTCAGTGAAGGTGCTTGCTGCCTAAGCATTTGAGCTTGATCTTCCAGACCCATAGGTAGAAGGACACAGTCTTGCTAGTTGTACTCTCACCTCCACACACATGCCATGGTGCTCACACACACACACATACACACACACACACACACACACACACATACACACACACACACACACTCACACACAGAGTTTTCCTCATACCTCTACATCTGTGTTGTGCCACACATGTACCTACATAAACATAACACAGGCAATAAATAAAGTTTAAAAAATCAAAAATATCCTCAAATTGTGGCTCCTCTACTCTAAAAAGAGAACATATGACTCTTATAGAGAATAAAAATGACACAAACTACTTTTAAAAATGTGTCAGGAGACACTAAGGAATTTTCTCCAGCAAATTCTGAATTGCCTCTCAGTGCGAGAAAGAAGGCTGTCTTCATCTTGGGCTCCAGATCTACCACTGGTGGTTCCAGGGCTGGCTGGCTGCCTTCAGTGCAACCAGTTAAAGGCGATCAGCCATTAAAAGCACAGATACTACTGTCAGGCAATAAACTAGACCTTATCGGTGACAGCGGTGCACATTACAAACTTCAAACCCATTCCTTGCTCTAATCCATCAGAAACTTCCTGGCTTTAATAGGCTCTAAATGGCAGGAGCTTTGAAGTCCTGGGATTAGGGTCAGTAATACACAGGCCAAACGAGAAGCTAAATGCAGGTGGGACGAACTCTTATGTGTCCTGAATTAAAAACAAATCCAATTAATCAAACAGGCCTCAACCCTAGCTGCTGCAGCAGATGACAGGGTGGCCAAGGCAGGGGACAAAGTGATGGAGCAACCAGCCAGCCCCTGTGAGAATCCATTTTAGGCCGCAAGGCTACAGGAGCTGGGGGCTGACCTCCCAATCAGAAGAGGGGCTATCTTTTTTTGTTTTGTTTTGTTGAAGGAGGACTCAATCTCAGAAGAGAGATAAGGGAACAGAAAACTAATGCCCTTTAAACTGAGTTTTCATGTAAACAAATCGGCTGGGATGGCAGAGGGAAGCTGAGACCTGTTTTCCCAAGGCCAACAGCCTTTGATCCCCTTGAGTCCTAAGCTCTCAAACACTTGTGGCTCAGAGTATACCAGGGCTCAGAGTTCACTAGGCCACCCTAGAACATTACTGGTGAGTTGACTCGGAAGAGCAGGGTCACACTGCCTCAGCCTGGCAGTGTTGTTGGCAGAAGACAGAAGTGTGTGCCTACCCCCAAGTCAGTGCACCTAAGGGTGCAGCAAAGCCCCAAAAGGGCCTCTTCCAAGTACTGTACCTCTTTATTCTTCTTACCTTCTGGGGGATTTTTATTCTGATTATTCCAGACCACAAGCAGCTTGGACAGACTGGGCACCTTGGACACCTCGGTGATGACTCGGAAGAGGCTCTCCACACGGTCGTAGGTGAGGACGATGGCGGTGAAGCCTTGTGACTGTGGTGGGATCAGCGGGAGGAAGAGAGGGTTGCTCACACTAGCCCACTTCTGCAAGAGGACAGGAGGGTGTGGGTTAGAAAAGTAGCTGCAGCAGGTTGGTGGCTTTGCTCAACATCAGCAAGAGTTGAGCCACTGTTCTAAGTGTCCCCTCCTCACCATCTGACACCACTGAAAAGGGCCATTTAAAACACAAATCTACCTCATTTCCTCCTCAAACCACTTAGGTGGCAGTTGGTGACTATAAAAGAATGTGACTCCATGATGGCGGGGAGATGAAGGAAGAGCTGAGAGGTGGAGAGGCCTGGAGAAGGCCACGGGGCAGTGGTGGGGATGCCCACCCCCACCTGCCAGTAGCGGAGCCTGTGAGGGGGATCCCAGAGCTTAGGGAGGGGCTCAAGGAGGAGGGAGGACAGCGCTGAGAGCAGAGGACCGGTTAGAGAGCTATGTCAGGAAGCAAGACTCCAGCTCACAACCCCTCCCTTTCTCCTACTCAGCCGGGTTGATTCTCTGTGGAAGTGGGATCTCCAGACAGGAACACAGGCACCGGAGGTCAAGTCAGGATAAGACTCCTGCAGTGAGTGGGGAGCCCCGCAGCTGCCTTCCCTACGCCATCCCCAGCCATGTGCCTGTCTTGGCACCTCCAGCTCCCAGTGAGGCCCTCAGGCAGGACTCGGGTCCACAAAGACCTTCTGATCAGCTTTTAGCATCTCACTCTTAATCATGAACAGATTCTAGAATCACAGACAGTTCAAGAGCATCTTTAGCAGAAGTGGCACAAACCAAAGAAACTGACAAAGCTCAGAGCAGACAATGGGTGCACAGAACCAAGTTAAAACAACAAATGGCATTCCCAGGGAGAGAAGATATTTTAAAATATCTATCAAAGATTGGAAAGAACTCTTACATGTTAAAAACCACAAAAGATGTGTGTGTGTGTATGTGTGTGTGTGTGTGTGTGTGTGTTTTAAGGATGAGGTTTGTAAGCTAAAAGATAGTAAAATATTCCAAGCCAGTGAAGAAGAAGAAAAAAAGAGGAAAATATGACAGAAAACAAAACAACATACAAAAAAAAAATTTAAACCCACAGAATATGAACAAATGAATCTACCAAAGAAATGAAGCATGGCCTCGGTACATGACAGGAGAGGAGGAGCTTCAGAAGGCATGGGACCAAGAAAGAGCGAACACAGGGGTATTTAAAATAGAGAAAGAAACAAAACAGGAAGAGAAAACAGTGAAACAAGCCATCATTTGCACAGGGGAGACCAGGGACACTCTCAGCAAAAGTGAATCTGGGTTGCGAACATGAATTTGCTGAACAAGTCTCAATATCTCTCTGTAAACTAACAATTTGGTCAAAATAAAGCTTTGTAAGTAAAAGGAAAGAATAAAAGAAATACAATCTTTTACCTACTATTGGAATGTTAAATTATTTATTTATGTTTTCTTGAGACAGGGCTTCTCTGTTTAACAGTCCTGGCTGTCCTGGACTCTTTGTAGACCAGGCTGGCCTCGAACTAACAGAGATCTTCCTGCCTCAGCCTCTTGTGTGCTGGGATTAAAGGCGTGTGCCACCAAAGCCCTAGTTACAGTGTAAGTGAAAATTCTTCTGTGCTAACGACAGATAGGAAACTATTGTTCAACTGATCTTACACATTTTCAGAGCTTCCTTGGAACAGAATTCCTATTTTCTACAACTCACCCATTTCAAGCATACAGCAGGGCCTGGGGAAATGGCTCAGAAGGTAAGAGTGTTTGTTGAGCAAGCACGAAGACATCCCTAGAACCTAAGTAAAAAAGCCGGCCATAGCCACAAGTACCTATAACCCCAGTGCAGTGGGGAATTGAGACTGAAGAATTCCTAGGGCTTCTCAGGTACCCAGGCTAGCTCAAGAGGAGAGCCCGGGCTCAGTGAGACAGCCTGTCTCAGGGCATAAGACAGAGTGGAGATAAAGACCTATGCCCGATGTCCTCTGCTGGCTTCTGTACGTGAAAAGAGGTATGTGCACCCTATCCTCCCTCCCAACACACATGCACTATACACACACAGAATACAATGGTTCTTGTATACTATCTTATTTTTCTTTAACTGTGATAAAATATATGTACCATTTCCCATCTAAGTGACTTGTAAGTACAATCAGTGTCATTAACTAGACCCACAATTGTATGTTAGCAAGTCAACAGCCCAGAACAGCAGTTTCCATGAGGAGGAGAATGTGGAAAGTCCCATCTGTCATTCTGGCTGCTCTACACTTCCCTGTAACCCTTTAGTCTCTGGATTCCCATGGTACCCTATCAATCTCATCTATGCCACTGATGGACACCCATCACCACACATGTGATAACAGCTGTCTGCCAGATGTGACAGTGGGGGCGAGGAAATGTACACAAACACATGGAGTACACATGGAGACTCGGGGAGTCTGAATGGGATTCCTGCAGCCCTAATATGACCAGGATATTAAAGCCTATGTGGCCAGAGGTGGCCATCATTAGAATTCATAGCTGGGAGACAGGACATCACATTGACCCTGAGCTGCAGTCTGAGGATAGCGGCTGGATTTTAGTATCCGTACCCTAGAATCTTGCTACCTTCCTAGGAATCCTTTGTGTCTTCTGCTTCAAGACTCATTCTTCATCTTGCTCTGACTTTTGTGGAACAGAAAAGTCTGCAGGTGACCTTAGCCTTAAGTCACAAGTACTCCTTCAGGAGTGTTCAGGTGCTCTCTGCCATTACCATCCCAATCTACATGTCCAGAAATGATGTGCCTTACACTTGGAAGAACACCATTTAAAGAGAAGAACTGTTTAGACCAGCTAATGTGTGGAACTAGGCAAGACTCGGTGAGCGGCCCCTGAATGCCATGCACAGGGTTTCATATGCATTAGCTCCTTAGAGACTCAACTCCCAAGATAGGGTTGTTCTCATCACAGGTGATGGGAGTTCAAGGAGATCTAACCTGTGCGTGATAAAGCCTAAGCAGCTCAGGTGACGAACTTGGGAACGCCAGCGTCTCCCTTGTTCTTTCACCTACGCTCTCGGCTGGGTGGAGCTCCAGAACGGGGAGGGGAAGGGGATGCCAGCGTTTGATATATCCATCTCTTCACTGAGACACGAGTCCTACAGATTTTTGATCCTTATGATCAATTTTGGGCCAATAAGCAAGAATCTACCCTCAAGAACCGTGACCGCAGAAAGTACATAAAAAAACACAGCATGTGCAACAACCCTGAGACAAAGCGGGCACATAAATTTGCAAAGGTAAATATCCCACAGATGCAGAAGGAAAAACGATTAAAACAACAAAACAAGGCCTGTGCTCTGGGAGGAGGGAGGAGAGTGCCAACACACTTGGACGCCCGGGCAGCAGGGACAGAAAAAGGTCCAGAGACACGCAAAGCCAGCTTCAGAGGGTGGGCGCCCTGGAATCTAACCCGAGGCACCGTCTGATTTCAAGGTGCTGCCAGGAGAAGAGGCTGTCTCTGGTAAGATGGCAGATTTCCTCCCGGGTACCCTTAGAAAGTGGGTGGTCAGGGAAGGGAAAAAGGAAAGGAGCAGTTTGCTGGGAAGAACTGTCATTTCCCATACTACTGGCCTGTATCCCAAGCAGGGCTGGAGCACTGGGGAAGGCAGCACATGGGGGGCAGATGGAAAGGAGCTTAAGGGACTGAAACCTCGCCAGCCCTTTCCTGGAACTCCAGAGGCCGAGATGAGCATAGGAGGCACATGTGAGCTACAGATCCATCAGTCAGACACCATTCTACTGTGGACCCGCTGCCAGGGCTCCGTCAAGCGACTCCCAGGGTGAGTCAGCGCATTTGGAGCAAGCTAGGCAGTCATGAGGCTTTGATCTGAGTCCGGTTTCTCCTTCTTAGTAGCTGTGCAACTTGGGCAAAGTGCTTCACGTCTCCTGTGCCTCAGTTTCTCTCTTATATCCCATGGCATTGCTGCTACCATTCCAGGGGATGCTACTTGGCACAAAAGTGGGCAATGTAGGGTCCTGGGCATCTACAGACACTGGGGAAGTGGAGCCAATGACTGAGCTTATGTAGCTGTTTTCTACATGTGTCAAAAGTGGCAATCTCAGGTCTCTCAGCACACGGGTTGTCTGTGAAGCCCCGCCTTCCCTCCAGCTTCACCAGCATTCCCCAGTGTCCTGGTTTACCTGAACTCTACCTCTGCTACTCGTCCAGATACACTATTTTTATTTCCATGAGTTGCTCTTTCCCTTCGGAGCATCTGTTCTAACCACACTGAAGACTCTGTGAGGGCAGGAGACATAACATCCAGTACCTGGGCAGTGCCTGCTGCTACTCAAAGCTGGAGAACAGAAGTCTTGTATATGACCACCCAGGCCCTGCTCCATTTGTCCTCTACGTAAAGACAGGAAGCCTGAGTTTTGAAACAGTTTCCCACTTTGTTAATTATCCTAGAAGTACTCCCCAAGAATCTCACCATGTTCAGAAGTGTAGGATTTTATTGCAATATTTAACTAAAGGGGAGGCCTTGCCATTGATTGGCTTTATGACAGGAAAACATATTTCTGTCATCAGTCATTTCCTCATCTTTAAGAACAGGACCGTGGCAGTATACCTACTTCCCTGTGGAGTGATGGTTAAACAAGATTCTGTGTGCCAACACTTAGGATAGAACACATGGCTATTAGTTTAAAGCAAACACGAAGTATACCCTGTTCCTCCCACTGTGCGTCTGTGTCCGACACAATACATTGGCAATGCAGAGACCATTCCTACCCGTGTTGTTTCAGGAACACATTTGTTCTGTCTACATTTCATAATCATAACCTCAAGCCTAGATCAGTGTTCAAGATGCAAAGATGAACCCATCCCTCACTGTCAGAACAGTGAGGTAAAGTAGGTAGGGAAGGCAACAGAGTAGAGTGGTAAATTACAATGCCAAACAGCAGGCAGGACAATGGGGTGTCAAACAAGATTCCACAGGAGCCAGGAGAAATCCAACAGCACCCCCCACCCTGGGGAGGCAAGCTGCAGAAGGCAGAATCAGGCAAGAGCAGCCAACTGAGCAGCTCCTGCAGAGAGTTCAGCAGACAGGGGAATTTCTCAGGGCGACACATCAGAAAGGCTGAAGCCATAGCCTGAGAAGCCTAGACTAACAGGCCTTTTCTGTTCTAGGACCGGCTTGTTTCTTTTGAAGCTCTCTTCTCCTGAGTGGTGCTTTACTGATGAGCGAACATGGCTACCCTTACAGTTCATGGGTTGCAATGGGCTTTTGCACCAAGCACCACCCCCTCCTTAAACACAACCCCATTTGGCTGCAGAGCTCAGCAGCAGGGTGGAGCAAAGGTAGCTTTTAATTGGGGCACATGCCTTCACAGAAGCTCCGTGCCACTGGAGTAAGGTCAACAAACCAAGTCCAGAGAAATATCCCCCCGGAGAGGGACATTTAAAAAAAAAAAAAAGGCATTTAGTCACCTCTGAAATACCTTTTAGGACTGACCCCTGCTGGCTGGTCACAGAGAGTGTCTACAGTCTGGGACCTCTTGACCCCACTTTCTGCAGGAAATCAGGCAAATTTAAACCTCCATAATTTACTCAAGACTCTGACTTCTGCCAGGAAAAAGCAAACAATGCTGGCAATTAACCCTGGTGCCTGATTAAGTCTCCACTATGGCAAGATGTGCCCAGCAGTGGGCACAGGAAAGAAGGCAAAGCCATCCATGAGTTAGGATGGTAGTGTACCAAGGCAATCCAAAGCCATCATCACAGGAAACCGCTCGCTCAAAGACATTAGGAGGTAGATGAAAAAGTGTGTGGTATTTTTTACAAAGCACTGGCTTTGGCCAAAACACCTAACTCTTACCTCACCCATCTTCCCACTCTGCTTGCCTCACCCCTACGATGGTATTTGCTATGGAAGTTCCATAACCTTTTACTGTTAAACTGCAGTCTCACAAAAGCAGTTCATAAAAGCCATGGCGACCGTGCAGTCACAGTGCCAGCCGTAGGGAAGGAAGTGCTTGTGGGCTCCCTTCTGGCAGACTCAGGTTTCAGGATGCCTTGCAAAAGAGGCCTGAGGACACCTAGCTCAAAGTCAAGGGCAAGCAAACGGCTTCTCCTTCAAAAGACTAAGACTCAGGTGACCAGATACACATGGAGGAAGGTGTTCCTGTCCCTCTGCAGCCCTGTCCTGGAGTTCTTAGAAGCAGAGATTATAGCCTGAAGCCATCCTGGCCACTGTTGCTGTGCAAAAACAAAACAGCCTTTGCCAGCTATTCTGAAAAGGTCTTGCTGGGTTGACTTGGGGACTGTAAGGATCAGGGAGAGGAAAGGCACATTTCATGAGTAATTACAGGCCTCCATCAACCTGACCAACCCCAATACTAGCACAGGAGATGGCAAGGACCACTGGAAACCCAATTCCCATTGCTCACCACGTCAGAGACGCTTTACGTCCCTCTGAATAACTTCACACAGAAACAAGAGGCTTGGACAGACATTTGAGTCAGCCTGTATTTGATGTAAACAGAGGTACTTTCCTGAGCGAAAAGTGAGATGTCAGAGATGAGGGGAAGACGGGGCCGGCTATTCCACAGAAGCCCGGAGCCCCTGTAATGAGCAGCCTTACCTATGCCTACCTTGATAGAAAGGGCAGACTTGTTGTTTTGAAGTTATCAACCCTTACCTCAATGTGGTTTCAATTATGAATTACCAGACTAACGTGGGGGGAGAAAGCTTTGATTTATTCTTTTTTGCTCCAATTATGCATGATGTGTTCCCGCAGAAGACTTTGAAAAGTATTTCATCATGCTTCTTATCCTGCACTGGTCAAAGGGCAACAGCGACAGGGGTTAACCCTTTCCTTCCCCACCCAGGTTCAAAGAGACTACGGGTGGATGTGGGCCAAGGCCTCCAGAGCAAAGAAAGCTACGAGAGGGTTAAGAGTTCATATCATGTTACCCACTCATACAAGGGTGGTGTCCCCTGTCCAAAATGGTGAGATGATATTTATGTTAATGGTTACTGGGAGATATGAAAGGGGCAATCAGTAATGTGGCCCATGCTGCCTTAACCATTAAACCTCTACAGCCCTCACTACCCACAGCTTTCTTCCTGGCCGTGCTGAGGGGCCCAAGTGTGTCTCCAAGCAAAAGTTCTTAGTTTACAGAGGAAAGATTTGAAGACAAATCTGGAGTCGACCGGCTGCCACCCAATAATACTTGTTGCTCTGAAAAACAAGAATAATGCCAAAGGCCAATTTTCACATGAAACAGACACATGAAAGATAAAGATCAAAGGCCAGAAGACAGAGACAACTGTCAACTACGATGAACAGAGGCTGCCCGACTATAGTCCCATCTCCAGGAATTTCCTCAAATGCTTCTTTCTGGCATGGTGGGGAGGGATGTTTCTGACCACATCTTTCTCCCTTTCCATCTCAAGACGCAGAGCCAGAATGATGAGGGTAAATTCAAACACATCTCTGTTCTCTAAGTGTATGGGGTCTTCTTTGGAGACGAGGCTTGGTATGGCCTCCTAGCCATGCATGTATTTGGATTAATTTGCTTTGTGGTTCATTGGTCTTCCTAGGTCTGAGCCCTGGCGCCATATAACAGTTCTACAAAGTCTCGGCCACCATCTTTTCCGAAAAAGCCTCTTTCTCTTCTATGTCTCTTTTCCAGCAGCTCCAAGTGGGTGCACCATGTTGGCTGTCCATCTCCGTTCTCCACATCACTTCACAGTTTCCACCGCAGTCTCTTTGGGCTCTGTTCTAGCCATTTCTTTGGATCTAGTACTCTAGTCTACACTGGGAGTCTCACAGATAGGTTTCTGATGCTCTTACTCAGGTTTCATGATTTTGTGGTTACTGACGGGGGCTGGGGGGGGCTACTCACTTCTCTTCAAACTTCCTGGAAAGGATTGAGACCCAGACAGAAGATAAATTCCTCAAGACAGGGTCTGAGTTCCAGGGCCATGCTCTGGACTAGCTTATTTGGACTAGCCTCATGGTGTGACTTTGGCCCATGACCTACATAGGGTGGGATGGTTTGTGAACACAGCTCTCAGCACTGGGCCAATGTAGGCAGGTCACCAGACACAGCTGTCTATGTCTTGGTGTGGATGGGTCACAGGTGACAAGTTGTGCTCTCTACCCCCCCATTTCACACAGTGATTGGGTTGACCCTTCGGATCACTAAAGATTATGGATTCCCACAGTGAACACTTGCTATGCACCCATCCTCCCAGGGCACCAGGGCCAATCTGTTCTGGAGCTCAGTTTCCTTTCATGTCAGCTCAGCAACAGGTTAAAACTGATCCATAATACTTATCTGGTGGTTTAGTTACTCAGTAGGGAGAAATCTTTCTACATTTACATGGTCAAGTTAGTCATGCACCACCATGTTCCTTGTTTAATTTGAGGGCCAACTTCGTGTGTAATATGAAAATAATTCTCATGAAAATTTGGCAGTAATTCTAATAGTTGAAATGATGGAAACAGAGAATTTCCACACAGGACATGCCCTTTACTTCTTCACTCCTCTGTTTCCTCACCCAAAAAGCAATGTGGTTCATCAGTATGGTGGCTGATGGTGAGGTACTACAGATCACACCCAGGGCATCATGCATGCTAGGCAGGCACTCCACCACTGAACTACACCGCAGCCCAGGAGGAAGGTCCTGAAATAAACATGTCTCAGTTCCTTCACCTGTAAGAGCCGAATGAACAGAGTGCTGCTGTTGCGGGTAAAAGGACCACACAACAGAAATATTTAAGACAGTCACCTGGGTACAAAGAATGTCCCTCTGTAAATTCCAATTTTCCTCTACAGAGTTCCATCCGATTCGAAATTCATGTTTCCATAAGATAAAGCACTGCACAGCCTGACCTCTGTATCTGTGGTGCTTGTGTACAAAGATTCAACAAAGTGTGGATTGAAAACACTTGAGAGGAACACTAAATCTGTAAGGAACGTGTAGAGACTTTCCTTTCTTGCTCTTATTCCCTGAGCAATAAAGTAAAACTGATGTTTCAAAGCATTTACACTGACTCAGGTATTATGAGCAACCTAGACATTACTTGTCTATAAGAGAACGAGCACAGATTGTGTGCAAGTACACTGCTTTACACTAGAAGCTTAATCATCAGGGGACTTTGGTATCCATGGGGATCCTGGCACCAATCCCCTACAGATGCTGAGGGTCGGATGCATCAGTGACTGTAACAGTAACAACTTTTTTAAAGTACTGTGCCATTTATACAATTCTTCATTGTAAATTATACCTGTGATTTTCATAATCATCTTACTTAAGAATCACTCTCAACGATTCCCACTTTACAAATAAAGATGATGAATTTCAAAGAGGTAAGAAACCTACACAAGGTCACTGAATGCTCTTGAACTCAGATTTGATTCCAAAATGTCCTTTCCTTTGAAGGTTCAGGCACTAATAAGCAATCAGGAATTAACTGCTCCGCTGCAGCCATTACCATCCCTAAGCCCAGACCTACAGCTGATCAAACTGTTGCAGAGGGAGAGTCCCTCGGCCACCTCAAGTCACTCAGATCATGAGCAGTAAAGGAGGATTAAATGCACAGTTCAGAAATGTCTGGGTCACAGTTAGCTTACTGAAGGCTCAGGGGTTAAACCCACCTGACTGCCTCTTGAAAAATTCCTGCTATTATCTGAGGCTTAGCCACTTCAGTCTTTTCTCTATATAGTCCCGAACTTTGCATCTGGCCAGATGCCCACCCTTCGTTTATAGTGCCAAACTACTGTCAAGAAGAGCAGGAAGGGTGGCCGCTGATTGCTTTTCAGGTAGTAGAGGAAAAAGTTGACATTTCATCTTCCTATTGCTTGGAAAAGAAGGCAATCATTTATAAGAACCCTCATCTGGCTGTGGCCTCCATCAGTGGGATGGACAGAAGCCAGTGAAATGGCTCAACATAAGCCATATTAAAAGAATTTGGAATGAGCGAAGAGAGGATTCCAGATGTTGATACTTTCAATAATTCATGAGTTATAACAGTCTGCAAGCAATAAATTTCACTACATATATCTATGATATGACTGCTTAAGATATTGGCAAAAATAATAACCATTGATTTTATTGGTTTACAATTTGATATATTAAAAATAACAATTCCACCGTTTGACAGGGATAGTACACAAGATTTGTAAAAAATAGTACTTGTGTAGTGTTTTTAGAACAAAGACTTATACACAATCATCAGCCCTCGACTTCATGAGGATGCTGACAACATCTGAAAGAAAGACTTCCATGAAAAATCTCATAATTTACTTGATGCTAACAAACAAGACTCACACGCAGTCCAAAGGCAGAAATGAGACTACTAAGGCTCTACTTCTCATGAGAGGGTAGGCGAATGTACAATCTCACCCAACTGTCTCATGTCTGAACAACTGTAGCAGTTTGAAAGAACACACATGTAGACTCATGTGCTGGCAGCCCGCTGGCTCTATCAGTGAGGCTGGCTGTGAGCGGGGAAGATGGCACAGGCGCTCTTGGATTGATTGAATTACAGCTTACAACACTGGAGCTCAAAGTGCCACCACAGTTATGACCAAGAAAGCCAGAGGTTTGTTTTGTTTTTGTTTGTTTGTTTGTTTGTTTGTGTTTTTTTTTAATGGCTGTGAGCTAACAAGAGCGGGGCACTCGGGAAGAGCTGGTAAGTGGAAGGAAAAAGCCTCCACCACAGCACAACCATTTCCTAATTCTCTGGAATTTTGCTAAGACATATGTTTTGTCTACTGTGTTTTCCTCCATTTCTTCTTGGGTGGGTATGTGCCCGGGAGTGGGGGCAGGGGGTGAGAAGGCAGGAACCCACAAAAAGAACATGAAAGGAAACAATGATGGATACGGGTCTGATGAATTTGTAGAAGCTGAAATACATGGAGGTCTTCTTTTCAAAAATCCTCTTGCTGTAAAACACATAGAAATGTAGAGGGAAATACAACAAAACTCGTTTTCAACCTGCAGCTGAGGCCACAGGAAAAAGAACAAAGTGGAAACTCAAGGGGAGTGGGAGACACTGGGGCTGGGGCACAGCGGCACCCAGGAAAGCACAGGCTATGACTGTGCACAGTGGCGGCCAGTGTCAGTGGCTCTGTGGCAGACTTGCACTTAAAGCCCATGTGATCAGTGAAGGAAGAGGAGCAGGAAAAGGCATCCACAAGAGACACGAGCAATAGAACGGCATTCCTCTTTCTGGACCCGGACTTAGGGTGGTGACAGAGGCTCCCCTTGGGCAAGTTTAATGGGAGGTAGCCTTCATGCAGGTTTGGGCTTAACAGAGTCTACGTGAAGGTATGGCTACTCTAGCTGAGGGGCTGAGGCAGGACAGTGATTCATCTCTATGCTACCTCTGGAGTACTTGAAGAAGCTTTAGCTCCTTAACTAGTAAGCAGACAATAAAGAAAGAAATGAATGAAATGGAGTGAACAAGGCCCCTGGAAATACTCTCTCTGCTCAGGCTGCAACAATCTCCACAAAACGCAAAACAAAACAAAACCCTCACTGAAGATGAACTCATGCTCCAAAATTATAAAGCCTCTAAGGAAACACACACCCAAAGCAACAGACAGTTAACCAATGACAAGATGAGACCGAAGAAGGAATTCAGAAAACTGGAGAAGCAGAGACTGTAAGGCAAATGTCTCAGAATCTTAAAGACATAAATGAAACTAAAGGGAGTCAGGTGGGTTCAGAGTTCAAGGCTGGCCTACGATATATAGTGAGATCCTGAGTTAAACATAAAAACAGAAGGGCTGGATAAAACACTCTGCAGTCACAGCTGAAGAAAATGCGGAACGGCTGTAAAACATATTATCCAACACAGAGACCTAAAATGTGGAAAACCTGAGAAGCAATAAAACCAACAAACAGAAGATAAAGGCAGAGGGAAAAAAGTCAACCATGAACAACAGGATTCCAGAAGGGATGAGGAGTGAGAAATAAAGGTGACTAATGTTCATAGCATAGATGAATGGAAATTTTCCAAAATAACTAGCAACAGGGTGCTCAGGTTGAGGAAGAAAATGAAGCCCCAGAAACAGGGACCCGCTGGCAGTCTGCTCAGGCTGCTCGGGCAGCAATCCACATGGCATTCAAATTAGAGGGTGCAAATTTGAAAAGTAAAAGGATATTTACAGTTTGGAAAGCCACTGCTTCCTGCATATGACACATAAGAAAAGGAAGCAGTACTGAGGCACTGGAAAAGCCTGGAAGAAACCTGTGATTCAAGCCATCATCACAACAGGATAGACTGATGCTGTGTCCTCTGACGAGACAAGAACACATACTTTTGTATATTACTGACAAAAGTGCGTAACTTGGATCTAACCAGGCAAAAGCATCAGATACTTCAGATCCAAAGATGTCTTAGGAACCCTCCTTCTCACTCCAAATAAGGCCCCTGCTGGTCTCTTGCAGCTTACTTCTATTCTGTACACGGCAGCTTTGTTTTTGAATAAAGCTCCCCGCTGCTTTGCAGAAGAAGAGGGGTGTATGTCTTACTTATGACAAGTTCTCTTCAAAACATTCAAAAATATCACCCTGCGAGACAAAGAATAGCTGAGAGATTGCTCTTGACCTCAGGTGTGCAAGTGACACAAGGCAGGATCTGGAAGTCCCTTTGCTATGATGGACGCTGTCAGGATAACAAAGTCTGAGTATTCCTCTGACAGTGAGATGGTTCTGTATAACAAAGTCTGAGTATTCCTCTAACAGTGAGATGGTTCTGTATGAGAAATACTCAAGAGTAAAGGTGCATGGTACCTGTCGAAAATAGCTGTCCTCAGCCCATGGGTTGAAACATCTTTGGGGGTTGAATAACCCTTTCACAGGGGTATCATATCAGACATCCTGCTTATCTGATATTTACATTACAGATCATATCAGTAGCAAAATTACAGTTATGAAGTAGCATTGAAAATAATTCTATGATTGGGGGGGACACCACAACATGTGGAACTGTAGTAAAGGTCACAGCATTAGGAAGGTTGAGAACCATTGTAGAAGGTTCAGGAATACACCTATATATGTGCACATGGAAAAATGCAACTATCATAAAATACTAACAGCAGAGGAATCTGGATAAGGAGTATATAAAAATCACTGCTTTTTAAAAATTTGATTCTAAACTATATCAAAATAACAGTGCTAGGGATACAGGTCAGGGGTATACCATCTACTGAGCACACACAGGGCCTGGGTTCAAACCATAGCTTCAGAAAAACAAAGAAAAAAAAGAAATAGGATTTTTAGCCAGGTGTGGAGGCATACACCTACAGTACCAGAGCTCATTGGTCTGAGACAAAAACAATACTTATGTCCAAGCATCCAAGACCAACCTGGGCAATAGTGAGTCTCAAAAACCAAAAATAATGAACAAAGAAAAGTCAGACTAATACTGAATGATGTAGAAAAGCAAAATCAATCAATCAATCAATTGCTTCCCAAGAGTGGTGACAAGAAGACTCAGAGACATTGGAGCTCTGGAGGCATTCAATAAGAACAGCTAGCCAAAGATCCCGTAAACCTAAGGCATAGAAAGGGCAGCCCATAGCCAGGCTTTGCAGAGGATAGTTTATTCCATGGGGCAAACGAGCCTGAGTCCAGACTCACAGTCCCCAAAACCAGGAGGTGCGTTGTGATGGCAGTTCCTGGTTGTCAACGTGACTACATCTGGAATGAACTACAATCCCAGAAGTGGAGGGCACCCCTGTGAGAGAGTTTCTGCTTGGTTTGAAGTGGGTGAAGCTTCTTCTAGTCCGGGCCTTTGAGGCAGGAAGACACACCTGTAATAAAGGCCACCCCTTCTGCTGGAAGTCTACATTAACATGGGAGAAGGAAGCCTTTGCTCTCCTGCTTGCCTTTGCTTTGCTAGCGCATCCATTCCTTCACGGGCGCTGGAGCCTAGGTCTTCAGGGTTCTAGCATATAAAGACCAGCTGCAGCATCCAGCCTTGTGAGACTGAGCAGCTACCCAGGAGGTGGGGGATGGGGGAAGGGGACAGGAGATTAAGAGAGAGAGAGATTCATTCCATAAGGCCCATGACTCTAGAGAACCCTGACTAGCACACAGGGTGAGGTACCATCTACAAAATGAAGAAGGGCCATCTCCTTCCCTTACTCAGCTTCCAAATGCTTGCAGCCCACATCTATTCATCCCTTCTCTGACTCTCGCCCTGTGGCACAAAGATGACTCCACAGAGCAATAAACCAGTCTAAGAGAAATAACCATTAACACCAACATTTGGGCAAATGCCTGGGTCCCCATCTCCTGACCTGTGTGCAGCCAGCCCATTGGTAAAGCCCACCTAAGCCCAGAGCTTTCAGTCGGCTTTCTGTGCCTCATTCACGAGAGCTGATGTTATGACTGGCCAGGTATTTAAAGAAAGCTCTCACTATAAAAGAACAAATAAAAAGTTAGAAAATAAATAAAGAGGAAGTAATGTAAGTAAATAAAACCACAAACAATATCTTTTGGAGATGGGAAATAATGGATCCTTAAAATAAAAACTGATATATGAAAGATTAGTTTGGAATAAAATTTTGTTTTTTTTTTAATCAAAAGAAAAGTTAAAATATAAAGGAAGAATATGTCACAGAAGTGAGAGCAGAAAGATCAGGCCCAGCAAGAAAAAAAGCAGGGCTAATCCACACATTCACCACCCAGGTGGCATACACTGCAGAAAGGAAGGGCAGAAGAAGAAAATAATAAAAGACAAAGAAGAAGAAAGAAAATGCCTCTGCACTGAAAGGCATGGATTTCCAGCTTGTCAGCAGTGTCAGCAAAAACACTCATGCAAGGGCACATTATCCTAAAATTTTAGAACACAGAAAGTGCCAAGGGAGTGTGTGTGTGTGTGTGTGTGTGTGTGTGTGTGTGTGTGTGCATGTGTGTGTGTACAGTTAAACATTAATAGCCAAGAAAGACCGGGAGACAACAGAGCAATGATTTCAGAGCTCTGAGTAAAATCTGCTCCACAGTTCTCAGTGCAACCACTCATCACTGGGAAATAAGCACATTTTCAGACTGGGCGTTAGCTCCCTCTCTCTCAGGCACTGCACTAGGCAGCTCTTTGGAAGGTAGAAAACAGAAAAGGGAAGGTGTTAGGCCCCAGAACACGAGAATTGCAGAATGGCAGAGGGTCAGGGTAACAGCTATACAGAGACCCAAAAAGGAAGGAGGGCTTAGAAACCAAAGCCCAGAAGCCTAGACTTGACCTGAGCTAACTATTTTACTATCTTAACCAGAGTGGTTAGTGAAAACCATTTGCAATAGAAATGGTTTGCAATGAAGCAAAGTAGAAAGAAAAAAGTAGCTATTAACTCCCTAGAAAACAGGGACTCTTAGTACTATCCAGATGGAGACTCAATTATGCATAAGGTAAACACCATCCTAAGGACAAGTGCCGGTCAGATGCACAAACAAAACAAAACAAATACCCAACAACAACAACAACAAAAAACAAAACAAAAACAAAAAATAAAAACCCACACACTCAGGGGAAACAGAGAGAATGAGAGAAAAAGCACCAATTTGGACAAAGTGCAAAAAATGTCTCTTAGTGAGAAAGTCTTAAATTCCACTATGAGCATTTTGTATGGAAGCAGGATGGCGGCCAGAGGGGAGTGGGAGGAGTTTAAGGCAGCTGCTACCGGAACAGGCTCCAGCTTTTACGTGACTATTTAAATGCACGTGTGAAACAATACTATTTTTTTAAGGATAAAATGAATAAATATTGCAGAGAGAGAAAGGAGGGGCTGGGATAAAACTCAAGTGTCAAACTCTAGCCAGAGCAATGTGGCCATTTTTTTCTAATCTGCAACTATAATGACCTGGCAATGAGAAAAATCTCATTCGAATTTGACTTTGGAGACTCTTTAAAACTGTCCTGGGATTGCAGCGGCTGAGCTGGAGGAAGCCTGGCCGTGGCCCCTGAAGGTCAGGGGATCTGCCGTGCTAACACACGACAACTGGCCCAGAGCAGCATTGCCAGGACAGCCAGCGTGTTCTCAGTCCATCTGCCGCCAAAACATTACTCTACTTACTGCTGCATTCTCACATGCTGTGTGGTGTCAAGAGGCAGCAGGTTTGATTCAAGAATGCTAGGGCCCTCAGAGCAGAGCACAAGTTAAGGATAGAGGCAGTGCCACATCCACAGTAGCAGGGAGGGGGGAATTCACCCTGTGTCCCCCTTGGGAGTGCCATGCAGATGTCTGCTGCACAGCCAAAGAGCCTGTCTACTCTAATAAATTTGATTGACAGGTTATGATCTCAGCCACACACCCCCAAGCTTGCCCCTTTGTATTCCTTTTGTATTCTCAGGATTCAAATCTGGCCTGGGGCCTAGGCCTTCGTATCTTGTGTCTGACCGGAACTGGCCAAGCTCCTTAGTTCTTGCATATTTCCATCTGTAGACCGAAGTCCGCCTTTCTAGTCCCTGACTGCTGATAGCCTGAGACTTTTGGCTTTTGCCTGCAGCTCTTCACAGAGAAGTCTAGAATTTAAGGTAGTTACTAGATGACTTGTGCAAATGTTGCCCAATTCACAATAAGTTTCTAAAAACAATACAACTAAAAACTTATTTAAAATGCAAACTAAATCTCTGAATTCTATAATATTTTTATCTTATCTAGGCAGTAGGAAGAAAAGGGTCCTAAAATCAGCTAAGAAGTCCCCTTGGGTGAAAGCAGCCGCCCTCAAATTTCAGAGGAACATTCCACAATGCGGACACTGAAGGACGGGTGCTGAACTGAACAGGACAATTTGTTAAATGGGTGTCTTTCCCACTTGAGAGTTCTGTTCACGATTCTAGCCAGTGTTCCTAGGCTTCAGAGTGATTTCTGCTTGTTCATATTGACAACTGAGTGATCTTTCCAGAACCAGAGCCATATGGACTGCTGAGTGTAAGCAGCCTTCAGCTATACACAGAGATGACACAGCCTGAGGAGCCTCTGGGTATGTCTAATCCAAACCCTGCAGGTCAGTGAAGGGACGAGGTGAAGAGAGAAGAGCCTTCTCTAGTCAGTGAGGTAGGATGTGGAGAGTAAGTCAAACTCCACACCAAACCATGGTCCTTAGGTCAGCAGCATCATACATTAGAGCTAAGGCCTGGGAACCTGCTAGAAACGTGAGTTCTATGCACCCACCCTAACCAAGCTGGATCCTGGGGTGGATGGGCAGGGCTCCGTAATCAAGTACCCAACATTTGTCCAACTGAGCCCATGGTTGGCACCTACCAACCAGGAGCTCTCATGTCATATCTCAGAGTGTAGACAGTCCCTTGCTCTTTCCATTTCCAAAACCTGGATTTTGTCACAGCCTTTTGGGAGTTCTCCATAAAATACACAATCTTTATGTGACCAGTTGACTGCAGGTAAGTCATCCCCTTAGCTGGCTTCCACTGGAACAAGCTTTTATTTTTCTATCTTATTCTTATACAATTATACACTTTAAGCAACCTCCCCAAAGTCCTCACTAATTTTTATCAATAGCTGTGATGAGAAGGCCTATCTTTCTTCTGTGCTCCAGGTCTGATGTCTTAGTTAGGGTTTTTATTGCTGTGATAAAACATCATGACCAAACACAACACGGGGAAGAAAGGTTTTATTTCAGCTTACAGTTGTAGTCCATCCTGAAGGAGAGTCAGGAAAAACTCAAGGCAGGAACTAATGCAGAGGCCACAGGGAAGTGCTGCTTACTAGCTTGCTCCTCACGGCTTGCTCAGCCTGCACCAGCCTAAGGTGACATCACCTACAGTGAGCTGGACCTTATAGGAATCATAAATCAAGAAATATACCTCAGGCTTGCCTACAGGCCAAGGTATGGCATTTCTTTTCTAAAATAATTCTAGCTTATGTCAAGTTGGCATAAAACTAGCCAGCATATCTGGTATAGCAAATGCAGAAAGGAAAAAAGAGAAAAGGTGATCTTTCCTAGTGTTGTTACTGATAAAAACTTGAAAAAATATCTTTTCAATGAGTGAATAAAATCAGAACATTGGTAGGATGAAATAAAAATCATTATAGACAAATAATAAGGAAATACACAATTTTAAGAGGCTATTAGTTTTGGTGTTTTAAGAGAATGTCATTGAAACCTCGATTCAGCTTTGGTAGCACGTGCTAGGAATCCAAATACAGCATAACACTCCGTCGCTATGTGTTTCCATATGTTCTTCTGCATCTCACATATCTGAGAGCAGAGGTCCAGGATGGTGCCTGGGGAAAGCCTGGCTGCCTTGGCCAGCCCAGAAATGGTAGCCAGGATAGTGGGGCAAGAGGCAGGGATCTAGGGAGATGACAACGTTTGACTAGAAGATGCAAAGAGAGAAAGATGCCTTTCTTTGCTATCAGTTCCTCTTCCCGGCTACCTGCGCATCCATCCTTCCTCCACAAGGCCTTACAAACCCCCACATGGAAAGCATTTTTTTCCTCTTCATGAACTCTGAAAGTGTAGAACCTGTTTCTACAGGCAGTAGGCAGACAAACAGAAGAGGTAAAAGATACAGAAAGCCCTGGGATGTGCTAAGAAAATTCAAGATAAATATATATTTTTCTTCCATTTGTTTACTAACTTATGTATGTATGAATGAATGTTTATATGTATGTATGTACGTATGTACATATATGTGTGTTTTATGTATATGAATGTTCTGTCTGCATGTGTATCTGCACATTAGAGGCATCAGATCCCATGGGACTACAGTTATAGATGGTTGTGAGCCACATGTGGGTGCTGAGGACCTCTAGAAGAACAACTAATGTTCTTAACCACTGAGCCATCTCTCTAGCCTGACTCCCATGCCGTATTCTTTTTAAAAACAGCTTTTTGACACTCTCCTCCTTCTCTTGTGTGTGCATGTTATATATATATGCATATATAATATGTCAGACATATTGTTCTTTAAGTTTTAACCAGCAACAACACTAGGAAACATTTCTGTGTGCTGGGGTATACATGTACGCACATTTGTGTAGATACCAGCGGTCCAGCCCCAGCTCTGGGATTGCACAGGCACATTGTACCACCACTCCTGGCTTTTTCACATAGGTTTTAAGGGTTGTACCCAGGTCCTCACTTTACTGTCTGAACTCTCTCTCTCCATCCCTATTTGCCTCTTAACCAGCGTGAGCTCAGTGAGAAGTCCTTCCCACAAGTACAGTTTCTAATCTAGGCAGACATGCTACTTCCAAGTAGTACTCAGGGCTCACTGTGGCAAACTCTCCCAGGCCCTGAGAGTGGAACAGTAGGGTATCTGGTGACAGATGCTCTAGGAGGCCAACCCTCATTGTCACCCACAAGTCATAGCCATTTTCATATTAAATGAAGACAGCTGTAGCTATCCAAAATATGGCTTTCACCTCTCAATCCCCTGTCTGAGCATGTACAGAGCAGGCGGGAGGCCAGCAGCACACCTTTGAGCAGCCCAGAGCATCCTTGATTTACTGACCACCATCCACACCTACTCCCACCTCGGGTGTCTGACATTGTAAATTTGCTGGAATCTGGAGGACAGACTCCCCTGCAGGCCCGGCTCAGAGGAATCTCATCTAGAGTCAGTTAAATATTCCTGAGGGGAGGGAGAAGTCAACACACATGAATCACTGCTACCCAGCCTCCCGCCCGCTGCTTCCACTGAAGACACAGAAGTGAGCAGCCCTGGGCTGTAAATCACAGCTCTCTTCACCTGACTGACTAGAGAAGTGATAAACACCAAAGTGCTCTGAACAGGTATTTAAGAAAGAGCCAAATGAAAAATATCAACTGCATTTCTGGATGTACACCGAGATTTATGGCTTTGACACTCATGTTCTGTATCAAGCTATGAGTTCCTTACTTTGAACGTTTTAGCAGATCCGTTCTATAACTACATTTTCACATTTTCCCTTACTCTACCTGCAAAAGAGAATTGAAACTCCAATTATATATTCTTAGAGCGCTAGATAGGCAGACAGTGAAGTCCCTTTATTCCCAGCCAGTCTGCCTGAGCACACTGGAAGCGCTTGCCTGTCTTCTGCAGAGGAACTCATGAGAGAATTTTCACTTCAAACCTGCACCATATGCTAGGGTAGCAGTTAACGTTTCCACCCAGCAAGGGTTAGTGGCTCCCATAGGACTTTCCCCGGCAGTGTGAAGCCGGGGTCCTCACTTGTTTACACAACTTGCCAATTATTTGACTAGCACAGGCTGCAGGCATTGTGCACTGTGAGACTTTACAGAGGGCATCAATCACTTCCCCAGCCTTCTAAGCAGGTGGCATGTGGGGATGGCTAAAATAATGGCTATCCCCGTAGCATGTGAGTCCTGCAGCTGCTTAAAACCTCATAGGAAATTATACTTCCATGTGTGCTAAGCAATGGGAAGAAATGGGTTCTACACTTTCAGAATTCATGAAGAGGAAAAAACGCTTCCCAAGTGGGGGGTTTATAAGGCCTTGTGGAGGAAGGACGGGTGTGCAGGTAGCTGGGAAGAGGAGCTGATGGCAAAGAAAGGAATAGTGGGCTAGGGAGGACCAATAGATGGGCTCGCTGGAAGAAAGCAACAGTGGGCCACCGTCTAGAACTCCTAAAAGCAAGCAGCAGAGAGCCAGACTGAGAAAGCCCCTCAGAGTAAAGGACATACTACATCTCCCGTTCACCAGGAGAACAAGCAGTCTCCCCAGACATGGCTCCAATCTGTCCTCTACCAATCTCTCCCTTGTCCCTCAAGTTGTCTCCAATGCTGTCCCATTGCCTTGTGTATCAATCCTTCAACTGGTGTCATACACAGGTTTGACCCCAAGTGGATTCTTAGTCCATTAATGATGCTGATTTCTTATCCTCTACAGAGAACAGTGACACCTCGTTTAAATTACGGATATTCTGTGACCCAGCCCTCCTCAGGCTTGTCTCTTCCCTCTCACAAGCTTCCTCCTCCTGCTACAGTGTCCTTGAGGTCCCTAAAACACCTGTTCCCATGTCCCTCTGTATCTCCGGCACCATTTGCTGAACAGGCTGCCTTGTATGCAATGCATGTTTTTGACACCTCTGTCACAAAATAAGTGACTATGGATTTATTTTTGGTCATTTATTCTATTCCATTAGAATATGTGTCTGCTTTTGTGCCGGACCACACTGTCTTTTTTCACTGTGACTCAATTGTGTAATTTGAAATTAAATATTATATATGATAGGTCTGGCACTGGTCTTTGTGTTCAAGAGTCCTTTGGCTATCTGTGGTCTTTGTGCTTCCATGTGAATTTTAGGAGGGTCCCCTCCCCAGTTGTGTGGAGACTTTATGGGGATTATATAGTCTATAGATTACTTTAGATAATGTTAATAATCTAAATGTTATTTCAATCCATGAACGCTGAAGAGGCCGCTAACCCCCCTTGGTTACTTCCCCAGGTTCATTTGCTCACTTACTTATTGGCCGGCACAGGAATGTTTTCCTGATTTCTTCCCTGGTAAGTAAGTTATTGAAACATAGAAAAGCTTTTCATTTTCTATGGTGATTTTGAGCCCTGTCACTTGGCTGAAAATATTTATCTGGCCTAAGAATTTCCTGATGGATCCATGGAGTCTTTTAAGTGGGACCACAGCACCTGCAAATGGGACCCGTTTGGCGTCTTTGCTTCCTACTTGTGTCCCTTTCACTTGGTTTTCTTGTTTTATTGCGTTAGCTATATTGAACATGAGTGAAGCGTGAGCACCTCATCTCATTCCAGGGTTTCAGGAAACACTTCCAGTGTTGCCCCATTTAGCATAATGCTGGCTCTAGGTTTGCCTTAAAAAGCTTTTACTCTACTGAGAAGAGTCCTTCCTAGCCCTAGTTCCTTCAGAACTTTTATCATGAAGCCATTCTGGACTTTGTCAAAAGCCTTTCCCATATTCATTGAAAAGATCACGCGATTTCTGTCCTGACGTCTATTTATCTGCTGTGTTACACCGATTTGCTTGTCAATGTTAAACTAACTTTGCGTGCTGTGATACGATCTTAATGATCTCTTGAGTGTGGTTTGTAAGCATTTGGTTGAGAATTTTTGTATCCTTGCTCATCATGGAAGTTGGTCTACAGTTTTGTTGTGTTCTTGCCTGGTTTGGTATGAGGATAACACTGGCTTCACAGAATGTTTGGCAGTGCTTCTTCCCTGTTGATTTGGTGGCACGGCTTGAGGACTGGGTGAGGTCTTCCTTAAGGTCTGGTAGAACTCAGTAGTGAACCCGCCCCATCCTGCCCTTTCCTTTGTAGGAAGACTCTTCATTGCTGCTTCAGTTGTGTTGCTTCTTACGGGTCTGTTTAAGTTGTCTTTATATTCTTATGATATTTAACTTTGGTAGATGATATATATTTAGGGATCTATCCACTATTTCAAGATTTTTCAGCTTTTTGAAGAGTAAGTTTCCAGAATATTCCTCAGTGATTCTCCAGGTTTCATGGGATTCTGTTGTACCATCTCCCCCTTTCTCTCTAACGCGGTTTTCCTCTTCCTTCTGGTCACTTGTCAGGGAGTTGTCAAGCTTGTTCATCTGTTCAGAGAACCAGCTCTTTAATTCTATGAGCTGTTCCTTTAGTTCTATTTCATTAACTTCTGCCTCACCTGGCCAAAGTGCACTCAGGTTTGGCTTTGTATGTTTCTAGAATATTCAGACATATCATTAAGCAACTTATTTGAGATTGCGTTGATGTTTTTAAAATTGTATTTTACTTTATGTGTATGAGTGTTTTACCTGTGCTCATGCCTGTGTATTAGGTGTGTGCCTGGTGCCTGTGGAGGGCAGAAGAGTGTGTCAGATTCCCTGAGACTAGGGTTGTAGAAGATTGTGAGCTACCATGGTGATGCTGGGAACTGAACTGGCTCCTCTGGAAGTGCTCTTAACTGCTGAGGCATCATACGGGATCATTATTTCTTTTTAAAATCTCAACACTAATGGCTCCCTTTCTATCCCACAAGTTTGATAGACTGTGATGCCTCTTTCATCAGAGGGTAGGAATGTTAAATTCCCTCCTGACCTCTGCAACGACTTCACTAAAGAGTATATGTTCAGTCTGCAAGTATCTGTGTATTCTCTGTGGTTTCTCGTGTTGATTTCTAATTTTATTCTGTGGTCTAAGGGGACAGAAGGAATTGTTTTCGCTTTCTGCATCTGTTAAGGCTTGCTCAGGGACACCTAATGTGACCAATTGTAGAGAAGGATCTACGGGCTACTGAGGAAGAATATTCTGTTATCTATTGGACAGAATGGCTGGTACCTATTTGTTACAACATCCAATTGGTCATTGTATGGGTTAGCTCTGCTGTCCTCTACTTTCAGTTTGAAAGGCCTAACTAAAGATAAGAACGGAGTTCTGAAGTCTCCCAGCATTACCACATTAGGACTTCAGCGGCCTTTCATGTCTTTTAGTGTTTATGAAATTAGGAGTTCCCAATGCTCGAACTACAAATATTAACAATTGCTAGGTAACCTTTATGAACTGTTCCCTTTTAAATATATAATGGATTTGTCTCTCCTGAAAACTTCTGGAGTCTATTTTATCTGATACGCAGCTGCTTCATGGTTTCCATTTGCTTGGCAGATGGATTCTCTCCTCTAATTTTCAAATTTCTAATGTCTGTGCCAGTGGACTATGTCTTGGAGACAATACAGTTGGCTGTTAGGTTTTGACCCAGTCACCTAGCTTGCACCTTTATATGCGTGAGTAGGGCCAATTGCAAATAAGGTTATCGGGAGGGGCCTGTTAGTTGGTTGTTTTTCTGGCTCTTTTCCTCCTCCTCTCTTGGTATTAGGGTTTACAGGTCCACTGTGTTGGACACATGGAGTCCTCCTTGGCTTTCCTTCACTCATCTGTTCCTCTCATGAAATGTATTCCTTCCGTGCTCTCTTGAAGGCTGCCTTCTTCCTCTGTATAGTCCTCCTTCCAGTATCTGCAGCAGTGCAGGCTGGTTCATCATGAAATGTCCCAGTCTGTGTGCATCTAAAAAGCATCCTTAAATCACATCAGTCCTAAGCGATAGTTTTGAGGGGTATTGTCCATTGACAGATTTTTCTTTCAGGGACTGAAATATATTGTTTCACGCGCTTCATTAGCTTTTAGGGTTGCTGATAAGAGATCGGATACTATTCTTTAAAATTAAAATAACCTTTTCATTTGTGTATTTGTTATCTGGGATGGGCAGGTGGGTGTGTATGTGCACATGTCACATGTGTGGGACAAACTGTGGGAACTGGTCCTCTCCTTCCATCATGTGGGCTCTGGGCATTGAACTTAGGTTATCAGGCTTGGCCCTCTGAGCTGAGCCATCTTGGCAGCCCAAGAGCAGATGTCTCTGTGCCTTTGTTTCTGTATATGTGCCGGCATTTTCCCTGACCAGTTTCTAAAGCTGTTCCTTTGCTTTGCCTGTTTGAGACGTGACTGTACCACATCATGCAGAGGTTCCTCTCTGACCACATCTACTGGACGTTTCAAATGCCTCCATGTTTGGATGTCCACTCCTTCTCCTAGGTTTCAGGAACTGCCTGCTTTGATTCCATTGAATAAACTGTGTATGTTTTAGACTTTATCTCAATTCTGTCTATGCCATAGATGCTTAGGTTTGGTCTCTTAAAAATACTGATTATTACTGATGCTTTCCACTATCCTTTTCTTCTTCTTCTTCTTCTTCTTCTTCTTCTTCTTCTTCTTCTTCTTCTTCTTCTTCTTCTCCTCCTTCTTCTTCTTCCTCTTCTTCTTCTCCTCCTCCTCCTCTTCCTCCTCCTCCTCCTTCTTCCTCATATTTCTGCTTGTCTTCTTTTCCTGTGGTTCTTTTTCCATGTTTTTAAATATCTTCTTCAAATGACTAATCCATCCACTTTGCTAACTTCCTGTCTAGAGCCTGAAATGATTCATTACTCTATTCATCCATTTATTTCAGTCTTAAATATGTCACATTTCTTTTTTAGAGGTAGGGCTCAAAATATGTTTCTGGACTTTGAGCTCTCTGGTTACTTTTGGTTTCTAGTATGAGGAGTGGTGAGTACATGTGGGTGCCATAGTGACACATAGTATGTATCATGTGATCTTGTGTTTTTCTGTGCTGTATTCTGTGCACCTGTGTTTCTACTTTTGTTCCTCCCTGCCCCCGACCCTGACCCTTTCATTGGTTTTTATTTCACATGAGTCATCCTGGTAAGTTGTCTTAGATTTATAGTCCCTGCTGCCATTTAAAGTGACAAGCCAACTTTAGTAACCGGTAATGCGAACTGTGGAATACTTCACAAATTTGCATGTCATCCCTGCCCAGGACCACACTAACCTTCTCTGTATTATCCCAGTTTTAATTCATGTGTCACCAAAGCTAGCATGGAAACTGTAGTTTCTGAAAGAACAATCTGCCACTATCAACCAACACTTATTGTGCTTGCCTAGCTTGTTCAAAGCTCAGGGTTTGGTCTCCAGCACACCAGGCATGGTAACACATACTTGTAATCCCAGAACCTAGGAGGTAGAGGCAAGATCAGAAGTTGTAGACTAGCTTGGGTTACATGAGTCCTTGTCTCAAAAAGGGAAGGAAAAGATTAAGCAATTTCTAATCCTGTACATTATTCATACATTTATTAAGAAATTTATTTAAATATGTACTTATTCTTGTTAGAAAATAGAAAGAGAAGAAACTAGCTTTCATTCCATTGGTTGGAATATAATTACTAGGCCTATGACATAAATTGTATGCAAACAATAAGACAGTAAGTACACAGTCATCCTACAAAACTCCAGACCTATTTCTGGAGAAATAGAATTTTACTAAAATGGAAAGGGCATAGCACAGAAGCACACTTAGTATGGTCTTATTTGTGCTGCTAATTTTTATAATTATTCTACAAGGTCACCTTTGGCAACTGGTTCAAAGAGGAAATAGGCAGAAGCTGTCACCTCAAAAAGCATGGGCTTGCTCTATGTGTGTCTGCACTCTTCTTTGGGAACGTTGCAGGGAGTAAAGATCACTGTAGCTAAGGACCTCGTGCTCTTCAGCACTGTACTGGTGCAGGGCTTACACATCACTGTTCACCTGCTGGCCAGCTTCTTAGAGGCTAGCGGCTATCTTCTTTCCCTGATGGAGTGCCAGCTACCCAGTACCTTATGATCATGGATGAAAGAGGGAGTAAAGGGAGGGATGGGCTCAGGCAAGGAAAAAGAAACGAGGATCTGATGTGATCAACTGTGTGGCAGCACACAGCTCTAGCTGGAGAAGGCCAGCTTGGGTGACAGGGGAGATCAATGGGACAGAGTGTGGAGAAGCATCTGCTCCCACGTGAAAGCTTCGAGACTGTAAGCCACATAACCAGGTGTGTCTGAGAGCACTTAGGAAGTCATAACTGCCACTCCAGAGCACTGGGCATTTTCACTGAGAAAGAAGGTGTACCTATAAGTCACTGTCACGGTCCCTACAATGACACAGGTGCCCATGCCTCCTTCAGGCTTCTGAACACACCCCCTCTTTTCTGGAAACATTGAGCCCTCAGCTGCTCTTGAGCAAGGGACTAGTAATCCCGAAGAGCGCTCCGATGCTTTCCCTTACAACTGCTTTGCTCATAGGGCCTTGGGATTGTCAACTTAAATAACACGGGTCAAGCACTCAATGCCATCTCCTGAATAGGAAGCGGTCCAAACAAGCCCACCGCTAAGCTGTGGATGGAACCTGTTCAAGAGTTCCAGGTGCTCAGTGCCAAAGCCATCAGGAAGTCTTTAGTTTACAGTAAGACCCATGTGCCCCTCACCTTGACCATCAGAAATCGGACTCTCCCAAAGCACATGGAGAATGAGCTGGGAGCTGCTGCTCCTCACTCCTACTTCAGTCATGCTGCCCTAACCAAGTTGCCCTTATCAGGCTGCCTGTTCAAAATGCCCGCCCACCTGACATAGCTGGCATTTAAATCGCTGCTTCCTCGTCTGTGTATGTTCCCATCCGGATGGCTCCCGTGGCTAGCACAGGAGCCCACTTACCACAGTGGGAGGGTCATTCCATTCTTCATAGGAGATGGCTGCGTATGGATAGATCCTGTCGTTGATGATCTGCAGCGTGGCCAGGGCAATGGCTTTAATGGACTGGAAGTACGCTTCCCAGAACCATCGTGCCTATAAGGAAAGCAACACGCTGGAGGTGAGCAGGTGAGATGTGGAGGAACGAGATGCTCTGTCACAGCCAACTCTGGGGCTGGGTGATCCCTTTATTCCCAGGGTGGAGGGTACTCCCTGCTGTCACACCAGCTGTCTGAGCTATGTCTTTATTGAAGGCAGTCAGGATAGAATAGTAGCCAAGGAAGTACACACAGAGCCAGGGTAATAGGAGAGGAGCCTATGATGATGAAAGTACTATGTGTTACATCAAACCAGGTTTAGAGACTTTAAAAAAAAAAAGATATAGAAAGCTAAGGAGATAGCCCGATGCTTAAAGCACTTGCCATGTAAGCATGAGGACCCAAGTTTGGATCCCAAGGATATATGTAAATGCTGGGTAGGCATGGTGACCCACACATAATCCCAGGATCAGAAACTGGAGAGAGTAGATCCCTGGAGCAAGCTGGCTAACAAGACTGGTTATATCAGTGAGCTCTGGGTTTGATTGAGAGGCCCTACCTCCAAGAATACAGTAGAAAAGCAATGAAGGATGATTTTTCATATCAACCTTGGGCCTTCATAAGTGCATATGCATGCACTCACATACAAATATACATGCACATATGCATAACATACACGAAAATGGACCAAAACATTAGATATATATATAGAACATGTTATAAGTCTTGTGTGCACAGGTAAATGAATGCTTATATCTATGTATATGCTCAAGGACAGCCCTGGGAAGGCAGGGAACATTCCAGCCTGATACCCCATGTCTGGGAATATTGGCTCAGATTGGCCTAGAACTCACAATCCTCCTGTTCTAGCCTCCCAAATGTTAGGATTATAGGCATGTGTCAACATACCTGGCATTATTTTTATTTTACAGGGGACAGCATCTCACTCTGTAGCCCAACCTTGCAATCCTCCTGTTTCAACATGCTCAGGTACCAGGCTATGAGGCTTAAAGTTACTGATTTTCTTTTACAGACATAGAATAATTTTAGTCTGGATTTGTGAGCTTGAAAAAAGTACTGTTTTTTAAAGGAAGATCTCATCCCATTTAAATTGTTGGGTTTCCTGGAATAAGACTGTAGAAATATGCCCTTTTCCTTTCTTATCCTGTCAGGTGAGTTTTCTCTTGACACTCGTCTTTCTGAAATGTGGTCAATTTGAAGATTCTATTTAGAAGGAAATTTTTCATTTTTTTCCTTTCTCTCCATCATATTTTCTATGTTTTTTTTTCATTTCTTTTAAAAAATATTTGCTTATCTATTTTGTGTGTGCAGTGTGCATATGGCGTGGGAGAGGAGGTGCATGTATGTGCCAGGCAGCACCCAGAGGAAGACATCCAGTGTATGCATCTACCACTCTCTCTATATGTGTGCATATGTGCACCTAAACTCTGGCCAAAGGCCAGCTGTGGAATGCAGCAGCTAACTCAAAATGTCTCCAATCGCTCCCCCACCCCCCACATCCACAAATTGCATTTCACTTAGAGAGGAAGCAAGCTCTGCCAATAATCACAGTTCAAGTGTCTTTGCCTGAGAGTGAGTGAGCTTCTCGGGCTTAATTGCTTCTGCAGGACCTTGGTGGTAAGAGCTCAGAAGTACGGTAAGTTACAGCCCCTCCAGGCCTCTCTGTCAGCTACCTGTCCAGAGACAGGGTTTAAGTCTTGTAGACGATGTTCTCTTCCCAACAACAAACACAAATGCTTACTATGTTACCTCGTCTCCAAGAAAATGAATGAGCCACCTTTCTATCTATCCTAGAAGTTTGAATGAGGGAGACTTTGGCAGCCATGTAGACCCTCCTGGTGTCTGAATAGGGGAAAAGTTAGTCACACAGGAACACATCAGACCAATAAGACTACAATTTGGCATTTAACCAGATACCACTGAGCTGGTAAAACACACAGACTTCATAGTATAAGAAAGGACAGCAAAATTCCCAACACTTACACACAAGAAACTTTAAAGGGGACAAGGCTGGATCAGCTTGAGACTATAAACTATCCAACCAGGGTCCTGGGGAGATGAGTCAGAGGGTAAAGCACTTGCTGTGCAATAGTAAGGACTGGATTTGGAGCCCCAGCACCCAGGTAAAAAACAGGCAGCTGTGATGGCCAGCTGTCATCCCAGCGCTCAGGAGGTGGACAGATCCCTGGGTGACCTGGCTGAACAGACTCAGTGGAATCGGGAGTTCTGGATACAGCAAGACTCTGTCTCACAAACGAAGTGTTGAATGATTGGGGAAGACCCTGGATGCCAGCTTCTATTCTCCACCCATGTGCCCATAGGGTGCATGAACACATTGGCTAACACACATGTGAACATGCACATATGTACAACATACAGACACAATCATGTAAAAATACTATCATTAGCAAACAGGAACACAATTGAACTTGTTATTTCAGTTTATATATCAATTAAATAGCATGGATGTTTTTGCTCTTCAGTAATGCATGCCAACGGGATCAGCAGTAACTAGTGTTTATGAGGGGCCAGCGCAGTGCAGGGAGGGAGGGAATGACAGTGACAAGCAGCTGGTGTGTTTTGCAGCTGTTAAACCTATCTGCTTCCCAGATCTGGAAGGCGAAGGTCACAGTGTCTATGCTGTAGAGTTGAGAAGATTCTAGGAGATAAGGTTTACAGAAACCATCCTCCAGGGCTGCTGTAAGCTGAGCGCGACTGCTTTCTCCAACACACATGCAATGGTTTGAAATGCGAAGTGCCCCCTACAAGTACACATGTCAAAGTGTTGGTTCCCAGCTGAGTGTCTATTTGGAAGGTTCTAGAAACTTAAAAGGGAGAGCCTGGTAGGAGAAGGCTATGTGTGTACTCCTGCATAGAAGGACAAAGCCCTTTATACTGCAGTCAGCTTCCATTTCCCCCTTGAGCCTCTCACTCATGCATGGCTAGAATGCAGACATGGTTGGTTGCAAGTGACACAGGTGTACTGTACCTAAATAGAAAAGGCCGACATGTTGAAAGTGACAGGGACAGAACTATCGGAAGGGAAGGTGTCTTCCCTGATGGCTTTGCTGTGAGGCAACATGAAGTAACAAGAGCCGTATTTCTTTAGCAAACTGCAGGATAGCCATTTCCCCCAAACTGGAGAAAACAAGAGGAGGAAGCAGCCCCAGCTTACTGTACAGAGGCTTCTGCAGGCCAGTGCCCAGTGGGGAAACTTGAACGGTGAGTGGCAGATCTCTGCAGGAACACAGCTACAGGGTACTGCACTAATATCTCCAGTCAGCTAGATTCTCACAGTGAACATCAGAGAAAACCCCTTGGGGTTCTGGCAAGGGGCAGAGAGGGTCTCCTAGTTTCCTTTCGGGTTGCTTTGATAAATTAACTTGACAAAAGCAACTTTGGGGAGAAAAGGTTTATTTGCATTTACATTTTGTTTTTGAGACCTGGAGCTGGCTGAGGAGGCTAGGCTGGCTACCCAATGAATTCCAGGAATGACGAGCCTTGCTGCCACGCCTGGGTTTTTATTGGCTCTGGGAATCAAGCTGAGGTCCTCAGGCTTGCACAGTGAACACTGCCCACTGTGCCACCTTCCCGGCCCTCCATTAGCTTTATATGTTGTCTACTTTTCTCATTAGAGACTTTATTGTATTGTTTAATATTGTTTTAAATTCCAGTTCTGATAATTCCATCATCCCTTCCATGTCCAATTTTGGCTTGAATATTTTCAGTCTCTTCCACTGTTTTTGTCTTTTGAAAGCCTTGCGTCCTTATTGCAGGCCAGACATGTGATCTAGAGGAAAACAATTCCAAATAGGCCTATGGTGACATGGTGGTAAGATGCGGGGCAGGGACGTCCTCTCTGAGCCTCCATCCACATCTCAGTGCTTTGTGAGCCTGTGACTCTAGTCTGCAAGCTTCCCAAATGCTTCTCATCCCCCACCTGCTTAACTGGAGCAAAACGGTTTTAAAAGAAAAGGGGTTGCGTATGTCTCTTCTTCAGCATGAAGGCTAGAACTGGCTAGAGCCCCGAGTAAGTCAGGCTGTGGTGGGTGTAGTGGAGGTGGAGGTGGTGGTGGTGGTGGTGGTGGAGGTGGTGGTGGTGGTGGAGGTGGTGGTGGTGGTGGTGGAGGAGGTGGTGGTGGTGGTGGTGGAGGAGGAGGTGGTGGTGGTGGAGGTGGTGGTGGTGGTGGTGGTGGTGGTGGTGGTGGAGGAGGAGGTGGTGGTGGTGGTGGTGGTGGTGGTGGAGGAGGAGGAGGTGGTGGTGGTGGTGGTGGTGGAGGAGGAGGAGGTGGTGGTGGTGGTGGTGGTGGTGGTGGTGGTGGTGGTGGAGGTGGTGGAGGTGGTGGTGGTGGTGGTGGTGGTGGTGGTGGTGGAGGTGGTGGTGGTGGTGGTGGTGGTGGTGGTGGTGGAGGTGGTGGAGGTGGTGGTGGTGGTGGTGGAGGAGGAGGAGGTGGTGGTGGTGGTGGTGGTGGAGGAGGAGGTGGTGGTGGTGGTGGAGGTGGTGGTGGTGGTGGAGGTGGTGGTGGTGGTGGTGGAGGAGGTGGTGGTGGTGGTGGTGGTGGTGGTGGTGGTGGAGGAGGTGGTGGTGGTGGAGGTGGTGGTGGTGGAGGAGGTGGTGGTGGTGGTGGTGGTGGTGGTGGTGGTAGTGGAGGAGGAGGTGGTGGTGAAGGTGGTGGAGGAGGTGGTGGTGGTGGAGGTGGTGGTGGTGGTGGTGGTGGTGGTGGTGGTGTGTGTGTGTGTGTGTATAGTAGTAGGAGGAGGAGGAGTTAGTAGGAGGAGGAGTTGTTGACAAGAGAAAGGCATAAGGGACTCTGAAGATAATGAAAATATTCTATTATCTTTGTTGTAATGACAAAACACTATGTACTTGTCAAACTTATGGAGATTCATATTTTAAGTTTGTGAATTTAATTTATGTAAGTTACAACTTTAATAAAACTTATGTGAGAAAAAGAAATGAAACAAAACAAGTGCAACACACTGATATGTAACAAAGTGCGCTTTGATAGCCATCACTTCCAACGTCAACGATAAAGCAGGACAAGGAAGAGACTGCTCTGCGGCTCACGAGCCCACGTGTGCTCGCCTGGGCGAGAGTGAGCCGGCCAACAGCTGAGCGTGGAGGAGGGAGGAGCGCATGAATGTGACATGCAGCTAAGGCTTTAGTGATAGTTGGTGGCTGGTACGAAGGGAAGGGTTAGTTTTCTTGGTCATTTTTCTCTGTCTTTTATTACATTTTCTAGTAGTTTCATTTATTTGAGACAGGGTCTCACTGTGTAGCCAGCCATGGCAAGCTGGAACCTGCTATGTAGAACAGGCCTGACCTAGAACTCAAAGACATCTGCCTGCCTCTGCCTCTCCAGTGCTGGGATTAAAGGTGTCCGCCACCATACCAGACTAGGACAGATGATTTTTAGCTCAGTGATTTGGTAATGGCCATTATTTGGTAATACTGGTAAAATTGTGGTAATAATTTGGTAATAATATGGAAAACCCATAAAATGGGCAGTCAAGAGTGAGCCTCGTTAAACTTCACAGACTTTGTGAGAAGGTGCTTTTCCAGAGTAGGTCATATGGATAAGGAGTGATGCTGGAATGCGGGACGCAGTAATGAAGGAGGCTGTTTCCTAGACAGATGTGCTACATGAGACTCTGTATGTTCGGCTTAACTTTGTTATGAACGTAAAACTGCCCTAAAAGAAGCATAACATTAAAAAAAAAAAACTATCCATACTTTAGTGTTCCCGTCTTCCTTGAGAGCATCCTGGGGCTCTTCTCACTAATACAACTCTTCATTCCCTCAGCAGTGAGATGGACACTGGCAGCAGGGCCCACAGTGCAAGCAAGCTTTGCCAGCCCCACCTACAGGCAAGACATTGAGAAAGGGCTCTCAAAGCTTCTGAACGCTGGAACCCCAAACTCACCCCGGAGCTAAGCCCAGAGTTCCAGAAAACTGGAGCAGACAGAGGAGACAGACTTTTCCCAGCAGCAGCAGAGGAGGGGCTGGGCCCCACAAAAGTAACTCTATTTTAAGAGACTCTGTTGTTCCAGAGAACAGCTGAGAGCTATTTTAAACACAGGCATGGCTGAGCGCAGGACCCAGGAGCCACACCTTGCTAACCAAACACTCAGATCTCCTCCTTGGAGCTGACGTGAAGCCTTGCTCTGTTGCCCAGGCTAGCCTTGGACTCGTCATACTCCTCCCCCTGCTAATCAAGTATATACCACCGCACTCAGGAATCACTGAATTCTTGCTATGAGTTGGTTTCTCCTAGGATTTAATACCACATTTCTTAACTTGCATTTCTATACTCCTGAACATATCTTAGAATTTAGAAACATTATGGGTATCCAGTGCTGCTGTTCTGCCCTTCTTCCCCTTTTTCTTTTAATTTTTTTTCTTTCTTTCTTCCTTCCTTCCTTTCTTTCTTTCTTTCTTTCTTTCTTTCTTTCTTCGTGTCTGCTCATACACACATGCATGTGAGCACTCACCCACACATGCACATTGAAGGTCATGACCTTAGCATGTCTTCCTCAATCACCTCTCTATCTGACCTTTGCAGACAGGGTCTCTTACTGAAACTACAGCTTGTCATTTTGGCTAGGCCGGCTAGCCAGTGTCTCCATACCCTTAGCCCTGGGGGCGAAGATGTATGCACGGCTTGGGTGCTGGGGATCCAAACTTGGGTCCTCATGCTCGCATTATACATGATGCAGTGAATCATCAATGCAAACCATTCTGCCTTTTAAAAATTAATAGTCTTCTAAGCTGGCACACAGGTAGTGAAAAAAACATTAACAAACACAGTTATGGATCCCACAGCCTACAAAATAATCTCTTTTTTCTTTCTCCCATCCTTCCTGGGAATTGCATTTGTCCACACCTTCCCTCAGGTGCCAGGACTTGTTCCTATAACTCTGGTCCTCCAACTCTAGACTTCTGTTTGCCATCTTTGAGCTTCTCTGCCTGAATCTATTTGCCTGGGGCCAAAAGATGTTCCATTGCTGTCAGCCATGTCTCCCTAGCCCAATTCAGAGAATTCTGACATCCTCATGTGGCATATGACACAGCTTCCCTTTGTGTCGCTGAGTTTCCTACAAGTTCTATCTTACTTTTTCACCCAAAGCTGTGGGTTATCCTGAGGTTAGAAGGCAAGGATGCACACGATTGGTGTACAGAGTCTATGTTCAAACTACTGGCTGGGAAATCCACAGAGGTCACATAGAGGTACATGTCGTCCATTCAGAAGCCAAGTGTCCCTTTCTTTTTATCTCCAGTCTCAGGATTTATATTGTTGGGGGGTGATTAAAGAATTAACATTCAGCCTACAGGGTCCAGTTAGTGTCGAGTGCATGTGTTTATGACTACCTGGGATTGTATGTGTATGTGTTGTAAAAATAATTTTAAAGAAAGCGGTCCTGAATTTGAGAGGGGGTTGGGAGGAGGGACAGAGAGGAGAGGAACTTATGTCAATACAGTACTCAGGTATGAAGGTCTAAAAAAATAAAAGTATATGCTAATAAAAATGAATTAATATACAGTAGTTCCTTCAGAGACTATGCCGTTGCACATCTTCCTGAATAACCACTAGTAAGCGTGAAAATCTGAATAGTAATGCCCACGGGGAAGGGGGGTGGGGTGGTGGTGGAGGGGGGTGATCTCTGATACCGCAAGAGTGCCCCGGGGGAGTTCACAAGAGCTCTCAATTAGGGTGTTTTCAGGGGTCAGTATATGTTTACAAGCTCTTTACACGTTCACATGGCTTTGGATGACACGGTTGATTCCCAGAAAGAGGTGGCAAACCTAGTTTTCAGAGAAAGAACTGGAACGTGGGCAAAGGGAGGCGAATGTGGGATGGAATGCCCCACACCTGTTGCAACATCGTGAAATAAAATTCAGAACAGAAGTAAATTAACGATTAGAGAGAAAACAGGAAAACCTAGCACAGGCCAGGAACCTCTGTCCTCAGCATTTGATGTCCCAGCTGAATCTGCCTGCGACGTTCTGATCTGGCTAAGGCTGGCACTACAGTCATCATCATCCTCACCCCGCCCCCCCCCCCCCCGGCCCCCGACACTGGCCCTGCTCAGGCAAGACTTCAGGAGGGTGTAGGCGGTTGCCCGGTTTACTCTTTGGCTCATGCCCAGCACTCAGCAGTGTTCCAGGACTGAGGCGAGAGGGGGTGGGAGGTGCTCAGGAAACACCTGTCGGTTAATGAGGCACTTGCTATGCAGAAGGCACTGTTTTAAGTGCTTTACCTGGATTCATTCATTTAATCCTCACAGCTCAAGGACTTACCCCGGTTTTATGATGAGAAAATTGAGGCACTGACAAGTTCATGGGGTTTACTGGTCCAGCTTTTCCCTGACTTAAGATTTAACCCGAGGAGCACTGAAGTAAGTGCTGAGCTGGGCTCCCACTGAGCTCACTAAAGGGATCAAGCAGCAGCCGAAAACTCTACAGTCTACAAAGTCCAAGTTCTTCAGAAACTTCCCTTTCCCCGATGAGGAGGGCATCTGCCATCTGGCCCAGCAGAAGGCACGGGCTGCTGTAAGCCACGATGGAAGACCCTTCCGAGAATGACCATGACCATGAGGTTTCAAGACTCAGACTAGGGGTCTAGGAAGTATAATATTTTCTTTTATTCTTGAGAAATTGTCATGGCCATTCTAACACAGTCAGGATCCAGATTTCATAGGGACTACAAAAGCAGAGGGAGACTGCAGACATCTGAAGGCTACCAACTTGTGGAAGGTTTCACAGAATCTAAAAAGGTTCAGGCTTGGTGGCCAGCTTGGGCTACACAGTGAGACACTATATTATCAAATAGAATGAGAGAGGGGGGAGGGGCGGGGAAGGGGAGGTAATACTTGTTGCCACATGCCATGGTGATACAAGCCTGGAATCCCAGCTCTCTTGGGAGGCTGTGACAGGAGGATTGCAGTAGGTTCAAGTCTTGTTTAAGGTATTTTATCTATTTATCCAGCCAGCCACCTATCTGTCATTCTGTTGTGATCAGGAACCATGATAGGAGGCTCACCCCACTGGAAAACACTGAGAACAGCTGGCCCAAGTCACCTCACATGGCCAATCCTCCATGTTTTCGCTCAGTGTGGTGAGGTGCTACTTAAGGCATTACTCTTCCCTGGTACATTTTCCCAGGCAAAGCATTACTCAGCCTGGTTCCTCTCCGTTCCTACTGCTGGTCCTTAGGAAGTAGCTGGGCTGCATTAGGAAAAACACCTTGGGGAGGACTTCACAGTGAGACTTTCTCAGCGGAGCCAATAACAACTGACAGGTACAGTTTTTGTTTGGCTCGTGTACATGATACAGCCCAAGCTGGACTGTGTCTATCCCACGGCCCTAAGGGACATGACTATGGAGAAAGAGCCGACTGGGTCAATATAAGCAGGGGACAGGGTTACAAGAGAGACAGTGGTGTGTGAATTCAGGACAGCGTGTGAAGAGGAAGCAGGAGTATAGTTACCAGTGAACAAGAAGCCTCCCAGAATGCAACGCTGCGAGTTCATCCTGAACTTGGGCCACCAGCCTGTGCTCCACTGCTGTGGCAGCCCTAGCCCACTAAGTCAGACATGAACAGATAGCACACACACTGACGGACACCCCCCACCTCTCTTTGAGACTGCTTGAGAACAAAGACCTTAGCCTGCACAACTCAGACCTTCCCATTTCAAAATGATTTCAGATGATTATCACAGGTCAAAAGGTGCTAAACAAAGAACCATAGCATTTCATAAACACAGGCTTCAGATTCTTCCAGTGACTTACTCAGCTTCTCAGGCCTGCTTGCTTCTCTGTAGGAGAGAATGACAGCTCCCTCATCCAGAAGTGGCCAGTGCAGCAGCTGACAGAAACTACAATTCTGCCAGCTTCCCTGACTGAGAAGTGTGAGCATAGAGCTACTCCCAAAACACTTCTCAGGACCACAGGAGGGCAGAGGTCAAAAGCAGACACAGTATAGCCTTTGTTCTGAGCACAGACCTGCCACACTCTCTTGTCTTGTCTGCCAAAGATGACGTAATGATCAACAGTATGCTTTTGGATTCTAGAAAAACAGAGAGCCTCTCCTGAGGTCCCTCCATCTAGAATCTCGCCTAGGCTAAAGACATCACTAGCAGAAGACAGATTTTCTAATTAATATTTATAGAATGACAACTTTGGTTCCTTGCCAAAGATGCTAAGCTGAAATCATCTAGTGCCCATGTGTCCTCAGAGCTGCCTCTAAATAGCAAAGTTTTGACTCCTGTTCCTTAGGCAGGAGTTGAGCAGAGGCGGGAGGGCAACCTCTGCTCTTTCTGTCCTCTTGCAAGATTCCTGAAGGGGGGAGGGGCACTGGGCTATCTTATGACTCAGGCTTGTTGGATATGAGGGCATCAGGACAAAGCATGTAAGCCCCATGGTCCTTGCACCATCAGTGACACTCCCAGATGCTGGGATGGTTTAGTACTTGCATGCTTCCACATTCTTCACAATGAAACTCTCTCAAAGTAAATGCCTTGGGGAAAGTTGGGAGAAAATGGGGCAAGAGAGGGCTTTGTGATCACTCTTAGGAAATACCCCAGGGTAATGACCTCCTGTCCTGTGGGAAACCAGAAGTGGTGGAGGAGGAAAGGGGGAAGCCTGAGTCATGTTTCTTGACATGTGACAGACAGGTCTTGAAATAGAAAGCCATAGGTTTCCAGTCTCAGGGGTATCACCTTCAAATATGTCAACGTTCTTAGGGTGGATCAGTTTTCCCAACTGCTGAGACCCTGCTGTGAGGCGAGGTCCTAAGCAAAACACAAGCCCTGACTGGGAGCCTTTGAGGAGGCAGGAGCCTTGAGGAGTTCAAAGGCAAGGCCGGCCAGTGGCCTGCACCTTCAAGAGCCACAGGGGTGAAAGGTTACTAAAGCAGGAGCCACTGACCAATAAAATTATGTTTGCCCAACTCTCTCAACAAAGAGACTAGAGACTGCATTCTGCCTGCTCAGTTTTCGGAGTCATGACTCCTCTGACGCCCACTGCTCTCCAGGCCAGATAGGGAGCTTCTTCAGGGCCCAGCAGCAGCTGACTGGCCTTCTCTCCTGGCTGGCTTCATAAAAGAGCTGAAAGGTGCACTGGAAACCTTTAATCAAGGTCTGTCATCAAAAATAAACAAATAAGAGTACAACTTGGGTCAACCAGCTATAAAGGAATCTGCCTGGGGTGAGATTTCCCGTGTTTGCTATGCTAAAGCCGGGAGAAAGAAAGCATGCATTTGTTTGACTAGAGAAGGTAAATATAAAACAAGCCTTATTCCAACCAGGCCCACTTGAAAGGCCTGGCCCTGTTAATTAAAACACCACACACACACACACACACACACACACACACACACACACACACACACACACACATACACACACACACACACCATGCAAACCTACTCTGAGAGCACAGCTGAAAGCTCACTCACCCCGCAAAGCTACCACACTGGCATGGGGCCCTCTCTCGGGCTTTCTGTAGGGACAGCTGCAGACAGGGGCAGGGAGCTATTACTCTTGGGCAGGTTCTTTTATTGGTATGGACGTGAACTCAGCAGTCAGGGTGCTCCTGCTGCCCTTTCCACTGTAACACACATTCCAAGAAGAAAGATGGAGTCAGCAGTCTTCCTGATAGAGCCCCAGATCCTCTCTGAACTGCTGCTGGAGGCTTGAGAGCCAGCCCTGCTCCCTTTCTGATCAAGTCTTGCCGGGCACATTCTGCTGGGGATCCAAAAGCAAAGGCCCTGCTCCTTGCCCCATAGCAGGACTCTGAGCACAGTGTTGTGTTGGTGGCTCTGTTTTTGCCCTACCCTTTGTCACTGAGTGAGCAGGGGTGATTGTGGCCCATTACATAAGGGCCTCGAGATCTGCCTATGGCACATTATAGAGAGACCTCTCAAGAGGCCCTAGTGCCCAAGCCCAGAAAGCTCTTCACAGTGGTTCTGAGCCCTCCCTCCTGCACCTTATCCTTAAAAATCCCTTTAGCAACTAAGTAGAAAACAAAGGTCTTTTTCTCTGGTGTTTCTTAAGATTCCAAAGATGACACCTGTGGCCATGCACTATGGCAGTTTGCCCAGAGCTTGCTAGAGAAGCAGATCTGGGGAAATAGTCTCAGCTGAAGAGAGCAGAGCATATGCAGTCAGGCCCGTTGTCCACACGCTGCACCACAGTCTTCTCAGATGCCACACCGCCACATTCAACCCTTATCTACAGCTCAAAGCCACAAGCAAAGCTCAAGGATATTTCTAGAATACAAGTGATAGCTGTGCAAGCACCTCAAGGCCTGATCCAATTAGGCTGAAATTCAGATTCACCTTAATATAAATGTGGACTTTAAACATGTAAAAAGAAAATACTATTCCTTCCAGTAAAAACCACTAGGACCTGAAAGGTTACCAGTAAAGCACAATGTCACTACTAATGTCCTTACAGACATGAACAGTGAGCACACAGTTAGGTTATGGGGCTGGGGAACTGAAGCCATGGCCCCGTGCATGTTAGGTAAGCACATTTCTACTAAGCAGCTTGCCACCCTGTATGTACATGTTCAAATGTAACAAATTAGCCCGTAAGTGTCCATAAGCAAGAACACTACTACATTGCCAGGAACGGTTTACAGAGAGCTACACTGTCACCACCACTGGACTTATTCAGTATTAGCAGATTTTAAGTGACAATAATAAAATAAATGCATATAATCATTGCCTTATGCTCCAAAAATCCAAACCCAGGATCATAAGATGAATCACACAATTATAAAATTATAAATTACATCATCCCCAAATAACTATATAACTTTAAGTTCTCTAAGCACTTGCAATGCTGAGAGAGACAGTTCATGTCCGTATGTAATACTTGATCTTGGCATTTGTAACTACAGAAAGGAATCCTTTACAACGGTTGTCAAAGATGGCAGCATATTAAGCATCATTATGCCATGTTGCGTAAAAAGCCAAGACAGCTTATTTTACAAATCAGTTTAACGCTTACTGAAGACTTGAAAACATACCAAACATTACATTTGACCACCGACAAAGTATCATTTTATAAGCCTAGATATTTTTGTAAGCGGTTGTATAATAACTTCACAAAACGTACAATGACATGTCCTGTAAAGGAGTTCTCAGAAATTTGATAAACAGGCTCACCCTGTGGAAACACCAGCACAAAAACTAAGACAATTCTTACTCAGGCTGCAAATTAATGTGTATACTTTTACTAGAGGGGCCAGTCCCTGGAGCCGGGCCTCATGGTGGGGACTCGTCATGCGGGATTAACTTTAGCTTAGTATGTGGTTAGCGTTAGACAGTTTCCTGCTGATGCCTAAGAAGGAAACAGTAGCTACTTGGTTCTCCCTGAACTCCTAGAAAGGAGCCCTCGAAAGGGCTCAACAACACATTTACGACTTCACACTTACATTATTCAGTGTGGTCAGAATTACAGTATAAGAAGGGGCTGCAGAGATGAAACCGGGATAAATGGCACTTAATACACTTGCAGAAGATCCAACTTTGTTCCATGCACCCACAGCGTGTAACTCTGGTTCCAGGGATCCAACGCCTTCTCTGACCTCCGAAGGCACCAGGTATTCACATGGTACACAGACACACGCAGGCAAAATTTCCATACACATAAAAGAAAATGACTCTAGAAAATGTGAAAGAATGATGTAGGGCTATTATACCCACTTCATTATCTCAGGTTACAGGACATCGGTTTGTCAACTGGAAATAGCGAAAAGGCAATTCTACCACTTGGGAGTCTGAGACGCTCTGGTTTAGTTGTCTTTTCATTTTGTCCGTCGTCATTCTCCCTTAAGGACCAGTGCTTTCGTTGTTTACTCAACCCTATGTTACAGCTGCATACGTCAGGCTGAGTACCTCACCACAAATACGCCTTGCTTTTTGTCTCAACCTCAAGCTAAATGACTCTTTTAAACTGCACAGGTTTGTAAAACTGTTCATACTCAAAACTACTAGAAAAAGGAAAATTAATGTTTCTGACAGAAAGGGGTTACAGGGCAGTTAAAAAAAATATGTCCACTGACTTTGCTGATCACCACCAACTTCCTCCTAAGGCTCTATGGGAAGAGCAGAGAGGACAGGACACCCCCACCCCCGCATGGCAAGGCTGGTTAGGAGGGGAGGAGAGGAGGGGGGAAGGATGCTAGAGCTCAGATGCCTGGAAAAGCATTCTGGGCAGGAGATGCCAAAGATTTTGAAGCTCCCATCAAGCCACTGGCCTCAATCCAGGTAATGGCTTTTCCTTCCCTTAGTTGCTGGCCGCAAGCATTTTCCAGCACAGAAAGAAAGGGAAGTGGAAAAGGTGAGGAAGGGGCAGCTTCCAATCTACTCAATCTGTGCAAGAACAGAAGGCTCAGGCATTGATGGACCAGGGGCCTCTACAAAGCATTCTGGGAGGATTGCTGAGGATGGGGACTAAAGGGCAGAGAAGCAGACTCAGCAAAGGCCCCTTTAACTGTAATAACAGCAAAGCTGCAGACACAAAGACTGCAGGCTGGAGCTGCCCTCTGGGCTTGCCTACCTCCTGCTAGGAAGGCAAGCTGCGCAGGGGAGAGCATTTGTCAGCACAGGGTTAAAGAAAGAAGCCCCTTGGAAGCCCGGGTCTATCCTAGCCTCCTCTTGGCTTCCTCCCTACCAACGGCCAACAGTGAGGTCAGACCCACAGAGGTTAATGACCCGCTAGCCTCCTTTCCCCGCCAGCTCACCACGGCACTACCCAATGTCTTCTGCCTGGCACTGTTCTTCAGTTTTAATATCAAAATTTTCACACGCCTGCTTGAGCTCCTGGACTCAGCAGAAAGGGCCATATAGCTGTCAGCAAACTGATAAGAATTTTCAAATGACTCCAGTGGGCCTCTTTATAGAGAAGAGCCAAAGCAGCCCATAAAGCGAGAGGGCAGGGGCCACGGAGGCCAGCCGCTCACACAGCTTCACCATGGCACTAAAATGAGCCTCAGATTTATGGGATGTTTCAGTCCCTGGCCCAAATCATCAGGGGCTGAGGCTCGTCTTTGCTCTCCAGTGGGACTTCAAATGTGAGATAGAACTGGCCAGGCAAGAAAGGGGTGGGGGTGGGAAAGGAGGCTGAGAGACCGGGGGTGGGGAGATGGGGAGGGGTGGGGGTGGGGAGAGGCTGGCGGGGGGGGGGGGGGGGGAGCAGAAAGTAGAGAAAAATCCCATCCTAAACCACATTCTTTCCAGTGGGATGTGAACAACTACTGTTTCTGACAGCATGTGACAGTCCCTTGCCTGTAGCTCACAGCTGTCCACTACCTAGATGTTAATTGGATTTTAATTTTCCTCTGATTGTTTATTTTGTTTTTAATTTTTTAGTCCCCTCCCCTCAAAAATGAATAAAACTCATGACTCGGCAGAGCAGAGATGAGAAGATGAAGGAAGGGGAGACTCAGTAAGAAACGGCTCCACTGAAAAGGGGGAAGTCATAAAAGTGGACACAAACAAAAAGGCCTGCTAAGGAGGCAGTGATGCTTATCTCCCTGTAGTACTGTTGATCTTGAAGAAGAACAGAGGTGAATGCCTCCACACCAAGACACGCAGGGAGTGCACCCGAGCCCACAGTTCTCCATTCTGTTTCAAGTTTCCAAGCCCAGAAGCAAATGCATAATACATCCGCACGCTAACTCACTGTGGTTCCTGAAGACCACGCTCCTTACCAGGGGCACTTGCCCAGACTCAGATGCAGACCCCAGGGAGTTCCTGAATGGCCACCAGCACGGAGCTGGGAGCAGAACCCACATGCTTTAAATCTCATCCGGTGGATGGGAGCTCTAGGCAGTCTACCCAGCCCAGGTTCAGACTAGAAAAGAGCAGCTTGGAAAGCTGAGTAACTGGCCCGCAACCACAGAGTCCATCAACAGATAACCGAGGTGAGGATCTAAATTCAGGTCCCGCCAACTCACAAGCCCGGAGATTCCCACTACCACATTTTAAAAGCTTTTTTTTGCTTAGGACTCACAGTTAAAACATACAAACATGCTTTCTATGGCAAGTTAAGGCAGACTTTTTTTTTTTTTAACTTTTCTGTGCTAAGGATTGAGCATAGGGCCTTGTGTGTGCTAGGCAAGAGCTCTGCCTCTGAGCTATACCTCCACCCAAAAGCTCAAGACATAAGCTGATTCTCCAGGAAATAATTACCTTCCCCATATAACACTCTTGATAGTTTCCTATTCTCTTAAAAAAAAAAAAATAGCTGCCAGTTGTGACCCACTGGATTGACCTCAGCTCACCCCGGGCTGGAAAACACTGCCGTATATCACATTAAAAACAAAAAGCAAAATACCAGACTAGACGCCGTGAGACCTGGGTTCCAGTACTCTGGCTCTCAGCTGTGTCTTCAAGGTTATCAGGGCCCCAGGCCTCACCGGTCATTGGTGAAATCTGAGGAACGCCTGGATAATTTCCAAGACTGGAGTTTTACAAAACCTCCTCAGTTACCTAGCCTGCCCTTTTCTCTCATAGGCCAATCTTCTCCAAGAGTTTTCCACTCCTTCCTTCTAACTCACTCTGAAGCTCTCAGCTGCTGGACACTGAGAGCCAGTCCTAGCCTGGGACGCTTTACCTGGCTCCCACTTATCTCCCAGATCTCCAGTGGAGGACAACGCAGCTCCTCTCCTTTTCTCCACCACACTGTCCAGTGGCGAAACCTCTTTTTCTCCTGGCCTGCTCTCCTCCGGGAGCCATTCTCATTGGCCCTCAGGGCAACTGGCCTGTGGCTTCTCATTACTGTTGACACTGGTACCAGTACCTTGAGTTCCCCTGTGACAAAAGAGGCTGCACTCCTACACAATGCCTTCTTTTACTCTCCTTTAGTGTGCCAACACAAAGCTAGGAACAAAGTCTGTGCTGAGGTTATGTGCATCTGAAGACTGGGGTGATGATGGTTAAGTGAGTAAAGTGACGGCTGTACAAATGTAGGGACCGGAGTCTGGATCCCCAGCACCCATGTAGGAGGTAGCGCATGGTGATACAGGCCTGTGACCACAGTGCTAGGGATTGGGTGGGAAGGAGGGGCAAAGTCAAGGGGAGCTCTGGGACTTGCTGGCCAGGCAGAAGAGCCAATTAGTGAGCACTGAGTTCAGTGAGAGACCCTGTCTCAGACAAATAAGAGGGACAGTGATATCAGAAGACATCAGATGCCAACTTCTGACCTCTACATGCATGTGCAGACACATGCACATCAACAACAACAACAAAAAAAAAAACCCACTACACACATATAGTATTCACCCACACAGTATGCATAAATTCATTTAATAGTTAAGTGAAATTCTATAGAAAATCCAAAGCAATGAAGGGGCACTGGCATCACAGCAGGCTAGTCGAGCTGTGACACTGCCCGGTTATGCTCACCTGGACAAGACATACCAAGGCTGCCAGAGGACACAACTTTATGGTCTCTCCATCTGGACCTCGAGGATTTAAACCTCAGAAGCTATACCAAACAACTGCAAATCAGTCCAAACCTTAAAGACAGGAAAATTTATTTACAAGCCCCAGTGCACTATAAATCTGAGACAGTTCTATTAAAATGCTTTTCTTGGCTTCCCATCAGATACTTGGTAAAAGTCTTTTTCCAACAAGGTTCCTAATACCAAAGTTTCAAAAAAAAAAAAGTTTAACATACACACAGAGAAATGTTCTTCCTTAAGATACCGATTAAACCAGCCCTTATTTACCCTGCTTTAAACAACTGCACAGACCCTCACAGTGTGGGGTTATATACACGGGGAAACTCAAACACAGAGTACACAGTACTACTGAAAAAACATGCATTGAAAATCTCCCCCAAGTGGTAACCCTCAGCGAGGCTGTACCATTGGCCTCTGAGTATCAGAACTCACTTCTCCTTTCAAGAGAAGAATTCCAGCCCAGAAAGTGTCCCCTCTGGGGGGAAGTGGCACAGTAGCGTTTTTCTTCTCTGGTGGTGCTGGGGTCTAAAATCAGGGCCTCATGCACGTGAGGCAAGTGCTGCACTGCCAGCCCCAGGCTTTTTAAAAGCATGCTGGAAAGCCGGGCTGAGGAAGACAGCAGAGTGGCCTCTCAGAACTGAAGGGAAATAGTTTGTGTATGTGCATGTTTGCATGTGTGTGTGTGTGTGTGTGTGTGTGTAGTTCAAAAAGTATGATACAGTAATTAATGTATTACGTGTGTGTGTGCATGAGAGAATGTTAGTATGTGAGTGTGTGTAATTCTAAGAGTATAATCTACTAATTTATTTATTACATGCATGTGTGTGTGTGCTTCCAAGAGTATACTCTACTAATTTAGTACGTGTATGTGTGTGTGTGTGTGTGTGTGTGTGTATAGTCCCAAGAGTATAATTTAATTTATTACATATGTACATGTGTGAGAGTATGTGTAGTTTCGAGAGTATAACCTACCAATTTATTTATTATATGTGTACATGTGTGTTGAGTATGTGTGAAGTTCCAAGATTATAATTTACTTGTTTATTTAGCACGTGTGAATGTGTGTGTGTGACACTTGTGTGTGCGTGTGTGTAGTGTGTAGTGTGTGTTGACACATGTGTGCGACACAGCTAGTATATGGAGGTCACAGGACTACATGTAGGAATTGGTGCCCCTCTCCACCATGTAGGTTCCAGGGATTGAACTGGGGTCGTCAGGATGGCACAACAAGCTCCTTTGCCTCTGTGCCATTTCGGGCCTTATCTTGTGTCCATAAAAAAATTCTCCATTTCACAGTTGGTGGAGAGGGGTAAAAATGACATGAATTACAGAACCGATCCCAGAAATTAGAAGTAACACCCTTTCCTCCGAATGTATTTCCAGGGGTGTCCAGCTTAACCTATCTCAAGCAACCACTTGGGGAGAAGGCTAGTGAGGTGACAGGAAGTCAGATTGATGGGCTGGAAATGCAGCCTGATTTCACCACAGCCCAGGCCAAATGGCCCTGGGGTCTGAGTGCATTTGTGGCAGAACAGCCTACCTCGGGCTCTGTGGTCTTTGAAGATCACTGCAGGTAAAAAAGCTGACCCTTCTAACAGCCTATCTCCCTCGTGTGGAAAGAATCTGCTTTGTAAACTGTGGGATGCTGAGGTGGGGGTGAGAGAGAAATGGGCACAGACTGCCATATAACCACTGGGGACAAAGACACAGGGGCTCAGGGGCTGAGATGTCTAGACACCATGAGGGAATCACGGAACACTTTTATAAATGAAGGCTGAAGGGTCTGGAGAGATGGCTCAGCAGTTAATTCCCTGAACCCACATGGTGGCTCACAACTGTCTGTAACTCCAGATCTAGGGGATCTGACACCCTCCTCTAGTTTCTGTGGGCACCAGGCACTCAGGTGGTGCACAGACATAACATGCAAGCAAAGCACTCCCACTACACATAAAATAAAAATAAGGACATTTAAACAAATAAGAACTTAAGTATTCCAAACAAAACCTTGTAAGACATAGATGATCCAGTATTTTAAAAGTTATATATGCTTAACAGGCTAAACTTTAACGTAAGGACTTGAGGCTTTCATTAATAACAGCTTTGGGGGAATGGTACACAAATTGATATCAAGACTGAGAATGCAGGCCATGAAAAAGCAAACCAAAGGCACTATGTCCCAAAGAGCCACACCATCATTTCTGTACGGAAGCCTGCAAGACTTCTGAGCTTGTGTCTGCTATGTTGAGAGTTCTAACCCATCTCAGAGACTCATTTGTGTCATTGTCCTCCCAGTCAAGGTTGTGGTATCTAAACTGCTATAGCTATGGAAACCAAATATTGGGATTCAATGAGAGGAGTCTAAATAAGGCAAGACAAGAGCGCCCTCAAGGAGCTCAAGAAGCACATGAGCATGGGCAAGGGGCACAGGGTTCTGGCCCGTGGCCTCTCATGCTCGGTCTGAACCCCTTGCTATAGGCAGAGGTACTGGACCCCCAGGCTTATTTGCCAAACAGTGGTCTATCTTTTCCCTTTTCAGCTTCTCTGCAGCACAGCTATGTGGTGCGTTTACTAGGCAACCACAAAGGTACATGAGATTCAACAGACCAGAAACACACAGCTTAACTTTTCCTGAGTGATAGTGACTAGAGGGAAGACAAGATGTTAACGTCTCTGCCACCTCCAAGGCCCCTGGTCAACTGAGTACAAAGGAGAGTTCAAAGGCGAGCCAGGCTCCTGTCTTCCACCTCCTAGTGTTGCTAGGGTTAAAGGTCAGCAGTGGTGGAGCCACTGACCAATAAAACAGTGTTTGGGGATTCTGCTCAACAGATAAACTGGGGGTTCACTTACACCTTTCCCTCTTCACACAAACATTTCTACTGAGCCAGTCCAGCGTCTCCCCAGCCTTCCGAGACAGGAGACGGCATACGACCTCTTATGCTTCAGGGGAGACTGGGGCCTCTGCCAGTCTCTGCAGAGAAACAATCAGCTACAGATTTCCTCCTGCGCCATCTCCCAGCCAGGCTGCCCTGCAGCCACAGCCTGAGTGCCATCCTCTCCAACCGAGCTTAGTGTACTCTGGAACTGACACCATCTTCCCAACCAGCTCTGAGGGTAAACACTGAACCCCAAGATGACCTTTGCCCTTGCAGGCAGAGTCAGATCCTTACTACTGCCCACAGTCTGTCCCTGAAAAAACAATTAGGGCTCCAATCAATCAATTAACTAGCTAATTAGCACACAGGACAATAAAAGTCCAACTGAGACCCAGCTACTACAGCTGTCACATCTACTAACTGAAGGGACTGCTGTTAACATCCCTCCTCATGCCTGTAAGTTGCAGTTAGACGTCCCAAGGCTGTGTGCTCACACTGCTCACAGGGGCCTTTCCAGAACTATCTGCCAGAGACACTTTTCTTTGTTATGTTCTTCTTTGTGACTTCTGGCTTCATGGCTCTGGCCCTGCCCCCAGGCATGGCTGCATTATGCCTCTCTCCATTAGGACAACTGAACTCCCAGTTAGGATGATGGTGATGAGTGTACCAAACACTCAGATCATAGACTTTTTTTTTTTTTAGTTTTAATTAACGTCCTTCGCGTGTGTGTGTGTGTGTGTGTGTGTGTGTGTGTGTGTGTGTGTGTGTGTGTGTGTGTGTCCTTTGGCCATGTCTTTTGAGCCGCAAGCAGCTCCTGGCATTTGGAATTTCTCACAGATTTAAATCCATGACAGGAAAATTAGTCACTTTAAAGTGGATGGGGACCCCTGCTGGTGACAACTGTCCCTGCAGTCCATTAGGCTCTTGCTCCGATTGTCTCAGGATGATGACTAGGCCCTGGGGTCAGTTCACACTGACCTCTCTCACCTGGAGATACCAGGCTCAGTGATTCCAGGTGCAACTGGTTTTCTCCAAAAGGTGTATGCCTAGATCACAAAAAATTCCCAAAGCTGAGCTCCCAGGAAGGATTTCCTCAGGTGTATGAGCAGTTTTAGTGCTCCAGCCAAGGTCAAGCTCAATGGGCAGTTGTAAGCAGAAGACAAAGGAAAGCATGTGGGGTTACAGAGCAAGAGCAACACCCTGACACACATTGGTGAGTTCCCCAGAGACCCATATGGAAAGGCTGGGCCCTCAGATGGGGCCACTGGGAAGCACTGGGACCTGAAAGAGGTGAAGCCAAGTGAGGGGTCCTCAGGCCAGTGGGCATGCCCTCAAACGAGGCTATGGGGCTCATCCCCCTTGTTCTCTCAAGACCACTCACCCCAGCACCCCACATTAGCACCGTAGGCCAAACCAGTGAGCTGACAGCCATCAGACGTGAGCCTCCAAGCTTTTTTCTTTCGAAGCTCACTGCCTCCAGTACTTTTTTATAGAGACACGACACTAACACCCTCCAACTGAGAGATGACATAGCCTCAGCAGAACTAACGGTGCTCAACTAAGCCTGATTGTCCAACCCAAGAAAGCCATCTGGCAATGCCAAGAGACACTGGTAGTTGCTACAACTTGTAGGAGGGGCAGGTGCTACTGGCTTCTAATCAGAGTTCCATTTTGCAGCCTTTATAGCAAGCTGGAAATTATTTCAAGCATGTTAAATTGGGACCAGTCCAGTTCAGAAATGTCAAACTGGGGGGACAAAAGAGAACACTTGGGAAACACAAAACCTGAGGAAAGGCAGGCAGGCAGGCACTTCCGAGAGCAGTTCCAACTAAAGGAACACCAGGAAGCAGGGGACAGTGAGAGACGAGGCAAGGGAGCCCCAGAGCCGGTGTGATGGAAGGGGCGCACCAGCAGAGGGCACCGCTATGATCAATGCTGGATGGGAGACCAATGTTCCTGCCAGAGACAGGACTTCCCTGAGTTGCTCAATGGCTGCCTAGAACAGGAAGGGCAACTGTGCTAAGCTCTTCATTCCACAGATGACAAAATGAAAGCCCAGAACAGCTCAGTGCCTAGGATGGTCACACAATTAGTATGGACAGGCACCGGGCTCAGACCCAACCTTCATACTCAAAAACCAGCAAGCAGTGTGCTTTACACACCTTTCATTCATTCCGTCTCAGCTGCCGCAGGGACTCCGAGCCTGCCACTGACAACTGACTGGAAGCCAGGTGTGTCCCAGGCAAGCACTCCCACCCCTGATCCTGCAGAGCAACCAAGCCAATTTTTGGGCTGTCAAGAGGCACTCTGTTCCCACACACAAGTGACCCCTCTATCAGCATGGGGCTGGTGGGGCAGAGGAGAAGGGACAGAATGCGCTCAATCTCCCCAGGCCTGGCTTCTCCCGAACATTCCTATGGGAGAATCTTGTGTGAGGTGCAATCTTATGTAGTGCTTGATTCTATAATTAATCTAGTAAACAAAGATTCCATTAACCAGGTCGTGGAGGCACATGCCATCAGTCCCAGCACACTAGAGGCAGAGGTGGGTGGATCTGTGAGGACCCAAGCCAGTCTGTCCTACAGAGTGAGATTCTATCAAAAATTTAAAGCAAGTAAGTTTTTTTTAAAGTGATACAAAGAACATACCCCGACTCTTCAAGGGTCAGTCTCCCCCCAATGCTACAGGTTTATGGTGAAGATCTGGCAATCTCCAGACTAGTTCTCAGATTTGCAAAGCTCAGATGAGGTCAGTGGTGAACAGCAGGAAGCTCAGAGCCTCCCCGCTCAGAACCTCCCAGCAAACCAGCATGAAGGCTATCAGCATCTGGAGCCTGCAATCTGTTCTCTATCTGGGATGGCACAAAGTTCTTCAGAAGGGCCTTCCAGGGCCCACAGGAGGCACATTCTAGCCTAAGAGTGCAGGCTGGCATCCACCCAGGAGATCTAAGAACCTCCTGGCCAATCACAGTGTGAAAAAGTGCTTAGTGTCACTGATGCTTCAGGGCCTGTACTAAAGGCCTGATGATCCCTGATCAGCAGTGGCAGCATGGTGGCGGGAGGTGGGTGGGGGGATCCAAGCGTTTAGAAGGGGGGTCATGGGGATGAACCCTTGAAGGACATGGTGGGACTCTGGCCCCTTCTCTCCTCTCTGCATGCTGTGCATGAAGTGAACTGCTCAGTTCAGCTCAACACTCCACCATGGCCTGCTGTCCCTCTACCCAGTCATAGCCTAGAATCTGCTGAACTGTGAGCCCAAAGCAACCCCTAATGTAATTATCCCCAGTATGCATCACACTGATGAAAACCACTAGCACAAACACCAGAGTACAAAGGGTAGAACTGGGCATGGCCATTTTCCCTCTCTCCTAAACCCCTGAGGTAACCAGTGATGGGAAATTTTACTTAATAAGAACAGGTTATGGTAAAGAAACTGGATAACCCATCCACAGCATATGGATGCTATAAAGAAAAGGGAGTCAAGGTACCAGGAGGGCCTGGGCAGAGGAACGGTGGACAAACAGCTGGGCAGGCTGACAATATAGGTAGGAAACCGGTGGCTCAGGATCTCTTCATCCCACAGCTGGGTGACTGCCTGCCCTCATCCAGATGGCCTGTTCTCTAGCCACTTGGCCACAGACGAGGAGCCGGGCTGAAAACATGGGCTGCATGCTGAGAACTCCCAAGTCTCTTCTCCCTTATCTCCCTCACGTGTGTGTGTGTGTGTGTGTGTGTGTGTGTGTGTGTGTGTGTGTGTGTAACACATGTGAAGGCCAGGGGTTTACATCAGGTATCTCCTTGATTCCTCCCTACATTTATTTATTTAACTATTTAATTATTTAATTATTTATTTATTTGGTCTGCATCAGGTCTCTCGCTCACCCTTAAGTGTATCACTAGGATGAGTTTCAGGGATCTGCCTGTATCCATCTCACCAGCGCTAGAGTGACGGCTATGTGTCACCAAGCCCGGCTTTTTACATGAGGACTAAGAAAACAAACTCAGATCCTCATGCTTGCATGGCAAGCATTTTACTCACTGAATCATCTCCATAAAAGGAAAGACACAGAAAGATGAGCACAGCACCAATTTCAGGGCCGTCTTTTACATTGCTTTAACTTGCTTCACACTGAAGCCAGGTGAGGCTCCTTTAGGAGACAGCAATGAGACAGAACAGGAAGCCAGCGATGTTCTCCAGGCAGCCAGAGAACTGCCCGGGAAAGGATCAAAGGGTAAAGAGAGGTCTGTGGAGGGCGGCAGGAAACTGGTGAAGGGGGGGGATAAGACCACTTGTCACAAAGGCTGTCTTCCATGCTGCCCTGGCTGTCTTGGTCACTGTCACCTGCTGTCACTTGACATCCTGAAATCACTGAAGGGGTCTCCTACCACAGCTGAGATCCCTGTCATTTTTCTAAACCAGTGGTCTTCAACCTTCCTAATGCTGCCACCCCTAAATACAGTTCCTCATGTTGTGGTGACCCCCAGCCTTAAAATTATTTCATTGCTACTTCATAACTGTAATTTAGCCACTGTTGTGAATAGTAATGTAAACATCTGATATTCAGGACATCTGATATTCGCCCCCCAAAGAAGCTGCATCCCACAGGGTGAGAACCACTGATTTAAACCTTCTTGAGGCAACTCACCTAACCTCCCTTCGTGTTACTAGCTGATCCAATGAGTGCACAGCCCCACTGTGCTCTTGGCTAGAGGGCTTCTGTGATCAAGCTGCTGTTCCAGCACCTCCACTTCCCCTCCCAGGCCAGGTATCACAGCTTTGGCCTCTTACCTGTCTCTGCATCTCTTCAATCTGCCTTTGTGGGATGTTCTGCAGGATGCTGTACACGTCAGACATCTTTTCCTCTGGGACGACCACAGACGCCCTGGGGATGACAGCACTATTGACATGTGCACAGCCCTTCCCAGAAAGCAACGCTGTACATTGTCCTCTTCCCTTCTCACTAGCATAAACAAAAGCCCAAAGCTTTGTCAGCCCTACATCCTTCTGTCTGTTCTGTCCTCCCCAGTATCACAGCCACCAACCACAGCAAGCTCTGTCCCGCCACAGGGCCTTTGCATGTGGAACGCTGCATGCCTGTCCGCCCTTCCCTACCCTTCTCGGCACTCCCTGAATTAACAATCACTTCCCCATTCAGCTTCCACACAAATCCATTCAGCATTTACTGATGACAGATCTACTATGTGCGGGGCATTGACAATTCAACAGAGAATGTCAGAAGAAAGTGAGGGGGTGAACAGGGCATGAGAAGGCCTGTGGGAAGAAAGCTCCAGGCACAGGGCTAATGAGTGAAAGGCCAAGGAAGCATCATGTTGGGCATGGTCCAGGAACAGCTAGCTAGGAGGCCCCTGTGGCTGCCATGGAGTAAACAGGATGGAGAAGAGTGTGAGCCAAGCAGAGAGGGGAAGGGTGGGTCACCGTGAGGCACGCGGGGACCTTGGAGGCCAGGGAGGACTCGGTGCTGAGCTGGGAAACCACTAGGAGGTGGAGGCAAAGGCCTGAGAAGCTGACTGAGCTCCACCAGGCCCATGCTGTCTATGGGGTCAGGAGGTGACAGGAAGCAGGCGCAGGAGCAGGAAAAAGGACTGGAGCCCCTGCTGAGGCAGCAGAACTACATAGCAGTGGAGCTGGGGAAAGGAAGGGAGGCTTCCTATGCCCCACACCCTGCACCCCACAGGATTCGCTCACAGACTGGGTCTAAGGAGAAAGGGAGACGGGCATCGACTTCCAGAAGTACAGTGTGCAGGGGATGTAACTATATTTGCATAAAGTAACTCATTAAAATCTAGTTTCCACTCCCGCCCACAGGTGAGTCTGCCCAACACTGTACCCAAAGCGCCTAGTGCACGGCCTCACACACAGCCAGGACTTCATGGACATCTGCTAAATAAGTAAACGATTTTTGAAGCAGAGACAGGACTGAGGACCAAAATGATCTGCCATAATTTCAAAGCTAGCCAGTAAGAGCTGGTTATCTGACCTCAGCCCCTGACTCCAAACTGCTGAGTCCTCCTGCTGCTCATCCATAACACAACACTGAAGCTGAGCTTGATCTCTAGAAAAGCCCTTCGCACCCACTGCATCGCTGCTCTGCAAGGCCCTGGCCAAAGTCTCACTCTCCTAGCGATGCCAAGCCAAAGTCCGACCAATCAAATTACAGCATGTGGGAACTGTGGGTTCGCTGCTCTCCTATCCCTAAGTAGAGAGCTTCCTTGAAGAGGGGCCTGAGCTCACTCCTCTAGGAGAACCTATGGCTGACAGTGATGGCGAGGGTTTGGACACAATGCCCCCCATTGGCTCAAATGTTAGAACACTGGGTTTCCAGCTGTGGTGCTGACTGCAGAGGTTTTGGGGAAGTATGTCTCTGGGGGTGTGGGGTGTGGGAGGTGAGTCCCTAGCCTCACCCGATCCCAACTCCTGCTCTGCTTTGTGCCTTTGATTGAAGATGTGATATCTCGGCTTCCTGCTCTTGCTGCCATGCCCACCCACCATTAATGGGCTCTTGGTATCTAGAACAGCAGTTCTCAACCTGTAGGTCACAACCCCTCAAGGGGTCAAGCAACCATTTCACAGGGGTCACATATCAGATATCCTGCATATCACATGTTTACATCATAATTGATAACAGTAGTAAAATTACAGTTATAAAGTAGCAACAAAACTAATTTTATGGTTGGGGTCGCCACGACATGAGGAACTGTATTAAGGAAGTATTAACCGTGTTGGGCAGGTTGAAAACCACCACTCTAGCACTGTAAGCCAAAACAAACACTTTCTTCCATAAGTTGCTTTGGGTCATGGTATCTTATCACGGCAACAGAAATCTAATACAGCACTGGCAAACACTAGTGCTTAGTAAATGCTTTCATGCATGGATAAATGCGGGGGGGGGGGGGGGGCAGCTTCTCACGCCCCTAAGATACACAGAAGGATGTCATATGGTCCTCTTTCAAGTAGCCAGGCCCCTGCTCCTTTTCTGGGATCGCACAGCCCTCTACATATACATCTGCTAACCCAAAACTCCAAGATCCAAAGTGCTTCCAAATCTGGTTTGTGGATCACCAACATGGCACCACATGTGGATAATTCATACCACAAGACTCTGCTTGATGCACAGAATTACTCAAACGATCATGTGAGTTACCTGGAGGCCACCTACATGAGCAGCCTATGGAATATAATGCATTTTGTGTTCAGACCTGGCTCCCTCCACAAGATGTGTCATTATATGTATGCAGCTATTCCAAAATCCGCAACAACCCACAATCTGGAACAGTCTGGCCCCAGCATTTCAGATAAAGGATGCAGAACCTGAGTCCCTGGCTACTCTTCCCACTGGATTCTAGCCTCCTCAGAAGCAGAAGCTACCTTATTATTAGACAATAAAATATCATCTTATTGTTAGTAGGCTTTCTAATAAATGTACAATGGATGATAAGCTAGCCAGTTAGTACTATTTAAATTCTTCAAATGTCTTTGCTATTGGACCAGGATAAATTATCATAAAGAGAAGAAAGCAATTAGATATTTGTGGCAAAGTGAGTGAGGGATCTACAAAAGAAAAATAAATAAATAAAGCTCAAGAGTCTCCCACCAAAGTGTTATAGAAATGACACATGGGACCAGGGTCAACTCCTGTGAACACATCCAAGCAGGATCTGCATTTGTCCCCCTGTCTTGGAGTTTCCAAGCTTTCCTTGCTGAATTGCACAATTCCACAGCAGTGGCTCTCAGCTGTAGTTACGGCTCTGATCACCTGGGAGCTCCGACTCAGAATCCCTGGGACAAGGTCAGAAGCTCTCCAGCTGCATCTAGACTGTGCCAGCCCAGGGGTGGTGACTAGGCTGTGTGGGCCCCCCCAGGCTCTGCAGCTACTGAGTTCTGTACAAGTAATGTAAATGAAGGGGTTCAGCACTGACTCAGTAAGATTTTATTTACAAAAGCAGCCAGCCTGTGGGTTCGGCCCACTGGATTCGGAACTGCTCTAGGCCAACATGATAAGAACAAAGGGAAGATACAGAAAGCAGGCTAAAGCAGCAGCAGCTGGGGATCTCGCATCCTAGGCCTAGTCTCAAGGTGCCCTCCATTCTGGAATATGTCATGAGCATAACCTGGGACTCCAGTCTAAGTAAGATTTGTTTATGTTCTGTGCATTTGTTACACACACACACTGAATGAACAGTACACCAGCACCCTTTGATTGTCCGCTCTTACCAAACTTTGCTGGCTTGGTTCATACTTTAATATATTCGAAATGCACAGACAATTTGGGGAAGGACAGCAAGGCAATGAACGGGTGCTTCCTGGAGGACTGTAGGGCTGCCCCCTAGCACGTGAGCTGAGCGCTAGCATCTGAATCCCCTTGGCCAGCACTCTAAAGAACTGTGTAAAGCAGCGTGTGCTGCACTCACGGCTTTGGCCACATTCAAGGTCATATTTTTTTTCCTGAATAATGGGCTTCGTTATGTCATTCCCATGCATGTGTTTCAGGTACTCTGATCTTATCTCTGCCCCCATTTCCTTCTGCACCTGCCAACACCAGCACTTTGACTGTGAGCTGTTATATCAAGGGTGGAACTGTCCACCTGTGTCATTCTTGACAGTGCTTAAAACTTCACGCTTTGCAATGTTTCTGACTCATAAGCTAGACACACTCAACCTGCGGTTCTCAGGGCTGGGTATGCACCACCATAGTCTTTCTCTCCAATACTGGCCAAGCTGCCAGCTCTAGTTCACAGACAGTATACTCACCTCTTCCAGTCAAGAACTTCAGAGAAAGGCAGAATATAGGAGTCTGCAATGACAACTGGGACACAGCCAGCCTGTAAGACATCACTCAGTACCGCCTGGCCCAGCCGAGCTCCTCGAAGGACCACACAGAAAGTAGCTTCCTGCAGCAACACAAAAGAAGACTGAGGTTACAAAGCAGTCTCCTGGATCGCTCACTTGGATCCTGCACATTATGGCATGCGTGCCCCAAGTCTTAGAGCTGAGCGATGCTGAGGCATCTAGAAACTGCCAGAAGACCTCACACCTGTGAAGCGGGAAACATAGAGTGGCTGCAGTTTCCTACCTTAACTCTTCGGTGTAGCCCCAGTGCCACCAGAGCTGGTGTTCTGCACATGTTCTGGGCCAGCATCACTGACTTCTTCTGGTCAGGTAACCACATGTGGTCCTGCAGACTGGTTTCCATTCGTGCCGATGAATTGTGTACACAAACACACACACATACACACACACACACACACACACACACACACACACACACACACACACGGCAGGCATGTGGTCTCGACACTGCCTAATCCCTGACCTCAGCCCAGCCTGCAACCCTTGTAAGGAAGGTCTGCAATCTCTGTTCACCCTTGAGTCCCCAAGGCCTAGTGATGTCTGCCAATAGAAGGTGTTCATTAAAGACACACAGGCTTGAGAAGGCTTTAAAATATGTTCTCTCTAGAGCTAAGAAGTCCACCAAAAATGAACTCTCAAAAAGTCTCTTCCTCACTCTCTCTTACCTCTTAATGTGGGGAATGCTGGGAGAATAAAAGATGTATAGAGGAAGAACACATGCCATGGGAACCGCGCCCCAAAATGGGACCCTAATTCTCTTACTCCCAGTTTCCCCACGTTCTGTCTCTTCTGGAGGAAATCAAAGGATTTAACAAGAAAACATGACCTCATCTTTAAAGTTGGGGAAAAAAATGCCAGGCAAAGTGGCTCCTATCTGTAGCCTCCGTTATTTAGGAAGCTGAGGCTGGGGGATAGTGAGCTTAAAGCCAGCCTGGGCTACACAGTAAAACTCTGTTTTTTGTTTTTGTTTTTGTTTTTTTCAAAAGAAATCACCCTGATCCTCCTTTGCCCGCGCCTCACAGTTTTTATATTTTAAAACTGATTACTGAACCACATGAATGTACTACCGGGGCTAGGGAGGTGGCTCAGGCAGTAAAGACACCAGCTGCCAGGCTTGACAACCTGAGTTTGATTTTAGAGTAAACCAACTGCAGGAAGATGTCCGCTGACCTCCACATGCTGCTCCACACACACACATATGCAACACACAAACCATGTTCACATGAAACAATCTAATAATAATTTTGTTTAAAAATAAATAACATTATATAAAAGGGAAGGTCAGGAAAAAAAATATGAAAAAGTCAATCTCCCAAATGCCTCTGGATTCAGGACAGAAGTGACGCAGCAGAGGGGGTGGGACGTGTACTGAGCCTGGGCCGCAGGTGGGCAGCTTGTCTGCCCAGGGAGCGGGGCCAGATGTGGACACACGCAGATAGTTCTTCCTGTCAAGACAAAGGTTACTGTAAACACTGACTGCATCTCCACTGTTATCAGCCAGAAACTCCAGAGGGGGGATGGCACTTCTTGAGAGAATATTTTAACAATCTTGGGGTGGGCCAGCTCTCTGAAATTTTTTTTTAATTAGTAAGTACATAAATATATAAAAATTGCGTCACCTCCTTGATAGTTCTCCTTGAATTAACTTAGATGTTTAAGTGAGCATGGCTCTGTTCACCTTTCCTAGCCCCGTGCCTTAGAATGCTAAATATTCTGCCTATAAACAGTCCCAAAGGCCTTTGCCTTGTGGTTATGGAGAAGCACACACCCATGACAGAAGTGAAGGGTGTGCTGTGGGGCACAAAACACCCCAAAGCCAGAGTAACAAGAACAGCATGATGCTCGGGGAAAGCTGACTGTGGCCCTGTGGGCTGTCAGGGTCACTTCTCTGGACCAGCCATGAGCACAGGGGTAAAAAGCAAGAAACATTTGTGTGTTTTGCCTACACAGTTTCTTGGAAATCCAGAGGGTTTGCGTTTTTAAAATACCGCGAGTATCTGAAAGGATTCTCAACCTTTGCAGACCAAGCGGCCTCACTCAACATCAACAAGCTCGAGATGGTCTGCCCTCCAGCAAGGAGCCACATCTGTTCCCCTAGGGTAATACCCCAGTTAACTATTAAAAAAAAAAACCCCAGCTCCTGATACTAGGGTCCGTTTCACTCCATGGCAGCAGCCTGCCATGTGCCTTGGCGATGTCTTGAGTGGCACTCACCTGTAGCACCTGGGGGTAATCAAAGGCCTGGTGTTGATGGCAGCGCTTGCGGACAGAGAGGACACCCTCGGAGAGATTGGTGCATTTGTCTAGGACTAACATCGACTCTTTGTGTTTGGCCTGGAGGGCTTCGAGTTCCTCTCTGTACTCAGGGTGGATGGCCATTTGAGAGGACAGCAGGAGGTACCGCCGGGGACTAAGGGGAGAAGAAAGATCACTTAGGATCAGTCAGTTAGTCAGATCAGACAAAGAAAGTTTAACAGTGAACTTCCAGGACGCATTTGCTGGCCAGTCTCAGCATACATCACTCATTTTAAAAAGCATACTGAGTCACATTACTGGACACTTAAAGCATTATGTACTATACAAAAACAAGGTATGACTCACTTGCATTCTGAAATATGAAACCACAAAATTTTTATTTAGGCAAGGCTCTCTTTTTGTAATTTTTAAATTTTTTGTTGTTTTGTTTTGAGATATGTACTCCTGGCTGGCCTACAACTTTCTATGTAGACCAGGCTGGCTTCAATCTCACCAACATCTGCCTGCCTCTGCCTCCTGAAAGCTGGGATTAAAGATATATTCCCTCAGGCCCAGCAGAAATAGTTCTTAGTACTGTGAAAAAATGTTCATGGCATGCTAAGCGTAAACACAGGTATGTATACACAGAGAGAAAACAGGCTGAAATCTTAGATAAAACAACAAAAAGTTATCCTTTATTAAACCTGAGTCTGGGATCTGAGGAGAAACTGAGGGCTGGCTGTATTCTTTAAGTGGAGAGAGGAAGTCCCCTTGATGGGCTGCAGTGTCGAACAGCATGCCTCTGCTATGTAGGGACTCTGTGTCCATTCCCAAGGCCACGAGGGCAGGAGAGGAAGCTCAAACCCAGAAATGGGGGTATGGGGGGGCGACTATTCACATCATAACATAGTACCCAGCTCAATGCGTGGGCGGCAAGGGTGCAGAAAGAAAACAGAATGAAGGAAGACACCAAAGGTCCACTGCTATGCAGGTGTCCAAAGACACAAAAGTGTGAGAAAAGGGCATATGCTAGATGCCCCAATTACTCAGGAGGCTGAGGCAGAGGTGACTGATCATGGGGCTTCAAGCTCATCAGTAGATTAGTCCAGGTATAGACTTATACTTTATGAATTAGATGGGAGATTACTCAGCAGGTGAAGATACTTGCTACCAAGCCCAATGACCTGACCTTAGTCCCTGGAGCCCACATAGTGGAAAGAGAGAACCAACTCTCATTAAGTGTCCTCCTATTGCCACATGAGCACTGTGGCACACATGTGCACACGCACGCATGCATACCCACACAGAAATGCATGCACATGTGCACAAATGCACGCGCACACACATAAAGAAGTTAGTAATTTGATGGGTTAGGAGGGGGCTTCCCTAGATAAAGAACGTGCTCTGGCTCTGGCCCTCCTCTTTCCTCCAGCTTTCTTGGCTACTATTAAGACAAGCAGCTCTGCACCACCACACAGTCACACCACCATGGTGTCCTGCTTTGGCAGAGACCCCAAAGTGACTGGACCAGCCATGAACTGAAGCCTCTGAGCCCATGAGCTACCCCCTCCCCAAAGCAAGCAGGACTGTCGAGGAGAAGTGGCTGAGTAGACAGTGACTCTTGCCTAGAAGGCAAGACTCCTGCAGTAGAGAGCAGCTAGGGCACAGGGGCGGGGCTGCACAGGCCGGGAAGACCATGGCCGATGAGAAAGCTCATATAAAGCAGGGTCTGAGAAAATAAACACGCCACCCCTGCTTAGCCTGAAAAGCAGTGCAGCGCCACATATGTCCTGCTCCAACTGGTACAAGTCAGGGAAACCTCTAGAGCTGCGTGCTTTGCACACAGGCTAATAAAGTCCACAGGCGTGTGATTGTATCTTTCTAACTGAAGAGAGCCGTGGCCACCAACCCACAGCCAAGGAACACTGGCTGCAACTGAGGTTACCCTCCCAGAGCACGAAGCTTCAGGTCCAAAGTCCACTTCAGTGAGTGAAGACTCACAATGTGTAGACACTGAGGATCATGGGAGCCAGCAGGGAGCTACAACTATGGAAGGCCAGAACCACAGTGGTCCTGCTGTGCTGGATGGAGCTGGAGCCCAGAGTGGTGGTACACACTGGTAATCCCAGCACCGGGGAGCTGAGGCAGGAGGGAGACATGCCGGAGGCCAGTCTCAAGTACACAGTAAGAACCTTCTCTCAAAAATCATAGAAACATAGGGCTGGAGGGCAGACGGGCTCAGGCGGTGAAGTGCTTGTCACACAAGCATGAGGGCCTGGGTTCAATCCCTGGCAGTGCCTGTTCTCCCAGAGCTGGGGAGGTGGAACATGAGGATCCTAGGGCCTTGCTGGCCAGTCTAGCATAATTAATGAATCCGGGTAAATGCCAAGCTCTCTCTCTCTCTCTCTCTCTCTCTCTCTCTCTCTCTCTCTCTCTCTCTCTCACACACACACACACACACACACACACACACACACACACACACACACACACATGCAGTGCTATACAGATTCAGAAATAAACAGATATGTGGTTCTCAAAGGAACCTAAGCAGAGAAAGACAGGGTTGGATTTCACTGTCTCGCTGTTCAGAAGGTGTCAGGCCCACTAGAGCTCCACTCACTGTGCCCCACAACCGCACCCTGTAAAAATGTGCAGATGTGAACAGGACTCTGAACAGGCTCCCCTGCCTGCCTGCACACTGGCTCTCTCTGACCCATTGGGCAGCTGGCAGACTGTGCCCCTGTTAGTGTTAGCTATGTAAAAAAATTCAGGTAGATCTGTTTTTCTTCTGAGGACTAAAGTTAGCTGTGACTCATGTTTCCTCCCAGCCCCACTGATCTAAGTAAAAGCCAAATCGTGCTGAGAACTTGCTGTCTCCCTCAAAAGCAAGTACTGTAAACTCCTGATTTAGCTCCTTTTTAGAGGGAAAATGACAAGAATTTCAGCTAGGGCCACCACAGCTGTGAGAAGCAACTATCAATAGAACAAGTCTCAGTTTCCCATTGAAAAAAACACTGGGAGAGCATGGAAATAAAAAATGAAAACAACATTGCTATACTGGACAGCCCCCAGGAGATGTGGGAATTCCCCCAAGAAACACCTCTCCCAGAGGGCAGGACCCCAGCCTGCTGTCGCCAGTGTGCCCTCCTTGCCTTCCCCAGGGCCCTGGGAGGGCTGATGAGGCCAAAGTCTATATTCTCCTTTAGTCTTTGAAGGGCCGGAGAGGGGTTTCCTTTATAAAAGTAAGGTGAGGTATCAAGGTGGCCAGGGAGGGCAGGCCCTATCCCGTGAGCCCTGAGCCTTCAGGGGACACAGCCCTTGACCACGAAGACAGTAGGGTCTCTCTCAGGTTACTAAACCAAATCATTTTAAAACTAATTACAACCTCAAGTGATCTCAAATTCCATGCAGTAATACATAAACATCAGAAAGATCAAATTACTAGAAAAATACCATAAACAACAATAGTTTAAATCTCCAAAATTAATCATCTGAAAATGCTCTCTGGAGTTTCAGTGCTTGCCAGCCTCTGGGCTTCAGTGTTTTCATGCCTGGGTAAATCTGGACTGGATGACAGCGTCCTGAGCCAACTGAACATCAGCTGGATGAGGACAGAGGGCAGTCCCAGTGAAGCAGAGAAGCCCAGAGGCAGGGACACCCAGCAGACCAGTCCTCACATGGCCACTGCTTGGCCCAGTGTGTCCCACGGTTCTGAGTTTACTCCCTGTTGTGGTGGCTGTCCTGTGCAGAGAGGTTAGCATGGCAAGCTTGTGGTTGTCCTGTGAAAGTTCTGTCTGTTAGGTTGCCTTCCTGATTGGCGTCTGGGAACTTGGATTAGGGACGGTTCTCATCACCTACAAAACTGGCAACAAGACGTTCCCTGTGCCCAAAACATGCAAACAAGACAGTCTGTGCCAGACAGGGCCAGCCTATCTCATGCTACATTAACGTGCCAAACTAAAGATCCTGGGTACATGACAAAAACTTGCTTGCCCCACAGGAACCAACTGGCCCAGACGGACCACCCATTCAGAATGAAAACAGCTCCAGCCCTGGAACGGGCTGTGAAGTACTACAGTCTCCCTGGCCTCAGCATTTCTGTGAGAATTGTTTGTGAAGAGCTTTGGATTGAGGCTCATGCCTGTAATCCCAGCACATGGAAGGCAGAGCTGGGAGAACTGCTACAAGATCAAGGCCAGCCTGGTCTATAAGAGTTCCAGGCTAAACTATAGAAAAAGAGCCTCCCTTAAAAGAACTGTCTGTGAAGTGTGCACGGAGGCCCACATCCATCTCTATCCCTAGCCAGTGAAAGGCAGAAAAAGAAAGACTATAAATTTGAGGTTAGCCTGGTCTACATAGTAAGACTCTGCCTCACAAGAAGCAAGGGCTAGGAATGTGGTGTAGTCTGCGGCAGGATCTCATTACCACACACAGGTCTTGGGTTCAATGCCAAAGTCTGAAAAAAAAAAAAAGCAAAGGATGTCTTTGATATTTTCATTTTAATAATAAAAATTAGTATAGAAATAATTTTATTTTGTTCATATTTAATAATATATTAATTTTTTAAATTAATACCTGCTACAGTTTAAATACTCTTGACAAAATTTATGCTGACATTTTTGTTTGTTTGTTTGTTTGTTTGTTTCAAGACAAGGTTTCTGTGTATCCCTGGCTGTATTGGAACTCACGCTGTAGAGTAGGCTGGCCATAAATTGACAGAGATCTATCTGCCTCTGCCTCCCAAATGCTGGGATTAAAGGCATAAGCCTCTACTGCCTGGCTCATGCTAAAATTTAATTTCCATTGTCAAGAGTGAAGAAGGTCTGTGGAGGTCAGACCTCTGGAAGCTGCTTACAGTTAATGAGATCATGAGACCCTAACCCAGTGGGTCTGCAGCTAATGAGACCATGAGACCCTAACGCAGTGGGTCTGCAGCTCTATAAGAAAAGAAGGCCCGATAGGAGAGTCGGCCTCACTGTGTGATGCCCAGCACCACCTAGGTGTTCTACAGAGCACCTCCCCCAACCCCCACCCTCCGCCAGCAAGAAGGCCTTGCCAAGCACAGCTGCTTGTCCTGACACCCAAGCCCTTAAATAATAAGAAGAAATACGCCTTTACGCTTTACAGATCACTCAGTCTGCGGTACTCAGAGCAACGGAAAACAATGTGCAGGTTTGTACTTCATGAGATAATGAGAAGAAAGGAAGCCTCAAGTGTAAGTCTCAGAAGCAGCATCTGTATCACGTTACGTTCACTGTGCTCAGTCTATGAGATGCTGGGGACCAACCTGAAAGCTATATGAATGCCAGGCAGAGCTGAGCGACATCCACAGCTACAGTGAAAAGATTTGTAATCTTTACTATCTGCTTAGAAATTTTCATAATAACTTTTGGGAAAACTATGAATCGTGCATTTGCATGAGATGACGGCAGGTGACGTCATGATACTGTATGAAGAGATGCTTCTTGGTGGTTTGAAGAGAAAGCAGATGGGAGCAGAGCCCATTATCACTCAACACACAGCCCTACAGGCTTGCCAAACCCACCGGACCCTCTACACCTCCACACTCACCTGAAAGGATGGAACACACTTTAAAGAAACACCCTTCTATCTCACTAAGTTATGGAAATATGAGCGTTACTAGTTTTGTAAGCTGTTAGTAGTTAACCTGTAAACCATCCTCGCTTCACAGTGATATAAGCACCCAGCTAGGTTAGTCTTTTAAATCAGATTTTATTTTACTTTTAATTATGTGTGTGCAGGAGAGTGGTAGAGTGTGCAGGTGCCCATGGAGCTAGAAGTCTACCCCCTAAAGGTGAACTTACAGGCAGTAGTGAGCTTGCCCAATGCGCGCACTAGGAAGTGAACTTGGGGCCTATGCAAGAACAGGATGTAACTTTCACCCCTGAGCCATCTCTCCAGACTCAGTGTTTTAAAATTATATTTATTCACATTGTGTTGTATCAAAATTAACTAAAGCGTAAAGGGTGTTGAGTAGCCAGTAAAACCTTGAAAACAGCGCAAAGTTGGGGAACTCAGTTTACATACTTCAAAATCTAGTACAAAGCTACAGAAGTCAGTGGGGGGTACATCCCCAAGGACAGACACACAGTGGACGACGAGGGCAGAGGATCCAAAAATGAGCTCTTCTTTTACGGCCAGGTGGATCTCAACAAGGGTCTAAGAATACACAGGTGAGAGCTGAGACAGCTGGCTATGCGGAGGCAGGGGGATGGATCTGCACCCTACCTCACCCGGCACACTCAAAACACATCACAAGCCTGAAACTATAAAAACTCTTCAAAGAACACATTTGTGCAAATCTAGCATAAGCTTGATTCAACATGACCTCTCTTTTTGATATTAACATTTATTCCAAAAGGGCAAGCAACCTCAGCAAAAATCAGATCAAGTGGGGCTGGGAGACAGCCAGGCTGGAAAGAGCTTGCTGTAAAAGCATCAGGACCTGTGCTGTGTGGCATGTGCGGGGGACTCCTGAGGCTGCCAGCCAGCCAGACACCATGAACTAGAGAGAGGATGCTGCCTCAAACACTGAGGAGGCGAGCAAGTGAGAAAGACACATGACTACCTCGGGCCTCCAAATATGTGTAAATGCTGCCCCCAACCCTGGGAAGAAAGACAGAGAGACAGAGACAGAGAGAAGACAGACAGACAGGAAGAAAAAGGGAGGAGGGAATTGGACTTCATTAAAAGTAGAACCTTTTAGACCTCAAAGTCACTATCAAGAAAGTACAATGCAGCCTACAGAACAGGCAAGGATATTTGCAAATCACATACCCAGTGAGGCAGCCATGTCTGGGTTATATAAAAAGCCTTAAAATTCTACAAAAAGAAGATAATTTGACTTAAAATGAGCAAATAATAGGAACAGGCATTTCCCCAGAGAAGTCACAGGACAAGTCACTAGGGAAACACAAGGTGAAGCAACAGGGAGACAGTGCCCCATGTGCCCTGGGGTGGAGAGTCAAAAGCGCAGAAGATGACAGCGCTGTGAAGGGCTGGAAACCTTACAGAGCTCTGGCTGGCGTGCACAGTGCTGCAGCCTTTGGGGACTGCTCTGGTGCTTCTTCTGCAAGTTACAAGCACACTGCCACTTGGCTCAGCAATGCCATTCCTCGCTGTAAAGCTGAGGGACTGAAAACACAGGCTTCCACAAAGGCCTTTACTCGAAAGTTCGATACAGCTAAGCATTGGAAATAATCATGGCTGCCATAACTAGGTGAATCAAACATGGCGCAGGCACACATAAAGGAGCCAATGAGGAAAGAAGCGTCCACTCAGGAAACAAGCAAAGGACGCTCCTATTACCATCGTGCCTGATTAAAACTCACTGAGCTCCCACCATGAAACAACTTCTAAACAGTCTCCAGCAAAGAAAGGGTTACACAGAGGGCCCACCAGGTCCATGCAACCAGACCTCTCCCCTTACTCCACAGAAGAAAATATGAGCCAACTAGATGTCAAACCCACTATGGTGGCTAAAGAGCAGAGCTGGCCTGCACTCCATCACGCTGACAAAGACTGAAGAGGACAGGCTTTCTGTGAGTCATGATGCCACTGCACAAGTGTCACCCTAGGAAAGGGAACATAATGTTGGGGATAATGCTCCAGAGCAACAGAAGAGTGGCCCACCCTTTCCCAAGCAAGCAACCTCAGGCTGAAACCTCAAGGATGAGTAGGACATTAGACTGACAGAGATAAGGAGGAAGATCTCCAGGCAGGGCTGGGAGATGGCTTGGTTGGAAAACTACCCACCTTGCAAGCCTGAGGACCCAGGTTCAGATCCCCAGAGACAAGGTAGAAAGCCAGGCATGGCAACATGTGTCTAGTGCCCAGGCTGAGTGGGAGGCTAGAAGGGACTGAGGGGGAGGGGCAGGCTGACCTTTGAAGTTCATTGGTTAGCCAGCCTAGCCATGCCGATGAGATTCTGGTTCAGTGAGACACCTGCCTCAAAAAGCAAAAAATGGAGAGCAATTGAGGACAGATACCTGAGGGCCACCTTTACCTATATACACACACAGGTGCTCACACACACACACATACACACACACACACACACACCACAAATACATGTATGTGCATGTGTACATAACACACACACATCCAAGAGATGAAGAGTATGTTTATAGAAAAGCAGGGACAATGGTTACGATTGGAATGTAAAGTGAATAAAGAATTAAAAAAAAAAAAACAGGGAGACAAAATCTGTATCATCTGCGAATGGTTGGGACAAGTGAAAGGACCAATCCTGCTGATCTAAAGCTGCACAATTTCCATGACACAGGGCAACAACAGGACAACTGGGAGCAGGTCTGATGTGCATCCAATATTGATGTTGTCTTAACAGCAGAGATCTCGAACCACACCAGTGACTCGTTCCAATGAACATTTGCAAGTGAAGATGTGTGGACAAAGCAATATACTGTGGGGCACACTGTGACATACTGCAGCTTCCACGATGAGATGGTTTCTATGCCTTTTTTTTTCTTGTTGTGTGCTTTTTATTTCAGGAGGAGGTTGCGAGGGCAAAGGGCAAATATGAGGGGACAGGGACATGAGTGGGACTGGGCTGCATGATGTGGAGCTCACAAAGAATCAATTTAAAAAGTTAAAAAAAAAAAAAAAGAAAAGAAAAAGGAAAACAGGTAGAGCAAAGCCTGTTCCAAAAACTGACAGGAAAAGAAGACTCATAGGGAAACAGTGGTCAGACACTTTAACAGGCTTTAACAGCTTTACCAGGCATTCAGGAATGTGTGGTTTTATCTGAAGGCACCAGAAGGGCAAGGCCAGGCTGGAGGGTAGAAAGACTACAGTCAGGGACACAAAACAGGACACAACTTAGCATCTCAAAGGAGATGGCAGTGGTCTGATGCAAGCAAATCCAGAGGAGAGGGAGGGAGGGATCCAAGGAACACTTCTGACTTGTTATTTGGCTGTCTGAAGTGGTGAGGGAGGGGTCCAGGAGCTTCCTAACTACTGAAAGATATAAGAAAAGGAAATTTGGTAGGGAGGCTGGCATGCTTCCGCCTCTCGCCTTTAGTAGACAGCTGGCTTGCTTGCTTGGGGTACCGCACACACACTGAGCCTAGCCAGCATCCACACTGCCTGTGCTGAGCCTGTGCTTACCCTGGTGCTTTCTCCGGGAGAGCCACCTCAGCTGACAATGGGCTGAAGACCGGAATGCTGACATCATAGCCCTGCCGGTAAGTCCAGGTAGAAAAGCCGCCACCGGCCAACAGTGCCCTGCAGGAAAAAAAGACTTTGTTAAACAGCGAGAAAGAAAGGTCCTCATAGTGCATACCGTAGGGAGGGATGGCAAGGACTGAGCCTTAATAAACACAACAGATAGTGTGAGAGTCCCTGTGCTTGAGAAACAGTGACACAACTCTAACACACACACCACCCAGGCATCATAACCAGCCTTCTACCACTGCATACAGTCTTTCCTTACTTTGCATTAAAAAAAAATTAAAACATTTTTATTTTCTCAGTGTGTGTATGGATGTGTGTGCACATGTGCACGTAGCACAGCACATGTATAGACGTCAGAGGCTAAGTCGTGAGAGTCGGTTCTCTCCATTCACCACGTGGGTTCCACAGACAGAACTCGGGTCCTCGGGCTTGCTGGCAAGCGCCCTCTTACCCACTGAGCTGCCTTATCAGCCCTGTTCTACCTCCTTCACACCACACTTGCCTCCCTGGAAAGCCACAGTTTATCCTTTTAAATTTTTTATTTTAATATTTTTATGTGTGTGGGTGTTTGGCCTGTGGGTATGTCTGCACCCCACTTGTGTGCAGTGCCTGCAGAGGCCAGAAGAGGGCATGGGACCTCCTGAGATTAGACTTATACAGGCAGTTGTGAGCAGGCACGTGGGTGCTGGGAATCAAACCCATATCCTCTGGAAGAGTAGTACTCTTGACCACTGAGCCAGCTCTCCAGTCTCCACGCTCCATTCTCAGCATACCCACAGCAACAGCAGTCTCAGGAAGACCGGGCAATCTTCTCAACCTCCTGGAATCTCACAAGACTGCAGGCGAGGAAAGCAGAAGTGGCCAGCAGCTATCACACCTCACGCTAACACTACATCAGCCTAGACTCTCCAGGCTGTGGCCCAAGCGGCTCTCCCTCCACCATCCCAGAGCTGTGTCACTCCCAGCCTGGGTCTTATTAAGCCACTGCCTGATGAGGAAGCAGAGACGGGCTGCGCCCTCAGAGTCGCTCTTGGAGTTTGTGGACATTATCGGTCCTTCTCCTTAATTAGAAAACACCGACCACACTGTTTTAGCTGGATCCAGCAAGTGTGACAATGACACTTCATCAGACAAAGGAAGCAGGAATGGGTCACACCACCTGTGGCTGCTCTTCTGTCCCAGAGCCCCAACCCATGGAAAGGACTTTCTGGAGTGATTTTGCTAGTTGCACACACCTCGCGGAGTCTGAGCACAATGTCTGAACTGAGAAACCACATTTTTCTTTTCAATACTGAATACCGCCAACCCCCTCTACACCCTGATGGCAATGTACACCCCCTTCTAATGTGGCCAGTCGGTTTCAGTTTGGAGATTTTCATTCAAATCACCCCTGGAAATCCTACTCTGTTTACTTAAGCACTTTGAAACCAAAAACTGGCCAGCGGGGTAATAAGCTCAGAACCTCTCCAGTGCTGCCTGGCTTACTTCTCAGATGCAATGGCTATCCTCAGTACCAGCTCACGCTGATGTTTTCCTGATTAGCATGCAATGCCGAATCCATCCAACATGAACTTGGGAGGGTTCCACAGCTGTGATGGCAAGCAGGCCCTGCAGGGCCCAGGGCCACTGTGAAGTGAAGCAGACAGTGGGAGCTATAGACAGGCGCCAGGCAGCGCAGGTCAGCCAGCATTGTGAGTGATCAGGCTGTTACCTTCAGCCCCACAGGAAAGGGGAGTGTGGAGAACGCTTCCTTTCTCACATGGAGACTCACTGTTATTCTGTCCTTGTGGCCCCAAATATGTTATTATGCTGCAGGGGGAGTGGCAGAGGTGGCCAGTCAGCATGTCTGAAGCATGCCTCTGTGTGTGTGTGTGTGTGTGTGTGTGTGTGTGTGTGTGTGTGTGTGTCTGTGTCTCTCTCTCTCTCTCTCACACACACACACACACACACACACACACACACACACACACACACACACAGAGTCACCTCCCCTTCTCATCTCAGAAAGAGCCCTGATGGCAGCAGGTCACTGTCCTCAGGCTCGGCCTGTCCTGAGGATCCTCCGCTGTGTTCCCAGCCTCTTCAGCCGAGCTTCCCATGGCACTGCAATGGAAAGTGCCAGCTGCCCTCACTTCTCAGGACACATGTTTCACATTGACTGCAGAGTGAATTTCTGAGTAGGACATTCTGTTTTCCCACCACAGATCCCCAAACTGGAGCTCAGTTCCACAAGAGATGGAATAGAAAACTTGTGGCCAGGAACTCTGAGTTGATGATCCTGCCAAGGGCAGGCCAAGGGGTCAATTGGGAAGGGCTCTAGCACGGGGCCAGCCAGGGCTTCTTGACTCTAGGATGCCTCCTCTGCCACCAATGCTGAACCTTGCTCCCACTGCCTCCAGACTCCGATCCACACCAGCTGCTCTCAGGCCTCCTCCTACCACTGAGCACTCACAGTGTCAAACACAGGAGCCCAGTAATTTATCAACTGATTTAAAGAAATATTATTGATCAGGGTGTGGTGGCACATGCCTTTAATGCCAGCACTTGGAGGCAGGGACTGGCAGATCTCTGTGAGTTAGAGGCCAGACTGATCTCCATAGTGACACTGTCTCTAAAACAAACAAAATAACAATAAAAAAATATTGCTGAACAGAGCCTGGTGGTACATGTCTATAATCTCAGCTCAGAACCCTGAGGTTGCAGATTGTGAGTTTGAGGCTACTCTGGACTAGAGAGAGAAAGAGAGACAGAGAGAGACAGAGACAGAGAGAGAGAGAGAGAGAGAGAGAGAGAGAGAGAGAGAGAGAGAATGTCTCAAAAACACCACCAAAACTACTATATGACTGGAGAGACAGCTCTGAAGTGTGGAATGTTTACTGTTCTTGCAGTAGACCAGGATTCAGGTCTCAGCATACACTATTGTTCAGTAAGTCCAGTTCCAGGGGATGCCATGCCCTCTGGCCTCCAAGGGCACCTATACTGAGGTGCATGTAAACTCATGCAGGCTCACACATATACACTTAAATAAAACTACATCTTTTCCTAAGCACTCTCAATATTTTAGGTATGACAATAGTGTTTTATTTAATGCAGACATCCACACAGGAATGCCTGTATATGTAATGATATGAGGTCTAGAATTTGCTTCTAGATAATTGGGGGAGAAGTAGATTCAGAACAGATGGACCAAGCCTCCCTGGAGGTGAGGAGGATGAGGCTGACAGTGGGCACATGCAGTTCACTGAGCTAACCCCCTCTTCTCTTGACTAGGAATAAAGTTACCCTAACAAGTTCAAATAAACGAATATATAAACCACACCAAAGCAAAAGAATGTATACGACATATTAAAGAAAAACTAACAAAAATCCAAAGTAGTAATATTCCAGAATAAAACTGAGAAAATTAAAATCAGCTAAGCATTAAAGAGATCTAATATGCTCCCATTAAAGTTAAATTGAATGTGCATGTGCATATGCGTGTGTGTATGTGTGTGTGTGTGTGTGTGTGCATGTGTGTATGTGTGTAAATTCATAGGAGAAAAAAGGACTAGAAAAACAAAATAGTTGTGACAGTTTTAATTGTCAACTTGGCACAATATAAAATCACCTGGGAAAAGATTTTTTTTAATTTTTTATTAATTTATTCTTGTTACATCTCAATGGTTATCCCATCCCTTGTATCCTCCCATTCCTCCCTCCCTCCCATTTTCCCCTTATTCCCCTCCCCTATGACTGTTCCTGAGGGGGATTTCCTCCCCCTGTATATGCTCATAAGGTATCAAGTCTCTTCTTGGTAACCTGCTATCCTTCCTCTGAGTGCCACCAGGTCTCCCCCTCCAGGGGACATGGTCAAATGTGAGGTACCAGAGTACGTGTAAAAGTCTTACCCCACTCTCCACTCAACTGTGGAGAATGTTCTGCCCATTGGCTGGATCTGGGTAGGGGGTTAAAGTTTACCACCTGTATTGTCCTTGGCTGGTGCCTTAGTTTGAGTGGGACCCCTGGGCCCAAATCTGCCTATCATAATGTTCCACTTGTAGGTTTCTAGGACCCTCTGGATCCTTCTACTTTGCTATTCTCCCATGCTTCTCTCATCTAGAGTCCCAATAGGATGTCCTCCCCTCTGTCCCAGTTTCCTGGTAAGTGGGAAGGATTTTTTTACAATTTTTTATTAAATATTTTTACATATACATTTGTTATTACACATATATACATAAATAACCTACAATAAGAAGAACCATGAAACTATCAGGAATTTGTGTGTGTGTGTGTGTGTGTGTGTGTGTGTGTGTGTGTGTGTTATATTCATAGTGTTTTGGCTATTGCATTTGGCAGCATTGAAGAAAACATCTTCCCTATCTTTATGAGTCTAAAATTCTGAATGTAAATCAATATCTATCATAGCTCATCATTATCAACTTAAAACATCTATCTAGACCTAAAAACATCTTACATATTAAACCCTAAATAACTAAGCTTAATTGTAAAACTAAACTATTTGGTCTTCAACCCCATCAGAGACTTGAGAAGGAATAAAATTAATTACCTGAGTACATGAGGAGTGCAGGTCAGCACCTTCCCAAATGAGAAGATGACAGAGACAATCTGCTACCTAAATAGTCACCCAAAACTCTCTATAACATTGGAGCATCATCTTCAGCCTTCTTGCCCAATATATCTGACAGACATATTTGTGAAGCAGGAACTATTGTGGTCTTGGCAGAGTTTGGTCGTCAACCTTGCCTGCATCCAGGCTTGCCCATTTTTAGGCAGAATTCTGTCTGTGGCAGAAACAAGGACATTTTGCCCAGTGTCTTGTTTGCCACATCTGAAGCCATCTCCATATGGAGGTTCTTTGATACTCATCATCTTCTTTGAGGTAGGGTGGGTGTTTTCCAGGAGTTAACCTGTCTCATTGTAAATGTATCTTTGAAATAATAAAAACATCTTTAAATGCCATATTCTGTAGGTCTCTGAGGTTTTTGAAGACCTTATTTAACTATTTTACTTTGTCTTTCTATAAAATCATATCTATCTGTTAAGGAATTTTCTAGGTTAGGCCAGGAATGTCTGGGAGAGAGGAAGTTATCTTAATTATGCTATTTTATATGCAAAGACCCAGCTCCAAGTAGGTGCCACTACTATTCCCTGGGTGTGGACTGTTCACAAGCAGAACAAGGAAAAAGTGCAAGCAAGCATGCACTATTATCTGTCTGCTCCTCACTGTGGATGTGAATAGCTGCTTCTTATTCCTCTTGATGTCCTTGCAATGATGGACTGCAAGCCAAGTAAACCCATCCTTCTGCAGGAGTGTTCATCATAGAAACAGAGAACCAAACTAAGACAATACTCTAATGGCGAGGGTCTTCTCTCTCTCTGTCTCTCTCTGTCTCTGTCTCTCTCTCTGTCTCTCTCTGTGTCTGTCTGTCTGTCTGTCTGTCTGTCTCTGTGTGTGTGTGTGTGTCTGTCTCTCTCTCTGTCTCTCTCTGTGTCTGTGTCTGTCTGTCTGTCTGTGTGTGCGTGTCTCTCTCTCTCTCTCTCACACACACACACACACACACATACGTACCTCTCTCTCTCTGTCTCGCTCTCCCCCTCTCTCTCTCCCTCCTTCTCCTGCCCCCTCTGGAGTTAAACTGAAAGAAGCAGGCTGTTTAGTTGTTTAGTTTGAGTCCTTACACACTTGCATGCAGTTCAACTCTTGTGCACAGTATCTAAGTGTTATGTGTACTGTTCCTAAAAATTCAAAGAGAAACTGGAACACGTTTAAGCAGCATAGAAGACACACTCAGGTCTGGACTATAGCTCAGGTGTAAAGCACTAGCTTAGCACGCTGAAGGCCCTAGATGCTACTTCAGTTCAGATCCTTGCACTGGAAAAGCAAAACCCGAGTGTAGACTTCGAGGATGTCATCTAGCTCACCTGCCGTCTAACTCCAGAACAGAGACCCAGCTCCAGCTGACACTATTCCATACGTCTCCGAACCCACCAGCAAGGGGATAAAGACTTGAAACACAAGCCTATGCTCCTGCGCAGAAAGCCACCAAAGCATCAGAGTGACATATGCAAGACAGAGGCCAACTACGTGCTGATCAAAACAGTTCCACCTTCCTGGTCCTACCGCTCGAGAACCAACTACCAAGAACTCAACATCCTCCTGCCTGCTTGGCACCGCCCACATTTAACACTCAATTAAAAGTAACATCAGTCTCACTCACAAAAGCATATAGCTAGGTGCCAGCAAAAGTGAAGTGCTCCGTCAGGCATGGTGGCACATGTCTTTAATCCTAACACTCAGGAGACAGGCAGGCAATCGATCTCTGTGAACTCAAGGCCAGCCTGCTTCACAAAGTGAGCCCCAGGCCAGATGGGTCTACATAGTGAGACTATGAGTTTTTGTTTTTGTTTTTTAAGTGAAATGTCCCAAACAGAATAAACAGAACCAAGCCTTCTGAAAGCACACCCCAACAAAAAGGGTAGACACTACACCCCAACAGCGCCTTCCAGCCCTTCTCTGTTCTCAAAAGTATCTCCCTTCCTCAGAACAACATCAGCGACTGTTTGGCCCTGCTAGGGTCCCGGACCCACACACACCTGTTTCATTTTAAAGCCAGTGGGAGCACTCATGTCCTTAATGCTCACAAAATGCTGGTTTTATCAGTTCTACAACCTTAGTATTTTTCTATCCTTCCTTTTCCTGTATTCTTTACAAATCTTTGCTTTTGTCTGGGTATCTATAAAGCAGATCACTCAGGAAGCCAGTCAGGATTGCCTGAGGTAAGTGCTGCTGCAGACATGTGTGGTCACACTGCCCTCTGTCGTCCACAGGGCTCTCTATCTGTCTGTGGCAGCCACACTGCCTTCTGTTGCCCACAGGACTCTCTATCTGTCTGTGGCAGCCACACTGCCTTCTGTTGCCCACAGGACTCTCTATCCCTGTGTAGTCACACTGTCCTCTGTCATCCACAGGGCTCTCTATCCCTGTGTAGTCACACTGTCCTCTGTCATCCACAGGGCTCTCTATCCCTGTGTAGTCACACTGTCCTCTGTCATCCACAGGGCTCTCTATCTCTGTGTGGTCACACTGTCCTCTGTCATCCACAGGGCTCTCTATCCCTGTGTAGTCACACTGTCCTCTGTCATCCACAGGGCTCTCTATCTCTGTGTGGTCACACTGTCCTCTGTCATCCACACGGCTCTCTATCCCTGTGTGGTCACACTGTCCTCTGTCATCCACACGGCTCTCTATCCCTGTGTGACAGCCACACTGTCCTCTGTCATCCACAGGGCTCTCTATCTCTGTGTAGTCACACTGTCCTCTGTCATCCACAGGGCTCTCTATCCCTGTGTGGTCACACTGTCCTCTGTCATCCACAGGGCTCTCTATCCCTGTGTGGTCACACTGTCCTCTGTCATCCACAGAGCTCTCTATCCCTGTGTGACAGTCACACTGTCCTCTGTCATCCACAGGGCTCTCTATCCCTGTGTGGTCACACTGTCCTCTGTCATCCACAGGGCTCTCCATCCCTGTGTAGTCACACTGTCCTCTGTCATCCACAGGGCTCTCTATCCCTGTGTGACAGCCACACTGTCCTCTGTCATGCACAGGGCTCTCTATCCCTGTGTGACAGCCACACTGTTCTCTGTCATGCACAGGGCTCTCTACATTACCACGTGTCTTCTAGTAATTATCCCTTTGCCAGACAGAACCTCAAAACTGACTTCAGACAGCCACTAGAAGCATAAAAGATTCAGACTAGCCACCTGGGCAGACACATGACGCAGTGTGCATTTCCACATTAGCCTCTGACAAGCTGAACACAGCTGGTCTCGGATTGTGCCCTCAGTCGGTAGCACTGATCCCAGGTTCAGCATCATCTAACAAGACTGTGGAAAACACAATGAATCCACCCACACACTCTTATAGCCTGAACACTGTCCTGAGCCGAGGCCAAACCTTCTGCTTTCGTCGATGCTGTGAACCAAACAGTAACAGAAGTGACGTGTCCAGCACCTCATGCTGGAACTTTCCAGGAGCCTCGGGCTAAAGTGAGTAGTAAACAGATGCATAAAAGAGCAGGAAAAGCAGTGAGTGAGCTCAGAGTCAAGAGCATGGCTGCTGGCCACATCTCCCCACTTCTGCCTGTTTGGTGGGCTTTACCAGGGAGGAGGAAACAAAGGAGGGGAGAGTGGAGATGAAAGGTGAGGGGGAAAAAAACAGGGAGAGGAGGGAAGAAACTGGCCCATCAAACCAGAAGCGACGATGCCCTAAGCACGTAGGCCGACTCACAGTTACACAGTCACCGCTTCCTCCTCAGAAGCTACAGGCAAATGGGTCCACATTTAGAAAGCATGGGCACCATAAATCCTGACCCAAACTGACTTGGGAATTGGGCTGCTACACTTGACACTAACACTAGCCCCGATTAGGAAAACCAGACCCTAGCTCTAACTATTTCCACAGGTTTAAACAGCTTCAGCATGTCTGTCTTCAGAAGGGAAATATCTACGAGGGTTTTCTAGTTTAATAAATAACTCGAATTATAAAGTATATCTCAGCATGTTCAGGGACCTAATTAATTTAATATTTAATTAATTTTGGTTTGTTTGTTTGTTTTGGTGCTTTTTCAAAACAGAGTTTCTCTGTGCAGCCTTGGCTGTCCTAGACTCACTTTGCAGACCAGGCTGGCTTTGAACTCAGAGCAATCCATCTGCCCCTGCCTCCCGAGTGCTGGGATTAAAGGCATGTGCCACCATGCCCAGCTGGTTTTTTTTTTTTTTCAAGACAGGTTTTCTCTGTGCAGCCCTGGCTGTCCTGGAACTCACTCTGTAGACCAGGCTAGCCTCAAACTCAGAGATCTGCCTGTCTGCCTCCTGAGTGCTGGGATTAAAGGCGTGAGTGCACCACTATGCCTATCTAGGAACCTAAGTTTGTGGGAATGAATGATTCCTATTAAACCTACCTAGTCCTCAGAACTCCATCACAGACAGCCTCCCGAATGCTCACCTGTCTCTGGGGACATCCAGGGCAGTGTTGTACTCTGGGGGTCCTCCTGGCAACATGTTGAAGAGCAAGTGATTTGTTCCTCGATCCCACCTATTGCGGACAGAAACAAGTAAGAGAATCCACACTTCAATCAGGAAGCAGTGAGTGCACAATGCTGGACCTCCAGCTACACATCAGTCACTCACATACTGGTGAGATGAAGCACTGGAGGCCAACTCAGCAGGAGACACATCCCTGTCTCTCCCCTTTAGACCCTCCCCCCACACCGCCCCTCTGCCCCCTGGGCTCCGGTTGCCAGGCGTAGGTACCTGGAAAGCTGGGCCAGGGCCTGCGCTGTCTCCTTGATGCGAAGGGGGTTCTGGTTCAGTACATCAATGGAGGGGACGAAGAGACAGGCGCGGCTGATGTCATCTGTGTAGTAGTCACTGTCTGAGATAGCTGTCAGCAGCTCGTTGTACTCCCGGGAGATGGTGCTGCTCACTGGGACACCTGCATCATCCACGTACTTTTTCAAGGGATAGATGTACACCTTGATTTTGTTCTTTGGGTTGAAGCCGCAGCGGTAGACATCGAAACACGTATGCATTCTACAGCTGAGATCGCCCCGCTCTGGGATGGGACTGTCAGCGGGCAGCCTGACGACCGGCACTTCCCGGATGCTGCGTTTCTCCACGCCCCCGTCGCTGGAGGACTCGATGGAGTGAGGCCAGAACTGAAACATGCCGGTGGCGATGAGGCCCAGGAGGACGATGGAGAAGAGGGTGACGTAGTAGATTCGGTGCTTGGTCTTCATTCTTGGGATGAGGGCAGGACCCCGGATATTGTACTTGACCGACGCACACATAATGGCACAGATAGCCTCGTCCTCACACGTCTGGTCACCAAAGACAAAAATGGGGTAGGGTTAGGGGGAGGGGAGTTAGGATGGCGATCAATACTCTGAGAGGATTGGATTGTTCAACTTTTAATACATTTATTTATTTTCACTTTCTTTTTTCAACACAAAGTCTCACATTGCTCAGGCTGACCCTGAACTTGTTACATGGCAAAGGACAGCCTGAAACTCTGATCCTCCTGCCTCCACGTCCCAAAGGCTGTGATTATAAGCACAGGACCCCACACCCAACTCTAACATACTTACTTGTTTCTCTTGCAACATGTGTCAAAATGACAAGAAAGGATTTTTTATATTGCTGATATATGCAAAATCCCCACATGATCATCTCATTACATGCTGAAAAACCCACTGACATGATCTAACACCTTTTCATGACAAACGTCTCAGAGAGATCAGGGATACAAGGGACATACCTAAACATAATAAAAGTGATTACGGCAAGCCTATAGCCAACATCGACTTAAATGGAGAGAAACTAAAAAAAAAAAAAAAAAAAAAAAAAAAGATTCCACTAAAATCAGGAACAACACAAGGTTGCCCACTCGCTCCATAGCTATTAAATATAGTACTTCAAGTTTTCACTATAGCAATTAGACAACTGAAGGAGATCAAGAGGATACAAATTGGAAAGAAAGAAGGGCAAAGTATTCTATTCAAAGATTATATGATAGTATTGATAAGTGACCCAGAAAATTCTACTAGCAAACTCCTACATCTGTTAAATACTTTTAGCAAAGTAGCTGGATACAAGATTAACTTAAAAAAAGAAAAATCAGTAGCCCTTCTATATACAAATGTCAAAATGGACAGAGAAAGAAATCAGGACAACACCACCCTTCACAATATCCTCAAATAATATAATATATCTTGGGGTAACTCTAACCAAGCAAGTGAAAGATTTGTGTGACAAGAACTTAAAGTTTTTGAAGAAAGAAACTGAAGAAGATATCAGAAGATGGAAAGATCTCCCATGCTCAAGGATCAGTGGGATTAACATAGTAAAATGTGGCCATTTTACCAAAAAACTCAATCCAATTCTCATCAAAATTCCTACACAATTCTTTACACACCTTGAAAGGACAATTCTTAGCTTCATATAAAAATAAAATAAAAGTCCCAGGAGGGCTAAAGCAATCCTGAACAATAAAGGAACTGCTGGAGGTATCACCATGCCTGATTTCAAGCTGTACTAAAAAACAAAACAAAACAAAACAAACAAAAAAACTTGGTATTGACATAAAAACAGACATATTGATCAATGGAATCAATTTGAAGACCAAGACATAAATTCACACACCTAAAAACACCTGATTTTTGATAAAGAAGCAAAAAATACACACTTAAAAAAATGGTGCTGGTCAAACCAGATGCTGGTATATAAAAGAATGCACACAGATCCATACTTATAACCCTACGCAAAACGCAAAACCAAGTGGATCAAAGGCCTCAACATAAACCTCATACACAGAACGTGACAGAAGAGAAAGTGAGGAATTGCTTTGAACACATTGGCACAGCAGGAGACCACTTCCTGAAGAACACCAATAGTGTGGACAATAAAATCAACAATTAATCAGTGAAACCTCATGAAACTGAAAAGCTTCTGTAAAGCAAAGACACTGTCAAAAGGACAAAATGACAGCCTACGAAATGGGAAAAGACTTTTATAAACTCCACATCCAATATATATCCAAAATATATACAGAACTCAAGAAATTAGATGTCAAACCAAACCAAACAATCCATTTAAAGTGAGGTAACATATCTAAACAGAAAATTCTCAATAAAGCAATCTCAAGTGACTGAGAAACATTTATTTAAAGAAGTATTCAAAAAAAGAAAAGAAAAGGTAGATAGATAGATAGATAGAAAAAGAAAGAAAAATGCTCAACATCCTAGCCATCAGAGAAATGCAAATCAAAACTACCTTAGGATTCCACCCTACACCTGTCAGAATGGCTATGATCGATAACATAAGTGACAGCACATGTTAGCGAGGATGTGAAGAAAAGGGAGCACTCCTCCATTGTTGGTGGGATCAAACTTGTGCAGCCACTGTTGACATCAGTATGGTGGTTCCTCAGAAAATTGGGAATCAACCTACCTCAAGGCCCAGCTATACAACTCTTGTGCATATACCCAAAGGGCACCCCATCCTACCTCAAGAACACTTGTGCTCCTACGTTCATAGCAGCTTTATTCATAATAGTTAGAATCTGGAAACAACCCAGACGTCCCTCAACTGAAGAATGGATAAAGCAAGTGTGGTAATAGAATATTACTTGTCTGTTTAAAAACTGACGTCATGAAATCTGCAGCAAATAGATGGAACTAGGAAAAAAAAAATCACCCTGAGTGAAGTAACCCAGACCTAGAAAGACAATATAATACGTATTCACTTATAAATGTATATTAGCTGTTAAATAAGTGTTAATCAAGCTACAATCTACAGAAGCACATACTCAGAGAGGTTAGGTAGAGGGCGCTCTAAGGGGAAAGCGTGGATCTTCCTAGGAAGGGAAATAGAGTAGATTTTAGGTGGATGGGTGGGTGGGTGGGAATGGGAGGGATCAGACGGAGGAGAAATGGAGGGAGATAGTAGGAAAGACAGCTGGAATTGGGGGGGTATGTGGGGGGGGGCAGAATGGAAACCTAGTACAGTGGAAGCTCCCTGGAATTTATGAGGGTGACCGTAGTGACAGCTCCTAGTGATGAAGGATATGGACTCTGAACTAGTCATCTCTCATGTCTAGGCTTAAGAGATCTGGGGGTGAAGAAGATGGCTCAGTGAGTAAGAGTGCACTGTGCAAACATGAGGACCTGAGTTCAAATCCCCTAACACCCCAACAACAACAAATGCCAATGGTGGCTACCTGCACACCCAGGACTGGAGGGGGTGGGACAGAGATAAGAGGGTGACTGGGGCTTGCTGGCTGTCAGTCTAGGTCAGAATTCAGTGAGAGACCCTGTCTCAAGGGAACAAGGTAGAGAGTGACATGCATCCTCCTCTGGCCTCCACACATAGATGTGTGCATCCACCACATATCACATGTGTGCATCCACCATACATACATATCACATGTGTGCATCCACCATACATACATATCACAGCACACACGCGCGCACACACACACACACACACACACACACATCTGGTGTCACCCTCAATCTACAGGATATGGGTGTAAAAACTGGCTTACATCTGAAAACCTCTTTTACTACAGCAGGTAACAACCTTGCCAGCCCTTGTCATTTTCCCTTGGCTAAAGAAAGCAGGCAGTATCTGAAGTGGCTGCCCACCCACACTACCCTTAGTACTATGACCTAATCACTGCACAGTGGGTCAAAACAGCCTGACGGAGTCCCCCTTTGCCATCCACTGTGGGTACTACGTCTGCCTTGCTGCCTGTGGTTAAGGACACAACCTGGCCACTGCAGAACTCTCTCTCAGGAACTTGGGAATTCAGTTCCACGAAGGCATGGAAGCCAATCCTGGCCTGCAGGGGCCAATGCTGACCTTGCTTCTCAGAGGTGCCAGCCCATCACTGGCCATTCCATATTCTCAGATGAAGAGAGTAGACACCCCGCTGCCCGAGGCCGAGCAAGTGGTGTTATCTTCTGGCCTTGAGGAATAAGTCTTCTTAAGCTATACCTCCCTGAATGCCACATTCCTTCTTTGGCACTCTGCCGTGGCTGTCCCGATTACCCCCGGTACCCCCGTTTACCACACAGTTTCTGGCTGCGGCTTCTACTAACACCCTAAATTAGATAACTCTCTCAAGGGGGCAGCCATTGTACAGATCAAAACTGCTTCAGTACCATCCTTAGCCTCTCCTTGGTAAAAAGCCAGACCTCCTGTAGTAACCAGCAGGAGTGTATCCAGACACTTGCCAAATCCTCTCAGGGCAATTAAATCACCCCTGGGTTAGAACCAGTGGTTTAGGTCATAGCTACACCCAAGCCTCAATCAAGCCTATCGGGCAGCGCCTGAGGACCAGCTCCCATTGTCCTGCTGGGTCATTAAGCCTGGACCACGAGAACACACGCATCTCCACACCCTGTATATCCAGTTTTATCTTCCCACCTCTCCACACGCTTCCCCACAGCTGCTGTTAGTCTACATGGCCAGATCCTGCAGCCACAGACATCTGAAGACTCCCCATTTTAGGGAAAGCTGAGACCAGAGGGAGGTGGAGGCAGATCCTGAAGCAGACAGGCAGCGCCAGACAGACCGGCTGCCCCAGACAGAGCACAGCAGCCAAGCTGGGCAAAGCAGTTCTCCTCCACCTCAAAGACCTGCTGGCAGCCCTGAGGATCTGGGAGTCCTGAGACTGCGAAGCTCTCAGTGGTCCCCAGTCTACCAGAATTTCTTCCCACCGGTAACCTTGACCGCAGATGCCAAGGCTGGGTGGCAGTGCCTTCACCGCTTTTGCAGTTCCGCCATGACGAGGACTGAACCCCCATATGATCATCACATCTCTTCCCAGCTGCAGGGCACGCTGCCATGAAACCTCCCACGCCTCATTGTGTGCCAGGCCTGGGTAAGCTTCTGGCTGCCCAGAATCTAGCATTCTCTGCTATGAGGGCTTCTAAGGGAGATGCCAAGAGGCTACCAACGCCACGCCCCTTCCATCGCCACAAGCCACACCCTCCTACCTGGGGCTACCTCCCTCCTATGTGGATCTCTCACCAAACTGCCAGGATAGGAGTCCTACAGCTGTTACACTAGAGCACAGGGGTTACTGACGCCTTGCTTTACACTGCTGAGGGCCCTTGCTGCCATTCCGGAGTGAGCAAGTCAGTCAGGACATGTCCTTGGGGTACTTGCAGGCTACTTCTAGATGCACTAGCATGGTCTACACTCTGCCAAACTAAGGGGGGGGTGGAGCATAAGTGGCCAGCAGGCAGGGACTCCAGAAAACCAAAGAGAGGGGCCAGAAGAGGGAATAATGATGACAGAACTGGCTACAACACTGAGCTGGGCAAACGACTTAGTTCTGCTAGGAACGAAGGTTCATTCAGAATCATCTTGACTGATGGGGAGCTGAGGTATGACAGCCCAAAGCCAGCCCAGACATGGGCACTCCTCCCACCTTAAGGAAGCCTTCACAGGCTAGCTCAATACCCAGCATCTACACCAAATTCTGAGGAATAAATATGAATCTATGATAAGCTCTTGGACCAGAACAAACACTCATAATAACAGAAATTGGCAGGTAAATGACAATAGGGCTATCACCCAGTGGCAGAGCATGTCTAAACACGGCCTAGGTCTTAGCTAGCATCCCCAGAAATTCAGTTGATGATGATGATGATGATGACGACGACGACGACGACGACGACGATGATTACGATAATTGGGTAGGGCGCTAGAGAGATGGCTCATCACTCAGGGGTTAAGAGCACTTGCTGCTCTTCCATAGGACCCTAGGGTTAGGTTCCCAGACCCCACATGGAGGCTCACAACCATCTGTAACTTCAGTTCCAGGAACCTGATACCTTCTTCTTGCCTCTGCCAAGTACTGGACACCTACGAGCATGCATGCAAGCAAGCAAAACACTCACATATAAAATAAAGATAGTCAATAAAATAATTAATTAAAAAGATGGGGGAAGCCTTCCCTGTGAGCTCCGCCTTACATGGTGACACTTCCTCACAGCACCTACCACACTTAGAGTGAGGCATCTGCCAGCCTGTCTGCTCTGCTGGTGTGACTTTTTGCAGAGTAGTCTTGTCAGTATTCTCAATATCCAGTATCAAGCGTAGAACATACTGAATCTCAACCTGAATGCTGGCCGGGTGAATGAATGAATGAACGAACAAACGAACATCTTTCCTTCCCAATTACACTGGGCACTCACCCTTCTACACCCACACGTTTTGAGTTCCAGTGGAGGGGCTTTGGATGGCCAGATTTCCTGAACTGGAATTTCCAAAAGGGAAACTATGGGTGACGGCTTCCACAGACACCGGTTTTCTGTGGCCTCTCCTGAACACCCCCTCTCCCCGCAGCCATCACACACAGCTACACCCAAAGAGGAGCACTGGCTACGACTGTCTGTGTTGAGACCAATTCCTACAGACCAGGCTGGTCAGGAACCAGATGAGGAACCTTGTCCTCCTGCTCTCACCTCCTGAGTACTGGGGTTACAGGCGTGCATCCCGACACCAGAGATCCAATCCACAGCCCCGTGCGTGCTGGGAACTCTACTAGCTGAGCTAGGACCCCATCCCTGACAAACTCGTGCTGAGTCCCATGTGATGTGGATCTAGGTTGGATCCAAGTTCTCCTGACTGCCAGGTTTCACACCATGACCTGGGTCAAAGCAAGAATTTCAACGCAGACCCTACAAATCACCATCCTTCAAAACCACAAACTCCCTCCCCCTCAATTAAAAAAATGTGGAGCCATTCATTGGGCAGCGGAACAGTGAGTCACTGGAAATGACTCTAACCCCATCTACGGGCAGGGTGAGACACACTCGCGGTTCCTGGAACTGCTCCTTCCTAGCACGGCCTGAAACACCTTTCTTCCAAGCTCCAAGTTACAGCTGATCCACTCTGCCCAATTTCTTGCATCTTTGCCTTTTTGGAGATTGTTGCCTGCTGACCTCCCAAGGCCACAGCTACACTAGCACTTAGCCTAATTCTTCCAAAAACAAAAATAGGCAAACAAGACACAAACACACAGCCTTGACTAACAGAATTATAATTAAGTTCCAGTACCTCTAAAACAGATTTCCAATATAAAGACACCGTTTGACTGTGGCAGTTATATCACAGTAAATACATTAAGTACCTAGCTGAGCACTTACTCTACACGTGTGCTTTCGTTCGATATATCTTATTTCATCCTCCTGACAGCCAAACCTCTGAACCTCACTGAGGCGTAGCAGCAAGGCTAAGAACCTCCAGGGCTCCACAACAGAACCCCAAGGCTGGGGTTCAGAGTCCAGCCGCCTGGTTCCTCAGATGACTACCCATCCGCATAGGCTAGTGCAACTAGGATGCTTAAGTCAAGGAAAGTGACTGCAATAAAAAGTCAACCGTGTACGTTATTACAGTGAATAGCCTTGAGCCTTGGAACACACAAAGTTCAGTTAAACTTAGAACATATGGTTGACTTAAAAGAATTGAAATGGACATGTCCCAATCTCCATACAATTAAGATTGGCACTTAACAAGTGACACCAAACCATTATTTGACTCTCAGAACTGGACACTGTTCCCACCATCGGGAACTCATCTCCCCAGCTACCCACGCTCAGTGGTTCCTGGGCCACCCTCCCCTCCGCGTCCCACCCAGGACCTGCTCTGGAAGACATCGGCCCTGGAGAACCAAGGTGCAAGGCCTCCCTGGGAGGTCTCGGGTCCCGCAACGCCGGGTTTTAGCAGGAAGCAGGGGTCCTGGACAGGCGGGAGGGCTCGGAGAAGAGGGCACCGATGGGGACACGGTGCAGCTCTGCAGAGCTCCCGCAGCCCCGGGGCTTCCAGAGGCCCAGCTCCGAGGCCCGCCCGGCCGGCCTGCGCGCCGTCCTCACCTCGGAACCGGCCGCCTCCCGCTCGGCCCCGCGCTCCGTCACCGGCTCTTGACACGGGCCGCGAGCCACGGCCGCCCGTGTCGGATCGCGCGGTGACGGGAGGCCGCCACCAGCACCAGGTCCGCCGCCAGCGGGGAAAGCGGCGCCGGCCTCTAGCTCCCAGCTGCTGACGAGGCACGCACTGCGCATGCGGAGCGATAGCGACGCGCCCCCTGCTGGACAGGAGGAGTCAGCACATGTGAGCAACCCCGCTCCGTGCAAAAGCAGGCGCGCGCGCGCACGCGCACACGCACACACACACACACACACACACACACACACACACACACACACACACACACACACACACACACACACACACACACACACACACACACACACACACACACACACACACACACACACACACACACACACACACACACACACACACACACCCCACACACCTGTCAAAAGTTAAGCATTTCTGTCGGGCGTGGTAGTTTATACCTGTAATCCCAGGACAGCAGGAGGATCATCACCCATTACAGTTCGAGGCTATCCTGGGCCACATAATAAGACTACCTCCAACGCTACAAAGCGTTATCATGCCGTTTGGCAGTATCCATCAAGGTGTTAAAAAAAAAACCCTGGAACCGCAATTCCAATCAACCTTCAGCGTGGTTTATTCTGTGCAAAGTCTCACCATTTATTGAAACACCACACTGTTTCTAATAATAGCAAGACACTGGGAACAATGAAAGTAAATGGGACACTATTAGGAGGATGCCTATTCGCCAGCAAGATACTATCTCCAAGACAGGCTAATGAGAAACCAGGGTCTTTTAGCAAGGGACAGCACGATCACTTTTAGGTCAATTGTGCTTATGCAAAATATGTAAGCAGATGTTTGTGCCCAGGCACAAGTATACTATTTTTCTGGGGGGCCGGGGGTTGGATCCAAGAAGCAGTTATAACAACTTTGGAAGTAATTGTAGAGGCAGAAATTATCGCATACATAATAGCATCTGTCATAAGGCAGCAAGTCTAAAATAGCAAAAAGCTGAGTGATGTTACTGAAAGGCTAATGAAGCCACCCAGCCTGGCTTGCCACCGCTGGCTGTAGTTCTCGGTCTGGCCACAAGATGCTAATATATTTTGGTCCCGGTTTACTTTAGCGCCACCTAGTGGACATTGTTACTTACAGCTTGTCTGGAAAGGATGAAGGCTTTCTTCACCAACAATTATTCCAGTTCCAGTATTTTAGAGTTAATGTCTCCTTGTCATAGACTTAGGGAGATTGGAACAAGAAAACTCTAGGGACAGAATCTTCTGCCTACGTTCTTCTTCCCAACATCTAACATAATGTGGCTGTATCCTTCAAACACACACACAAACACACACACACACACACACACACACACATACACACACACCTCTACTGAACTCAGCATGCACACACCCACTTGAGAACTGGGTGGGTGACAGCAGGACCAATGGCCAATGGTATCACAGCCAACTTCCTGGTATTCTGCAGAACACTGGCTTATATCTTTTTTAAAAGGTAACTTTTAAGGTTTGTTTGTTTTATGTAGTTGTCTCTGTGTGAGAGAAAATTGCATCAAGGTGCATACAGAGGCCAGAAGATGGAGTTGGATCCCCCGGAACTTCATGGAGTTTTAAACTTAGCCTGATGGAGCTAAGAATCAAACTTTGGTCCCCTTAGAGAGCACTTCTTGTAACCACTAAGCCATCTCTCCAACACAAGGTTTTGCTTCTTAAAAGCAGGTCAGCAGTAGCTAGCTATACTAGGACACTTTGTCTGCCTTCTTATCTGTTTCCTCTGTGTTTATATGTATTTTTAAATGTATTTTAAGTGTTTTATAGTATTAGCATTAAATGAAAATTTACTGTGTTGCATAATTGTGTTAAGCATAGATTTTTTTAAGGTCCTTGCCGATTATGATCACATTGTATAGCCTTAAGCTTGCATAGTGCCTGGAATATGGCAAATGTTCAGTGTTTGTTGAGTGAATAAAGGTTGCAAGGTTCACGGAAGAGCTAAATAGGAATAAGACAAGTGAAGTTACATAAAGCAGAGAGTGAGACGTAGCAGGGAAGGACAGAAACACAGTGCTTCAGGCTCAAAAGGAAAAGAGGCCACATGCAATTGGAAAGATCTAAGATCAGGCAAGAGCTAACATGTCAAGCTCACTCCTGTAGTCCTAGCATTTGGGAGGCTGAGGCAGGAGGATAGTGAATCTGCAGACCTGTTGGCTATAGAGTAAAACTCCTGACTCTAGAGGGGGGGCACACTTTTGTTATCCTGGAGAATAATTAGGATTGTGACAGGTGGCAAGGACCCAGAAAGAGAAGAAAAAAATCCTGTACGTATCAAAGACCTGTATGAAGAAACATCAATAGGAAAAGCAACCGTCTTACCACCCAGCACAATGAAATGGAGCAGCTACACTGCTCAGTACAGAAACCACATGAACGGTGAGAAGCAAGAAAGCCTAGCAGCTGTGCTCTTAGAACCTTTGTAATATCTTTAGGACTAGTAATGCCCGAAACATTTGCTAGACGGTTCACTAGAGCTTACGGTTCTGAAGCTACAGCTGCTCAAACAGCATTTTTGTCACACCTGTATCACATGTCATCTAGAAATGATTCACACAAACAGGGGAGCTGGGGGTGGTTTCCCTTGAATTGGAGGTAGCCTGAGATATACAGGGCGTATTTGTTGTACATAAAATGAGATTAACAAAATCAAGTGCCCTGACCTGAGGTGGGGACTCCACATATTATCAGTGATAAAGAAGATATTTTTTTAAAAACAAAGAGAAACTGGAGGTGGGGGACTCCATAAAAAAGACTCTTCTCTTAGAAACTAAATGAATAAAATAGAGTCTACAGAGGGATGCGCCTAAGTTATACACAAAGATGAAGCTATTTTTATACAGGACTTGAGCATCTGCAGAATTTAGTATTCCCGAAGGCGCCGTGCCCCAATCCTCCATAGACAGAGATGACTGTGAACAGCACGTAAAACGACCACGTTTCAGTAATTAAAAATGTTATAAACAATAGTTTTTTGCCACTTTGGGAAGAAAAGACACATTTTTCTAATATATAAGGTTCAGAGATTAAGGTAGGTTCTCTCTAGCCAAATTAATGATCACACTTATTTGAAGGTGGTGGGATGGGATGGTTCTGTGGTGCAATTTAAGAGGCATACATCACTAAGTAAATTAATGAAAGCCTATTGTGGGTTTTTTTTTGTTGTTGTTGTTGTTTTCTGTTTTTCAAGACAGGGTTTCTCGGTGTAGCCTTGGCTGTCATGGACTCGATTGGTAGACCAGGCTGGCCTCGAACTCACAGAGATCTGCCTGCTACTGCCTCCCAGAGTGCAGGGATTACAGACGTGCACCACTACTCCCAGCTGAAAGCCTATTGTCAACAACAGTTTGTCAACAAGGCAGATCAGATTCCTGTTGGTAGACAGTCAATGAAACGGACGCACCTGCTCAGTTGGAGATGGAGGACGAAGACATGACTGATGTGTTCCAGCAGCAGACACGAGGTGTTGTCTACTAGAAAGGGAACCTGCTACTTTACTCCAGAATTTTGCTATAGACCAAGAATACATTCTCAGGTGGAAAGCCACAATTTGGTTCTACCACATCCTTACTACCACAGTATAGTTTTCTCTAATTTTTCATTTCCCTGTCTCCATTTCTTATTGTACACAAAGTAACTGGTGTGTGTGCACAAGCATATTGCTCTTTCTTTTCTTTTTTAAACTGAATGTGCAATGTTCTGTTTTTGTTGACATCAGATGGAGATGGTCTGGGGGAGAGTTCTGGTCCTGTGAACACATCCCCCTTTCTCCACCAGTGGCACGCTCAGTCGGCTCTCATCTCTCTCATCTTTATGTTCTAGCAAGTTATTTGGCTCTCATTGTTTTAACAAAAGGACCCAATATCATAAAACCCTTGCATACTTTGTTTGATTAGAGAATGCTGATGTTTTTTCATTTATCATTGTAAACCCAATGGACAATTTTATAGCTTTTTTGTACGTAGCTGTTACATGTAGGCCAATCTGTCTTTAAGTAGGGGTAAATTATTCTTGAGCAAAACGGTCCTAGATGGTTTCCCCTTCAAGTCAAGTGTCTTGTTGTTTAAATAACTTCTTGTTTGAAAAAAAAATACAGTATCTTCACACACAGTGATGACACTATATATCACCAATGATAATGTCTTTGAAACCGGGATGGGAGTGAGGTAACACGTCGTCTTGGATGAAGTCACAGATGCAACCAGCAAAGTTATCCTTCCAAAAGAGAGCAAAACGGATATCCCCAGACAAGCAAAGTTTGAAAGTTTGTCACTAGCAGACTCCCCTCCCTGACCCTGAGCTGAACCCCAGACAGAAGACACGTGACTCCAAATGGGAGCCTCAGATGCACCAGATGAGTTGAGATCAACAGAAGCAAATATCAACTGTGTAAATCAAGACTTTGCAGGGTCAAAACTGAAAGGCAAAAATGAAAACAGTCCACAAAAACAGTCAGGGATCACCTGACAAGAGGTCTTCGAAGGCTCTCATGTTGCTAAGGGAAAGTCAAGACATAATGCTCTATTAACAAGTTGTTTGTAGGAGTTATAATTTCTAGGATAACAGCCCCGGGGAAATTAGAGCATGTAAGTCGCAACTGAGTAGAAGAAGATGAAGAGAGGAAATTTAAAAAAAATCTAAGAAATAGAGAAAAATAAATGAATGACAAGGAAAACCACAAAACAGAAAAATGGGCAGTCTATAGGCCAACCGAGAAAACAGCAGAAGGCAATGCATGAGCAAACAGTACACATGAGACTCCTTTTTATGACGTGTGTGTGTGTGTGTGTGTGTGTGTGTGTGTGTGTGTGTGCTGTTCCTCCGGCTTGTTTCCCTGACTACAAGAAAGAGGCAGAAAGGCACCATTACAAAAATGAACAGTTACTTGTTTATTCTTGTGTCCTAGGAAGGAGCTGTGATTACAAGCAGTCATGACTGCCCCTTACTGTATACTATTCACAACACAGTCACCTGGCTGGTCCCAATCCTGTTGAACAGGGGACAGCAACAGCCCAGGATGAATATCAGGATGATCCCTTCTAAATGGAAGGGACATAGGAATACTGTCAGCAGGGAAGGCAGGAAACAGTTCTTCAAGGCCAAAGCCACACTTTGTCTTCTGTTCCCTTACATGGCCCAGTTACAGGGACAACAGCTGCTTGTGAGACAATGGCCAGCTCATCCAGACTGGCTCTGTGGCTGCTGAGTGTGACAGGGTGAGGCATCTTGTACCATTTGAGATTGCCTGTCAAGCACCTGCCGCATCCTTTGCATCCCTGAGAAGTGAGGGGCTGTCAGCATGGGGCCTGCTGGGGGCGGAAGCAGGGGTCCAGGAGGGAGGATACTGCAGGGAGGGAGGCTGGGGGAGGAGACTGCTCACCCAGACACAGCCGGTTCTCCTTGTCTGAGAAGACCACGCGGAACCAGCCGGGTTCTTTGCACTCAAAGGCCTTGCCAAAGGACAGCAGCACCTTGTTGTCCAAAAACTGGCGCCAGAGCGACGCCTCCTCCTCAAAGGTGCCTTTGCGCAGGTACTGGGAGGGTGGAAGTAGCTCAGAAGGCAGGAGATGCCTAATGCCTTCACCTGCCAAATGGAGGCTTGATATTCCCCGGCACCCACCACTCCACCCGATTTACCTTTCTCAAGTCAACCCAGATGAAGAAGCCTGCCCCACGACTCACGAAGGGGATCCCCAGGGATCTGAGCTCCTCTGAGACATAGGTGTAGGCGGCCTTGAGCCGGGCATGGTTTTCTGGCAGGTACACCTGGCTGATCCAGTCTAAACAGAAGGGAAGTGGGAATACGGGGTCCTTCAAACCACTGCATTAATTTAAATGCTAAAAGAAGAAAGGCCATGACAACCAGCACCGTGGGAGTTCTTTTTCCAGCTGGCTTACTGAGCCGTGGGTTCAGAGGGGCTGGGTGTTCTGCGCTCAGTATAACATGCCTTTGATCCAGGTACGCAGCTGAGAGCGCCAGGTCCTGAAACACATATAGGAGCCCAGAGTATAAAGTCCCTCGGGGTGTGAGCCAAGCCAAAGGCCATGGCCGCTGGGTCATTTGATGAGTGTTTATAGGAAACTGCCAAATTGCTTTCACTATGGCTGAAACATCTTCTGTCCCCACCAGCAATGTAAGGGCAAATGTCCTGGCTGTCCCACCTCCCTTATCAACATGAGGTATTGTCACTGTTTCTTAAAAAATTTTAGTCTATTAGATTGTGTGTTTAGTATCTGGTCCTCCTTTTTCTCACCTGTAAAATAATGGGGAACTGTATAGGAATTCTTCCTAGGACCCTAGAGAGGGAAATGAAGTGGAGCATCTGAGAGGCTCAGTAAACAACAACCATTCCAGGAGAGCGCTGCCATCTGAACCCACAGATCACAGGAGTCACAGATCCATCACGGCATTTTCTCTGTAACTTTCCATTTCTTTTGAAAATGCCACAAGTCCTTTTTTTTTTTTTTTAGGTGGAGTCTCACTATGTTGCCCAGCCTAACCTAGAACTCCTGGCCTCAAAAGAGCCTCCTGCTTGCAGCCCCAAGGAACTAGGAGTACAGATGCATAACACTGCACCCGGCCGGTGAGCGCTCATCAGTCAAGGATTGTTCTAACCAAAGGACAGGTCATCCTCAGCCTACAAGGCTAGCATCATTATCAGCCCTATCAGTTCTACAGATGAGGAACCTGAGGCTCAGGGAGGTGATGCAATGTGCTGTGTATGTAGCAGGCAAGTGACTGAGTACAGTCTGGCTCCAGAGAGGACACTCTCAGACATAGGGGAGGCACCTATGCGCCCCACAACGAGTCCCATACACATCCCGACCCAACTCCTCATTCAAATCCCTAGACCCAGACAGTCACCATGGTCCCGGAGCAGCTGTGCCATCTGGTGTTGGAGCAGGCCACTGAGACCATGATAGCGGCAGAGGGAGGCCACGGCGGTAGACACGTGCTGGTTTTCTGTGTACAGTACGCCAAAGCGAAGCCCAGACATCCCAAAGTCCTACAAGAAGAAGCATACTAGGCCATGGCCAGCCCTCACAGAAGAAACTGATTCCACCTCCTCCCACCCAAGCGAGCCCGGAACTCACCTTGCTGGTGGCCCACATCACATGTGTCCTCTGGGGATCAGGCAGTCTATAGAGAGGAGAGCATGGAGAATGTAAGCCAACAGCCTGCTGCCTGTTTCTATAAATAACTTTATACCAGAACATAGGCAAGCTCACTGGCTCACTGAGTGAGGCACCATGAGGCCTGACCTCTGAGCTAGAATATAGCTCAAGCACCACATCCTCAAATGGCTTTTCTAACCAACCCCAGGAAAGCGGGCCAAGTGGGTGCCTCAAACAGACCTCCTCCTAGCTCCTCCCCACCCCTGTTTCAGCACTTCTTGCCACTATCATTGAAATGTCTAGCTGTGTCTTTAGTTGCTGAGACCTCAGTCTATCTAAAAATACAGATTAAGTGGGGAGCTGGAGAGATGGCTCAGTGGTTAAGAGCACTACCTGCTCTTCCAAAGGTCCTGAGTTCAATTCCCAGAAACCACCTGGTGACCCCCAACCATCTGTAATGAGATCTGATGCCCTCTTCTGGCTTGCAGGTGTACGTGCAGATAGAGCACTGTATACATAATAATAAACAAATCTTTAAAAATAATAAATACAAATAAATGGGCAGATGGGTGGGTGGATAGATAACTGGAGGAATGGGAGGATGAAGGGATGGTTGGATGGGTAAAGTAAGTGAGGGGATAGATGAACGGATGAGTTAGATGGATGGACAGACAGAAGGACAGATGGATGGATGAAACTGGAACTACTTCTGAGGATAATAGAAACAGTAGTCCAGCTTCCCATATACCCAACACTCCTTCAGAGAATGCCAAGGCCCCTCCTTGGAGCCCTTGGGAACACCAATCTGAAGATGCTTGACCTACCTAATCCTAATCCTTCCTAGCCTGAGGACCAGTGAGATCGTATACATATTAATGGAACCACCCTGGGGTAGACCATGCTCTGTAGGCTGACCTACAGAGAGAATAGGAAACTGTGAGGCAGCCTAGGGGCTGGTGGAATCAGCTATAGTGGGGGGGGGGCCTCACCTTTCCAGGCTTAGGACACTGCGGTACCCAAGAGACTTTTCAAACACCGACAGCATGTAAACTTCATCCATGATCACATGCAGCTCGTGCCTGAGTGGGTATAGGTAGGTGGTGGGAAGGAGAGAGCCAAAATATGCCACCCAGTATTGAGTAGCAGTATCTCAGAAACCCAGAGGATCACAGTCTAGCCCAGGGCGTCCAAACGGGCTTGTCCCAGGAGCATACCACTCTGGTCTATATTTTTATAAGCAGGAAGCTGTACATATAAAGCAAAGTACTCTAGAGTAAAGTAGAGGTACCCTCAGGGCTGGAGACAAGTGGACTCAGGTTCATGTCTGGTCCCCACTCCTGATTGGACCACTCTGAGGCTCTGTCAAGCAGGGATGAATAATAATAGTGGCCATTTTTCATGGGACTGCTGTGAGGAGAACCACAGACACAGCATCAAGTGCTCAGCTGGGAAGATGGGTCCCATCAGTAATGTGTGGCCTTGTAAAGTTTGATACCCAGAATCTACTTTAAAAGGGGGAGGGGGGAGGGTGGGAAGGAGAGGGGCAGCCTGAAGGCACGTGCTTATAATCCCAGTGCTGGGAAAACAAATACAAGTGGATCCCTGGGCTTCGTTGGCCAGACAGCGTAGCTCTAGACCGGTGAAATTCTTTCTCAAAAACAAAACAGAATGCATCTAAGGAATGACCTCTGTCTTCCACGTTTACTCACACATGAACACGGGTAAACATATAAGCAAACAAATAATGAAGTGTTCAGTGTGGTGCCTGGCCCTAGAGCATTATAGCTGCTGTTCTCAGAAAACGGAGACAGCAAAGCAAGTAGTAACCCACAATGAGGTAAGGCCACATCAGGACCCTATCTGCCCACTTTGTGGGGTGGGCGGAGCTCACCTCATGGCAAATCCCAGGAATTCCTGCAGCTCTTCGGGAGAGTATATGTCACCCAGAGGGTTCTGGGGGTTGATGAGGATGAGGCCTTTGACCTTGACACCCTGAAAACCATCCAGGGGGTGTTTCAGTGTCCCCCTTCCCCCGCTCCATGCCCCAGAGCCGTACAGCCCCACTGGATGAAGCTGGCGGTTTCCCAGGGAAGTATGGTAGGGACACACTCATGACCCAACAAGAAGCAAATGAGTGGGATGGAGAACTACATCGGCTGTGTCGTGCCAACTATGAAAAGAGACAGGCAGGGAACAGGGAAATGTGCCCAGTTGCTGGCAGACAGGCTGCTGTGTCGGAGAATTCTAAGTGGGAGTTGAGAACTTTCACAGCTCCAGCAGTGAGCGCTTGACAGCGTGAATGACAAAGGTAAACACAGTGAAGCATGCTGAAAATGGCTGGAAAGCAAGCTCTCCTCTGCCTTTCTTAGGGACTCTCTCAAAAGCAGCAGAGTCACCCCTCAAACTGTCAAGAGGGACTCATTAAACTTTACACTCCCTTGATCCACATTTAATCCTGAAGCAGAAACAAAAGGACTAGAGTTCTTGTTAATTAGCATACCGTGGCGGCTTGAATTAGAATGCCCCGCCCCCCCCATAGGCTCATACATTCCAATGCTCGGTTTCTAGTAGAACTATTCAGGAAGGATGGGGGAGGTGTGGCCTTGTTGGAGAAGGCGTGTCACTCAGGATGGGTTTTGAGGCTTCAAAAGCCCAGTATCTCTTTGCCTGGGTCAGGATGGTAAGCTCTCAGCTACTGCTCCAGTGTCATCCCTGTCTGCTTCCTGACATGATGATCATAGACTAACCCTTTAAAACTGTCAGCAAACCTCAATTAAATGCTTTATTTTATGAGTTACCCTGGTCATAGTGTCTCTTCACAGCAGCTGAACAATAACTAAGACACATACATCCACTAAAAAAAATAGTGGACTTCACTCTTCTCTCTCTCTCTCTCTCTCTCTCTCTCTCTCTCTCTCTCTCTCTCTCTCTCGTGTGTGTGTGTGTGTGTGTGTGCGTGTGTGTGTGTGTGTTAATGAACTTTGAACATATCCCGACACCTCCTGCTTCACATTCTTGTGAGGGGGAAATTTCTAATGAAACTCCCTAGATCTCTATATGCTGCAGTTTCAGGGTCTTTTTCTAATGATAAAACCATCCATAGACACAGGATTCTGCCTGACACCCTTGCCCCCCTCACAGCATGGTTTCATAACCCCTTCCCATATGTCTCTGCCAAAGTTGCATGCCCAGTTCCCTAGAGATGAAGGGTCAAGCCCTTGCTGAGACCCACCCACTCCCATCCCTGGATTTGATTGAATCCCCAGACCTCAGAATTAACACCCTGCAGGGCCGCCTCTAGCTTCTCTACGGTGAGCTGGAAAGGGCGTGTATTCAGTCCAGTTACCTGGGAAAAGACCCACCAAAGTCAGGAGCCAAATTCAGTGACCCATCCCCCAAGCCCAACGTGAACTCTTGGGTCTCTCCTCTCCTATCCGTCTCCAGTCTCCTGGGGGCAGCCTCTGAAAAATGGGAGGAACTGTTTCCCCTTCCTGCCTTCCACCTTACCCTTATCACTCAGAATTCTGGCAGAGGCAGCAAGGTTTCTCTGATTGGCTCTCAGGATTTCTAAGGCCTAAGCTTCTCGCTTTCCACCCTCTCATTTCTGGGGCTGGTCCTTGGCTTCTCCGTAGATCCAAGACCTTAGGAGCTTCCAGAGAACCCAGGCAGAGGTGACCATGTGACAACAGAAGGCTCTACTTCCATTTCACAGTAGCCCCAAGGCCCCTAACACAGGCTTCTGTCATGCTCACCCACAGACTCAGACCCAGGAAACCCTTGCCTACAGGAAGACGCAGATGCAAGAACTCTTACCTCACTGTCCAGGTAGACATAGGCCAGTCGGATGTGGCCGTAGAGATAGACATGCTGGGTGATAGCTCCATAGTAAGGGGTAGGGATCAAGAGAGCCTCTAGGGGTAAGAGTAGGCAGCCTGTTCATCTCTGGTTTGGATACCCCAGACTCTATTGGGAGTCCCCACTGCCCTTCCAAGCCTCCATCATCTCTGGGAAACATTTGGGGGCATATTCTTGCTTTTAATTCCCAACACTTTAAGGCTTGGATCTCTCAAGATCAGCCTTTTTCTTTTTCTTTCTTTAAGATGTATTTATTTTTTAATTATACAGTGTTCTGCCTACATGTACACCTGCAGGCCAGAAGAGAGCATCAGATCACATTATAGATGGCTCTGAGCCACCATGTGGTTGCTGGGAATTGAACTCAAGACCTCTGGAAGAGCAGTCAGTGCTCTTAACCTCTGAGCCATCTCTCCAGCTCAGATCAGGCTTTTTTTTAATATAGCTGCTCCTTCACTTAGAACGGGGTTGCATCCAGACAAATTAACAAAAGGCGAAATATTAAAATATGCATTTGGCCGGGCATGGTGGCACACGCCTTTAATCCCAGCACTTGGGAGGCAGAGGCAGGTGGATCACTGTGAGTTCGAGGCCAGCCTGGTCTACAAAGCGAGTCCAGGACAGCCAAGGCTACACAGAGAAACTCTGTCTCGAAAAATCAATAAAAATAAAATATGCATTTGATCCACCTAACTTCCTGAATATCCTAGCTTAGCAGCCTGTAGCAGGGCAGAGTATAGGTGTTGACTCGAGATCTCATGGCTGCCAGCAGATGGAGTCAGGGAGCTCACTGCCACTGGCTAGCATTGCAGGAAAACACCACATCCCAAGGCACTAGCCAGAAAACCTGTCACAACTGAGGACCCCAAAGGCCAGGGATGTAGCTCAATGGGTAGAGGGCTTGCCTTGTATCCATGAACCCCTGAGTTCTGGCCTCAGCACTACATCAGTCGGGTACCAAATCCATAATTCTAGCACCGGGGGGGGGGGGGGGGGGCAGAAGGACGAGAAGTTCAAGGTCATTCTCAGTTACATAGTGAGTTCAATCAAGGCTATCCTGGGCCACATCAGAACTTGTCTAAAACAGAGGGGGTGGAAAAAATAGAGAAATGGCTCAGTGGTTGAAAGCACTGGCTGCTCTCCCAGAGTACCTGGGTTTGATTACCAGCACCCACATAATGCAACTCTAGTTCCCAGGGAATCCACTTCATAGGAATGCTGGGGAAAGCCACACAACCTCACCTGGAATGCAGTGCGTGGTGACTGCATGTGGCCAGTGTTCACCTATTAGTTAGGCTATCACGAGCATTCCTTACAACGAATAACCCCTGGCCACAACCAACTCTTAACACACTGCCTCTTAGAGTAGGTTGTCTGTCTACTCAACAGCCATTTAGATTTCCTTCCTTGCTAAGAGAAAAGTAGAGGGGGGTGTTGTTTGTTTGTTTGTTTGTTTGTTTGAAAGAGGCCCAGCAATATGTCCAAGTCAGGCCTTGCCCAACCGTGGTTTACACCAACACTGTCTCCCTTAGGCCCCTTTGCCAGGGACTCCTTTAGGTTGACAAGTCATTTCTATTTGATAAAAAGGTCTCACTGATCCTTTTGGGAAAGAGCACCCTCAATGCCCTGTCCTGACAGGGGAGGGGGAAAAAAAACCACTGGCATGTTGGAACTGTCTTTCTCTTCCTGCTATAGGACACAGTGTCAGAAAAGGATGCGAGAACAACCTGGTGAACAGCCGAGGGACTTACAGAGAGAAACCAGAACCCTGACCCCCATGAGCCTCCCCCAAAGAACAACCACTGCTGGATGTCCTGTCAAGCCACTTACCTGAGGTTCCTGTAGTCTCCTAAAGGCACCCTGACATAGCTCTGATGCCAGGCAACTGGGGTCACAGCCCTGTGGGAATGGGGCAAGCTGTGGGAGTGGGGCAAGAAGTCTACTTACCTCCTGCCTCACACAGCACTGTGGCCAGAGCAGAAAAGAGAGAGGCACAGCCATTCAGAACAACCACCTGGGCGTGGCAAGAGACAAGAATGCTTCTGTCAGGGGACAGAGAAGAGCAAGGACCATGGGAAGAGCCAAGCCTCTCCCCAGTACCCTAGGTATCCTGACAAAGGTCTCTCTTGGTTCCCAGTCAAGCTTATTTTTTTGAGTCCCTGATCTTAATCAAGTGAACAAGGGACAGCACTGATCACTCCAAGAGTCTCTCTCTCAAAGCTGGGAAAGCCGAGAACGCCCAGCAAGGCTAAGCAAGAGACAGATCCCAAGCAGCCTCCCAGACCCTCACCCCTAGGGAAGGCATGACGTACATTCTCTGGTTTGAGAGGTGCTGGGCTCTTACAGTAGAAAGACAAGAACCTTGCCACTTCTTCTCGGAGGCTAAAAGAACAGACAAATAACATGCAGCACTTGTCAGAGGGTCCTCAGCCCCGTCCACTCCAGAGCCCCTCGGGGAACGCTCCTCCTTCCTCAAGATGTCAAAGTGGTGGGCATCTGTCTCCATTCGGCCCACCCTCCCCATCCAGCCACAAAGCGTTCACTCCCTGTGGTTCTAGGACACCTGGCCCCACCTTAACAGGAGACTTCAGGGGACGGAACTAACACTGCATAGACCCAGCTGGTAATGCTAATAATATAATGGTAATTTTAACAGGAACTGCTATTGTAGCTCTTGTTGAGCTTCCACTTTACACAAATGTTATGTGGAGACTGTTCCTGGTGACAGTGATTACTATCATCCCCATTTTACAAACAAACAAACAAACTGAGGGTTGAAGGAATTGAGTCCCTTGCTGATAAGTGGCAGAGTCCTTGCTCAAGCCCAGTGGCCTGCCCCGGGGCTCACCATCTTGATGGCTTTTTCTAACAATATGAGCTTTGGAACACATCTTGGGTCAGGTCTACTGGAGCTACTAGGCCCTTAGGACAGCACCTGACCCCCAGTATACAGTCCAGTCAGTATCCTCTGGCCCATCTTCCTGGTGGGAGTGGACCCCAGCCAGCTCCCTTGACACTCATCTGTCATCTCTAAACCTACTGGAGAAGCAAGGACAGGCTCCTCTCAGGGTCATGGGAACCAAGCTGGGAGCTCTAAGGATGGATTGGGGTCACCAGGTCTCCACAGCTATGTTCTCAGCCTATGCCAGCTCCCTCCTCACTCTGCCTCTAATGATATTGCGGACCAAACAATTCTTTGTTGAGGTGCTCCCCTGCACTTTGTAGCTTTAACAGCATGTCACCAACCAGCAGACCCTTCTCCTAGTTACAGCAGTTAGAAATGTGTCCCATCACTACTGTACCTCCCTGGGGACCAACATCACCCCAGGTTGAGACCCACTGGCCTGTGGCAACTACTTACAACAGATGTCCCCTCCAGTCAGGGTACTGCAGCAGAGCTGGCTCCACATGAAGCATGTCATTCTGTGTCAGCTGGGGACACAAAGAGAAAAGAGCAAGGTTGAAGGCCAGCAATGTCACCTGCATCCACACAGCCCTGGGACCTGCATCACCTAAGGTTTCTCCTGCCTCTCAGAGAAACTGCGACAGGAGTACAGGACAGCACTCCCAGGCCCATTTCACAGGTACACAAGCCAAGGCTCGCAAAGTGAAGGCAGGGTCACTGGGCCAGCAAATGGTAGAGCTAAAACCATATCCACAACATCTGACTCCAGCTCTCCATACTACAAAACTCAGAGGGGTGGGTGCAGAAGCAGCAGTGGGAAGTCACGCTGCTCAGCCTTCCCAGAGGTCAGAGAAAGCTCCAGAGTTGGGTGATGTCAACTTGGCCCTGGCTCCCACTTAAGAGGAGGGGGAGGTCTCAGGATACTGTCTTCTGCAGGCTCAACTCAATCTCATCCTTTGTATATGGTGGCAAATTTTAGACCATCCCTTGTATAACCAGGTACTGGATTAGTGGTGATAGAGCATCATGGCTACAAGGTCAAAAAGGGTCAAAAACATAGTGTCCTTGGACAGAGGGGCCAGAAGAATTAGAATCATCTACTTCTCCATGCCTGGGACCAGCCATTCCCCTCCCTCCTGTCACCCCTTAGAGCTGGTCCTGATGGAAGCCATTGGTGTTCTGTGGCTACTGCACACTTACTACATGGCTAGTCTGAACTGTAGAGATTTTGTAAAAAAAACAAGTATTAATAGATATCAATAATTGCATATTTATTTTACCAACTGAAATTGGTCATATTTTGGATGTATTAGGTAAATAAAATATTATTGAAACCAATTTTAGTTATTTTTGCTATTGGAGAGTTGAGACATCTGATGAAATTTTAAGGAATCTGATGAGATAATAAGGAATCTTATAAGCTGAATTAGAAACAGCCTGTTCTGGTGGTGCACCCAGCTACACCAGAGGCTATCGTAGGAGGATTGCAAATCCAAGGCCTGCCTGAATTACGGAGTTAAGTTCAAGATCGGGGTGGGCAACTCAGACCTTGTCTCAAAATAAAAAGTTAAGTAGGCAGAGGGTGTTGTTTGACCTGCCTACGCTATGGAAGTGCTACGCTCAATCTCCAGTGAAGAAAAATAGAATTAGGGGCTGTGAGGGATGAATATAGCTCTGTTGGCAGACTGGGTAGGGAAGGGGAGGGAGGGGGAAGGAAGGGAGGGGAGGGAGAGCAACGTTGTTCCCAAGGCAGATTTGGAATGCATGTCCGTGAGTCCTTAAGTCAGGGCTACTGAGGCATGCAGCCAGCTACGGTGGCAAGAGATTCAAGAAGCCCCTGCAGCGAGTGATGTCAGCCCCGTACTCACCCGCCAGGACAGAAGGTCAAAGCAGAGTTTGTTCTCACTGGTGCCCAAGTTAATGATGCCCTGCAGACAAAGGGGCAGAGGCAGGGTGAGCATGACAAAGGGATGCCAGCAAGGGCCCAAGGAACCCACACACAGCAGAGTGGGTGCCAACCCATCCCCCACCCCTCCTTGCCTTTGCTCAAGCTGGACCCTCACTAGACTTTGAAATTCCATCTTCCATTTCTAACACTGTCCAAATACCATTTCTGGGAAGAAGCCTTCTCAGACGCCCCACCTGGAAGGGCTCTTTGCTTCTTTAAGTCCCACATCTCTTTGTACCACTCCCCTTCCCTTAGAAAACCACTCAACTTCTGCCCCATGCCACAGGAATCAGGGTACACAGCTCCCTGCTGATAGCTAGCTCCCTGAAGGCAGATTCGTGCCCAAGACGCCACTGTGTCTCTCCAAAAACATTTATAGAATGAAAAAACAAAATTGCATTCTGTAAATCACACTCTTCTAGGAACAAAAACAAGGGCAGAATGGTCAGTGGACCCCACCTCATGTCAGTGAAAATGATTTTCTAGGTGATTCAGATAACAGGACACACCATTTGATAAGGTGGATAAGGTGTTAATCCCAATGGGAGGTACCGATCCTGACCCCTGCCTTATGTGAGCAGTGAAGGAAATAGGAAAAGCAAAACAATTAAACTTGAATGAGTTGAGAGTTGGACAAATAAAAGGCAGTGCTCAGCAACCCTGGGAAGGGAGCGGTTTCCTCCACAGGCAGCCAACCCAACTCCAAACCCTAATAGCTCCACAGTCACAGCACATTCAGCCAGTGCTTGTCCTGCCTCTCCCTGCTGATACCCTAGTCTACACAACCACGGAGACCATGACTCCAGATCACTGTAATAGCTCCCCACCTCCCTTCTTGTCCACTCCCTCACCTATCACTGGGTCTTCTTATAGAAATCATAGACGTCTTTAAGAAAACTGAAATTGCATCACACATACTGATCCTCTCCTGAACACTTCCTATCCCACTGTCTACAAGAAGAATGCTCACCATGAGGCCCTACAATATCCATAGCCTTTCTGACCCCGTCACCCACCAGTCTGGCTTTACCACAGCCCACTGGTCCCCTTGCTGTCCCTTGATCCAGCATAGCTCCGGCCTGCGGCCTTTGTATTAGCTTTTCTCTCAGCTGCATGGCTCCTAGTGGTGGATAGGCCTCCACCATGGTACCCTGCATAGAGGCTGAAGCTGTCAACTGCTTCTGATAAAAAGAGCATGCAAAAGTGACAGAATGTCACTTCCCGGGTTAGGTCACAAAAGAGTAGCATGGCTTCCATCTTGGGTATTCACAGGTCTCTCATTCTGTTGTGGGTCATCTGCCCTGGAGAGAGCCAGATGCCATATCTGAGGCAGTCCTGAGGAAACATCCACGTGGACAAGAACAGATGCCCATCAGGAGCCAGGTAAGTGAGCATGGAGATGGAGCCTCTCATCCGCTCATGTCCCACCACCCAGTCCAGCTTTCTGAGGAGCTCACAGTACCAGCTTCAGGGTGCTGTGACAGAAACCCCTGACCATAGGATGCCCACCAGGAGTCCCGAACCCCAGCAACTAGGAAAGGTTTGCTACTTAAGCTGCTGAGATTGGGGGTGGCTTGTTGCAGCAATGGATAACTAAAGCAAATTCTCTCTTTTCTTTTTTAAAACCTGTAATGTCACGTAAGTAAAGCTGCCTTCTGACATCCTATGTCAAATGCAGTGTTCCCTACGCCACCATCATCTTCTGTCTGCCTCACCCTGTCTTCATTTTCTCTGCATCATCTATCAGTAAGTGTCATATGTTTGTGTGTTCTCTCTGTCTCAACTAGAATTTAAATAAATAGGGCAGGATTTGAGTTTTGCTCACAGATATGACACCAGTGCCCAGAATAGTCGCTGATACCTGGTAGATGTTCAATGGATCAAAACTATTAATAAGGGTTATTGTGCAGCTCTTTGACCTGCCAAACTATGATGTAGAATAGATTAAGATAATTAAGACAGATGATATTCGTAATAATAGCAGCTACTATTTATCAAGTGCACTACATGACAAGCACTATTAATTTCACATCCCTTGTCCCACTTAAAGTTGACTCTTACAGAACAGACATCACCATCCCATCTCAGAAATGAGCTTGTAGAGGAATTTTAATCCAGCAACACAACTGCTCTGATCACATCCAAAGACCTTCTAGGTCTGTGTGATCTAGCCAAAATGCATTCACACACCTTTAATCCCTCTGGCTGGAATACAGACACATCCTTAGTACACACCTTTAATCCCAAACAATGAAGGTAAATAAAGTTAATTTGTAGAATGAAGCACCGATGTCTGAAAGTGATGTCTAATTGAGAGGCAGATAAAGTGACAAATCAGAGCATGATTTGACAGAATAGGGTCCGCCCAACTCTCAGGAGAACAGAGAAGAAAGAGAAGCCACTTGAGAGAACAGCGCAGCAGGAGAGGGAAAGAAGGCAGTTTTACTGGGACAGGTTTATTTTAAAGATTTATTTATTTATTATTATATTTATAGTGTTCTGCCTTCGTGTACACCTGTAGGCCAGAAGAAGGCATCAGGTCACATTACAGATGGTTGGGAACCACCATGTAGTTGCTGGGAATTGAACTCAGGACCTTTGGAAGAGCACCCGGCACTCTCAACCACTGAGCCATCTCTCCAGCCCCTTACTGGGACAGTTTTAGAGAGACAGGTTAGAGAGAGAGAACAAGCTAGACACAGATGAAAACAGAAAAAGCCAGAGAATGAGCAGGATCCAAAAGATTAGAACAGATTGCTAGAGTTAGTTTAAGGCCAAGCAGAGCAATTCAGTCAGAAGCTGAGAGAAGCCAGTTTGAGTCAGTCAGCTTGGAGACGAGTTTAAGCCAGAACAGCTGAGTTGAACCAGCGAGCCAGAATTCAGAAAGAATTAGAAATGGTGAGCTCATTCAGTAGTAAGTCTCAGAGGCTGGAAACATTTTAGGCCTAGATTAGATTGTATGGAGGCTAGACACTTTCAGGGCTAGGCCTAGGTTAGCAAGTGGAGGCAACAAGCCCCAGAGATGACATTTACATCAGGTGAATAAAGGTTTCTTTTATATGAACTGTCTATAGAGCAGACATGACCAGCCCTCTTGGGGCCAGAGGAACATTAACTGCAACCCAACAAAAGCAAGCTAGGTGCTGGCTGCCCTGCAGTGAATTTGCTCTTGGGTCCCAGTGGGGTGGGGTCTTCACTCACACTGGGGTTTTTGTCCTCATCATATTCATCCATGTGGTAGGTCCTGTAGCCCTCCTCAGCTGAGTCCCAGAACCATTTGATGATTCTTCCTCTAGAAGACAGGCAAGAGCTGTCGGAGGAGAATGTGGCCGTGGGGTCACCCACTCCATAGTGTCTGGGCTGCTTCTGCTCTGCTTTTCTGAGGCACTCTCCTTGCAGACCATCACCAAAACCACTTTCCATGTCTTGGGTGGAGGCTGTGCCTGAACAGGAGGTTGGTGCTGTGGACTCACTCTGAGGAAGAGGGAACACCTGCCAAAAAAAAACAAACGCATAGACCTGTTGAAGGGCTCCTGCTCTCGTGTGTGTGTGTGTGTGTGTGTGTATGTGTGTGTGTGTGTGTGTGTGTGTGTGTCTATGTCTATGTATAGGCCCAAGAACAACTTCTGGCATTGTTCTGGGAGCTCTCCACCTTGTTTTTTGAGACAGGGTCTCTCACTAGGCCCTGGTGTTGGCAGATAAGATTAGAGTGGCTACCCAGTAAGGACCAGAGACCTGCCTGTCTTGGTCTTCCCAGCTCTGGAATTATGAGGGTGCACATCTGGCTATTTATATGTGGGTTCTGGGAATGAAACTCAGGTCCTCATGACTGCAAGGCAAGAAATGCATTTTATTGGCTGGACACTTTGCTGCCTGGGCTGGCTACGCAGCCTGCCTGCTTGATTGTTTGCCTGCCTGCCTGCCTGTCTGCCTGCTTGCTTGCTTGCCTGTCTGCCTGCTTGCCTGCCTGCCTGCCTGCCTGCCTGCTTGCTTGCCTGCTTGCTTGCCTGCCTGCTTGCTTGCTTGCTTGCTTGCTTGCCTGCCTGCTTGCTTGCTTGCCTGCTTTTCCCTGAGGTTGCACAGTGCTGGCCTTGAACTCTTGGGCTCAAAAGATCCTCCTTCCCCTGCCTCCCTAGTAGCTGGAACTAAGGCGATCTTCTTCACACCGAAATCTCCCTTGTCTTGCATGCTTGTATACTGCTGATCTCTTATGTCCCTATCTAGTTAAACACTTCAACAAACAAAATCTGTTGAGCACCATTGAGTACCACACCATGCTTCTACTGCATTTGTTTCTCATTCTGCAGCCTCGGACCAGGGGATCGAGGGGGGGGGGGTCACCAACGATCTTTATCCATTCTTGCTCTTCTCAGTTTCAAAAACCAGGCTATTCCCAAGCAGACCACTGCCATGGACCGCTTGTGTGTGGGTAGTCTGGAGCAGTTGGTGGTGGATTGGAGGGGGCGGGGGTAAGGGGCTCACAAATGCAGGCACCCCAGGATCCTGTCTCCACTCGCAAAAGAGGCAAGGACCCCAAAGGAGGGTCTTCTACTTGCCGAACTGGGAGCTTCTTAAGCATCCCTCTTTCGTGCCCCACCTCTGCTCTGGTGGGGCCAATAACCACCTCAAAGGGCAGCAGTGAGTATCTGAAGGCGATACAGCACTCTTACCAAATTCTGGTTGGTGGCCAAAAGTCTGAAATATGAGTCACTCTATCACTAATGCTCTCTGATTTCCCTGTTTTAAGGTATAAGTCTTACTTGGTAGAAGGCAGGGACACAGAACCTGCCCCTACAGTTTAATTTTGCTTTGCAAATCTTGGGGTCCTCCCCAAGGTGGCGGGACTTCAGCAGAGCACACCCTCTGCTCCACCGTGCGCGGGTTGGAGGAAGGGCTCTTGGACTACGTGGCCGAGACAAAAGCGCAGTCAAGACCCAGCAGGAGAGCAAGGCACTGCTTAGGAGATCAATCGGGTTTAGCGACCTCACCAGCCCAGTGCTTGCAACCAGGACAAAGTGGTCTGCAGGGCCCGCCCGGGTTTTCCAGGCCCTGGGAGCAAGTGTGACTGCACTCAGGACTTACAGATCCAAGCGCAGAAAGCGATCAGGAGCATAGGGCAGCGGAGCAGGTCCCTTCTTTGCACAGAGCAGTGCGGGGCGGGTGGGGGAGGGGGTTGGGGGGGGCGGCAGCACCTACTTTGAACCACAGGTTTCACGCGCGATATCCTCCAGGCCGAGCTTCCGGCACTCTGGGGAAGCCTGCCCCCTGGCGACTAGGCGGGGACACAGGGAAGGAACCTGCGCCCTGGCCCTTGAGTGCAGACAAGGAACCTCTGGGCTTCAGCACTTCCTAACCTGCCAGAAACTGGAGTCTGCACTCAGAGAAGGGGAAGGGACTGAAGGGTGGAGCGCTTGGCCAAGACAAGACCACGCCCACCCTCCTCTCTTCTCTAATTAGCCTGAGATCAAACTCCGCTAGCATTTTGGGCACTCTTGGTCAGAGCCATTTGAGCGATGGACATTTCTTCCCCAGTTAGAGGACAGCAGGACTCTGTTACACACAGAAACCCTGTCTCGAAAAACACAGAACAACAACAACAACAAAAAGCATCCTCTTAAAACACCGTTCCTCCTGATCGTCACTGCGCATGTGATCTACTCTCCGCCCATTTGCAAAGGCTTCTTCTCTCAACCCCAGGAAATGCTTAGTTGGAGGGAAAATGATTTACAAAAGAAAAATAGAAATGTATCGACCTGTATATTTATATGGCCTCAGGGACACGCAGGAACGAATAGCTCTCAAAGAAGGGCTTCTTTGAATTCCAGTCCATAAAAAGTAGATTTTTAGAGAAGTGAGGAGACAAAGGATACAAAGTTCAGTCTCCAGTGCCAGAAATCCAAAGCAAGCAGGCAACAAGAAGTTGCAAGTAGTTTTTTTTTTTTCCCATTTTGAGCCTTCCAGATGTTTGCTAAACTGAGTGCAAGTATCAAACTGAAGTACTCCATCTCTTATTTATGCAAGGGAACAACTAACTTACTGTCTAGCACAAACCATGAGGCCTAGGCTGATAAATAATGTATCTATGCAAATATAATACTATCACCTATAAGCTTCTCAAATTAGATCAGGAACACAATCGGACCAAGTTAGTCTAACAATGGGCATTCACACAGGAGACACAGAGAACCTGTGATTGCTAAGTTGACAAGGTAGGATGCCTCAGTAGTTCCAATCTGTCACTGAAGGAGTGGCAGTTTAAATGACAATGGCTCCTATAGGCTTTTTTTTTTTCTCCCCAGTTGGTGGACTATTTAAGGATTAGCAGGTGTGTCTTTGTTGGAGAATGTCACTGAGGGGTGGCCTCTGAGGTTTCGAAAGCCCATGCTAGGCCCAATCTCTTTCTCTGCCTGCAGGTCATGGACGGTGTTAGCTACTGCTCCAGCACCATGCCTGCCTGCCACCATACTCCCCACCATAATGGCAGTAAACTAACCCTCTGACACTGTGAGTTAGCCCTAATTAAATGCTTCCTTTCCTAAGTTCCCTTGGTTGTGGTGTTTCATCACGGCAATAGAACAGTAACTAAGACAGAAGCGATCGTCTTCCAATACATGGATGTTTTCTCGCATGGCCAGGAGTCACAGGGATCTGGGAGTGGAAGGGGGAATAGTTCCACTCATTATCGCTGCTGGTGACCCCTTAGGAAAATTGTTGCTTCCTGTTTCTTAAACCTTGAGTTCTGCTGGCCTAAAAGTTTTAGTTGCAGAGAGGGAAGCACTCCTGCCTGGAGACAAAGCAAGCATTGCGCTGAACTGGAAGTTAGGGGTTCCCCATGGCCACGTGGAGCATCTGATGTCCTTAAGTCAACAGGCTAAGAGAGGAATAACAGTGTTATTGATGCAGATTGCTTCTCCACAGCGGAGGTTAGAAAGATTATGTCTGGAGCGTAGGAGGAGATCCTTTAGGGCAGTGGTGCTCAACCCTTTAAATATAGTTCCTCCCTGTTCTGCGCAGTTCACGACCTCCATTAGGCAAGAGCTTCACAGAAGTTCAGGTGGATGAGATTTGAACATCGAGAAGTGTCAAGAAATAGGAATAGATGACTCCAGCTCTGGAAGCTGGGGTTTGTGTTCCCCAGCTCTGCAGTTCATATGTGTAATCCTCATCCCTAAAGTGACAGCAGCAGCAAGTGAGTCATGAAAACAAAGGGAGCCGCAGCCCTCCAGTCATGTGATGCCAGGGAGAAGATGCCAGATACTTATCTATCAGGTTCTTGGACTTTATCGCTTCTAGTACTGTGAGAAACATATGTTCATTGTTTGTAAGTTATCCAACTTTTCTAGTATTTTGTTATAGCTGCCTGAACAAACTGAGATTCCCAGATTCATTATAAAACCTTTTGAAAAGATCTCTGGCATTTGGATGCAGGAATACCTACAATACATCTGGTCCAGTCCTTCAGCAACTCATATGGATGGAAGATGTGAGCTTATAAAGATGATACAACCAACATTTAGTGTTCCTTCAGGCTTTGGCTACTCTCCACTTCTTCCCTTCTTTATGGACCTGCCTCCAGACAACTGGAGAGAGAGAGAGAGAGAGAGAGAGAGAGAGAGAGAGAGAGAGAGAGAGAGAGAGAGAGAGAGAGAGAGCTTGCGCACATGTGCACATGTGAAAGCCAGAGCAGGACCTTAGGATTGTCCTCTAAAGCTTTCAACCTTGTTGCATTGAGACAGAATTTCTTGTCATTTTGGCTAGAATCAATTACTAGTAAAGTGTTACAGTCCCCCTGTCTGTGCTCCTCCCCCTCAGTGCTGAGGATACAGGCACTCAAAACCATGCTCAGGTTTTTACTTGGGGTGCTGGGCATTTGAACTCAGATCCTTGTGCTTGGAGAGCAAAGTACTCTTACCCCCCGGACTATCACCCCAGAATCTCTTTCTGACAGCATTCTTCACATGCAAGCTTTCCAAAGAACTTAGGACCCAAAAAAAAAAAAAAAAAAATCATCTCCCTCCAGAAAGGAATGTGAACCAGAAATAAAGCAGGCCTGGAACTGGAGAAAATAGAGAATGACATTTATTAAATACAGAATATAAAACAAAGCCATCTAAAAAGGAATCCAGGAAATCCCCTTTACCCTTCCAGGGCTCTTTTGGCATTCCCACCCCCGTCTCAATGAAAACATCTCTTTTGTGTTCACAATAACTAGCAAAGACTAAAAAAAACAAGGCTTCTAAAAATGGCCGACACTCAGCTTGCTTAGAGGGGCTTGGTGAGTGAGTTCAGGCATCACTGTAGCACCAATTACTACTGCTCCAGCCTTCTGGATGAGAGGCTAATTTCAGGGCCCCCTGAGATGTGACAGCAGGCTGGCTGGAGCCACTGGCTAGAGGCCAACAGTCTATATCATGATTGCTTGCTCCAGCTCTTCCATCAGGATGCCTTGTTTGTGGTCATTGAGCACCTTGCAGAACCTATCCATGGCTAGAGGGTCCAAAGGGGACAGAGAGAGAGAGATAAGTTAGTGAATGTGCAGGTGCAGCCCAGACAGACCCAGGTCGTGGTAGAGCATCAGAGCCTCTGTTCATGGGTGCTGAGATCAGCCCTCCCTTCTTTGAGAGAGAACTTGAAGACAACCTGTTCTCTCTCTTCTGGCTCAGTTTGGACTTGACAGTCAAATCATCAGCCTGCCAGAAATAACAAGGTCTTTGTTGGAGTCTGTACTATGGCTTATTTGCCTCTTAACCTTCACAGGGTTTGATTTTTGATACAGGGTCTCTCGGTCTCTCTCTCTCTCTCTCGTGTGTGTGTGTGTGTGTGTGTGTGTGTGTGTGTGTGTGTGTGTGTTTGTGTGTCCCAGGCTAGCCTTAACCTCTTAGACCTCCTGCTTCCTCCCAAGTGTCAGGATTGCAAGCACGAATGGCCATGTCTATTTTACACACTGGACTGAAAGCTATTTCTCTGATATAAACTTTATAAGGCCCATTGCTGTAGAAAAGTTGTCTGGCAATTAATGAGATGCTACAAACAATTATTCAAATAAGCACTGTGTTCTTCATGCTGCCAGAGGAGTGTGTGGACTCTGATAGAACATTCCAGGGCTACCATGATCATCTGTCCATCAAACCCACTAAACTCCAATCCCTCATGGGCAGAGAACCGCTGATGAGAAACCCCTGGTCCAAAAGACGTTCTTAAAGGTGTATCAGACACAAAACATGGGATACTCAAAAGATGAAATACAAGGACAATTGTGTACTTAGGGGATGGATTGCTTCCTGTTTACAAAGGAGCATAATTAAGAATAGAAAAAGAGTGGCTCAAGGGAGCTAAAGCCAGAGGCTGTTGAAGGCAGAATAAATGAATTAGGGAAGAGTTGATGGGGTGGCGTTATTAGATTTCCGACTAGGGATGGGGAAGTCAGCAGCACTCACCCACTTTTAGTTGAGGTTGGTTTTCTGCAAAGACGAGGCAGAACCAGCCAGGCTCCTGACATGCATAGGATACGCCACCAGATAACAGCAGCTTGTTTTTCTGGAAGCGCTGGAGAAGGATCTTCTCTTGCTCAAATGTGCATGGGCTCAGATACAAGGGAAAGGGCAAGGGGAAGGGCTGAGCACAAGCCCAGTTGGCAGGTCAGCGCAGGCCTGCCATTTCAAGAACTTACAGCTTTCAAGTTGATCCAGAGGAAGAGGCCAAAACCACGGTTGAGAAAGGGAATATTCAATTCCTCCAGCCTCTCAGTGACGTAGCTGTAGTCGTAAGCCTGCCGGAGCTGGCTGTGGTTAGTAGGCAGGCACAATTTGTTGATCCACTCTGGAAGGGGGGAGAGAAATAATACCACAGGTCTTACAACAGACAGGGTGGGGTGAGATGGGGGGCTCATTCTTGCCAAATTTACCTTCGCTGGGCTTCATGTGAGCTGAGAGCCATGAGCCATTTCTGTACAAGAGTGACCCTGTGCTGTATCTGAACTAATAATACCCCCACACCCACATTTCTCATATAGGACTCTAGAGGGGACAGTGGGCATCTTAGTGGTCCACTGGGATGTGCCAGTCTGTGTGTGTGTAATGGGCACTTGTAGAGCCAGATATCCTAGAAATGAGAGTTACAGGAGGTTGGTTGACTGATGCTAGAGACAGAACTCAGGGTCTCTGGAAGAGCAACACATACTCTGAACCCCTGAGCCACCTCTCCAGCTTCCTGCCTACATTATATTCCAGGAGCATCTAAACGAAAATCTTTGAGGACGCAGTTCCTAGGTAGTTCTTAGGTGCATCTAAGGTTGAGAACAAGTTTTCAAGAGGCCAAGATCTGCTCCCTGCCACATATAAAAGAAGGTGGCACCATGGAAGATTGGTACCCAGTTACTGTTTCTCCTTTGTATCTCTCTCTCCCCCACCTTAAGGTGAAGGCAAGCTGGTTTCTCCTAAGCCTGTCTAGCTACTTTAGTTTCTTTCTTTACATCCCATAGTTTGTGTCTCAATATCATCCATCCACTGGGTTTAAGCCTTCCAGTCTATTACAAGAAAGTAACGAGAAAGTCTTTTCTATGTTTGAGCCATAGCATTAGAGGGGAAGGTCTCCTCTTAAGCCCAGCATTCTCTTGAGGTCCCTGGAGAGTCTAGGGGCCATAGATCTACTCACATAAACTCTCCCCCAACACCCTTCTCCCTTGTACCCTCCTGGAAAGTTATCTTAATCCACATTGGAAAAGTCAATAAAAATGATGCCACTGCTGCCAAAAGAAAAGATTTGCCCAAGGCAAGCAGGCCCAGGAGAAAGAGACACACACCGATCTCTGCTGGGTGTGGTGGCAGAGGAAAGTAAGGCAGATCTCCATGAGTTCAAGGCCAGCCTGGTATACATGTTGAGTTCAGGCTAGGGTTACATATCGAGACCCTGTCTCAAAGGGGCAAAGGAAGATTGACTGACTGGTGTCTGAGGTTCTTAACCTTCACAGCCTAGGGAACCATTCACAAGCAGTTTTCTAAGCAGAGCAAGAATTACTAGACTTTCCGAATTATAGCCCAGCCTGGTTTCAAACAGGCCCTCCATCTTCTAGCCACACCCATGCACTGATCTGTACCCTGTCCGCCTCAGAACCTCATATCATCAATTTAACTTCAAACAGTAAACAGATCCTCAAGTTTACTGAACGCATGCTAGAGACCCACCCCAGAAAACCCAGCAACCCCCATGGCCATGAAGTCCAGTCCAGATGCTATCCCTGGGTTTTGCTTAATACCTCTGGCCTGGAGCAGCCGGGACAGCTTGTACTGAGTAATGCCAGAGACACCGTGGAGGTAGCCAAAAGCTTTCACAGAAGAGGCTAACTCCTTGCTGTGTGTATAGAGAACACCACAGTGGAAGGAAGGCATTCCAAAATCCTGGAGGAAGAGAAGTTGGGAAAGAAACATCTAGTTGTTCTTGCCTTATGTTTCCAGACTCCTTCCCTTTAGAACCAAAGGCGGGTTTCTGGGGCTTACCTTACTAGTATCCCAGATCATACGGGTCTTGTTAGGGTCAGGCAATCTGGAAATTTTTTTTAAAAAAATCAAGGTTAAAGGGAATGGCGAAGCCAGAGCAGCACAGCGTGGGGATCAGAAAGGCATCTAGGAGCACAAGGAGACAAAGCTGTCTTCCCGTGAAGTTGAGCAGCAAGGTTCCCAACACAGAGAGCCAAGTATAGCAAAATCCCTTCTTCTGTTCTTCAGCTCAAATTTTATAAAATTTGGTCCATTTTTATACACATTATTTGGGGAGCAAACTCTTGTTCTCAGCTTGCAAGCACACTGAAGGAGGATAAGAAGGATGACCATAGTCAACAGCTCAGAGTCCAAGGGCCAAGCAAGCAAGACATCTCCCATTAAAAAAGTCTTGGTGTTGAGGGGCCAGTGTCTGAGTGGCTACATGTGCACCCATGTGCACGCAATGTGAAGATCAGGTCAACCCACCTTCTTTACTTTGGAACAATATACTTTGTTTATTAAGACAATGTCTCTACATTGACCTAAAGCTAGGCTGGCTGGGTGGCAAGCAATCTTTAGGGATCTGTCTGTCCCTGCCTCTCTGTACCTTTGGGGTTAGAAGAACATGCCACCACGCCCAGCTTTTTTTATGTGGGCTCCTCCAAGGATCAAACTCAGATCCTTGTGCTTGTGACAAGTACTTTCCTAACTGAGCAGCTGTCCTCAGTAGCAAACAAACAAAAGTCTTGTTTGTATCAGGCCAGACATGAGAAGCCAAAGGTCATGCACAAGAAAGGACAAACACCATGTTGTCATTGGACCTGGTGGATTGGGCCTTCCTATTCGCTTAGCCTCATAGGTCTTTTTTATCTAGACCACCTCTTTAAGATCCACAAGCTTCTTCCATATTAAATGAAAACTCTGACTCTCTTGACTTTCCAGACATGATACAAAGATGTCTCTGGCAGGACATAACGGTCTGAACTCTACTGTAAGAGACCTGAGGTCAACAGGTCTTCTCTTCCAAGGTCCAGTGCCTAGGTGTCCCCACCCACATGCTAGCAAAGGCAAGCAGAGCCTGCTGACTTACCACCCGGGTCACACAGAACCATGGCCAGTGAAGAAAAGATCAAGGAGCAGCTGTTTAGAACCACCACCTGAGGGAGAGGTGCAAAAGACAGAAGTCAAAATCAGTACCTGTGTAAGAAGAGTGTGCACACACCATCTCCATCCTTTTCCAAAGGGCAGGTCTCAGGGACCTCCTCAACTGGACCTCTTCCAGGGTCCTCCTTTAGCTGGACCCCCTCCCCGACCCAGGGCCCTCCTTAACTAACCTTTACCTTGCCCTGCTCCTCTGATGGTTCTTCCGGGATTCTATACATGATGCAGAGAGAACCTGAGAGGATGGCCCTCCACTAGACTGACTCACATTTTCTGGATCAAGGGGTGTAGGTGCCTTGCAGTAATGGGTCAAGAAGCTATCCAGCTCATTCCGAAGACTACAGAGAGACCCAAGGAGACCCTGTAGTTCCCAGTTGCCCTTCCTCCTTGGGAATATGACACTCTTTTTTAAAAGGACACAGTATATAATCTTAAAGAGCTCTTTGCTACCCAGGCCAACCTCATCTTAAAGGGCCATAGACTGAAGAAGTGACCTCTCCAGGGTCACACAGATATTGAGAAGTCGGAGAAGCCAGGCTTGAATTATGGATGGATGCTATTTCTGCCAGGTTAGACTGCCTCCTGGGATGGTTTGTTCTTAGGCAAATCCAACCTTTTGACACTGAATACCATGTTGTCATCTAAACAGATCATCTTCGAGAACTGTGTGACCACGTTTTAAAAGGCAGCCAACAATTCTCAAAGTTTTAAATAATTTAAAGAGTTTGGATTCATAGCTATCATTGCCTCAAGCTGGACGTGTCTGCTAAGCATTTCCTGGAAGTTATTAGTCAGACATACAGGAAAGTAGTCAATCTTGAATATGGTGCATTTGAGGGGAGAGAATGTGGCTCAGGGGGGGTAGATGCTTGCCTAGCATGCATGCATGGAACCCCGGGTTCCGTCCTGAGCACCACAATAAAGCAGGCATGATGGTATAAATCTGTAGCCCCACACTCAAGAGGAAAAGGTAAGAGGACCAGAAATTCAAGGTCATCCTCAGCTGTACAGGAAGTATGAGGCTAGCCTGTGCTACATAAGATTTTTTCAGTGATTATATACATAATTGGATATATATGCAAATGTATGCGTCCATATGTGTGGATATCCATATATATTCATATGAATATCTGCATATATATCCATATATATATATAGATATCCATATATATATCCATAGATCCAATGGACAATAAAAGCTGCCTGGGGACAAGAGACCCTGGTTCTGAAAGTCACTTAAAAGGGCTGTCCTTTCCAGTCAGAGTCTTGTATCGGGGCTTCATCAGTGAGGTTCATGTCACACCAGCTCAACTGTTGACAGATAGAACATAAAGACAGAAAGTTCAGGGAGGTCAAGTGGGGCCCTAATTTGTTCCTAGTTCATGCATAAGTCTCTGCCTTGAAGTTACATGTTTCCCAGCAGGGGAGTGAAGAGACACACTGTGTGCTCCTTCATGAAGGGAGGCTAGCCTTGTCAGACACACATATGTTTTCGTGGGAAATACCTGACAGCTTCTCTAAGCCAAAGTTTTGGGCATAGCTTCCAGACAGGACCTCTGGACAGTCAACTAGGCCAGGGGCTCAGGTGTGTTGTTCTAGAAGCAGTGCCTTGGCTCTCCCCCACAATGTCTGTTTTCCTCCTGGACCGTCCACGAGCTGAGGAATTGAGCCCAGAGGAGTCAAATCTCAACAAAGCCCAGAACATTGCTCACCCAATCTGTTATCAGGTCAAGGCAAAGCTTGTTCTCACTGGTATCAAGGTTGATGTAGCCCTGGAAGCGGGAGGAATCTAGGTCAGGCCTCTTGCTCCATCCTAGATGGACTCCTCTGGGCATGACAAGACATTGCCATTGTAGATTAGCCCACAGGAAGATTGCACTGTGCCACTAAACAGTTCAATCGGTGTCTGGTGATGCTAAGTGTCAGAAAACTTCACAAGGACCTAGCATTTTGCAGCTGTCAAGTCCCCTCCCCACCTGAACAGACAAATCAGAGTAGCTGGACTGTGCTCTGTGTCCCTTGATGACAGGTGTTAGACTCCTTGTTCCCTGAGAGCTGCCTTATGTTTTGAGAAAAGCATTCCATTTGATCAAAAGTTGAAAACCTACCAGACAAATAAATGGCCTGGGTGGCAGGCATAACCTCTCCGGCTCTACCTAGAGCCTGGAGCCTTACCCACCACAAGCCCTGCCTATACTCATCTCTGCTCTCACATGGAAGGGGCCTCCAAGTTATTGGAGGTCATGCAGCCATTACAGTGTAATAGAGGCATGGGATTCGGTCCCTAGAAAAACAGATGGTCCCTGGCTGGCCAGGCAAAGCTTCGATGGGGAACAGAAGAGGAAGGCATGACTACAGCCATGAACGACTCCACCCTCTGAATGGAGAGCTGTTGTCAATCTTCTTGGCTAAAACACCTTTTGTTGGCAGCTTGCGGCCCTCAAGGGAACACTTGAACACCCGTCCACCTGTGCCTGTACTTCTAACCACAGTCCTCATGTCTCTCCTCTGGCACATAGGCCTTCCTTCCCAAGCACACCAAGCTATTTCTACCTTCCATCCGTGTCTCTCGCCCTTCTAGGAAGACCACAGCCACCACCATATAGGCTGGCTAGTGCAGACTTTTCAGATACCTCCATAGATCACCTGAGGACAGCATCCATTCCATGCTCTTGGAAACATTACAGATGCATGTTTCTCTAAGGGCTGCCTACATCTGTCACTATGCTGCACTTCGTAAAGGCAGGCTCACTTACCAGTGTGAGTGCAGCGACTGGCTGCTAGTATTTAAATGCTGAAATTAAAGGAAAGGCAGTAGGGATGAAGGGATTCAGACACCACCCCCACTTCCCTCAGTTCTCCAGCTTCTGGGGGCATTATCAGCTTATGTCTGTGATTATGCTATTGCTCTAAGACAACAGTGTTAGTGCATCATAAAGAGAGGTAAGCATGCCGTACTTGGCCCAGGCCTCCACAAATCCCAGGGGTTGGGGCTTTTAAGGAGGTCCCCCATCTTACCAAACTGTTTTTATCTTTGTGGTATTTGTCTGTTTGGTAGGCCTCATAGCTCTCGAAGCTGGAGCGGTAAGAAGTAGAGATGTTAGCCCCACGATTGGACAGTGTGTGTCTGACAAAGGCAGCTGCCAACTCACTCAGCCAAGGACTGAGTTGGGCAGGCTGCCTAGGTGATGGGGCCTGCTGTCCAGCTTCAGCGCCACATTGAACAGCAATGGCCCCCTCACTGTGCAAGTGAGGAAGAAGTTCTTTGAACTTCAGTTTCGTCATGGCCTCCGACCATATGAGGTTGACCATCTGGGACAGGAGGTAGCCCATCCTCTTTTCCTGCTTCTGGGATCCTTGCGGGCATTGCTGATCTTCTGGCAAGAGGCATTGTGTCTGTTGGTTAGTCAGCTGCAAGAAATGGACCATCAGGACCCGCTGCAACTTCAACATCTTCTCCTGCATCCTTAGGAAGAAGGCCTTGTTCTTTTTGGAGGACTTCTTCTCCAGTTGACTCCAGAGTTGGGGCGGATGTCTTTCTGGTGACTCGGACTCTGGGTATCTGTACGGGCCTCTGCAGCATGGCTGCAGCCTACAGAGAAAGAGATTGAGCACAGAAAACAAAAGACAGCCTTCCCCGCAGATCCAGGCATGACGGGGGACAAAACCGATTCTCAGGATCATCACTGGCTCCTCCCACCTCTACATTCTGGGCTTGGGCTCTAACTGGCTCAGAAAGTTCAAGAGAATGTGTGAGCATCCTGGGCCCAGCTGCTGGTGCGCTCTATCCAGATGCCATTGTAATGTGTCCTGAGCAAGCACAGTAAAACCCTCTAGGAGGAAAAGGTGGAGGAAGGTGGCCTTTTCCACGTTCTTCTTGTGCTCCGATCAGAGGCTGCACCATCAGGTTCTAGGTGAGAGGGGTTTGCTGTTCAATGTTCAATGCCAAGTAAAGCATCCTACTGCAAGAGGTAGGACAATTTACATGATTGCCCCAGGGTCAAATCTGGCTTCTCACCTGTTTTTAATAGGTTAAGTTGGGATTGGGAAGATGGCTCAGTTGGCAAAGTGCTTGCTGCACAAATATGAGGACCTGAGTTCAATCCCCAGAACCCGAGTTGAAAATCTGGGTGTGGAGGCATGTGTCTGTCATTTCAGCACTAGGGAGCACTGTCATTTCAGAGCCAAGAGGATTAGCTGCATTTAGACACCAACCTTCACAAGCACGTGCATGTGCACACGAATCTGTCCACACACATATAAATAGATTTTTTAAAGTGAAAAGGTACTTTATTGGAACACTGACAGGTTGATTTTTGTTTAGTTATGGATTTATTGTAGCTGCTTTTGCAAGTAGCAGAGTTGAATAGTTATATGGCTCTCAAGCTTCAACTAGTTATTTAAACAACTTTTAAAAATATTTATTCATAGCTGGTTGTGGTAGTGCATACCTGTAATCCCAGCACTCAGGCAGGCAGAGGCAGGCAGATCTCAGAGTTTAAGGCCAGCCTGATCTACAAAGCAAATTCAGGACAGCCAAGGCTACACAGAGAAACACTGTGTTGAAAAACAAAAACAAAACAAAAACTACAAAATTTGTTTATGCTGGGTGGTGATGCATATCCTAATTTCTAGCACTTGAGAGGCAGAGGAAGCAGAACTCTGTGAGTCTGAGGCCAGCTTGGTCTACAGAGCAAGTTCTAGGACAGTCATGGTTACACAGAGAAACATGTGAGTGCTGTGTGGTGGCTGTGTGTGTGTGTGTGTATATGTGTGTGTGTGTGTGTGTGTGTGTGTATGCACGCGCGTGCACGCACCTGTTTAAGGGTGGGGTGTTTTGACTGTGTATATGTTGCGTACCACATGCATGCAGTGCCCATGGAGGCTACAAGAGGGCGCTGGATGTCCTGCAACTGGAGCCACAGATTATTATGAGCAGATATATGCAAGTGCTAAGAATCAAAACCTGGTCCTCTGAAAGAGCAGCAAGTGCTCTTCATTGATGAATTATCTCTCCAGATGCACAAACCTTCAACTAGTTATTATCTGATCCTTTCTAGAAAGCGTTGCCAACCTCTGTTCTAGAACATAAACCTTTCTTTTTGCTTGTTTCCCCACCCTCCACCAAGACAGTCACACCAATGCCCAGTCCCTCCCTCCTGACCTCATGTGGCTTCCTACTAATGCTAGGACAGGTACCATAGGCGTTCATTTCCAGTTCCCTAGGCCACGCTGCAGCTTCACAAGCTATGTGTTCATCTGAACCACCTGGCAGGGATCATAGAGGCCTGAGGTAAGTGAAGCCAAGCCCCTCCGGGCTTTGGTTCGATGAGTGTTGGGGTGAGAACTAAGACTCTTCATTTCTACCAGGACTGTAGTCAGAGAACGTGCAACTAATGCTTCTGAAGACATGACAGGATGCCAGAAACAACCAAGAAATGGCTTCTTAGTGCCTCGACGAGCCCGCAAAGCAAACGGAGACCACAAATCTGAGGAAATGGGACAGCTTGAAGCTGGTAACTGCCTCCATTCTTTAAGACAACCTACACACACACACACACACACACACACACACACACACACAACCAGGCTTATACCCCTTCTATCAGTGTGCTGGGATCCCAGCTTTTTTCAAGCCATAACAATCCCGACCCCCACCCCCACATATGTATAAAACCGTGTTGCTGCTTTTACACATGTATATTATCAGCACTTGAAAGTATTTAAAACACTCTGCAACATCCATGGGGCTCACTGGCTAGTCTAGCCAAAACAGAGCTTCAGGTTCTGTAAGAGATCTTACCTAAAAACATTAAGGTGGTGAGCAATAAAGAAAGACACTCAGCATTGACCTCTCCCTTCTGCACACACACACACACACACACACACACACACACACACACACACACACACACACACTGTGTGCATACACAAAGAAATGCGTTCCCCTGGAAAACGTATTTTCAAGAAGGAAGTGAATATGGGTTAAGGTTACTAGGGGACTAGGAGTTGGCAACTCTGCAAAGATGTTTTATACAGGAAACACCTGTCATAAATGATGCTATAGCACAAAGAAGTGGTGTCCCTAAAGCCTAGCCCCAAACCGTTAGTATTGAGGTTCATCAGTCCTCTCCTCCAAACTCTTCAGTTTGGCTTCAGGGTCCCTCGCCTGCTTTCACCTACCTCCCAATCTATACTCGACTTCCATGCCGGCTAAAGTCAGTGTCAGGATCAGACAAGCTGCTCCCGGCAAGACAGCCCTCTTCTGTGAAGTTTGGGGCAAGGAGAAGTGGGAAAGAAGGGACCGTGGGAAGCCGGGCAGGAATTGACTCAGTGCTAGTGCAGGGGTTTTCTAGGCTTCGCCTGGTCTGTCCCTTGAGTTGGCTCCATAAGTCTCGCTTTACAGATGAGAAACCAGAGGCTCAGAGGAATGAATTGTGCCTGTCAGATCACACGAGTAGGATGCATTTGTCAGGGAAGGTTCCAAGCACGCCAGCCCATAGTCACTGCGCCTTATGTGCCCCAGCACAGCCATGGACATAACCCAACACAAAATCAAAAGTTCAAACACTCTGAGATTGTTGCTGCTTTTCTTCCATAACTTGGTTGCCCAGTTCTCTAACCCCAACTTTATAGATGATGTTGTCATAACGCTATGTCTAAGCCAGCTGACCATAAGTCTCCACTGCCTTTTAAGCTCCAGGGGACTGTGACCCAAGTTCCTCCCTCCTCCCACATCCCACAGCTTCCATCACGGTACCAGGCTTACCCTCTTTTCTCTTTTCACTCATCTCTGTGCCGTCTAAAACCCTCCCGTCTATGCCTCAGGGACCAGACACTAGCTCCACAGCCCACCTCCTTTCTCTTTTAAGATGGCTTGCTCACTCTCAAGGGTAATGTGATCCTTCTTTTCCCTTCTAGAACGCTCTGCCCAGGAGCTCCCTCTTACCTAAAATGGCCTTGGCATCATTACAAAAAACTGGCTCCCTGGAGCATTAGGCTGAAGCAAATCTGAAGAGTGTTGGCATCACCTGAAGTGTTAGAAAGCTGTGAGGGTCCCTGCTCTTTGAAGGAGGCTAGAGCCATGGCCTGTGTGCATAGGACAGAGAGCAGGTGAATATGGTGCTTACAGGCTATCGCGGGAGTCTCCAGAACAAGAGGGGCCTATTCAATGCACTAATGGGCCTATCATTCCTCCTCATTTCTGAGGAGGCCATTTGTGAGAGCAGGCAGAAGTGGGGTTAGTCGGGCTGCGGGGAGGCACTGCACAAGGAAGCTCCAGGACACTCGGGCACCTTCCCATGGGGCCCAGCCAGGACTTAGGGCCTCCTGCCCTTAAGGCTTTGGCAAGCCTCCCCTTTCTCCTTGCTGAAGATGGGGTGGGAGAGAGACAGAGGGAGAGAGAGGGAGAAAGGGGGGGCCGAGAGACAGACAGAGACAGAGACAGAGAGAGACAGAGACAGAGAGAGAAAGAGAGAGACACAGAGAGAGACACACAGAGACACACAGAGAGAGACACACACACACAGAGACACACAGAGAGAGATAAAGAGAGAGAGAGAGAGACATGAAGAGAGACAGACAGAGAGAGATAGAGAGACAGAAAGAGACACACACACACACACACACACACACACACACACACACACACACACAGAGAGAGAGAGAGAGAGAGAGAGAGAGAGAGAGAGAATCTACCTTCCAGGTGGGGAGGTATGGCGACTACACAGGAGACACATATGTGCTGACATGACAAGGCATATGGGTTGTGTGAAGGCTTCTCAACTGTGCCTGAGCTTGCCTTGACAGTCCAGGAACAGATGGTGGACCCAAAGGAAGCTATCCTCCCACAATACCTAGGTCCCTGTTCTTAGATTTCAAAAGAAAAACCAGCCAGGTATGATGGCACTCACATTTAATCCCAGCACTTGGGAAGCAGAGACAGGTGGGTCTCCTTGAGTTCAAGTGCAGCCCATTTTACATAATGAGACTCTTTCTGGAAAAAAAAATGTGTGGGCTACAGAGAGGGGTGCCAGTGCAGTAGGTCTAGATGAGTTGGGGGGGTGGGGGTTGGGGGGAGGGAGGTAAGGAGTGCAGGGGGGGGGCGGGAACCAGGACTCTAGACTGCCACAGCTCAGCCTTCCTCTCACTACATGACAGCTTTCTCTCTTCATTGTGTTTTCCATTTTTAAAAATAGCATTATTTTCTTCTAAATGGTCGACACACCTACTTCATTTCTCTGTGTTGTTTCTTTCCAGCTCCCCTATCTAGAGTATAAATTTGATGGGGAGAGATGCCTTCCGGTTGTCTTGTTTGTCCCTGTCTGTCTGAAGAAGACCTCATCATGGAAGCACAGTAACCACTGGTGTTGGATTGAAACTTACCCCCTAAGGCCTGAATGGTTGGTTCCTAAAGCTGTGCTGTTGGGTGTGTGTGTGTGTGTGTGTGTGTGTGTGCGCGTGCGTGCGCGCACGCCCTCGGGACCTTTTTCTCTCCACCACCTGCTCTCCAGTGTGATATATTGCTTAGTCACTGGCCAAGAATTAGCAACTGTGGCCTGAAGCCTTCAAAACCATGAATGGAAATAAAGCTTTCATCTTTCCAAAGCTGATTGTCTCAAGGTTCATAATAGTAAAGGAAGTTAATACCTTGGGAGCGAATGGATAAGTGAGTGAATGGATGAGCAGAAGCCCTAGGGCAATCACCTGAGCTCTTGGTAGTAGGCTTCTCTGCTCTATGGTTCCAAGGCACAGAGAAAGGCTGTTATGCTTGTTTAACACTTGTCTGTATTATATTATATTATATTATATCACAATACATCATATAGATTAATGAGTGAAGATAATAACTTTTGAATGCCCTTAATGACTGTTGGCAGCAGAAGGAAGAGTTTCCTAGAGGAAAACCCCTTGTTTACAACTTGCCACCAACTGCTGCCCTAGGAGCCTCCTCTTGGGGGTATCACCTGCGATCACCCAGACATAACCTGTCTTTGTCAACAGGGGGCGCTAAATCCTTATTTTCTTGTTGCACGTGGCCCTTAAGGCAGTCACAGTGCAGGATTAGAAAGGTTGCCATGGGAATAAGGGGAAGGCCAGGGGCAGTCCATAGCCATCACCCTTTAGCCACACCCCGGGTATGGTAAATGACTACAGAAGGGCTGGACTGAAGAGTGCTGAGGCCTACTGGCAGGGGCCAGGCCCTGGCCGACCACTCCAACTGCTGACTCCCTGCACCCCTGGTGGCTCAGAGTCTGTATAAGGTGGGAGTTGAGACAGAGTGGACATTCCTGGTGTGGCTAGAAACCAGACCTACCAATCGCTGTTCCTCTCTCTCACTCTGCCCTTACCTTTTTCTTGTATTTCTCCTTCAAAACCAAACAAGATTCACACAAGCAGCATGCGATGTGGCCAGCTTTAGATGGCCCTAGGTTTGAAGGTAGGAACAGCAGAGCTAGGCCACAGTGGCTGAGGAGAGGAGACTCTTCTTTCTAGCCACCCCCACTCCCAGCATCCTCCAGAGAGCAACCTGGTGGAGATGAACACAAGGGCCAAAGCCAGCAAGAACCCCCTGAAAACACCCCAGAGAAAGGTGGTAATGATCAGAGGCCCAGAGAAAAACAGCGAGCCTCCCTGAAAGGATCTGCCTTGCTGAGCTGTGGCTACAGCCTGGAGTCTGTGTGGGGGCTCTGTTTTCTGTCACATGATTGACTCCCCAAGAGTCTGATAAAAAAAAAGGGGGGGGGGTCTAATTAATATGTGGCCAACTGAGCCCACCGGAAGGAATTCTTCAACCTCATCCAAGTTCACGCTGCTTGCTTTAGGCTGAGTGCAGGCCAATCTGAAGTCTGGCCCAAATATGGCCTCTCCCTGGACCACAGAGACAGTCTCTGAAGAATGGCCCGGTAGTGTGGCCTTGTCTTTGAGGCTGTTTGAGATGACCTGGAGTGTGAAGCTGAAGAGGAAGCAGGCCACAATGGCCTTGCTTAACCAGTCACTCAGTCGGGTGTCACTCGGCTGCATCCAGCTTCCTCAAACCACTCACCCTGCGGGACCTGCTCTTCAGAATGTCCTCTTCTCTCCAGAAAGCTCCTGGTGCCTGCATGGGAATTCAGACCCAAAGTGCAGCTCTCTCTTTGCAGGGACTTTTGAACCCAATTTGCAAACAATGACCTCTGGCCCTGTTGGACAGCAGCAGGAGCAAAGTAGCCCTGCTCGGTCATTGACACATACTCATCAGGCAATTGCCAAGCAGCTGGTGGGCCACCTGCACCCCAGGATACCTACATGTACCCCAAGATGGACTGAAAGCAAGAGAGGGTGCTGTTAAATATGGAGCTAGACAAAGACCTTCAAGAATCCAAGGATCAGCCTGTGTGCATCTCTGTAGGGCACTCTTCCGGGCAGAGAAGCAAGCAAATGCAAAGGCCCTGGGGTAGGAATGGCCCGGGGCTGCTATGTCTGAAAAATGGATTTCCTAATGAGCAAACCAAGCTAGGACTTTGGGTTGTATTCTAACTGTGGACAAACAAAACAAAACAAAACAAACAAACCAGAAAAGCAGGTTTCCTGGCCCTGTCTGTCATGAGTTACTCGTTGCATTATGGGGCTGGGGGCAGGCAGCCTAGGGCCATGTGGGGTGCACCTCGGCTTGGAACCACTGGAGAATGCCTTTACTGTGATGTTATCACCCAGGGTTCTGTGAGCCCCAAGGCAGCATTCTCAGCTGGGGCCTTGCTGGAGTTACATGGAAGCTACAGCAACCAGTGCCAAGTCTCACCCAGGCTCAATGCCCCGATCCCTGGGGTGTGCCCTTTGCTAGAGGAATTGTGGGTAGGTCTCATCGGCCTCTAGCCCCACCCTAATTTTTATTTTCATGATCTTCCTGTACACATGATGTTAGTACACCATGCTGTCCTCAGACATCGCAGAAGGCTGAGAAGCATATTTCAAGGCAAGCTCAGTGGATCTTCCATTTACACTTACACAGGATCCTCTGAGTGCTCCCTGCCCCTCCCCCTCCTCTGCTCCCTGCCCCCAGCCACCACCACCCCACCCCCCCACCCCCGGTCTTTTCTCTAGGGCTCCTTCCTCCATCTCATCAGGCTGCTGAGAGTGGTTCTGTTGGCAGGAGGCCCAACCCCCATCACATCCCCAGCTCTTAACATGATCCAGCATCTAATTCCTCTCTTCAAATATGAATACAGCTGTCTCGCTGGAGATCAGTTCTGGTGGGCTGCTATCCACTGTCCCTGGGCTCTTTCCATTTGCTTTCCTCAAAGTCTTCCTACCCTGGATACCCTGGCTAGCCTGGCTACCCTGACTAGCAAGTTCCCATCCCCCAACTGGGGCTTGGCATCCTGCTTACAAGCAGAGGTATTATATTTTCCATAGATGCTATCTACTGGACATCAACTCAGAGCCCTCCCCAGGAAGGTCAAGTGATCCCCCCCCCCCAGCCCCTGGGAGTGTGCTAGAGTAAGGAGACAGGAGACAGCCACCAACAGTGGGGGACTCTGGGCCCTGGTTCCCTGGAAGGGGAGGTCAGGGGGATATCTGGCTTAGGCAGACACTGAAACTGGGTCATTGTCTTGGCCCTGGAGGATTTCTAGTCAGGGCTCCTGGTGGTCTCTCTATGGGGTGTGATACGGAGTGCAGAGGGCTGACAGGGAATTGTCAAAACTTATGTTTAATTCTCAGTTCAGATTCGGATACTGTGTGTCTCTGGGTAAGTAACTAGGCATCTCTGGACAGCTATTTTCTCAACTACAAAGGCAGTCAGGAGAGGCTGAGAGAGTGTAAAATGGTGAATACAGTTGACTTTCATCCTTTCAGTCTGCCCTGTCACCCGCCGCCCCCCCCCCCCTCCCGGTAGGTAAGGTAGGTAAGCTTCCATTGTTTCTGTCATTTCTCTTTGAGTCCTACTTAACAGCGAGCTTGCCTGCCCCCAGAGACTGAAGCTGTTACAAGGAACATTCCAGAGAGAGCCCTGCTGACTGTTCTTACTGTCACATCCCACCCCCACCTCCATCTCTCCACAGAAAAGCTGCCACCTCCCCTCTCCCCCAGGAGGCCTCTTTCTGTTAAGGACTTGTGACTTTCCAAAGGACCTTCTCCCCCCACTTTTTTTCTCCCCCCACCCCCTCCCTCATAGCCCCCAAGCCTGTGAGTGCCTTCCTGGCAGAAAGTCTTCTCTTTGTCCCCAGAGAGACGTCTCCTCCTCCTCTGCTTCTGTTGACCAGGATCTGCCCCAGAAGCAGACTCTGAAACTCTCTCTACTTCTCCCACATTTCTGGGCCCATGTCCCTTGCTTCTTGCTCCAGATTTTCAGGCCCATGTGAAGGGAGCTCCTTTAACCCCTAGAGCCCTGTTCATGAAGCATTTTTCCATCAGCCTTTTGCCAGACACATTGTTACCAAAATGTAACAACATCATCGGCTTAGCCTACCCCCAATGGCCCACAGTGCATAAAGCTGGATTTGTGCCCTTGGCACATTGGCTCTCGACTTGGCAGAGGGACCTGTCATGGACAATGCAACATTCGTACACACCGCAATGCAACATTTGTATACACCATACAAGCAAGCAGAGGCTGCACAGTGCAGGGATACCTTCTTGCATGTTGGCCCTCACTGGATAGAAGAAAGGCTCAGCCTTGGTGACTTCTACAAGGTATGACAGCCCATGGGTGTGACAACCCACAGGGGCTTCTCTACTGAGAGGGTAGAGGCGTCTTACAGATACTAGGCCTGTGGGAGGCCTTGTTGGCTGCACCATGAGTAATCCTGGCAATACCCAAGGAATAAAAGAACCAGGCAGCTGAGCCCTATCGGCCCATAGAACGGTGAAGAATAAACAATTAGGTGTTGTCCCAAACTCACAGCTGTAGAACTGAAACAAGCTCCTCAACCCAGGCACAAGCATCATTTTTATCACCCCCATTTTCAGATGCTAAGACTGAGATTCAGCAAGCTGGAGTATATATCCCAAGATTGCCCAGGGGTGGGGGTGGGACCATGTAGTAGCTGTGGACTTCCTGTTACAGAGAGCTTGACTGATTGACAGCCCAGCTACTGTCCAAGGAGTCACCATTGCTGCTCCCACCTCTCCCTCTACCCCCAGCCCCCCAGCCCCTCCCCGAGCCTCAGACGGTGAACAGCAAGGTCTGAAATCCCAGTTGGACTGAAGTTGAGGTTGTCTGTGAAGGTAGAAGCCTCACCTAGCCCGGACTTCTCTCTGCTCCTCAGGGACCCCAGCCTAATGACCCTCACCACCCCCTCTGCTCCAGCATCGCCTTCCTCCTCCACAGGTGTTTCCCCCGATAAAGATAGTGCGTTTCTAGCCCCGTGGCAGGAAAGCTGGGCCATACTGGGTGGCTTCCCGTCAAATGTTTTTTTTTTTTTCCTCTCAGGAAAAATTGACATCTTTAGACATTACCTCGTCCTGAGGCAGACAAAAAGGCCAAGATCAAGAAATACAAGTCCTAGACCCCGCCCCCCCCCCACATGTGAGGGAGGGAGTGTAGGCGGGGATTTCACGGGACACCTGGCTCTTAGGAACTGATGCCATCCAAGAGACCTGAGGAAACAATGGCAGCCGAACAGACCAGGTACAGCCCATTACACAGAATCCTCTCATACACTGGAAGCCAGGAATTACAATCCCAAGTCAAGGAATGGGTTTTAGTGAGGGAAAACAGCTGGTCCTGTGTCATGGCTACTGCGTGGCAGAGCTGAGACTTATCTCAGAGGGAAACGGGCGGGTGGGGTGCTTTCCGAACCTTGGGTGTAGACCCCTGCCCTTTCGTGGTGTTACACGGCACTGTCCCCTGAGCAAAACAACTGGCATCTTCAAAAACCCAGAGGTGTCTGCTTGCAAGAGCCCACCATCCTGGGATAATGGTCCCTTGTAGAAGGAGAGCGGGGTGAGGGGCATGGAACCCTCACCTGAGCATCAGGCCACTCCTCCCAACCATGTGTTTGCAATTCTTTCCTAAATGCACATGGCGTTGGGCTTTGGGAGCAGAGGGCTGCAGACTCTCCATCTGTCGCGCGGATGATGTCATCATGCTGGGCGGAGGCCTTCTAGTATGGCCGCTTGCCCCAGCCCATGAGCTTTCTTTTCTTTTCTTTTCTTTTTTTTAAGAAATAATTTGGTCTCACACTGCATGCTATGAGAACAAAGGCAATAGTTTTCTTTTCCTTTTCTTCTTTTTACTGACTTGTTTGTTTTGATTTTTTACATGCATTGGTATCTTGCCTGCATGTGTGTCTGCATGAGGGTGTCAGATCTCCTGGAACTGAAATTAAAGACAGTTGGGAGCTCCCGAGCGGGTGCTAGAAGTTTACCCAGGTCCTGTGAAAGAGCAGCTAGTCCTCTCAACCTCTGAGCCGTCTCTCTGGCTCCTTGCCCGTGCTCTGTAAGTAAGCCCAATAAACTCACTGGTTCCCCAGGGTGAACTTCGGTAGAATCAAACCTCAGTGTGTCACTGGGACCTTATGAGGTGGGGGTAGATATTGCTTTGTTCCTCATCTCTTCACACACAGGGAGACAATGCTTACGCTACACTGTTCCTAGAAGATCTTAGGTATGTTGCCTAGGTAGCTCCCTAGACCCTCGTTGTAGTCTTGTAAGGAATCCTGTGAAAGGCTGTTGAGTCCATACTAGGTCTCTTTCTCCCTCCCCACCCCACCCCACAGGAGTCCCTGTCTCTGCCTCCCCAGCACTGGGACTATGGGCACACACTGCTACGCTTGGCTTTGTATGCCTGCACTAGGCATCTGAACTCAGGCTCTCTCACTTGTGCACACCACAGGCTCTCTAGGGACTAAGCCAGCTACCAAGCTCAATCCACATTAGCCCTGACCTCCATCCCTGCACAGAGTTGTTTCCATCGTGCTCCAGATATACCCAGACAGACCCCAGACTGACCAAGTACTTGAGGCATCATGAACAGATCCGATTCACAACTCCATATTGCCTTTACTCTACCAAAACAACATATTAACAACTAAAACCCCACCATAAATCAGTGAGGAACAAATTGAAAGTTCTAATCCAGGACCAAAAATAAAATAAAATAAAAATCCCCCAGATTCCTTCCCCATGAGGGGAGGTTTTCCACAGGGACCAGCCTTGGCTGGGACTCTTGTGCCTGCTCCTTGAGAAAGCTCCTGGGATAAAAATAGCCAGACAGCAGGCAGGCCTTCTGGGGCTTGAAGAAGTGAGTGAGGGGCCTGCGCTCCCCATAGCTCTGACTCTGAGAAACAGGAATGAGAGCCCCATAGCCCAGGGTCTGAGAGTCAAGGTAGGGGGAGTCTGAGGAGACAGAGAGGAGGCCATCCCAAAGAAGAGAAGAAAGAAATGCACCGAGGATATAGCCAAGGTGGTAAAGTGCTCACCTAGCATGCAAGAGGTGCAGGGTGAACCCCCCCCCTAGAACCCACTATCTCTGTGTGCTTTGTAAGGATCAAAAGTTCAAGGCTATCTTTGGCTACATAGCCAAGTTTGAGATGAGCCTAGGTTGTATAAGACCCTGTCTCAAAAAAAAAAAAAAAAAAAAAAGTTCAGAGTTTGGTGTGGCTGGGTACGGTAGCAATTCCTTTAACACCAGCATTCAGGAGGTTCGAGTCCAGTCCAATCTACATAGTAAGTTTCAGGCCAGCCAGGCCTACATAGTAAGACCCTGTAAATAAATAATAAAAAGTTCAGGCCTGGGCTCTTCATATTCAGTGAATTAGAGAGTTCTGAGAAATTCTGTTAGTGTTCTCACTGTGGCCAGGAAGGGATGCGGCTCACAGACAAGAGATGGGGAGCTCTCTTTCTCTCTCTCTCTCTCTCTCTCTCTCTCTCTCTCTTTCTTTCTTCTCTCTCTCTCTCTCTCTCTCTCTCTCTCTCTCTCTCTCTCACACACACACACACACACACACACACACACACACACACACACACACGGTGGATGACAGTTTGACTGCTGAACTGTAGCCAAAGCACTCATTTCCGGGAAGCCCTCCTTTTATGTGGACTGTCCTGCCTCCCAGGGGATGCAGTTTAGACTACACCCTTCTCTTTCCTAAGTGGTCTCATGTGGCCAGCTTCAAGATCAAATGGTTCATCTGGAGGGACACCTGAGCAAGCCCTTGGACAAGTGGACAAGCAGAATCAGGGGTCTAAGGAACTTGGGGTTGTGGGCTCTGAAATGAAAAGGAACCTTCAAGATTATCCTGTCCCTTCCCTAAGCCCATGTGCAGGTGAAGGATCTAGGACCAGAGAGGGACAGCAGTGAGTCCAGGTCTCACAGCAAGTGCCCTGACCCCCGACCCAGGGACACCACAGTTGAGTCCTGCCAGTGTGTACCTGCTGTGTGGGGTTGCATGTGTGGGTGTCCATGTTGCCTTGGGCATATATAGAGAACACTCTCAGATGAGGTGACATTTAAGCAGAGGTCTGAAGGCAGCAAAGGGTGAGCCATAAGTACTGGCTTGTGTGACTTGCCATTTCACATGAAGAATGGATGTAAAAAAAAAAAAAAAAGGACAGTGTGATGGTGGGCAGTGTGTAATCTCGGGGCTGAGGAGGCAGAAACCAACAGATCCCTGGGGCTCATTGGTCAGGCAGTCCAGCCTATTCAGCAAAGGTCTGGCTGATGAGAGACACTCAGACCAAACCAAAACAACGGGGGCAAGCAAGATGGCTCAGCAGGTAAAGTCGTCTGCCACCAAACCTTATGATCTGAGTTTGATCCCTCGAATCCCCGTGAAGGAAGGAGAGAACCAGCCGTTACGTCCAATGAGTTGTCCTCTGACCACCACATGTGTGTCATGGCTCAGGCATGTCCCGCCCCCAGGAGCATACAGGAACATATTGTACACACAGAAGAACACAGACAAGAGGACAGTATAGGTTCTTGGAATAGCAAAGGCAAATTCCCTGAGCTTAGCATGTTAAAAGACTAGCAAGACACACCGTTTTAAAGGACAGCAATCAGAAATAAGGAAAGAAATCGATAATTCAGCTGTAGTGGTTGTAGGTTTACTTTATTTTATTTTAACTAATGGGTAGATCGAGGAGGCAGCCCGGCAGCCCTGGGACAGAATACAAGTCAAAAGCCAACTAGATCTAGCAGGCATCGATGGGACTCTTCCCTCAATGGCAGCAGAACAACACAGTCTCTTAAAAAAGGGTTTTATTTATGTGCAGGTATGTGTGTCTGCAGGGGCCAGAAGAGGACATTGGATCCTCTGGAGCCAGAGTCACAGGCAGTTGTGAACTGCCCAGAGTAAGTGCATGGACCAAACTCAGGTCCTTTGCAAGAACAAAATGTTCTTAACCACTGAGCCATTCCTTCAGCTCCTCCACATACAATCTTCTCAAGCACGTATGGATGGAGTACAGGTCTCAGCAGGTTTAAAAGCTGAAATCATATACATAATTGCTCTCTGTCTACAATGGAATAGAATTAGAAAGGCATTAGTCCTCTAGCAGAACCAACTTGGCATATGTGAGTAAGGACATTGTCGACGTCTACATGGTGTGCCTGTATGAAGGAGGTTCTTGTGAGGGATTGACCCTGGCTGACGTAGTTCACAGGCCAGGGAGCCCATGATCACCAGCCTGAAAGTGGAGACACCGGAGAGCCAGAGGCTGGTTCCACAGTGTGGTGAAGAGACCCACATCAGAGCAGGGGAAAACAGATGTTCCGTTCAAAAAGCTGACGGGCCAAGGCATGGATTCCTCCTCCTCCTTCTGCTTGGACCAAAGATAGTATCCGGCCTGTTTAGGAAGGTCGTCTTCTTTACCGAGTCCATTGATTCAAATGCTGGTCTCATTTAGAAAAACCTGTGAAGATACGTACAGAAATCGAGTGTAGTCTGGGTGCTGTCAGCCTTTGGGAGTTTGGGTTTGAAAATGGTTTCTCAGACATAGTGACAAAAGTACATCTAAACTGTTACTATAACCATCAACTTCAGTACAACAGAGGACATGGTTGAGAAGGTATAAAGAACCTTGGGAGGGAAGGAGAAAAGTCTAGAAATCACACAACTGATGAAAAGTCAGCATTAAGAACATACAGAGAATTCTTAGGACCCAATAGTAAAAAGATAGCTCAATTTTTTTAAATGGGCAATGGCTTGAATAAGTATTTCTTTAAAGAATATAGCCAAATGCACCACCAGCAAGGACGAGGGGGAGAAAGCTTAACACCACTAGCTAGGGAAATGCAAATCAAAACCGCAGGAATTGCATAAGTAGGCTCAGTAGGTAAAGGAGCTTGCTGCTAAGCCTGGAAGCCTGCCTGTGTTTGATCCCTGATACCCACATGGTCAAAGGAACAAACCAACTCCCTCCAGGCGAATTGTCCTCTGACCTCCACAGGCAAGCCATTGCGCATGTGCTCTACCCTACCCACGAACACAAAATAAACATTTTTTAAATTAAAAAAGAAAATCCCACAAAACCACTAGCGACACCATTTCACTCACTAGGACAGGTAGAATGAAAGTGACAGATAAGCTGGGCTTGGGGGCCCATGCTAGTAATGTCACCTACCTACTCGAGGGGCTGAGGCAGCAAGATTTCAAGTTTGAGGCCAACTGAGCTATATAGCAAGACTCCCATGCTGAGAGAGAGAGAGAGAGAGAGAGAGAGAGAGAGAGAGAGAGAGAGAGAGAGAGAGAGAGAGAGAGAGAATGGAAGAAAGGAAGAGGGAGAAGAGAGGAGGCAAGGGAAGGGGAGGGGAGGGGAGAGGAGGGGGGAGAGGGAAGGGGAAGGGAGGGGAGAGGAGGGGGGAGAGGGAAGGGGAAGGGAGGGGAGAGGAGAGGAGAGGAGAGGAGAGGAGACCCTCACCTCTTGCCAGCCTTACTTAGCCCTCCCACACTCTCTCCAGGCAGGTGTGGTCAGGCCATGTGCTCACCCTTGGCTGTGCAGTTACCTCACAGTGTCAAGGCACTGGCGAGAATGGGAGCCATCATGCATTGCCGGCTGTGTTGTGAAATGGTGGGGCCACTGTGGAAACCAGTTTGGTAGATATTTCAAAAAGTTAAATGCAGATTTACATTATTACCCAGCAACTCCACTCCTCGATCTACACACAAGAGAATGTAAAACAAATGTGCAAACCAAAACTGGCACACAATTAACTGTTCGTAACATGGCTTGTAGCCGACCCAAAGTGGAAACTACCCAGTCCAGCGACCTGTAAGTGAACAGTTCGCTGTGGTATGTCTGTTCAGTGAAATGCTACTCAGCAATAGAAAGAGAATGAGGTACTGACACAGAACAACACATAGCATTGAAATTATTATGCTAAGTGAGAGGCACCAGTTACAGAAGACCCCATTTCATTTGCATTCATTTATGGTCTACGCAGTCTGATCTAGCCTGAAATCCTGACCCACCTGCTCCAGCCACTCAAGTGCTGAGTTTGCAGGTATGCACAACCAGATGATTGATATATATATATTTCATTTTTCTTAAAGAAGAAAAACAACAAGTATGGCAGAGATGGAAGAACCTGCCCTGAGTTCTATTATTAAAAGGGTGAGCTTTACATTTTATGGTTTGTTTTTTTTTTAAGTCTTAATGAGAAGATTTTTTTTTTACTTGGTCCTGAGGCTAGAAATCCCTCTAATCTTGATCCTAAGAGTGCTGGGTCCAGGCCCAAGGCAAAGGACCCTCAGCTTCTGGATGCACATGCCAAGGAAAGAGGGAGTCACACACTGAATTCAAGTCCAGCATCCCAGCTACAGGCAAAAGGCTTGGGCTAAGATGCCACAGCTAGTGCAGGCATGCAGAGTTTAAGACTGGCCAGATCCCCTAGCCAGAATCCATCCCAACATGGCTGAGCTTCCTGCCTGGGGTCATTACTGGTCTCTGAGAAGCCAAGCTTCAGCCACGTACCCTCGTCTTTGACCTCCTGGATGGACTCAAGGAGCCACGAGGCCCATTGGTGACATAGGGGTGGGGGGAGTACAGAGAGTCAGGCACACTAAATATAGGGAGTGGTCCAAGATCACAGCAGGATGGGGAAGAAAACTCTGGTCTCTTGGGGCCCTTGCTCCAGTGTTTCAAAACATTTTCCTAAAACAGTTCTCCCAGGAGACCCCGCTGATGCGCCAGAACCATCTCACCATACAGTTTATGGGAAAATCATTACAATCTGGCTGTGGCTAATTCCAAGCTCATCTAGCAGCTGTACTGTCCTAGAACCCAGAATCTTCCAGCAACTCCTCCATCCATCTCTCCCGCCCATCCCCTGAGCCATCACAATAAGTGTTGTTTACCCAGCCAGGGGATAAGCGTGCTACGTGTCTGCTTTCATGTCTTTTCCCACGCAGTGGGTCAGGAACTTTCGCGATTCGAGAAGGAAATGGAGGCATGGAGTCAATAGCCACCACCTGTCCTCTTATGTGAGTGGCGCCCCCTGGCGGTGTGCAATGCATACCCTGCACGTTGTATGTGTGAGCTCCGGCTCCACATCAGGACTCACTCTGCTCATGAGAGTCCCACCCAGATTGCAAGGTCTGGTTCAAGTTCTACCCTAGCTCTTTGGACCCCCAGAGTCAAGTGGCTCTCGGTGGCACTGGTGGTCACATCTGTACAATTGTCTGTCTATATCCGGATGTTCTAGACAAGCTCTAGCAGGGCAGGGGCTGGCCTGGAAATGACTTTTTATTCCTCCTGCTTCACCTGTCAGGATGCCAAGAACTCTATAAATATTTGTTCATTGGCTGACCTCCAGGTGGTAAGAGATGAGGCAGAAACCCCAGAAATAAATCAGACTTCCAGAGCCAGAAAGGTCTCAGATAGAGTACGCACTTTCTGTTTGGTAAGTGGGTAAATTGAGGCATGGGGAGGGGCCTGGCTTTCCCAGCACCACAGTGTCTGTGGGTGCTCTGACTCTCAAGAACTTTTGCTATCTACCACCTAGCCTTGGCTCTCAGCCCTGCTTTACCCCCAAATGGTTAGAGCCCCCAGACTCATCTACTTGATCTCTGGGAAAGTCCCCAGTCACAGGGTGCTATAATTTGGGCTTAGAAAGATCCTTCACAACTGACCCAGCTGTCCTTCATTTGAGAGGACCACCTACCCTCTGCTGGGAGCTAGTCTGAGCTGGCCTCCAACCCGAATCGATTCTATCTTTCTCGGAGTCTATTAAACCAACCCTTTTGAGTGATCAGATTACACAGGTCCGATTCCTCCCAACCCCCACCCCCACCCCGCTCCCGCAAAAGATTCAGATAAGGGACCTCAGAGGACACTTGGGACCCTCTCTGGTTCTGCTCCCCCACCCTCCCAGCTCTGCCAGCACAGAAACAGCAGCTCCCAAAGGGACCCTTGGTTAGAAGCTAGGGGCATCCCTGGCCTGCCCCTAGTGACTAAGCCAAACAGCAGCACTGCAGCAGCCACCACCCAGAAACCTGGGGTTTTTCCACTCCAGAAAACAACTTGGCACGATGTACCCTGCCCCCACTCACAAGACCAGCCATGGGGGTCTCATTTCCCTGGGAGCTTCAGAAGGGCCTTTAGCTAGGTGTGCAGCACTGAGGGTTAGGATGGTCTTCACAGACTAGAAGAAGTGTATGGAGAATGTCACAGCCACAAGGGGAACAGGCTGACCTACTAGAGGGAGGATCCACTTCTCAGCCCAAGATGTTTTTTTGTTTTTGTTTGTTTTTTGTTAGTAGAGGAAGAGTTTGGCTAAAAGGATGAAGGAAATAGAGAAATGCATTGTGTATAAGGCTTACTGCCTGGCAGGCCTTTTCACAGATTTGGCAGAATTAACTAGAAATTGGTGTCATCGTCCTTTCTTTCTTTCTTTCTTTTTTCCTTAGATTTATTTATTTATTATTATGTATACAGTGCTCTGCCTGCATGTACATCTGTAGGCAGAGGAGGAGGACATCAGATCTCATTATAGATGGTTAAGAGCCACCATGTGGTTGCTGGGAATTGAACTCAAGACCTCTTGGAAGAACAGACAGTGCTCTTAACGGCTGAGCCATCTCTCCAGCCCACATCGTCCTTTCTTACATACATGGAAACAGGGGCTCAGAATTAGGAACTACTTGCTCAAGTTCAAAAAACAAAAACCCCGGCATTTGAATTCCGGTCCACACAACGTCACTCCCCAGCCTCTGCCCAGCACTCCAGCCTGCTGGTGTTCTTTGTCTTCAATTGCACACCAACAGTCTTTTCTTACTGCAGACTTGTGTCAGCACAGCTCTTCTCACATGGGGCCTTGGGCTAGAAACAGGAGGCCATAGGTCCAGCTTTAAGAGGTCTGGACATGGGTTCTGTCCCTCACCAAGAACTGAAGTGAGTTAGAGTGGGCCTGGTATCGGAGCCTACCCCAGGCCAGCCATTGCAAGAGCGCAGTCCTGGCCGTGGCTGAAGAGAGAGCTGAGGAAACAGAGCTGGACCTGCCTCTAAGGAGTTCTAGAAGCTTGGTTTGGGACACTCATTTCACTGCAGTGGATATCAAGTGCCACTTTCCCCTCCCACATCCAAGGGCCTCAGAAGGAATGATGAACTTTTCAGCTCTGTCTCCCTTAGGCTTCTTTGAGCCTCAGTATCCCCAGCAAAAAACATGGTATCTGAGAGACCTGCTCAGGTCCAGCATCAAGGCCAATGGATAAATTCAGAGCCAGCTGTGGTCTATCAGGCAGGAGGGATGGCCAAAGGTGCGAAGACACACAGCTTGTTTCCAAGAAGACTGATTGGCCACAAACACTGTTTCTTACCTCTGTGTCCTGCTGCAACCAGGGTAGACTAGGCAGGCCTAACTGTGCTGGCTTACTTTTGAAATGTGCTTGATTGTTTTAATTTTTTTATTTTGAAATACTGTATGGGGGGGGGCTGGAGAAATAGCTCAGCAGTTAAGAGCACCAGGTTTAATTATCAGAGCCAACATGGCAGCTCACACCTGTCTATAACTTCAGTTCCGGGGCTTCTGATGTTCTTACGTGGATAACAAGCATGCAAAACACCAATGCACATAGAAAGAAAGGAAGGAAGGAAGAAAGAAAGAAAGAAAGAAAGAAAGAAAGAAAGAAAGAAAGACAGACAGACTATGGAGGTTAGATTGGCTTGCCTCCTGGGTGCTGGGGTTCCGGGTGTGAACTAGCATGCTCATCAAGGTTTCTGTTTTATTGTTAAATTGAGTTTGTGGTGGAGATGGTTCTAGAACCACTAATTGGTCCAAAATTGGAACCGCTCAGAAACCCATGACATAAAGAACTTTCTCTACTCCTTCCCACTCATGCAGATATCTGTTTAGACGTTCACATTGTTTTCCATACATTCCCTGCACATAGACAAGCATATTCCTGTATTTCTGTCTAATTGGCCCTAGGTAATAACAATATTCTCATTGAGTTGAACCTTGCTTTTAGCCATGTATCCTGGGACTCTTTCCTTATGGATATAATAAAGTCCTATCTCTTCCTCTATCAGTTAATGATGATTTATCAAGCAACAACCACACACCAGACCCCTGTAAATGCGCATTATATGCACCTACTTTATGAGTACTTAGTGTCCCAGGTGCTGTACTGCCTGGAGCTGCTCAAGTGCTGATGCAGAGGACCAGATAAGGATGTGTGTTTGGAGGAAGATGAATCAGAAAAGCACACGAAGAAGGAATATTCTCAAGTCCAAAAAAAAAAAAAACACCCAGACGACACGATCTGCAGGCAGACGCCATGTCGTTGGATCACAGTGGATTGGGCCACTTCTTGACCATTATTACCCTTTTATTCATTCTCTGTGCTAGTGTAAATAATAGTGCAAGAAGACATCTCTGTGCTAGTGTAAATAATAGTGCAGGAGACATCTGCACATTCATCTCTTCACACAACACTAAGCATAACCATGAAATAAACTCCTATGAGGTAATTGGCCTCATTAGCATATATGTCTTCTCACTGTGTCTGTGTATATGTAGAGAGGGATGGGGAGAGGGTCACGTGCATCCAGGAATGTGTGCATCTGTGTGCTCATGCATGTGGAGGGCTGAAGGCAGCCTCAGTCATCATGCCTCAGGCATTGAACCTATTGTTGTTTTGTAAATTGACATACAAAGTAAATTCACCCTTGTTTGTTTGAGATTACCTCTCACTTGCCTGGAATTTTCCAAGTACACTAGGTTAGCTGGCCAGCAAGCCCTAGAATTCTCCTGTCTCTCTCTCCCAGCACTGGGATTACAAGCAGTGCCACACAATATTTTGTTTTGTTTTGTTTTGTTTTGTTTTGTTTTTAATGTGAATTCCAGGGATCAAACTCATGTCTTCACTTTGTCAACTGACCAATCTCCCCAGCCTTGCCTTTATATTTTTGGTAGACATTGTTAAATTGTCCTAGAAACAGTTGAGAAAATGTATACCCCCATAAAGAGTAGGCCAGGCATGGTGGTACATTTATCCCAGCTACTCTGGAGGCTGAGGCAGGAGATTCACACGTTAGAGCCTTGAAAATGAAACAACATGCTATCTGGGAACAGTAAACTCAAAAGAAGTGGAGCATGATCTATTGGCAGAACACCTGCCTAGCATGTGTGAGGCCCTGGCTCCAATCCTCACCGACACAAGGAAGATGAGGGAGGAAAAAGGGAGGCTTCTCCACTCTGAGGCGTTCCTGGATCTTTAATGAAGGCTGTGCAAAGGAAGGGTATCAACAAGAGCCTGCCTGGCAAGAGTCAACAGACCACTTCTGGGCCATCACCTCCTTAGAGGAGCCCACAGGCTCACATCAGGACCACGGTAAGGCCAATAGACCAAAAGCTGGCAGGGAGGCCTTTATCTTTTCTCCTGCATCTTCTCCGAGCATCATCCATGGCTGATGTTCTCCTCTCACTTACTGTACCACACAAGTATTCAGAGTACGGTAGCCTCTCTCTGCCCAGTGAGGAATAACTTAGGCCCTTTCATTCAGCTAACCAAATCTGCAGATGCTCAAGTCTCTTAGATAAACTGACCCACAGGCAGCCTCCCATATACTTTCAATCACCTCCAGATTCTTCACGATATGTAATAAAGTGTAAGTGCTGTGTAAACATTCACCGTGCTCCATTGTCCAAGGAGTGATGACAAGTAAAAATAGCCTGTGTATATTGAGTTGAGACATATTTTTTTTTCCTCCAAGGTCTTTCAGTCCTTGGCTGGCTGAGCTTGCAGACATGGAGCCCATGGATGTGCAACCTCAAACAGGAGTATTAACTATATTTGTGCAAATATTTGCTGCACAGATGTTTGGTATTAGGACCCCAGGACCTGGGGTTGGCGGTGCTTGTGTTCTCACCCCATCCCCCTCACACAGACACCCAGGTGTGTCAGAGTCCTCACCACCACACCAGAGATCCTAATAGGCTGACATGGAGGTGTTTTTTCATCGTTCCCGTTGTTTGTGGGGGGGGGGAAACAGGTTTCATGTGTGCAAATTTTACGTCTCTCCTTTCTAGCTTTAAACTCTCTTCTCTGGGCCACCCAGATGGCTCAGTAGGTAAAGGAAAAGCTTTGCTAAGCACGGGGGACAGAAAGATGAAGAAAACCAGACTCGGCACCCCCCCCCCCCCCGCACTCAAGGAAGCTATGAAGTAGAGGAAGCAGTTATCACTTTCTCAAGCTCACTAATAAATCTCCTGTGCCGATTGCGGTTTAAATGCCAGGCCGGCCAGGGGTGGAGCTGGCCTAACTGTGAGGGAGATGGGAGGTGGAAGGCCAGGAGCTTGTGCCAGCTGAGCAGATGTCCAGGTGAGGGTTGATGAGCCATTGGAGGGTTGGTGACATGAACAGAGTGGGGAGCCGGCCAGGAAGTTAAAGTCCCAGCAGGATGTGGAGAGGCTAGGGTTTGGACTCTTTGGGTCCGCTTCCCAGTGAGGCTCTTTCCAAAGCAAGGACATGTTGGAAACGTCCCAGCTTCAGGCTCTGGATGCAGCAGCACCATATTTTAACTTATTTGGACTTTTCTGTCCCAGCTCTTCCACCATGCAGTCTGCCTCACTTGAGTCACCCTCCCTGCCTAAGGGTGAAGGTGACTTCCAGGGATATGTTTATAAATTCTTCTTTTAAAAAGTAGTGTAAACTCCTCAGGGCTGGCTCTCACATTTGCCAAACCTCATCCAGTCATCCATACATCTTATCCCTGTCCTACTTTTTCCATTTTCTTTTGCTGTTTTCTAGACCAGACAACTCCTCTGAGGACCCAGGCAAGAGGCCTGCGGCTGTGCCTGGCTGTCATTGCCTCCCCAAACGGATTCCATGCTACAGTGCTGGCCTCCTGGGATAGGAAGTCCAAAGAGTCCCTGGTGAATATAGCCGAACAAAGCAAGCAAGCAAGCAATCGCTTGACCCACTCAGACATGAGAACTATCAAGCAAACTTTGTCTAATGCAAGTCTGTAACCCGAGTTAGCTGGGGACTGAACCACTGAACTGCCAGCTCTTGCTCACATCTTCACAGCCACAGAAGAGGAACCAGTGTGGAAACTTGTGGGCTGCCTTTTCTGTTCCATGCAGCCTTCCTTCTCCCTTTCCCAGGTTCTGCGTGCTTGGCTTGCTTCAGCCCGTTACACCAAGTTTTCTGCAGGTCCTGGGCTAGGTTCAAGGAGCTAGAGCTTTCCTCTCCTGGACAGGCATGTAGGCCTGAAACTGAGTCACATCAGAACCCTCAGTAGAGGCCTGGAGACAGTGATACCTCTTTCTTCCTGTTTGGTCACTGCCTCTCATCCTGGTGGTTCAACAGGCACCTTGTTGGGCCTTTGTTAACAATCAGTGTAAGCAGATGTTTGTTTCTTAGACTGTGGGCTCTGAAGCCAAACTTGGGCTTAGAATCCCAGCTCTGACACCTTCCGGCTGTATGTCCTTGAGCCTCCATTTCTATATCTTTAAGTGGGAAGTGGTACTTCCTTCTGGCGGTTGTCAGGGAGATGATTTTCATTGCATTTGCACATGGCAGATGTTTGATCTACATGACCAGGTAGGTGGCTTGGACCACATGAACCAACAGGAAACACGTGCCCTAATCACATCCGTTCCTCAGATGAGGAAATTGAGGCCCAAAGAGACAGAATAATTTCCCCCAGGCTGACCACACTGACATATGACAAAGCTTCAATCTCACACAGGGCCCCAAGCCCACTTTCCTAATGCTGGCTATAGATGAAGAGAGAGTCAGAGGAGCCCTCTAGGGGTTGAGGAGGGGACTGGCTCAGATGCCACACACTGTGCAGATAAACATGAACACCTGAGTTCAATTCCTACCACTCATGTTAAAAAAAAAAAAAAAGCCAAGTATGGTGCTGCATGCTTGTAATCTCAATGCAGTGTGGGTAGAGTCTGGCAGATGCCTGGGGCTCACTATGGATTACTATTCAGCTGTTTAAAAAAAAAAACCAAATAAACAACAACAAAAACTGAAATCATGAACCTTACAGGTAAAAGGATAGAACTAAAAAAAAGATCATATTGAGTGAGGTAACCCAGACTCAGAAAGACAAAAGTCAGGTGCTCTCTCTCACTGGAGGCTCCTGGCTCCAAATCTTCAGATGTGAGTACATAGCCTGGAGTGACTGCAGAAACCAGAAAAGTAAAAGAGGCCATTTGCAGGCTAGGGGCCTGGGGAGCAATAAAAAGAGGACTAGGGTGTGAGTGCTCTGATAGGGGAAATGGGGGGGTTGTTAGGGAGAGGAAGGGATGTAAATATAGATGAAGGTGGGAGGAAGGTAAAATAACAAAAGGTGTCTGAAAAGGCCATAAGGAATCACACTATTAGCTATTTTTCTATTAGCTATTTACCTAAAAAGACTATAATACACCTCTCTCTCTCTCTCTCTCTCCCCCCCCCCCCGGTGTGTGTGTGTGTGTGTGTGTGTGTGTGTGTGTGTGTGTGTGTGTGGTTTTAATGAGCTTTTCTCATCTGGTTTGACATTGCTCCCTCTGAGAGCTGAAGATGACCTAACAAAGACCCAATCCCCAAAGAAGGGCCTCCTTCTGAGTTGTCGGTAGGATTATTCAAGAGACTCTCAAAGCACACAGCCCATTGCAGTTGCCCTTGGTGACCCACAGAGGTGGACGGTAAGTCTCTATTGCTGAGGACACTCTTGCACTTCAGAAACAGAGCCCAGAGACTTGTGAGCTGGATCTGACCTGAATGCCACCTCCCTGAGGGCAAGCCAGACCCTGCACAATGTTTCTAGAAGTTGAGGTAAACCTTCCTGCACCATCCAGTTCACAAGCCCGCCCCCTTATGGCTGGTGGAAAAGAGATGTTCATAAACGGAACACCTACCATGTGTCAGCCCAGAGCTTAGTAAGGTTCCTGTTCTATATTCTATCTATCTAGGTTAATCCCTATTAGAAACCAACACAATCCCCATTTTCCAGATAAGCCTAAAGCTCAGAGAAGTGCAATGCCTAGCCCAGGGCCACACAGCTTCTGCAAGGCAGAGGCAGGGCTCTACTAGGGGCCTTTCCTACTGGGTTTAGGTGCCTTCTCTTGGACTAACCCAACACTATTACTACCCAGGCACCAAGGGACATCTGCCCACAGCATCTTGAAGTCACAGATTTTTGAACAATGCTCCCCAGAAGCAGGGGCTCCAGATTCCACGTCCAGGAGGGGTGTGTGAGGAAGCCTCCATCTGGGCCTCTTTCTTGTCGGGGATCCAGCATGTAGCGTTGGGAGGGAGGCCGGGAGGCGGGGATGGGGTGGGGTGGGCCGCTTTTCTCTTAAACCGATTTCAAATAAAATTCACTCCCCAGGGAGTCATTCATCTGAAGAAAAATGATCCAGTGGAATTCCTGGGGGTGGCCCTGGGCAGATCCGGCAGAAACCAGAGCACACCCGAGACAGGGTCTGCCTGCTGCTCCCTGTCTCAAGGGGCTACCAGGTGGCGACTCTGCCCTTGTATGGGCAAATCATCCTGCAAAGCCTAGCTTTGGAGTGAGCTCTCTCTATTTTAGGTCCTAGGGTAGCATTTGTCTCTGTCCTCAGTTCTCCGTGGTAGAGTCACCCGGCCATGATTCTTGATGCAGGATGGGGTAAGGGGGAGGGGAGGTGCTTAGGTTGAGTCCCAAGACCTCAGAGAGGAGGGGGAGGTGGAGGAGGAAGAGAAGGAAGAGACTAAAAATAAACACATCGTAATATAGTAGCTAGCTACATTTTCCCAGTAAGCATCCCACTAAGGGCTTTCCAAGGATGGTCTCTTTCAGGCCTTAGGGAGGGGAACAGCATCCTCAGTTACCTTAATCAGGCACCCTCTAAAAACTGGGTAACTGGCCCAAGCCCACTACAAGGTCAACAAAGAGCTACAAAGGCAGCTAGCTGGCTCACTGCCATGCACAATGTCTGGCTGACACCTAAGTGCAACATCGTCAGTTCACCCTCAAGCTAAGTCTTCCAACTCACAAGAGACCTCAGCTACCTAGGCCACTTGAGTGACAGACTCTGGGCCTAGGTCAGTCATTCAGGCTCCAAGGCCAGAGCTGGCCCCTTCCTCTCTGCCTTAAATGTCCAGCCAGGCTTGCGGATGCTCTCTGTTGACCTGACTCTGAAAGCAGCCTGGTTCTGGGATGCACTCACTGTAGCGAAACTCTGGGCAAGTGCATCCAGCCTTCCTTCTGCTCTGCAGCTGGTCCCAGTCCATTCCCTCTAGATCTAGGGGGTTAATAACTTGGGTTCATGGTCAGCACTAGTCCTCGGTCCCCTAGGCCTTCTCCACTTTACCTGTAAAACAAGGGTAAAGAGCCCACTCTAGTCCAGCTGTTGAGAATATGACATATTATAGCCACATGTCCAGGTTTGCCAGAAGACGCAGGATGTGGGTAATCGGGGTGGCCCTGTGGAATATAGTATACAAAACACAACCCGGCTGTCGAGGAGGCACCCTCTTGTCACAAAACCCACAATTGCCCTCTTCTGAGCTGCAGCTTCCTTGGGTGCTCCGCCTTTGCCACAGGTTTGCCACCCAGACACACACACCCCTGCACCCCCCACCCCCAACCCCCAACCCCCCCCACCCCCGGCATGGGAGCAGAGCTGAGCCTAGACTGCCCTCCTTGCCCCTCCTGCAGTGAAGCCCCTTTGTCCTTGGAGCCCTTTCCTTCCTACCCTGTGATACTGGGCTGGGTGCCAGCGGTAATTACAGAATCACTTATTCACAGTGGGCTGCACGTGCAGCAGCGGTAACTAGGCAGCAGAAGGGGCTGGAAAGCACGGCAGCCAATCAGGGCCAGGGGGTCTGAATGGGACAATCAGCTTCACTAGTTGTGTGTGGGGAGGGGGTGGGGGGACGCTGAGGATAGGAAAGCTGGGGGCTTGTGTGGGGGTGGGGAAAACCATTCAAACAGCTCCCCCCACTCCCTCTACAGCTGTGGAGCGCAATGGGGGATGGGTGTGCTCAGGGGTGAGGCGGCCCTCAGTAGAGAAAGAAAACACTGGGCTGGATTACAGAGGAAAACACTGGGCAGTCGGTCCTTTGAAGATAAGGCCAGCCTCTCCATCAAGATGCCTCCATAAAAACTCTGATGGTCCCAAGGTCGTTTGGTTTAGGAATCCACCCTTTCCAGGAAGCCTCCCCCGACAGGAAGTGGCACCCCCTGAACAGGAAAAGATTTCTCTAAGTCGTGCTTGTCCCCATGGAAAGCCTTAGCCCATTCCCAGAGCTCTCAGTGAAATGTGGGCTCTGTGGGTCTTAGGAGGGGCCAGAAGCCCCCAGGGGCTGCCGGACTTGCACTACAACTTGAGGAGAAAGATCAAGCTCATCTTCCGGGATAGGGTGGATCCAGAAGGGAGGACCTTAAAGTCATATTTCTGTTGTGCGACTCGAGCAAGTCTTCTCCCACCCTAGCCCCCAATGCCCTGATCCTCCCTGTACTGATACTAAAAAGAGGGGCAATTGCCTGCCTTCCAAGGCTGGGCTGAGGAAACTTAGTGTGAACCTGACCTTGTAAGGGGCAGAGGAACTTTCACCAGAGGGGTTGCCCTCAGCTTGGCTTCACGGGCCCAATAAGCCTGAGAGTGAGGGTAAAGGGCACCTGAGCTCAAACCTCCCACCCGGCTGGTGGGACTAATTTTCTCACCTCTTTGTGTGCATGCTTGTGTGTGTGTGTATGTTATACGTGTGTGTAAGGGTGCATGTGCATGTATGTGCTTGTGTGTTTGAAGGCTGGGGCTCAGCATCGTCTGTTGTTCATTAGGCGCCATCCACCTTGGCTTGTTTTTGGACAGGGTCTCTCACTGGAACCTGGGGCCTTGAGACTATGCTGGCTGGCTAGCCCAGCAAGCTCCATGGATCCACCTGCTTTGCCTAGAAGTGCTAGGATTAAAAGCATGTACCTCCTCACCTGACTTTTTTTTTATAGGGGTTCTGGGAGCTAAACTCAGGTCTTCACACTGACATAGTGAGCACTTTACCTCCAGAGCTATCACCCCTAGTGCTCTGGCCTCTTGATTTGCAATACAATCATGAGCAATTTGGGGTGGATAGGCAGACACCCAGAAGAAGGCAGCCCTGATAACCTACAGGCTCGGCACTCGACTTCAGATTGCAGACCGACCTCCTCACTCCTGAGCTCCCCCTCCTGAGTTAAGATCCCACTCCTGGCTTCAGGTTCCTTCCTACCTGCTGCTGGCTCTGCTGCACTCCATTCTGGGGACTCGCAGGAGTTGGAGGCTGTAGGCTGCAAGACAGAATTTGCTGGTGAAGGGGAGTACAGGGGGGTGGCCTTGGATGCCTGATTCTGTTGCTCAGAGCATCTTCTAGGACAAAAGGCTAGGTTGCTCTGCTTGCCTGCAGCCCTTCCTCTCCCTCCAGCCCAGAGTGGGAGCAGATCCCGGCTGTGGGCCCAGTTAGGGTTCTTCTGGGCTTAGCAACTGTAAGCCCTACAGCCTTTCAGGTGTCCTCAGCTCTGGGCAGGGGTTGTGTCAGCTCCTATGCTATTCCTAGCCAGAACCTAATGGGCCAGCCAAGCCTGAGGAGGTGGGAAGCCACTGTTTACTGGATAGAGTTTCCATCCTGCAAGATGAAAAGAACTCTGGAAGATAAACTATGGAGGCATTTTGTATTATGAGTTGGCGTTTGAAACTGACAAGAATGGTGCTGAGGAGATGCTTGCCATGCATGCATGCACGCATGTACATACGTACAAAGACCTGAGTTCTGGTCCCTAGTATCTGTCCATGTAAAAGCTGTGAGGGTGTGGCAATCATCTCAGTGCTGGAGAGGCAGAGACAGGGGTACCCAGAACGAGCTGGCTAGTTAGACAAGCCAGGCTGGCAAACTCTAAGTTCAGGTGAGAGACCCTGCCTCAAGCTATAAGGTATAGAATAATTTAAAAAGGCATCTGATGTCTGCCTGTGTCCTGCACATACATACCCACACACATGCATACACACACACACACACACACACACACACACACACACACTACATATATACTACACACATGCACATGTGAAAACAAATGTCTGAGGTCGTGAATTTTATGTGTAATATAGAGAAAGGAGTGGAGCTTCTGGTAGTGGCCGTAAACCTACACCCTCAGGTGACTGTCAGAGCAGTCTCTGCTTGAAGTTGGAACATGGTGTGATAGTTTTAAAAGTAATTTTTGTTTTTCTCTTACCTTCTTCCAAAGCAGCTTTCTCATAATTCCTTCTCTACAAAACATTTTACATTTCTACAATGCTTGTTATGAAATATTTCAGGTGAACCTCAAGGCCTTACTCTTTTGTCCTCAGCACACCATAAAGTATCAGCAATACATCTGAGACCCCTGGTATCCCCACACTGGTACCCAGAACACCTGAGACCCCTGACATCTCCACAATGGTACCCAATACACCTGAGACCCCTGATATCCCCACAATGGTACCCAGTACACTGGAGACCCCTGATATCCCCACAATGGTACTCAGGGGAGTACCCTGCCTCAGTATACCTGAGGTCCCTGGTACCTCTGCAGTGGTACCCAGTATACCTGAGACCTCTGTCACCTCTGCAGTGGTACCCAGTACACCTGAGACTTCTGGCATCTCTATAGTGGTGCCCAGTATGCCTGAGACCTCTGGCATCCCTGACTGGTACCTGTTAAATTATTAAAGAGCATTTGCACAAAATCGGAAAGCAGAGAGTCTCTGTTGACCTTAGGCAGGACCATGTTTATTCACAGGAGGGTGTTACATTAAATTGTATCAGTTTGGCCTAGGAAGCCAATAACTGACACAGAATATGAAACATACTTTAAAGCTTTAAGCACTACACCGGGCATAATCTAAACTGATTCTAATCTACTTGTAGACTAAAATAAACTACTCTAAACCTTATAACATACATATATCACAAACACTTGCTAATCTGCTCCTTGGAGGCTTCTTCCTCCTTCCCCATCAACTGTCAACCATTTTCTTTCCCTTCTCAAGGGTCAATCTTGGCTCCACCCCCTCTCCAGGAAGTTCCACTTCCACTTCCTGTCCTTCTGCTCAGCTGATTGGTTAAACAGGGCTTTATTGATAGTTGTTACATCCACTCAAGACATTCCTCCACAATTCCCCTTTTTAGTCTAATTTAAAAAAAAAAAACTTTTACCTATACGTTTATATTACACCAATATACAATATACACACACAAGAACCACAAAATAATCATTATATTCATGTTATATTCAGGATCTTCTGTGTTCTACCTTCAGAGCTCCCTCACAGTGCCCTCTCCAGACCCCCAGCACTTAAGAAGTCCACAGCAGCCACTATTGCTTACAGGGTCGGCTAGGCTTCTCCATCCCATGCCTTACCAGCAACTTTTACATATTACCTAATTTAACTTCCTAACCAAAAGTCACTGCTAGATAGGAGGGCTATCCCATCTTATTGTCGAGCTCAATAAAGCTCAGAGAGGTTAATTATTTTGCCTAAGGTCACATTACATTCAGAGCCACAGAGAATACCTGCCCTCTCCCAAAAGTCAGTCAGGCCAGGGATTGACCCTCTTCCCCCTGACTGGAAGCTCCCAAGGACCAATTAGGGAAGTGAATGATAAATCTTAAAATAGTTCTCCTGGACTTTAGCCCTCCTACAGTGAAGACCAGTCGAACAGAAACTGGAGGAAGGCATTTACTGAGCAGCCAGAGACACTCACAGCACAACTATACCCTAGAAACAATGTGAAGGCTAGTTCTAGAAACATCTCCCTAAGGGCAGATCTTCCCTGCCAGTCTGGGATGTAAGTGGGCCTGTTTGCCCAGGGCTGGGGAAGTCTGAAAGGGATGAATCCTTCAGGGCGAGGCATTGGGGCCTTTGTCTCAAGCCTCTTCCTCTGGCCCCTGCCCCCAGAGCAAGGAAGGAAGGAAGACCTGTAAGGCCAGGAACACTGGGTGGGAAGAGCCAGGCCCTTTCTCCATCTCCTTGCCTACAGATAAAAGTGAGAAGAAAAAAAAACAAAACAGGACAACAGGACAAAGGCTAGGATTGGCAACTCATTTCATTCCTACCCGCCTCCTCCCCGGTTTGCCATGGAGGCCCCTTCTTGAGACATTAACCCTTGGAATGAGTCTTCTGCTAAGGAAAGTATGTGGCCCTAGGGCCAGAAGGTGAGGGTGTGCCAGGAGAAGGTGGCTCAAAGCCTCCAGCCCTTAGAAGCCTCTTGGGGGAGGTAGAGAAGAAACCTGAGGTCTCAGCCTCTTCCCATACATCCACCCACACATATATCTATAGACACATACATACACACACCGAGAAGCGGGGTTGGGGGGTGTGGGGGAGGGGAGAACCTAACCTAACTCACAGAGGAGAAATACAGGGAAAACAGTGTGTCGAAAATCAACGGTAGCCTTGCAGTACCATTTGATCAACAGTGGGCTCACTGCTGTTTATTGCTCTAATGACACCCGTGACCTCCTGACGTGAACAATTGAAAGCGAATGGATTTATCTGAGCTCAAGTTTCGGAGGTCTCAGTCTGCCGCTCTCGGCTCCATTGTTTCCGGGCATCATAGAAGGGAGGGCATGGAAGAGTAGCAAGGTGAACAAAGAAGCTGAGAGAGAAAGAGATGAGGTTTTGAGAAACTGTAAAACCTAAACTTCTGACCAGTTCTTGGAACTGCTAACCTCAAGAGTTCCACCCTAATTCCCAGAATAGTTACATACAAATTTACAGATATCAGATATCCTCACAAGAAGTTCCCCCAGGCCAGATGTCCTAATGTCCATATGGTTTCCAGTGATAAGCAACCCCACCTGCTTTGTGGTTTTTGCCTTTAAAACTAGCCTGTAACAGCTACTCGGGGTCCTTCCCCTCCCGAGTGCTGAGGGACCCTGACACATCAACAATTGGGACTTCTGGTGTGTCAGTAATAAATTTTACCTATACCTCTCAACTGGTGTGACTTGAGTGGTCTCTCGCGGCGACCTCCTTCCCGAATTGGACTCCCAGGGTCCAACAGTTTGACCTCCAATGACACAGCCCTAGGGAGCCACTTCCTCCAGCTGGGCTTTGCCTCCAGAAGTCTACCGTCTCCCAGAAAACGTCACCAGACAGGGACCTCATTTAATGTATGAGCCCGTGGAGACGGCAAACCACAGCATCCTTTCTCAGTCCCCAAAAGGCCCATCTCCTAATGCAAAATACATGTGTTTCATCAGCAAGAGCCCCCAAAGTCAGCATTGTTCCAAAGTCTAACACCAGAGCTCACAAGCATTGCGTCTCTAATAGCCTGCAGTCTCCAATGCATTTTAGGCCTCACTCATACTTCACACATAGCTCTCTCAAGGGCTTCCTATAGCACATTCTGCCCAGTCACACGCTGCCTGGCCCCTCAGACTTTCCTTTGAAAAATTAGACAGGAGCCTCAATGGCTCTGTGCTCAAATTCTGCATTTGGTGTGGAGGATGCCAAGGTTTGCCATCAGCAAGGACAACAGTTGAGCCATAGCTCTCTTAAGCAGCCCAGGGCTGCATGGGGTCAGTGCTGAACACGGCGAAACGAATTCTGGAAGATGACTTCCTAGGTGAACACCCAGGCAAACTTTCCTCCTTTCTACTCTCTTATTGTCTGAATGCAAAGCACTGTGTGTGTGTGTGTGTGTGTGTGTGTGTGTGTGTGTGTGTGTGTTTGTAGACTGACTCAAGAGCCCTGTTCTCCATAGGCTAACACTGACGTCATCTCTGAGTCTCATTAAGCTGCCCGGCAGCTGTTCTTGATCTCACCTGTAGCCAAGCAGGGCTCCACCTTCTGATCCTCCCGCTTCAGCCTTCCAAGCAGCTAGAACTGCAGGGTTGCCTCAAGGGCCTGGGTGGCTCCTTTTCAATCTCTTCACAAATCATGGTTTTATCTTTCTGCCATGCTTTTCGTTCCATACCAAGCCACAAACACTGACAAGCCTTAAACTTTTCTCCGCTAGTTCAATTAGTTCACTAGCTTTTTTTTTTTTAAGATTTATTTATTTTATATATATGAATGCTCTGTCTGCATGTACACCTGCACGCCAGAAGAGGGCATCAGATCACATTATAGATGGTTGAGAGCCACCATGTGTTGCTGGGAATTGAACTCAGGACCTCTGGAGGAGCAGACAATGCTCTTAACCACTGAGCCATCTCCTCTAGCTGCTGGTAGTTCACTATCTTTAAAACCTGGCCTCCGCAAAGCCTCAGGACACCGAGAGAACGCAGACAAGGCTTTGCCCCGTCTGAAAGCTCATGAGCACAGTCCTTGCTATTCAGCTCTCAACAGGCATTCTAGTCCTGTTCCAGCAGAATCACTCACCAAGCTCTGCTCTCAGCATCTCAGGGTCTTTATACTTTATATCTTCCGACTTCCTCATGTTCCTCCCTCAAACTAGTCCCAAAGGCTTAAGAACTATATAGCCAGGTTTAGTCACAGCGATGACCCCACTTACTTGATACTGATTTTCTGTGTTGGTTACTTTTACGCAACTGCAACTGAAATTCGTGAGAGAGCAAATTAAGAGGTGATTTACTTTAACTCACGGTTTCTGAGATTCTGTCCCATTGTCTTTGACTCTTTTAGTTGTGGGCTCGTGATAGGCCAGAACATCAAGGAGACAAAGCTATGTGGAGAAAGAGGCTTTTTAACCTCACAATATATAAAGTAGACAGAGATGAGTGAATCAAAGAGCAGGCCTCACAAAACACAAGTGTAACCTATGTCTGACTCTATTTCACTGTTGCTTTGATGAAATACCCTGACACAAGCAACTTACAGGACGAGAGCTTATTCTAGTTCACAGTGCCAGAGGGATACTGTATGCTATGGTTTCTGTGGTAGTGATAAAATTCTGACCAAAAGCAACTTGGAGAAGGGGTTTATTTGGCCTACATTTCCAAGCCGCAGCCCATCATTGATGGAAATTGGGGCAAGAACTCAAGGCAGGAACCTGGAGGCAGGAACCAAAGCAAAGGCCATGCAAGAACTCTGCTTACTGGCTTGCTTTCCTTGGTTTGCTCAGTCTACTTTCATATAGAGTCCAGGGGTTTGCACTGCCCACAGTGGACTGTGCCTTCCAACATCAATCATTAATCAAGAAAATGACCCACTGAATTGTCTACGGTCCAACCTGATGGAGTCATTTTGTCAATGGATGTTCTCTCTTCCCAGATATCAAGTTGACAAGAAATTAACCCAGCACAGATACTTGTCTTCCAACATGGCGTAGAAGACAGGACATCAGGGAAAGAAAGCCTGGTGGCAGGAGCAGGCGTCTGGCTGGTCACATTGCAGTCGCAGCCTGAGAACATAAATTAAACGGGGAGTGGAGCCGGGCTAAAGCCTTAATACTTGCCACCTGCAATCCACTTCCTCCAGTGAGACTCCTCTCCTAACAGCCTTCCCAAGCAGCATGGCCAGCTAGTGACAAAGTGCTCAAATGTATGAACCTATGGGGGACATTTCACATTCAAGTCACAACCTTCAAAGCATGTCTCCAGTGACCTACTTCTTCCCGCTAGTCTCCACCTCCCAATGCTTCCTCTCAAAATAGCCCCACCAGCTGGGGAATTAAGCATTCAACATTCAAGCTTTGATGGACATTTCATATTCAGATCATAGCAACAAAATAACCATGGGCAGACAGCAGAGAAGGCCTGACTCCAGGCTGCAGTGAAGGGAGCTGGGAGGATGGTCTGACCACACTCATTGGTTATATACCACGCTTGGCTGAGACAACCTGAGCAAATCCATAGCTACAACTCTTCCTGGCCTACCGGGTAGACAAGAGAGCCAATTATTGATTGGAGCAGGTTGGGTGGATCAGTGTAGCTGGTGGGGTTGATTCAATACACTTCTCAGGGGCTTATATGCGGCCTCATGGGTTCCGAGTCAGACAGGATGGAGCTCCTTGTCTTTGCTAGGCTGAGGCTGGGATGTCTTGAGTGACATTTTTTTTCCCTTTCAGATGGCCACAGCTGCTCAGAGGCCTATCTGTGGCCTGGGCACCATCTCAAGAGCTACAATGATGCTAGTTTCATGGCCAGATGCTCCTGGCTATAGTCTGAAAGGGCTCTTTGCAAGCCAAGCCTCCCCTTCCCTCTTCCTTGCAGCCACTGTAGGCAGGAGTCAGACCCTTGGCTAACTCTTGCTGGCTTGAACAGCATCACTAAGGCTGAGTAGACACGCTGGACAGCTCTTCAGTGGCCTGCCCACCCCTCTGGCTGCCCCTGCCTCCAGCCCTCTGCCTGCTATTTCTCTTCAGCCACACAGCAGGGCTAAGAATATCAAGAGACATAAACAGAAAAGATGCACCACCATCTAAGCCTGATAGTCCTTGTTGGGGGTGGGGGCGGAGGGGTCCCCCAGAAGGAGATTTTTGAAGGTGCTGCAGTGATCAGGGAAGGAGTTGCCATGCAATAGACAGAGGTCAAGGTGGCTGCAGAGCGAGATATACAAGTAGAGCCACCCCATGTGTGACACAGCCCACGTGTGTCTGTGCCCTCCTGCTTACTCCTGCTTCTCAAACGTGCGCTAGGCTCTTCTCCAGCCTTCTAGCCCGAGCAGGTTTACAGTGAGCTGAAGAGACTGAAATTCTAGACTGCTGATCTGGTGACCACACTTAGAAAAATTGCTGCTGAGGGAGGGGCCTATTTTTAAATATCTGATCTTAGAATATCATTCTATTTTTCATCTAAATGTATTTACTGGGGGAAAAAACCCACCCCTAGACAGCCTTGCTATGCAGCCCGGACTGACATCACTCTGTAAGTCTCTTGCCCCAGTCTTCTGACTGCTGGTGTTGCAGGGTGTGCCACTGTGCCAAACACAGCATTCTTATACTCCCTTTTCCTGGTTTGCAACGACAGTGCAGACCCAGCCCTTTTGTTCTGTTTGTTTACCAGCCCGGAAAACACAGGCAGGCCTCACTAGGAACGCAGCTGGAGACACTTGTGTCATCAATTTCCCACTCCCTACTGTCTGCCTGTGTGGCTGGGACGTTCCCCACAAGAGCTTGAGCACTGGCCAGACTCTGGCACTGGCAGGTCTTCAGGGCAGTCACACCATTCGTGATAATCTTGAGGTCAACTTGAGTAAACTGCCTACGGCTGAGATTAATGAAGTACATCTCTGAATGTGTCCAGAGGATGTTTCCAGGGATGACTGCCACCATCCTACAGTCTGGGTGATGGACAATAATAGAAAAAGAAGGACGGGGGAGATGGTTCAGTGAGTAGAGTGCTGCACAAGCCTAAGGACCCGAGTTCTGGTCCCCAGAAGCCCCATAAGCCTGGATTTAGTAGCACATGCCTCTAACTTTAGCATTCTTACTGTGAGAAGAGAGGCACGCGGGAGAATCCCTAGATGGTAGCAGGCCAACTAGCCTGGACTACATAGTGGTGCTAACCAGAGACTGTGTCCGACAAATCGGAAGTTGAAGAGTTACTTTCTACCCTGGTAATTTTCAATCACAGTAACAGAAAACACAGAAAGCCACCCAAAACTTTAAGAGGTGGGGGTGTAACTGGAGGAAGTGTGTCACTAGGAGCTTGGATTCAATGGTGCACTTGGCCTCGGTCTTGTCCTCTAAGTTCTCTGACTGCCATGAAGGACCAAGCCTGGCACCTCTGCACTTCCTCCGCCACTATGCTCTGCCTCACATTGTCCCAGAAACAGTGGCAGCAGGCGTGTGGACCAGGATGTCAAAGTAAATCTCTCCTCCTTTGATCTGTTCTTTGGGGTATTTTGGTCATGACCTCCACAAACCCCAGGGCCTGGTCTCCCGACAGGCACCATTTCCCAGGTGGTGTGAGGCAGCCAGTGGGGCATCTGTGCTCAGGCTGGAGGAGCTGCTGCCCATCCTCCACAATCCCACCTGCTCCTTCTGCCCTCTCCATGCAGATGACAAGGGCCTCAGTCATGGGGGGGGGGGCAGGGCAGACACATGATGCACGATGGAGAGAAGGAGGCTCTTGAAGTCTCTGTGTGAAGGAGATACCTGCCCAACGGTCCAGGAAGCCCCAGAAGATGAGAGCCTCTGCCCTGGGTTCTACGGAACTTCTGTTGTGTTAGACACTCCCCATTCGATGATCTACTCATTACTGAGGCTAACGAACACATTCTATAATACTAACAAGTAGTGACACTCATACCTGATGAGATGGCTGCGGGACAGCTGGCCAAGGCCTCTCTTCCAATAGAGTATGAATGTCTTAACCTTAGTCACACATTTCACCTGGGTAAACGGAGATCGATCATCACCTGTATCTCAGCACAGGCAGTGAAATTTAGTCACCAGTGTCACACTGTTATAAGACAGGGTCTTCAGGAGACAAAGGCATGAAGACTCTGCCTTCTAGATCAGCTTAAGATGCTGAAGGGCTCTACTGCTGTTTGAATAGTAGGAAGTGGCCCCCAAGAGCCCTTGTGTTTGAATATTCAGACCCCAGCTGGGGGCACTGATACATAATACAGGCTTTTTTCCATCCCGTGCCTTCGGCCATAAAAAGACATAGTGCTCATCCCTTTCAGAGGACACAGCAACCGGGTACCATATTGGAAGCAGAAAGCAAACCCAGACATCAAATCAGTAGACTCCAGGAACTAAATGGCTCACTCTGAGGTCATCTGGTGGTAACAAACTGAGACAGGGAGGTCCCACCTCAGCCTTCACCATGTCAACTCAGCATCTTCACTCCAGAGAGCCAAAAGGAAGGGCCCTTATCACTCTTTTACAGGTAGGTAAGTTGAGTCACAGAGAGGAAAGGTCACAGGCTAGCACAGACAGAGGCGGAGCTCCAAGGCAGGCATGCTGGGGTCCGAGCTCTTGCAGAGAGGGAGAAGAGAGGCAGACAGCCAAGGAAGCCACTGGGTTTCTGGATGGGTAACAGGCAACTTGTGGGGCTCCTGTTTCTCCTTTTGGCCTGGAATCCAGACAAGCCAGTCTGCAAGCCAGGAGACAGCCTGACCCTGACCTCCTGGCCAGGCCAGCATTCTGAGTGGTCTTGTTTCTCTGCGGGAGTCTAGGTGGCTTTGAAACGTGAAACAAAGTGTGTCTGGAATGCAGATGGCTCCTGTCCAGGAACCTGCCGCCTTTACTTCCATATGGCTAACTACTGCCTGGTGATGAGGTACTGTGCCCCTGGGAGTGCAGGGTGCCGCTGAGCCAGGACAAAGGCCACTGCTACCTGCCACTTCTGCAAACTGACCTAAGCCACCAGTCCCTCCTGCCACCTCCTTTGGGTATCTGACTCTCAGCTGGGCTGAGTGGGACTGAGGTGCCTGGGCTGGGAGCTAGGATGTGAGAGGTCACTGGGTGCAGACCACAAGGAAGGGGAGGGCAAGCGCAGGCTTGCTGAGTCCTGTCGGCAGAAACCCCGTGGCCACCACATGGCCCCCAAGCAGGAAAGGAAACAGGAGGCCTCTCAAAATAAACCAGCGTGTACGGGCTCAGGCTGCATTTCCCAGCTCCTACCATCTGGCCAAGCCTGGGCCGGAAGAGAGGCAGGGGAGGGGAGGGGACAGCCCGCAGTGTGGATAGGCTCCCAACGCCTATGGAGCAGAGCCGAACAGGCCGCACACCACTCCCCCAGCACCTTCTCCTGCTAGGCTTTTCATCTCCTTTAATTCTAGCATCAGTGAGAGGCAGTATCATCCACAGACAAGTTAACGGAGGCTCAGAGAAGTCAAGAGACTTGTCCAAAGCTACCCAGTTTGGAGATTACAGAACCGGGTTGGCATGAGTCCAGGGCTACCTGCCACTGTTGAGCTGATGCCTTTGGGCTGCCTCTGACCTTAGACCGGATCCATGGAGAAACCAGAGCCTGTGATTGATCATGGAGACTGGCCTTTGGTCCCGTCACACCTGCCTTAGGGCTGCCTGTAATAGCCAGAGCAGCAGAGAGTTTGGAGAGCGGCAACAAGAAGAATGGGTCAACTCCAGACAGGAATGCCAAGGTACCCCTCTGTGTGCTAGAGTCCTGCTACAAACCCCGCAGACGCCATAGACCCATCTTCTACCCCCAAAGCTTGTCCCAGCCAGACCCCCACTACCATCCTCAACCACATACCACTGGCACCACCCAGACACCCACTATAATCACCTAGGCATACTAGGGCCTGAAGGGATGGTGGCCAGGACAGTATTTGCCATTTACCCCAAGACTGCACATACAGCAAGACAGCCAGCTAGGACTCTAGTCTGTCCTTCATGCAGTCACTCAACAATCATTTACAGGGTTATTGGCTATTGCTATTTCTGGAACCAGAGCTAGGCCAGCCACATAGGAGTTGTCTCTGTACTCCAAACCCTGTCTGTGCTCAGTCCGCGGCCTCAAGTTTCCTTCATGCCATCACTATTATGGTGACTCCATTCCCACTCCAGAACGGTACCAGTGGCCAGGACAGGCCAGTGTCCCCAGGATATCCTGATGGCAGAACTGTCTGGGCTTCTTGGAGGGCACAGTGGCCTCAAGCCCCTCACTGTGGTTCCTCGTTTCACTTCTCCCTGGGGTGTCCGGATGCCACTGGACACCGAGCTCAGAAGGGTGAAACAGAGTCTGGGACCGATGGGTTCTATATCCAGTCCGGCTGTGAGTGCGGGAAAGGAAGATCTTCTCTGAAGGATTAAGTGTTACAGCTTGTTTGCTGGACGGGTGATTGGAGCAGCGTGGGCGAGAGCAGCTTGGTGGCCAGAGACAGGTCAGGCAACAGCGGGAACTTGGGCTTCGTTAGGGGAAGCTGCTATGAGGCTGAGGCTGGGCCACAGAGCAGCTTCGGTGGTAGCTGCAGTGATGGGAATCTGACCAGGCAGACGAGTCCACAGCTTCAACAACAAATGCTTCAGAGAGAGAGAGAGAGAGAGAGAGAGAGAGAGAGAGAGAGAGAGAGAGAGAGAGAGAGAGAACCTCTCAAACCTGTTACAGCTCAGTGAAAAGGTCCACTCTAAACCATCTTCAGTGAAATAGCTTGGGCAAGAACTATATAAGCCTTGGTCACTGGGAAGGGTACTTGGGAGTGAATGCATCCCATTGGCTGAGACCAAGATGCTGGCGATGCTCCATTTGCATGGGGAGGAATTCCAGGTGCTGGACTATGTGGCTGACCACCTGCAACCACCTGGTTGGTCGTCACCAGATTCCATGCAAGCACAGAAAAGGGCAGGAGTCGTCCCACTCCTGCTAGTCTCAGGATGAGGTTTTAAACCTCAAGTTTGAAATTTCCAGGATTTAAACATGCTCCGCCTCACCAGCTCCATGCCAGCTCCTCTGGTGGTGCGGCCCATGCGCCCCACACCCCATGGACCCAGATCGGAGGCAAGGATGGAAACAAAGGGGAGGAGAAAAGAGAAGAGAAAGATGAGGCAAGAGGAGAAAAAGAAGACGAAGAGAGGCAAAGGAAAGATGCACGAGAAAGAAAGGTGGGGACAGAGGGGAACAGTGAGCTCCTGATCTCTGCCCAGTGCCAGCCCCAGCCGAGAGCCAGTCTTGGTGGCCAGTCTTCTCTACCCTTGCAGCCAGTGACGCAAGAAGAGGTGCTTAGAGCCTGCAGGGCCCCAAGCAGAAGTGGTACCCCAAGGCTGGGCCAACCCGGGAGAGCTTTGGAAGGGAGAATGAGATCATGGTGTTAGGGATGAGTCTGGAGGCTGCGGCTCTGCTTCTGTGTGTCTGGCCAGAGCAGCTTCCCTTCCGGGTTACACAGGAGGCTAGGAAGGACAGCGGGGCTGTGGACACAGGCTGGAAGGGAACATCCCGGGAACTGCAAGACTGGTCTACACTTCATCCAAAGGGAACAAAGCAAGAGTGGGAGCAGGCTTGAAAAAGCAGGGCCCCAGCACTGAACCAAAGCAGGCTGGAGTCTGCTGTTTCCGAGAGAGTGTGTGGAACAGCTAGCTTGCTGTAGGAGCTATGCGTTGTGGAGTAAGGCTGCCTTCCATGGCTTCCATGAGATCTGGGTTTCTCCTCTATAACTGGGTGTAAGAACAGTGCTCACCCTGCAGGGTGAGGGTTAGATGAGGCCAGATGTGGAAAGGGATCATCAGACGACACTCTATAAATTGTTGGCCAAGCAGGACATTCAGAAGGCAGAGGCAGGAGGATCTCTGTGAGTTTGAGGCCAGCCTGGTCTACATAGTGAGGGTATGTAGGGAGAACAGAAATATGTAGAGAGACCCTGTCTCAAAAACCAACCAAACAACAACAACCCAAAACCAAACCCAAAATTAAAAAAAGGCTTGATATCATTAATTGTTGTTTTAGCTGCCATCTTTGTTGATGTTGATGTTATTGACACAAGACTAGACCTGGTGCCTGTCACTGGAACTAAAAATAGAAATAAAACTACAGCCCAGCTCTCTAAGACTTCATAGCCAACTGCTCAGAGCAAGCCAGAAGCCAAATGCTGTTTGCACTTTAGTATAAATTACTATTATATCCTATTGTCCTTAAAAAAAGGGAAGAGACTTCCTTGTAAAAAAGACAAATCCATATGAGAACGGGCCTTACACCATAGAAAGCTCCTGCTAGTGAGACCACAATGTTAGGGAATTCATCCATCCTGGTTTGTTTTGTTTTGTTTTTTGTTTGTTTGGTTGGTTTGGTTTTTCTCCCATTGGAAGGGGATAGAGGAAGGGTTACAGATCTGACCCCTGAGTTTCCACAGAGACTCTTCCAGATTCTGGAAATCCCCTCAGGAGTAAGAGGAAGAAGCATCCTTTTAAAGTGCCAGTAAGGGAAAGCCTCACTTATCCAAAGCACACTCTTCCCACCATGCCCAAGTTTCAGCCCTCTGCTGGGCCTACACCGGGCCCCAACCTTTAACCTGGTAGATGGACTTTCTTGATCTTGTTCACTTGGGGACAATTCAGGCTGGCTTGGGGACATTGGGTCAGTCTCTGGGCTTTTCCCTGATTGCTCTTCCCACAAATCAGAACAGTCCCTGGTCCTGGCCCTGAGTGACCTTACAGACTTAGAAGAGGCAGAACCAGTCAGGGAACAGAGCCGGTGACCCAGATACCACTTCCTGCCTTGCTTCCCTGCATTCCCAGACACCAGCTGCAGCTGGAACTGACAGCAGGCCAGGGGGAAACCTTACACAGAGCTTTGCTGGAAGCAGTGGTACCAGCTGCATGCGGCCTGTGAGCTGGGTACCTGCAGTCTTTCCCCACAGCCACAGGTCCAGGCTGGGCCACAGCACAGAGCCAGCACCATGGTCCTTGCCTTCCCTACTCCCATTTCACAGAAAGACAGACAGAGGCCCAGAGTGACGCTAAATAATAGGAGGCTGGCTCCCATATTCACCTGGTCCAGCGCCTTCCGTTCCCAGATTTTCAGGAAGTCCCATCGGGTGAGAAATCAGTTCCTGCGTGGGTGGTAAAGGAGAGGAACTCCTCCTGCTGGGTGTGGCCCTATACACACAGAAGAATATGAAGTCCACTGTCCCGGCATCTGCCCACAGGGAGGCCATAGATGAGGTGTGAGCATGTCTGCAGTTACACGTTCTCTGGATTGTCCTAAAGAGCTCCCACGCTCTTGTCCTCTAGGACAGTAAAGTGAGGAAACACACCGTGTCATTCAGCCACAGAGCAGACCTAGACAGGGTTCCCACACTTGAGAGATACAGCCAACAAGCAAGCGAGGGAATATAGGGTAGCAGTGGAGACACCTAACATGACAAAGGCAAGCCATGCTGAGGTGCACCTGGTGGAAAGGAAGGTGGGTGGCTGGAATCTTGCCTGGCTGTGAGCAGGTAACATTTAGGCTGCGTCAAGAAACTGACAAAGGATGAGTGACGCCTAGGGAAAGGGCATTTCCAGACAGCAGTAGAAGTAAGCCAAGAGTTCAATACAGTCCTCCGAGAGAGGCCCAGTGGGTGGCTTGAGCACCTGTCAGGCCAGCCAGAACTGGTCTCCTCCTGACTCGAAGTACCAGGAAGCCAGAGAGAAAGGTTGTGTAAGGATTTCTGGGTCTGGTGGTTTTCTTAAGATTGTACTGGATGAACAGGTGAAGGAATGCATGAGAGATGCTGGCGGCAGTGTCAACGGCGACTAGGAGCAGAGCACCTGAAGAGAACATGGGCTAGTCGGGGTGACCTGGCTTGCTGGAGGAGTCCGTGAGCGCGAGAGAGGAATGAAGAACGGCTCCGGTTGTCCCACATTAATAGCGGTGCGGATGCCTTTCCCAAGACTGTGGAAAGTAAAATAAAGGCAGCAGCCAGCCTCAGACAAGCTGAGTCTGGGTTGCCCTGGGCTGCCTGAGGCCACAGTGTTACTGATACCTCTCCTGGTTGTTGTGGGCCTTCCGAGCACGCCGAGGTGCCGCTGGAGGGCAGGCCCCCCGACCTGACTTGGCCCTCAGCTCTGTTCTCAGCATGAACATTCACTGCTAGGTCGGCTGGGCCTGCGGCAAGGACTTCTAAGTATTTATGAACAAGCAATTTGCTCGGAAGCCAGAAACAGAGTGATGTCCACAGCCAGCCGCAGAGCGCAGAGCGCAGAGCGTGCCTGCTGGTCTCCTGGGAGACTCCGCCCTGGGACTGTACTTTCCTACCTCTCTGCTGCTCTGGCTTCCCAGCTTCCTGCCAGGAAGCACAGCCCCCAGGCATAAATCACTAACTGGAACCAACTCTCCTAGCCAGCTCCTGTTTGCAGCATCGCTTTGCCTCTATTATCTTGAAGGATGCTTAAGTTCGCCCTGGGTGGCACACAGACTGAGGCAGAAAAGTGTTAGAGAGGTGCTGGCTGGTACAGCAGGAGGGAGCTCAGGCCTCCTGTCACTTGCTTCCCAAGGACACACAGGGGTCTAATCACTTCCTGCTCCCGAAAACACTGCATTTAAAACAAACCACAGTAAGGCATCTAAGAAGAACTCTGCCTTCATCCTTCCAGCTGCTAAACAAAACACCATGGGCTGGTGCTGTAAGCAAGAGAAAGGTATTCCTCACACTCCTGGAGGCTGCAAGCCTAAGATCCCGGAGCCAGCAGAGCCAGCTGTGATCTGAACACTTAACCTAATTAGGTTTTAAAGCCCCCGCCTTTCCAAATCCCACCACCTTGTGTCATAAGGTAAGGTCTTGATGGATGAATTGAGAAAGGAACAGGGACCAGCCTGGAGCTAAGAGGCAGTGGTGACTTACAAATATTGTAACCTTTGGCCCAAGGAGACTTCAGGGATAGGCTGGGAAGTCCAGGGCACATGGGTGACTCACATAAGAAGTGAACTTGAACAGCCTACCCTTTCAACCTTTGAGTGGGAGTCCCTAGGGGTCTAGCCCCCCTCTTGCCTCAGCCTTCCAGGTTCAAGCATACTCACTGCTACAGACACCCTTTCTCCCTGATTATTTCCAAAACTGCCAGAGGCCCTAATGCAGTGGTTCTCAACCTTCCTAATGGTGTGGCCCTTTAATATAATTCCTCATGTTGTGGTGACCCCAACCATGAAAAATTATTTTTGTTGCTACTTCATAACTGTAATGAACTATTATGAACTGTAACATAAATCTCTGATATGCAGGGTATCTGATACACAAACCCAGGGAAAGGGTCATAATCCACAGGTTGAGAACTGCTGCGCCTAACAGAATGAGTTCACCCTTGAAGCTCTACAAAAAAATTAAGAGCCAAGTTCTGAACTCTCCCTAAGAGGATCCTGGCCCGCTGGCACGTGCCTGCAATCCCAGCACTGGGGAGGCAGAGACAGGTAGATCCCTGAAGGTGGCTGGCCAAGTAGATAAATGAATGAACACTAAGCTCAGTGAGAGACCCCGCTTCAAAAGCAAGGTGGAAAATGATTGAGGAAGACACGCAGTGTTGGCCTCTGACCTACACACACACACAGAGAGGGGGGGGGAGGGAAGAAGAGAGAGAGAGGAAGAGAGAGGGAGGGAGGGAGGGAGAGAGAGAGAGAGAGAGAGAGAGAGAGAGAGAGAGAGAGAGAGAGGAAGAGAGAGAGAGAGAGGGAGGGAGGGAGAGGGGGGGGGGAGAGAGAGGTTTCCCATGTTTCTGTCATATCACAGCTCTCCAGGGCCTCCACAGGAGTTAGTGGCACTGAGCCAGGAGACCACTTCAGAGCACCCAGTCATTTCCCAGCAGACACATGCCACCTGCTCTCTCCACACAGCCCTATGGCCCCATGCCTAGAACAGTTTTCCTCAGTTGGGCAAGGCTGTAACAGGATCTAAATCTGCTTGGAAAACCCATTGTGTAACTTTGCCCTTCCAGGGAAGGCATGTGGCCACCGGGAAGGGCACTGTGAAGGAGCCAGGACTTTCTTTGAAATGAATATCTTGGCAAGGCCCACCAAGAGGTGTCCTTTTGAACGTCCCTAACTCTAGGTCACTGCTAATTTACTCAGAGCTGGTGACAGGCTCCTGGTCTAGTATCCCAGGAGACCAAGCCTCATGGGGTCATTGTCAAGTGGACACAGAACTCTGGGGCATACTTGCCTACCCATAAAACTTTTGTTTGGACCAAGAGGGGGACTGAATTGTGACCCACCACTGTGTTTTCTCTCCTAATATCAGCAAGCCATGTGCTTTCAGGAACCACTGAAAGATGTTTTGAACCAAGTCTAAGTAAAGCAGACAGCACAGCAGGGAGATGGAGGGGAGATTCCAAAAGCAAAGCCACACAAAGCCATGCTTCCTTGTAACCCAAGGTGCCCTAAAGCAATACTAAATATCATCCCTGTCTAGAGTGAGTGCACAGTAATAGCCATATGTGATATGCACCCACTGAGTACCAGCCAGAAAGAGATGGGACTGGAGTATTATGTTTTCTTAAGAGTTTCATAAACAAGAAGGTGAAGACTCCAAGAAAGGTTAGGAACTGGAATCCCAGCCAGGACCTGGTGACTCCTTTCCTGTCCCCCACAAGGTCCACGTGATATGCTGAGTGTGGACATTTTCAGAACTGACCCAAGCGTGACACCTCCACCTGCTCAGTGTCCCTTAAAGAGTAACATGTCCTTGTGATCTCAATCCAATAGCACGCTGTGGTTCCCTTCCTACTCTCCTCGTGGCCATCCTGGCCCTCCACTGCCCCAGGCTCCTAGAGTGCCCTTTTTGCCTTTCTCCATTCAACACAGTGCCCCGCCCTGTCCCCAGTGCCTGTCACCTTCTCTATGCCATCCTCTCTCTCTCTCTGTCCACACAGCACTGGCCATCACCCAAAGGCATCTTGTAGCTCTACTCTTCAGGGCTGTCTGTCTCCCAGATCACACTGGACCTCCCTGATGGTCAAAGGCTGAATCTCTGTGCCAAGGAGGCTAAGCAAGTATTCCATATGGGTGTAATGAAATCCTCCCCTCCCTCAGGCTGACCTTGAACTTTCTATGTAGCCAAGGATGGATGACTCCTGTGCCTCCTCCTCCTCCTCCCATATCTCAAGTGCTAGGAGTACAGGTGTGTGCCACCAAGCTATGTTAGGTAATCAAAGCCAGAGCTTCATATACACTAAGCAATTATTCTACCAACTGATTCCATGCCCAGCCCCTCCCCTGTGAGTATTTCCTGCATCCTCCAGCCATCCCATCCATGGCCCCAATAAAGCCAGAGCCCTGTACTCTGACTCTCAGGCTTCGGTTAGAGGGTAGGAGTCTGTATGCCTGTCATAGGGACCCTGAAAGGTGTCCAGAAGATGGCCAGAGTCTCTCTCTCTCCCTTTCTCTCTTTCTCTCTCTCTCTCTCTCTCTCTCTCTCTCTCTCTCTCTTAAACACACACACACACACACACACACACACACACACACACACACACACACACCCCAGTGAGAAAAGCACAGTGGTCATACATTCTATTTATAGAGGTATTAAAACCAAAGATGTTGTCCAGAGGACCAGGGTAGAAGGCTTGGGGGTTGGTTACCCTGACAAGTGCCCCTGAGAAATAAAGAGGAAGGAGAGGCCAGCCCGGGTCCTGTCAGATACTAGGTGTGAGTTAGTTCATTAGAGAGAGGGTTTCTGAGGCCCACACAGGGAAGCAGAACATGTCACTAAGGTGAAGCTTCATCTGGGCTACTTCAGCAGGTAGACTTTAGCCACTGAACATGTTCCGAGTCACAAACCATCAAAACCCATCAGTGGAGATCCTATCCTCACTCTGCTTCTTAGCAGAGAGAATGTTCTAGACTGAAGCAGAAATTGAAAAGATGAGGGCATTCAGGACAGGGAGAGGGGGAGAGGAAGATGCTGCCCATAGGTATGTCAGTCAGCCTATCTTATAACTGTGTCCCTAACCCATCTGAGGACAGACAGCAAGGCCAGGTCCATTCCAGCCTGGGCAGCCTGCCGAGCAAAGTCACCTAAGCAGGCAGTGAACAAAGGGCCCTGGAGCTTAGCTCAGGCAAGCCTCCTGGACCCTCCCAGGCACATTTCCCAGAAAGCAAAGAACTGGCTTCCTCCCTACCTCAAACCCACTGTGGGGAAGAGCCTGTACAATGGCACACTGGGAAAAAGTAAGCACTGACAAATGGTGCCAGTGGCTGGGTATTCACGGGCCCATTGTCAGCAAGAACTTGGCCATGGCAGAGGGTCCTATCCATGACTTCCAGGTTTCTGCCACCGAATCTGAGGGTCTCTGCCTTAGGCTTTCCCCCAGCCATCAGGAGGGCATCTGCAGTACATGGGTCACGTCAGAAGACCTTTGAGTTTGTGTTGTTTCTAGACCTGGTCCCATCAGTGGCCAGGCACCCATTGGCCAAATCTCCCTTCAGGGGGAACTCAAGGGAAGCAGAGCTATCCTTGCTCCTCCCTACCCCCTGCCCCTAGGCAGACCACACTGGTAACCTGTTCATCAATGCAAAGCTGGCTTCTTTCCTATCTCCATTCTCCACCTGCTTGACACCCTCTGACATCATCCTCAGATTCCATTTCTGGATTACTGTTAGCACATCTGAAATGTGAGGTGCTTTCGGTGATGGCTATGGTAAGACCTGGTCTCTTGGAATCCTGGTGTCCACCTTCTACAAGCCAGGTGGCTTAAACATTTGAGCCTCATTTTCTCCATCTGTTAAACACAGGCCATAATAATACATTTTCCTCAAAGTGTCTTGCAAGGACTGGATGAGACGATTCAGACCAAAGTTTTACAGGATCTGGTAGCTGACACACACTCAAAACTGACTAGCTACAGTTAATAGTTGGACAGAAAACAGAACCAAGTGACAAAAAAAAACTTAGGGATGATTTAGAGGAGAAATGACAAGCAAAGGTAATTCTCCCTAACAAATAGTGGACTCATAAATTATCAAAGGCAAGACAAAACTACCGTGAGGTGTTATGCCCAAAATTTCGAGAGACTCCCCGGACAGAGCACCCAAGAGCCAAGTCCAAATGCAATGAGAAGGAAGTCTTTAATGCGGGTTCGAACCCGGGCCACCCTCCAATGCACTGACACAGCAGATGCAGGGAAGCGGCCTCGAGTCTCAATTGAGAGGGGTTTGTATAGGTTTTAGACAAAGAAATGGGTCTTACAGTATATGATTGGTTGGCATTTGGACAGAAAAACTGCAAGCAGGGAGATACAAGCCTTGGCATTTCATGGTTGGGTAATAGGTGTAGGGTCAATTGGCCTATAGAAAAGATTGGTTGAAGCAGTCATAGGACGTTAGAAACTTTGGCCTGGCTTCTCCTAATTGGTTGTTGCTATGTGCCAGACCACCTACTGGTCAGCTTGACCAGCAGAGAGTATATTTGGACTTTCCCAGGTGAGCTGACTGTGTTGCTAGGGAATATTTTTCTGTTTAGACTAGTTTGTGGTTTTTCAGCCCTTGTTTAGGTTTAAAACAAAATGGAGTTTTTTTTTCAAAATGGAGTTTGATCCTTTCAGAGGAAGTTCAGAAAAGGATGTGAACAGGTGATTCTCAAAGAATAAAGTATCCAAGAGACACTCAAAGATGTTTGCCTGGACAGCAGCAATCTCAAATGAAATGCTGCGAAAACTGCACTTCAAACAGGGACGCGTCCAACTGGCAATATTTCTACCTTCTCATTATTTTAAATATACATGATTCTCTTTAATTGGGTACTCACTGTGTGGCATTTCAGTACCTACAAGCAACAGGTAGTGGCTGATGAAAGTGATTAAACTTGAATAAATGTCACCTGAGCACTAATCATGTCTTTGCTTGGGGACCATGGCCTGTACTGAGAATGTTGGAATCTTGGTTTCTTTTTTTTCTTTCTTTCTTTTTTCTGTCTTGGTTTCTTTTTTTAAAAAGCACATAAAATATTATAAGAATATGTTTTCGCTGAGCGTTGTGGTGCACACCTTTAATCCCAGTACTTGGGATGCAGAGGCAGGCAGATCACTATGAGTTTGAGGCCAGCCTGGTCTCCAACGTGAGTCTAGGACAGCCAAGGCTACACAGAGAAACCCTGTCTCAGAAAAAAAGAAAAAGAAAAAAGAAAAGAATATGTTTTCATTTTAATCCCAGGTGTGAGGAGAGGGGGGCACTTCGAAGCAGCTGACTGTGATTTTCCTCGTGCTCTAGCAGAGGCACAGTTTTGCCAGCTGCAGATAGTTTCTGTGAGGGTATGATGTTTGGAATTCTGGGTGCTTTTCAGAGAATATATAAACTGTAGGGCCCTGACAGGTGGGGGTGGGTTACCAGTTGGATGCTGTTGGTTGCTATTGGTCGAGATTTGTTAGGCAGTCCTGTGCAAAGAAACAGCAACGAGAAGAAATTAGGTATCCTGACAGCGAAGATCAAACTTGCCCCCGGGAACTCAACACCCCTAATCAGCAGGAAGCAGTCTACCAATCACTTCTATCCTTTTTTCTCTCCTATCTAGTGTTAAGGGGAAGAAAGGAGGTGGGAAAGGGTGGAAGGAAAAAGAACCCACAAAGTAGCAAACCCGGCTACAATGGCCAATCTTCTCTACAAGCACATGGGAAATCACCAGTGATTGATTACCAACCACACTCTTGTATAAGCCATAGACCACCCCATTGGTGTCTATGTGTATAATATGTGTGTGTATGTGGGGTTGTGGGTATAAGAGTGTTAGGACAGATGTGTGAAGGTCAGATGCCAACTTCCGGAGTCAGTCCCTGCCTTCTACCTTGTCTTGAGACAGGCTTTCTTGGTTGTTTTTTTTTTCCTCACAATAGCCATGAGCTTCCTATCTCTGTCTCCCAGCTCCACCTAAGAGCACTAAGTTACAGACGCACACTGATGCTTTCATGTAGGTTCTTGGGATTTGAACTTTGATCCTCATTCTTGCACAGTGAGCTCTTTTACCCACTGAGCCACCTCCCTGGCCCACCTGTGTAACTTCGACCACCTTCTCTCTCTTTTCTCCTCACATTCTTCCAGGCAGTGGTGACCATTGTTTTCTCTGCTTCTGTGAAGTCAACTTTTTAGTTTCCACATGCAAACGAGAACTTGCAGTATACATCTCTCTGTGGGGAATTGTTTTTCCAAGACAAGGTTTCTCTTTGTGGTTCTGGCTGTCATGGAACTTGCTTTGTAGATAAGGCTGGTTGTAAACTCAGAGACCCACCTGCCTCTGCCTCCCAAGTGCTTGGATTAAAGGAGTGTGCCTCTGCCACACCACTGGGCTTTTGGGGTATGTTTTTAGTAGTTGACAATATCCTGTAATAGTAAGATTTCCTATTTCAGAGCTCAGAGGGTGTCCTCACTATGCTAAAGGCACTGTGTGGCTGCCCTGCATGACCTTCTGGAAACACAAGGAGAAGGCCAATTCCTGACCTCTTCTACCTCAAGAGCTGCCTCTGTCTCAGCACAGGGTCCCTTCTGCCATCCTCAGAGCCTATAATGGCAAGTGACAACTTACTTGCTGTTTGGACTCTTTGTTCCATGCCCTTCTCCCTGCTCAAGCCCATGTAAGGGTCATTGTAGTTACACAGTCCACCTAGATGACACAGATAACTCCAGACAATCTCATTTTAAGGTTAGTAACTTAATTGCCCCGGCAACTTTACTTCCCTTTGTTGTAATATGACATTTCACTCACATCTGACCACCAGGACCAGAGTATTTGGGACCATTTTTCTGCCTGCCATATTAGGAAAAATAGTGAGGCTCAAGCACAGGGTCTGGCTTTTATTTTGGAGTCATAATAGAGAGACTGACATCCTGACAAGAATGTCCAAGAGACTGGATCACAGGAGACATGTGGCTTGTCATGGAGGTAGATGAGCATCTTCAATTCGAAGCAGCCATGTCCCATTGCTGCTGGTATCAGAAGGACCCAGCATGGGGATTGCTTGTCCTTGAGCACTCAAACAGATGGTAGGTCCTCATGCAAGGTACTCAAACATTACAGAAGTAACACAGCCTGTGCATCAGAACACACTTGCCAGGCACATTCTAGCCTCTCTGCCCTACCTTGCCTGTCTTCTGGGATGGCCATGGAGATTAGTCTATTTTCTATCTCTGTAATGAAATAATTGAGGCTCAGTGACTTTGAAAGAAAGAGGCCTACTCAGCTTACAGTTCTGGGTATCTGAAAGCAGGACGCTGCTCTATGCATATTCTAGTGAGGACCATAATGGTGGGACAGGAAAGCAGGACAGGGGAAAGGCCAGGCTTTCTCTGTTTCTAACCCCTGCCTCATGAGAGGACAACTCAGGTCCAACAAGAGCTACCCTAATGTCTTAGTACTTTCCCACTAGAGTTCACCTCTTAAAGATCCCATCACCTCCTAACACCTTAGCACCATCACACTGGCAACCAAGCTCTACACACACACACACACACACACACACACACACACACACACACATTCTAGCTCCTGATAGCTCTCCCAAACCATAACATCAGGGTCACTGGCCAGTCAGACTAGTCTACTTGACCAGCTCCAGGTAAGTGAGATCCTGTCTCAAAAACAAATAGATGGCACCTGGGATACCTGAGGTCATTTTCTACTCTCTGCAAGGGCAGGGTACATGTCACAGACATGAGGATAAGTCATAGAGACTTTGCTTGACAAAGCTCCAGAGACTTCTGACTGTCTAGCGTGATCTCTAGACATCCAGAGCAGCTGTTGAGACTTGCTTGACAAAGTTCTAAAGATCTCCGGCTGATCACCACTGCCCTTAAATATTATGCATGGTTCAGGTGTAATTTTGTCTAAAAATCTGTCTTTTCTCCTCAAAGTGTTTTTTTCTCTTTATTTCTCATCCCTGAGGAAATTCATATATGAAAGACTTTTTCCCACAGAGAATGTTGAAAGAAGGCATCTGGCCAAAGGCTGGAACAATGAGTTTTTTGCTCTAACTATGAACACCCAAGCAGAAACTTCACGAGAGAAAGTTTAGAGCTTGACATAACAGTACCGGGCTAGATACTGTTACCTGTAGAAATGTGTCTTTAGAGTCTTCTTTGAGAGCAATAGAAGCTGGGCTTGAAATGCTATGCTTTACAGGTATTTTACAATAAGGACCCCTGGGCAGTTAGCCTAACCTATTGGTTTGGGACTGGGAATAAGTCAAGTTTTTTCTTTATTATAGAACATTTAGTTCAAGCTATGTTGCTATGACAATCTTGTGAACACAATGGCTTTAGCCCAGGGAAATTTACGATTAAACGTTCCTGAGTATTGTTTAAAAAATAATAATAAGGTTATGCTGACCATTGCTTGGAAATTGATTATTTTTGTTGTTTGATTTATTGTAGGTTACATAGAACATTTTGTATTTCCTTGTTAGATTGTTCTCTTGCTTTGTTGATTTTTGAATGCCCTATTGATTATAAAAGATGAGAAAAATCATGATGTATTTTATAATGAAAAAATTAAACTTTATTTTGACAAAATACTGGGGTTGGCCCAAAGAGAGTCAGACAGATGGCAAGAGAGATAGAAAGCTGGGGAACAGCAAGCAAGAGAGATATATAGATAGGTAACAGCAAGCAAGAAGAGAGATAGAAAAATGGGTGACAAAAACAAAAAGAGAGATAGGAAAGTAAGGGTAAGAACAAGCAAGGAGTCAGACAGACAGCAAGCAAGACAGAGACAGAGACTCATAGACAGTAAGCATGTGAGAGAGACAGAAAAGTCCTCCTGGGCTTTAAAACCTTCACTTTTGTACCGCATATGCCTGCATATCCCAGTATTTCTTTTTCCTCTGTTCCGCAACCTCTCTTCAACAGCTAGTTACTATAACTAGTTGTTCCCCAACTGTTGGTTTCCCTTAATGAGCTGTTCAACACCTGCTCAGTATTCCTCCCTCAGATCCACCGAGACTTTCTCTTCTCTCCTCTTCACTGTTTCGGGAGCTGGTCTGTGGGAGCAGCAGGTAAACACACACACACACACACACACACACACACACACACACACAGACATCAGATTAATTAAAACTGAAAAACAGTAGAAATTTCATCTTCATATGGAAGTTATTTTGTGGGAGTTGGAGAGATGATACAGCGGTTAAGAGCACTTGCTGCTGTTACACAGGACCCAAGTTTGCTTCTCTTGAATGCTCATAACCACCTATAACTCCAGCTCCAGAGGATCTGATACCTCATGGGGAGCCTACACACACACACACACACACACACACAGAGAGAGAGAGAGAGAGAGAGAGAGAGAGAGAGAGACAGACAGACAGACAGACAGACAGACAGACAGACAGACACACACACACACACACACACACACACACACAGCGAGAGAGAGAGAGAGAGAGAGAGAGAGAGAGAGAGACAGACAGACAGACAGACAGACAGACAGACAGACACATACACACACACACACACACACACACACACACACACACATAGCAAGAGAGAGAGAGAGACAGACAGACAGACAGACAGACACACACACACACACACACACACACACACACACACACACCATATGCGTGCATGCACATAAGTGAAGTTTTTACAAAGCATTAAGAACAAAAGCTATTTTGCAATTTGCTCTTTCCTTAGCAGGAGACTAGCAACTTCTGAGTCCTTGTAGATCTACCCAGGCTTCAAATGGCATCACATTTCCCTCAGATAAGGTTGTCCTACAAGTCACGCAGTTGCTTCTTACTCTTGATTCTGAATTAATTCAAATTTAGAGCAATTAGAAAACAGTCGCCTCTGTCTGTACCCACCACCCAGATTATAAGAATTTAATACCTCATCATATTTATTTCAGTTTCACTTCTTTCTTTTGTTTTTTGTTGTATGTATGTGCATGTTTGTGATACACATGTACTGCAGGTGCACATGTATGTATGTGTCTGTGTGGGGGCCAGAGGTCAAGCTTGTGTATAGGTCCTCAGACACCATTCAACTTTATATTTTGAGACAGGGTCTCTCACCTGTCTGGAGCTACCCAAGTAGCCTAGGCTGACTGGCCATTGAGCTCAAGGGACCTTCCTGTCTCTGCGTCCTTGGTACTGGGATTAAAAGGGCATGATGCTGCCATGTCTAGCTTTTCTTTTCCTTTTTCTTTTTTCTTTTTCTGGTTTTGGTTTTGGTTTTTAGAGACAAGGCTTCTCTGTGTAGCCTTGACTATCCTGGACTCGCTTTGTAGACCAGGCTGGCCTCGAACTCACAGTGATCCACCTGCCTCTGCCTCCCAAGTGCTGGGATTAAAGGAGTGCGCCACCACCGCCCGGCTCATGTCCAGCTTTTTAACATGGGTGCTGGGGGTGGATCTTAGCTCCTTATGCTTGCAGGGCAAGCCCTTTGCTAACTGAGCCATTGGCCCCGTGTTAGAGAAACACAGTTGGAGTTGACTTTTAACATCATGTTCCTTCTTCCCAGGTAACTCCCCAGACACACTCACATCATGTAGCCAGTCCCAGACACACTCACATCATGTAGCCAGTCCCAGACACACTCACATCATGTAGCCAGTCCCAGACACACTCACATCATGTAGCCAGTCCCAGACACACTCACATCATGTAGCAAATTGTTCTGTGGTCTTGAGCGCCTAGATCTTACTCTAAGCCTCCATTTGATGCCTGTCTTTAACCATACCAGCCTTGACCATGTTGGCCTGCACTGTGGCTTTATTCATTTTAAGGACTGGTCAGCTTTTGTTACACAGTTATCACAACATGCTGTTACCAAGGATATCACAGAGGTGGGATCTGCCGAAGGGGCAGGACGCTGCCTGGCTTTACCCCTCTGCTTTGCTTTGTTTTTGTTTTCTTTGTTACTGCTACCATATATAAAGTTCTTCTTCACATTTCTTTGTGTGTACACACACACACACACACACACACACACACACACACACACACACACACACACACAGAGAAATTTCCCCCCATGGATTGCAGAGGTAGAAACCCTGAATCACACCATGTGATCATTGCCACAGCCCCCAGCAAGTCTGACTAGACTTGGTCAGTGTTGCTAAATGGAAGGATGTGAAGCATTGTTGTAGAGGCGTCGCCGTACTCGTGAGCTTAGGCATCTTATCAGCAAGGCAGACCAATAAAATGCAGGGAGTCTGGGGCCTGTCTGCAGGAAGGCTGGACTGGCAGGGTCTCCTTATGCTACAAATGGAACTTCCGTTTGCATGCCCTGCATTGGATTTTCTGTAAACTGTTCAAATCCCCTATCTGTTTTTGTTACTGGCTGAGAGATGGCCTTTGCCATTCTGGACATGATTTGCAGGTTCCCAGTATGTCTCTGCAGCTGTGGTAGGTACATCTTGCTATCTGGTATGTGATGTCTCTGTCAAAAGAAAGGCTTTTCAGCTGATTGTATTCCAGTGTAATGCAAAAGTCAAGATATAAAGATACCTTGATATCATCTGCAGAAGATTATTTCCTTTTTCAATTTGCATGTGCATGGTGTTCATGTGCCTATACGAATGCTCGTATGTGTGTGTATGTGTATGTGCATGTGTACAGGCTTTGAGTGTTTATGGGTGCAGATGTGTGTGCTGTGCATGTGGAGGCCCAACTTAGATGTCAGAATTCATCTCCTATTGCTCTTGCAACTCACTCATTGAGGCAGAGCCTCTTAGTCAAACCTAGAGCTCGTCCATGTGAGTAGCCACTTTCTGGGACTGGAATTACAAACAGACTTTTGTAATCCAACAGTTACATGGTGACCTGAGTCCCATATCTGGGACCCACGTTGTAGAAGAAGAGGACTGTCTTCCAGAAATTGCCCCACACATGCTCTGTGGTACATGCACATCCACAACCCTCTCCCCCACCCCCCACCCCCCACCCCCGCCACATATAAATAAGTGTAATCTAAATTTTTAAATGTTTAGTATATTCTCATATCTTTCTTATTTCTCTCCATATTTCTGTCTTGAATCTGATTTGTTTATTAGTAATGTCATTGTACTGTTATTTTATTGTTTAGTATTTACATATACTAAGCTTTTCATTCTTCTCAAAATGACTTTACATTTTAGATCTCCAGTTCTCAACCCCTTGGGGGTCGAACAACTCTTCCACAGGGGGCACCAAAAACCATTGGAAAACACAGATACATATATTATGATTCATAACAGTAGCAAAATTATAGTTACGAAGTAGCAACAGAAGTAATTTTATGGCTGGGGGTCACCACAACATGAGGAATTATATTAAGGGGTCGCAGCATTAGGAAGGTTGAGAACTAGTGTCGTAGAGTCATCTTTTATAAATAGCATAAGACAGTTTGATATTTGAAATCTAGTTTGCCTTTATTTACTTTCTAATTAATTACTCTATCAATTTATTTAAATTATTTAATTTACCCAAATAATTGGGTTCAAACCTACCACCTTATGTTGTATTTTCTCCTTAGTTTAGCCATTGTGCGTTTATTTTATTTACTTATTCATTGATTGATTGGTTACCTTTGATGGCAGGGGCAGGAGTACCTTTCTATTCCTCCCAATTTCTTTTACTTTATGCGTGCATGCCTGCCTGCCTGCATGGGTGTTTATGTATGCCATATGTATGTCTGGTGCACACAGAAACCAGAAAAGAGCATCAGGTTCCCAGGAGCTGGAGTAACAGACAGTTGTGCACTGCCCTGTGGGTGCTGAGAACCTTCCTGGGTCCTCTGCAAGAGCAGCCAGTGCTCTTGACTGCTGACTCGTCTCTCCAGTCACACCTTCCACGTTCTTCCCCATAGTCAGCATTGGACTCACGTGTACTTTGTGGATTCCTGAAATTGTTAGCCTGAAAGCTGTGCTATGAATCCCAAACTTGCCAGAGCCTGTGCTATTCAATACCTAACCCTAGGTTAGGTCACGCAAGGACTGGAGCTATTTAAACTCCCTTTTGTTAATTTCCTGGTTACATGGCATACACCTGTTTGTGTTAAAACCCTAAGAGTTCAGAGGTAGTTTTATAATGAAATGACAGGAGTTCCACAAGAAAACCAACAGAGCCAACTAACCAGGGCCTAGAGGGGCTGGTGGAGACTGAAGCACCAACCAAGGACCAGGCATGGACTGGACCTCGGCCCCATACACAGATGTAGCAGATGGGCGGCTCAGGCTTCATGTGGGTCCCCTAGTAAGGGATCCAGCGCTGTCTCGGTCATGGACTCCTCTACCTGCTTTGGGATCACTCCCCCCCCCCCCCCCCACATGGGGCTGCCTCACCAGGCCACAGGGGAAGAGGATGTGCTCGGTCCTGATGTGACTTGATGAGCTGGGGGGGGGAGGGGAGGGGAGGTCCTCCTTTTCTGAGGAATAAGTGAGGAGGAGGGGAGAAGAGGGAGGGACCTGGAGGAGAGGAGGGAGTGGGCTATGGTCTGGATGTAAAGTGAATAAATAAATGAATTAATTTAAAAAAGAGAGAGAGTGTGTGTGTGTTTGAAAACTTCTACTTGACTCTTTATATCCAGGCTTTTTATTATGAAAAATGTCCTCATAAACAGAAGAAAACAAACTGAAAGAACAGCTACATATACTACAAGTTCCAGCAATAACCCAAACCCAGGGCCAGCCAGGGCTGTTCTCGGCACCCGCTGTCCCTGTTCCCTCATGATGAACTGCCCAATTCCATTTAATCTGCAAACATTTTAGTATGTCTTCCTTAAAGACCAGGACGCTGTCTTTAAACGAGACTGCAGCGTCTACCAGGAAAAAAGAGACAAGAGCAATGGCTCATTATATCGTCTTGAATCTCACCAGCGTCCTCGTTTCCCCAGCTGCCATCGCTTTGCTTAGGATCACTTGATTGAATTGGGAATGTTCTCTATACTGTTGCTGGCTAATTTATTGCTTACGTTTCTGTAGATTTTCTCTTGCTTTTTCCCCCTTTCGCATTTGTCGCTGGCATTATTAAAGCGACAGTCTGGGTTTTGCTGACTGTATCCTACATGTGGCTTCCTGCACTCTCTGGTTCTCTGTGTTTCCTATAAGCCTGTTGATGGGCTCAGAGACCTGCTCAAATTCAAGACTGATTCTTAGGCAAGACTATTGCAAAGGTGATGTGTTTTTCCCTCGGGAAGCAAGCTCCCTGTTCTCTGGCTAATACAAGCACAGATGAAGGCCACTGTCGAGACCCCTGCACTCATTAGAGGCTGGGAATGGTGATGCCCTAATAGTCCTTTTTCATTAGTTAACTGGAAAAGTTCTATCAAGAGCTGGGAATTAACAGCACACTGTTGTGGTCCCAACCCTTGAGAGGCTGATGAAGGTGGATCATGGGTTTGAGCTCAGCCTGGCCTACATAGTGAGACTCTGTCTCAATAAAAACAAACACAAAAACAAGCACAAACAGACAAACAAAAAAGAACAAAACTTCTACGAAGGGAAACTCCCCCCCCCCCCCACCCCAAGTCATTTGCTGACCCTGAAGTGTGGTTTACACAGACAGGAGAATTGATTGCTTCCCTCTATGTCGCATTCTCAAGCACAGGCAGTTCCGCGCTGCCTTCTGTGGGTAGTTTCCTAGTATCTTTATGAGCTTGTAGAATTGAGCACATCTGGTGTGTTTTGGTCCACAATGTCCTCACCGGTGCTCTAACTGCCCCTCCCTTGACCAGAGAGTCTTATGCAAGCTGCCCTTATGTCCTCTGACTGATTTTCATAGTGCTTCAACACTTTCTGGAGAGAGCTATGGTCCTAGGCTCACCCACACACTTCCACAAATTCCCATGGTAACTGGTAGTGGTAAATAGTATTTAAAGACCACAGTCTGGGAGCCGGGGTTGTTTCTTATCACTGAGTTAGTCACTGTCCCTGGACTTTCCAGGGCTCAGAATTAGAAACGTATTCTTCTTTCTACAAATATACTCACCACGAGAAGACAAGCATTACACTTCCATGCTGTTACTTCAGACTCAAGTTTGGGAGTTGTCTTAGTTAGGGCTTCCATTGCTGTGAGGTGACACCACGACCGAGGCAGCTCTTGTAAAAAAGAACATTTCACTGGGGCTGGCTTACAATTTAGCCCGTTACCATCATGGCGGGAGGCAGACATGATACTCCAGGAGCCAAGAATCCTGCACCTTCTTCCAAAAGCAGCCAGGAGAAGGCAGTTCCACACTGCGAGGAGCCTGAGTCTAGGAGACTTCAAAGTCCACCCTTACAGTGACATGCTTCCTCCAACAAGGCCACACCTCCTAATAGTGCCAGTCCCCATGGGCCTAGCGTTCAAACACAAGCGTTTCTATGGAGACCAAACCTATTCAAACCAGCCCAGGAGTCCAAGCTTCTTACTAAACCCTGTCACTCACTCTCCCACACCAAACAATACGGTCCTCAGTGGTTTTGCTGTGTTTGTATGTTGCTTTATCCTGAATAGAGCAGGCGAGGCACACAGGCACAGACCGTAAGATAGGATCACTTCCCCCAAGAACAGGTGACTGAGAAGCTCTTTGAACTCTGTGCCCTAGCTCCCTCTGCCTCATCTGAGCTCACCTTGACCCACGCCTTCACACACAACGCATACACTATCTCAGGATGCCAGCACTGGTGACATGATTACTAATCACAGCGCGAGGGTGTGATCCTGTGTTTGATACCATCGCTTTGGGTGTCCTTTACTCCTCTCTGGAAACCTTTTAAGGTGTGAGATAACCACTGTGTGATATGCACGTGAAATAATTCCTTGCTGTGTTGATATGGCACTGACTTGGTATATAATTGGATCTCTTTATTTTACTTTTAATTCTAAGGATTCATTCTTAACTTTAATATTTATTTCACTATTAATCCTAAGGGTTCACTTTCAGCTTTAATTTAGTTTTGGGGGCTAGAAAGATGGCTCAGCAGTTAAGAGCATATGTTGCTCTTGGTGAGGACCAGGTTAGGTCACAGGGCAGCTCACAACCACCTGTAATTCCACTTTCAGGGTATCCAATGCCCTCTTCATACCCCAGTTATTACATGCACGTAGCGCACACGCACACACACACACACGCACACACACACAAAATAAAATAAAATTTAAATGTATTCAGTTTTATAATTACATAAGACATTATATACTTCCAGAGCCAAATGCACAAAACAAACCTATTCAGATCTCTCTCTTCTCACTACTTTTTTGTATTATAAATAAACATATTATGTTCATGATCTCAGATGAAAGGTAACATACTGTAGGTGCCTTTTAAAGTTAATAGACCCCGGAGTCCCTTGTAGAGGACTGTGCAGAGGTGTTCCCAGCCTTTCTTATTGCTGTGCAATCCTCTATGACGTGAGGCCTTACCACTCCTCTTACTGTTGGTGGCCTTGTATTCTCCCCAGCATTTTCTATTACACAATAAACAACTTAGTCTGTTTGTCCTTTTCCAAAATTTTGCTTGGAGGGTTTTGCTTTGACGATCTCTTCAGAGAAGATGCAATTATGGGCTGATATCTGTGTTTCGCTGCATACTTTAGAAAAGCAATCTCCAGCTGTGGTGTGGCTGTGGCCTGTCACACCTCCGGGGGTCAGGTCACTTGCCTTTCCTCATTGGCTGATTCCAATGGTTTGTTTGTTTTTCATTTTCATTTGTTTTTGTTTTTGAAATGCCTAGGTATATATTTGGTTTTTATTTGTTTTGTTTAGAATTATTCAGGCTTTGGAGGCCTTTGGATTGCTATTTTCCATCAATTCTGGAAATATCTCAGCCATTAACTCTTCAAATATCACTTCCCACTCTCTCTCTTCCCCATGCTAGTAGCACTCTGACAAAAACAAATGTGGATCTTCCTCTGCTCCCTGCATATCTCTTTATGTTGTTTTTACAATGAGTTTTTCATGTTCCATCGATGAGTTCTAGAAGTTTCCTTCTGACTTATTTGGACATATTTATTATTACAATAATAATAATAATAATAATAATAATAATAATAATAAATAAATAAAGGGAACTACGCAAAGATATCAATGCTGGAAGATGATAAATCAAGGGCTGGCTATTACAGTCTGCCCCTATTTCTGATTATCTACATGGCTCCTACAGGTATCAAACACTTACTCCATCCCTCCACCCCTAAAGTCTTGTCCTCCTACAACACCAGCTTGAAGGCTAGAATCTCATCACTTAAGTCAGAGCCAGCTACAGATGATGCTCCTGTGGTACCCAAGTTTGGCTTGAGTACATTTCTTCTCCATCTTAGACTGAAGAACTGCTGAAATGAGTTATTTTGTCCTCTACACATACAACAAACTGTAAGACTGGCATAGAAAACGACCTGCAGAAACTACCATTCAAAAGAGACTAATGGAAGATGGAAATCCCTGAATGGTGACGGCACAGCCTAGAGGGCAAAGGTAGGCTCCTTACAAGCCAGTCCTATTCCTCTAAAGAAGTAGTTTCCCACAGCAGAGTCACTGTTCAGTTTCTGTGAGAGCCATACATGGGCACCAATCAGTAGGGGTTTTTTTTTTAAATCACTGCCTCCCCCCCCCACCAAAGTTTGGGGACCAGAATCATTCATTTTCATTTTTTCCCTTGTCTGTCCTGCTAAGATTGAGTACTGCCTCTTCGGCTGAAGTCCTTTGATACGTCCTCAATGTCTTTTGAGTCCTGGGATTTTCGTCACCATACAGAAGTCTCATGGAGATAGACCTCCATTTTGAGCTTCTGATAGGAGACAACAGCCTAGAGCGTCTAAGAAGCCTTGTCATTAAAGGTGGTGGCACACACCTTTAATCTCAGCACTTAGAAGGCAGAGACAGGCGGATCTCTTTGAGTTCAAGACCAGCCTGATAAACAGACTGAGCTCCAGAGCAGCTCTGTTACACAGAGAAACCCTGTCTCAAAAAAAAAATCCAAAATTAAGTAGTAATCATCATCATCATCATCATCTTGTTCACTTGGTTTCTAGACAGGCTCTCACGCTGTAGACCAAGATGCCTTTAAATTCACTATGTCACGCAGGTTGGCCTCAAGCTCATGGTCGTCACGCCTCAGTGTCTAAAATGTTAGAATTCCAAGTATGCACAGGCACACTTAGCCTTCTGGATGCCCTGTCGTTTGATGGAGTGAATTTGCGAGTCATACTTTGAAGCTTCAGGGAGTCTTCTGTCAGTAGGAAGCACTTTTCGAAGGTCCCTCCTTGGACGTTTTGTCTGAAGTCTTAATAAACTGTCTGACCATCATACCCTAAACTGTTTCTCTGGAAGGCATGGGCAGGGGGTGAGACTCGGCAGCCTGGGTTTGATCTTCCTCAGATGTGTTTCTTATTTTCAGTGTTGTTTGCATCTGGGAGACACTTAGAATTTCCAAATGCATCAAATTCTCACTTCTTCATGGGTAATAGCTAAATTGCCTGCCAACGCGTTACACAGATTCTCAGTTTCCATGCAACCTCCTCCCTCTCTCCCATCCCCCTCTTCCTCCCTTCATTCCTCCCTCCTGCCTTTCTCCGCCATCACTCCCTTCCTTCCCCCTTTCCTTTCCTCCATTCTTCCCTCCTCCCCTCTCTTCCTCCTCCCTTCTTTCCCATCCCTTTATTTCTTCTGTCCTCTCTCCCGCCCTTCTTGACACACACAAGCCTCCACATGGACTCCATTCCTTCCCAAGAAGCTTCTCTGAGACAGTCAGCTCTCCACACGCTGCCCTGAGTCTGAGTCTTCTTCCCACTGTGCAATTGCAAAAATCACCCCTACATGCGTAGGTGTCTTTACCGCCGGGTACAAAAATCTTGGTTCATAATCTAGTGTATCATAACAACTGTAACTGTTCAAAACAACAAACACGAACTATAGAAATGATCTCTGAAAGTATAATACATTTACACTATGGAATACTACTCAGCTATTAAAAACAAGGAAATCCCGAAGTTTGTGTACAAATGGATGGGACTAGAAATGATCATACTGAGTGAATTAACCCAGAAGCAGAAAGACTCACATGGTATATACTCACTTAAATTGGGCACTAGCCCAAAAGGTATGTCCCATGAAAGTCTTCACTTACCAGGAGATTGGGATAGATGTGAGGACATCCTACTGAGACTCTAGGTAAGAGAAATATAAGAGATGGGGAAATAGAAATACCCAGAGGGTTCTAGAAACCTACAGAAGAACATCATGAAGGGTGGATTGGGGCCCAAGGGGGCTCTGCTCAAACTATTGCACTAACCAAGGACAATACAATAGTAAACATCGAACCCCTACTCTGATCTACCCAATGGACAGGACATTCTCCACAGTTATGTGGAGAACAGGGACTGACTTTGACATGAACTCTGGTGCTCCATATTTGACCACCTCCCTTTGATGGGGAGGTCTGGTGGCACTCAAAGAAAGAATAAGCAGGCTACCAAGATGAGATTTGATAGCCTATGACCATATAATGGGGGAGGAGGTTCCCCTTGGTCATAGACCTAGGGGAAGGGAGTAGGGTGAAAGCAGGAGGGAGGGAGGAATGGGAGGATACAAGTGATGGGATAACAATTGAGTTGTAATATGAATAAACTAATAAAATTTTAAAAAAATTTTTTTAAAGAAATGCAATAAAAACAAAAACTATTTAGCCAAAAACAAAACAAAACAAAACAAAACAAAAACCCAAAACAACAAACATTTATCACCTCAGTCTCTCAGTGCCAAGGTTTAGGGGCTGCTTAGCCGGGAAGCCTGGCTTAGATCCTCACCTGAGGTTGCAATTGAGATACTGGCAGCAGTCTGCTGGGTGTCGCTGGAGCTGTAGAAGCTGCCTCTGGTGTGTTTGTACAATGTCAGGCCACAGGCTTTGGTGTCCACCACACAGGCCTGTTTGCTAGGCTGCTCAGGACAGGGTAGGTCAGCGTAGGTTCTCAGCATAACGATGCCATCCTTGAATACAGTTTCTCATGCTGTGGTGACTCCAACCATTAAGTTATTTTTGTTGCTATTTCATAAATATAATTTTGCTATTGTTAGAATTCATAATGTAAATATTTGTGTTTTCCAATGGTCTTAGGCAACCCCAAAGTGTCTCGACCCACAGGTTGAGAACCACTGCAGTAGATGGCATATAGATCACACAGACCAGCATTTGAGCAAGAGAGCCGTGGTAGGGATCCTTGGGAACATCTTGGGAGGTAGCCCTGAGGTTGAATTGTACCCCCAAAATAGGTATGCTCACCTGTAACTGAATACGAATTTTTGGGAATGTGGGTCTTCCAAAATGTAATCAGGATACAAAACAAAAAATTAGCTTGTGCTAAAACCAATGACAATGGTCTCTTTTTAAGGTCTTGTGTGTGTGTGTGTGTGTGTGTGTGTGTGTGTGTGTGTGTGTGTGTAGGTCAGAGGACAATTTGTAAGGATTGGTTCTCTACTTTTACCTTCTGGGTCTGTGACTCAGTCACAGGTTGTTAAACTTGCTGGCAAGCTTATCTGCTGAGCCATCATCTTATAGTTTGAGATAGGGCCTTCCACCAATCCTGGGGCTTACCATTTTGGCTACAGTTGCTGGCCAGAGAACTGCCAGGGTCCACCTCTCTGTCCCTCAGCACTGTAGGTCCTTGATGCCATGCCCAGCTTTTTACATGGATGCTGAGAGTCTGAGCCCAAGGTTTCATGCTCACACAGCAAGCACTTTATCCTCTAAGTCACCCCCCCCCCCCCCCAGTGCATATGAGAAGGGGATACGCACTGGTAAAGTGCTTGCCTAGAATGCAGAAGCTCTGGTTTCAAACCTCCATACCAGCAGGAAGAAAAGGAGGAGAAGGAAGAGGAAGAGGAGGAGGAGGAGGAAGAGGAGGAGGAGAGCGGGAGAAGGGAAAAACAGAAGATACAGATAAAAAGAAGACCGTGTGGAGATAGAGGTAAAGCTGGGAGTGGTTGCTTATCTGCCAAGCAGTGCCATAGATTCCTGGCAGCCACCAGATCCTAGGAAAGAGGCACAAGATAGATTTCCCGCCCCCTTGGTGCCTCCAGAAGGCACTACCTCTGCCAACACTAGACTGGCAACACCCAGTGTGCTGTCTGCCCAAGAAGTCAGCATCTGTGTGAGTCTCTCTGAGTTCACAGAGACTCATCTTGAGATGAAGGGAAGTGTCTACATAGCTTGACCTTGAGGAATCTTAGGATAGCCATGCCACATTGACCCTCCCCCATTTGCCAGGCAGGGTTTCTCGATCCTGGGGACCTCGGTGAACAGGAGAAACAGAGCTGTGCCTCCCAGGATCCCTCATGCCCGTGAATGTCAGTTCTGTATCCTAGAACTTGGGCTTTTTGGATTTGCCTCTGTTACAAGGACTTGGTATGTCCACTGCAGAAAAAAAATGAAAGTCAGTTCTGGGATGGGAGGAGGTTCATTTAGTGGATAAAGAACACAGCCATCGACTACAGACTGCAGGACACTGCTAAGTGCTTGTCTGAAATGCAGGAGGCCCAGCTTTCAATTTTCAGAACCGAGGAAGATGGAGGCAGGGGAGAATTATCCTGGGTGACTTGTCCACAAGTTTCCAGAGACACACATGCGTGCGTGCATGTGCACTGTGTGTGTGTGTGTGTGTGTGTGTGTGTGTGTGTGTGTGTGTGCCTATGTGTGCATGTGTTTGTGTTGTATGTGTATGCTGCATGTGCCTAAATAAATGGGTACGAGCATCTCTGCACACACATATGAAGGCCAGAGGAATATGTCAGGTGTCTTCCTTTGATGCCATCCACCTGATTTTCTTGAGACACCGAACCAGAGGCTCTCTGTTCCAGCTAGACTGATGCCAGCAAGCACTCAGGATTGTCCTGTCTCCACTCACCACTGCTGGAGTTACAGATGTGCATGCAGGCGCTCGCGCGTGCGCGCACACACACACACACTCACTTACATACACACTCACACACTCACACTCACTCACACTTACATACACACACTCACACACACAATGTGGTTGGTTTGTGTGTGGGTGCTGAGGACTTGAACCCCAAGCCTCACCTCTCATAGTAAGTTCTCCTGCCCATGGAGCCATCGCCACTGCCCCAAGGCCTCATTCTTTAAGAGAAGATGAAACAACATCCTCCTCCCCCCCCAGGGATACCTTGGGCTCTGCCTCTTTTTCAATTTCATTAAGTTTCTCTTTTTTTTCTTAGTCTGGGAGTTCCCTTTAATATCAAATGCAATCAAAATGTCCTACTTTAGCCCACACAGGGGTCAAGGGAAGATGAAAGCAATTTTTTAGACTGTTAAGAGTATAGAATTCATTAAAATTATCACTTGGAAATTACTATTGCACACACTGAGGTTTCTTTTCTAGTCTACACATCTAATCTAGCTGAAGATCGGGGGATCTGTGTCTAAAAGCATCTGGCAGATGCATGTGGAAAAATAAATGGCACACACACGTGTTGAAACTACTACCCAGGAGTCATCCTGTGCACAAAGCATTACACAAGTCCTCAGCTGCTTGGTTCATCCCATGTTGTGCTATGTAGCCTTTCCCTCCCAGAGGCTGGACGTCGAGGCCTAGTATCATACAAATGAGGACTGCGGATTAGAGCTTATAAGGAATAAAAGAATGCATCATAGAGGTCAAGATTTAGTGTATCTGGAGTCTGGCTGTATTCTAAATGTGAAGTGTCCCCACATCTCATGTGTTTGAATGCTTGGCTTCCAGCTGGTGTCCCAGTGTGGAGAGGTTGTGGAACCTTTAAGGGGTGGAGCCTCATTAAAGAAAGTGAGTCACTAAGGTGGCCTTGAGGCTGTAGCCTGGTCCCACTTTCTGCTTCCTGAGTGTGGATGCAATGTGACCAGCCGGGCTCCTGGTCCCACTGCCAATTCTTCCTCATGATAAACCACATCCTTCTTGACCGGGAGCTGAAATAAACCTTTCCTCCCTTACATTGATTGTATATTTCATCACTGCAACAGAAAAGTATCTAAGACACATCAGATCCAAGACGCTGCATCTCACCAGCTCATTCAATGATTCTGATACGGAGAAATGGCCCCAGCTTGTCCTCGCCTGGTTCCAACTCTCTGCTCAGGGTGTAAGCAGCCTTTAACTGTTAATGTTTAGTCACTCCTTGTCCATGTGGTGAACCTGATATGGAAACACCTTATCCTCCATTGGCCGATCTGGCCAATCACAGCAGTTGACCTGATTCCTAGGCTCTGTCTCCTAATCTACTGGGCTTACCCCAGACATCTATCTTCACAGGTGGCTTTGGCGTTCCCTGGAGGTGGACGGCGTCTCCTCCAGCTGGCCGCAGGGCTAGGCAGCCAAGCATGGCTGTCAGTTGGAGCTGCTGCTGAGGCAGCCCCTCCATCAGAATGAACCACCAGCCATAACTGAATCTCACAGACCCCAAAAGCGAAGATAGGACATAAGTGGCTGGGTTTCCTGCGGATTTCCAAAATCCCAGGGCTTTGTGGTGGAGCCGGGGATGTGAACACTTGAGCAAAAGACAGAGTGGGACACAGTTGCATGAAGCTGAACTGAGAGCCCTGTTGGACTCCACTGTTACACTTGGCTGGGGTGGGGTTTGGGACAAGGCCCTTCCCTTCTCTGAGCCACCACTACAATATCCTTTATAGTTGAATACGTCTCAGATGTGACTCTTGGGAAAGCCAGTGTGTATGCCTAGTCAAGGGAGGCATGGTAGAGGGATGGGCAGAAGGCAACTCGGAGACAGATTATAAAGTTCTGGCTAGTAAGATGTTGGATCAGATCGTGACAATGTCATCAGCTGAGATGACATCCAAGGAGCTGCTCAGGGGTCTGGACTGTCATACCTCATACTCTGCTTTCTGGATTACATCATTCATGCTGGTCCATCTGGCTGTCTTTACATTCCCAATATATCCTCCAGCTTCCTGTGTTAGGTATGTGCTCATTCCATCAGTCTCACCCTTAATCACTGTGGACATTGCTGTCATGTTCTGGTCAGAGCTCAGTCTCTGGAGCAAACAGACCTGGGTTAAAACCTGGATCCATTGATCGTTGAGACCTTGTACAAGATATTTCCTCACCTCTTAGACTATTTCTTTAAAGATTATTTGGAGGGGGGGTGGTTGGAGAGATGGCTCAGTGGTTAAGAGCACTGGCTGTTCTTCCAGAGGACCTGGGTTCAATTCCCAGCAACCACATGGCAGGAGTCTGTAACTCCTGTCCCAGGGATCCAACACTCTCACAGAGACATACACGCAGGCAAAACAGCAATGCACATAAAATAAGAATAAGATATTTTATGCATATGTTTGTGTGTGTGCGCGCATGCATGCACTCACAGACACACGCACAGGTATGCTGGTGACTTATAGGGGAACTACCTGATATGGGTGCTGGGAACCAAATTCGGGTCCCCTGTAAGACCAATGTGCACTCTTAACTGCTGAGTCAATGTCTCCAGCCTCCAAGTCTATTTATTCTTTGATGTGGAAATGATGCTAGTTACTGCACAGGATCAGTTTAATGGATTGATAGATGTAAACATTCTAAAACAGAGCCCAGCACCTACATGATAAATGGGTAGTAAACATTCCTGGCGCCCCAAGGACTCCATATGCATGAGCTCTGTTATTTCCTGCAGAACACCGTGCTGGTTGCTGTTATTACCGCCACTTTATAGGCAAGTGCTCAACCATTTAAAGAGTGTCAAGTGCTTTGCTAGGAGCAGGGACTTGCCGTCAGGGAGACACAGACTCTACTCACAGCACAGGAAGGAGTAAAATGCTAGTGGCTCCCACGGACCAAGTCCAGAACAACTCAAGCCTTAAGATAAACTATAAAGAGCTGGAGAGATGTCTCTGTTGGTAAAGTGTTTGCCACACAATTGCGAGGAGCTGCTTTCCGATCCCTAGGACCCGTGTAAAGATCTGAGCATGGCAGGTCAGTCCTAGCACCGGGGAGGTAGAGGCTTGCAGCCAGTCTAGCAGAATCAGTGAGCTCCAGTCTTAGTGAGAGATCCTGTCTCAGAAACTATGGTGGAAGGGCCACCGTGTAGGTAAAGGCTCTTGCCCTGCAAACCCAATGATCTGACTTCAATGCCTGGAAAGGAAGAAAGAGAAAATCAGCTCCATCAAGGTGTCCTCTGATCTCCATACACACATAGTGGTGTGTGCACCCATACACATCACACATACACACACACACATACACACACACACATATCACACAGCACACACATATGCACATCATATGAGCACGCGCACACACACACACACACACACACACACACATCAACGGTAAGAACAATAACATATTAAGCCATAAACCACGAGTCCATAGTGATATAAATATGAGGAAATGGGTTGTGTCTTCACTGATACATAGAGGAAGTGACACGGAGCTTGAGAGATGGCTCAGTGGTTAGGAGCACTTGTTTCTCTTGCAGAGAACCTGGGTTCGGTTCCCAGCACTCACGTCTGGTACTTCATAGCTGTCTGAAACCCCAGCTCTAGAGAGCCTGGCACCTTCTTCTGATCGTCAGTGGAACTTGCATACGTATCGTGCACTCTAAACTCAGGCAGGCACCCACACATACACACTTTAAGCCTATGATTAGTAAACGTTATGGTAATCACTGGCTTGAGTGGAAATTTTTTGATGCATGCTAAAACCACAGGTTGAATTTGAGGGGACTAGGATCTTTATATATGCCCCCAAAATGCTTAATAATTATGAGGGATATAAAATGTTGACCTTAGAGTAGCAAAACCCAAAAGAGGCCTTAGCTGAGGGATTAGAACTGCCTGCATCAGCAGTAGATGAAGCAGCATCCTGCACTCCTTGCTTCAGGAAGGACAGGGCTTCTTCCCTTCCGGGTTTTTTTGGTTTTGTTTGTTTGTTGTTGGTTTTTTGTTTTGTTTTATTTTTTGTTTTTTGTTTTTTTTACCAAAAATCTAAGTGTGACTAGAACATGAGACACACCCAGTGCGCTACCCCTCAAAGATCACAGAGGCTGCCTAGCGGTGCTCCAGATTAGACACCTGGCAGCTAGGTGATCATGCGATCCTGGGCCAGGACACATAAATGGTTTTTGCTGTACAAGATCGTGAGCGGAGCAGCTAGCCTGTGTGTTCTACTGAGGCTGATCCCCTGATGCTTGTGTGAATATGAGTGGGAATGCCCTTGTCCTTAGGAAAACACACTGAGGGGTCAAGGACCCTCTCCAGTGACCCAGGAACCAGGAATAGTGATGTGTGCAGGTTAAGGTGAGTAGACAGGTGGCACATGGCAAGTAAACTGAGGAGCGGACATTTGGAGACCTGCTGTAAGGGTGCCTAAGTGTTCTCTATAGCAGTTTTATACCCTTTACAAACAAATCTGGAGTTATTTAAAAATTAAAAGCTATTCATATGCCCAATCAAAGCAACTTCTTTTTCATCCTTGTCTGGAGAGGGGGCAGGGAGAGAGGGGAAAAGAGAGGGACAGAGAGAGAACTGGCGGGCCCAGCTTCTCAGCTTCTATGCGGACAATTGTGTTTCAGTGACCCCCGCTGGGTGCTGACAGAGAAGTTTCACATTACTTCTGGCACTGTTCCAGGGAGGGAGGAAGCAAGAGGCGGAAACAGTGAAAGCCTGTACAGCCCGGGGGCCTGCTGCAGGACCTGTGACAGGGAAGTGGAAAGCTGGCTTGAGCAATAGTGGAGCTTGGAAAGCTGCTGGGGGTGCGCTTGGCTGAGCCCCAAGGATCAGGGCTCGCTCTCTCCCACCACAGGGAAAAGTAGCAGGAAATGACTCAAAAATCAGCTTCGGGTTTCTATTAAGCAAGCACTGCTCTGGGTAATTTGCCCATGTCACCAAAGTAACCCACACAACACTCACCTTAGAGATGCGGTCACAGGCTTAGAAAGGGAGGACGGGGGGTGGGGGTGGGGAGGGCTGTACAGAACAGGAGAATGCTGAAGGCCACTCAAAATGATGGCTGAACTAAGAATTTACAAAATTAACCAGTGACTGTGGAACACTCAAAAACAAAAGCCAAACGCTAAATGAAAGCAGAAACCCAAGTGTTGGGGGAGGGGGGGGAAGGGGGGTTGCCCGCGGGCATCTACTGCCAGGTCCAAAAGAAACCTGGGACAAATGGCTGTCTGGCTGTCTGTCGTGTCTGTTAGAATACCAGAGCCCATGCTGTCCCCCAGGCTCCACCAGTCTCACAACTACCAGAGGCTCCTCTCAGCTCTCCTCGCCCCACCTCTACCCTAAACTTCGCTAGTTCATGGGCCTCCCTCCCTCCCCACAGCTTCCCATGCCTTTATAACCCTGACATCTCAGCCTCCTGCTCCCTTGGTCCCTCTCTTGTTTTGGCCTCCTCTCTTGGCACCCTCTTGGTAACCTTTGCTCACACTCTCTCTGTCTTCCTCTCTCACTCTCCCTTCTTTCTCTCGTCTCACGGCCCATCCAGTCTGCTGGCCATTTGCCGTGTACTACGTTCTCTCCCTGCTCTGGACCCCTCCAGATGCCTTCCCCTGCCCCCTCCCCCAGCTGTACTCCCCCTAACATCTACAACCTTCTCCTCTGCGGTTACAGTTACGGTCCCTACTTTATACATCTGGTGCCAGCAGGACCCTCAGTTTATATACCTACCGCCCTGAGGAAGGCTGCCACGGAATGGGACCTTAGCTTTGCTTCTCGCGGACTGAGATAGGAACACTGCAGACAACAGCCAGAGCCCTTGAGCGATAACAGAAATCCCCTGGCCCTATACAAAGCTGGGTCCCTAGTGATTGCCACTGACAGCCTAGGGATAAACTCAGAGGCAACCTACCACCGTGACCAGGCCTGCTGAGCTCTGCATCTCAATACAGATCTGATGGCAAAGCCATTCCCTGAGAATTGGTAGTGCAGAGTGATTTTGAAATCTCCCTGTCACATTTCTTGGTTAAATGGAAACATCTGAAGCTAAAGTCTTAGGTTTGAACAGCCCCCCAGAGGTTTGGTAAGAATGTGGAAGCAGCTACGTGCTAATTCCCTCATTTCCTGGAAGATCAAAATGCACAGAACAGCAAACTTGAGTTCCAGCCTATAAGCCAGAGAGCGAAACACAGAAAGACTAGAGCTAACAAGACCTCACTCACATGATGAAATTATTATGCAGACAGGTAATTATATGAGGCAGAGAGTGAAGGGCGGGGATTATAGCAAGCTAGGCCAGGAGGGTCTGATTAAAACAAAACCAAACAGACAAAAACCCTCCAGCAAATAATCCTGGTCTGTGCCTGGGACCTTCCTCACCAGCAGCTTTGGCTTTGGCACTACTGGCATTTTGATCTCTATAGTTCCAAAGGGTGGGAGGAAGGAGGGGGGGCAGTCTATGCATTGTGGGTGGTTTATCAAGCTAGATGTATAAAGTGCATCTCCACTGTCTGTTTGGCTGGACTTGGAGTCGCTTAGGAGACACACCTCTAAAAGTGTCTATGAGGGCATTTGCAGAGGAAGATCCACCCTGAGTGTGAGCAGCACCATCCCATGGGCTGGGGCCTTGGGTTGGATAAAGAGGGACCAAGAAGAAAGTGAGCTGAGTCCCAGAATCCATCCCTGTTTCCTGACTGCAGGTGACGTGTGGCCAGCTGTCTCATACTCCCCCCACCACGCCATCTCCGCAATGATAGACTATATATCCTCAATCCACGAGCCCCAACAAGCCCTCTCTTTCCCAGTGTTTTGTTATAACAATGACAAAAGTAACTGATAAGGCTGTGTTCCATCCACTAGAGTCCATCAGTGTGGGCCCCTACCCCAAACTGTAGCACACAAAGAATGACTAGACATTGCCAGAGATCTTTGAGGACAAAGTTTCTCAAGATTGATAATCACTGCAATAAAATAATAACCCAGATTTGGTTATGACACATACACTGTGAGCACCAGTAATGGATGGAGAAATCTCACTTTGGAAGGTAGGGTGAGACAGAAGGGTACAGAAAAAAAAATAGCACAATACCTCTTGGAAACAGATCCCAGAACACACTGGCTGCTCTTGCAGAGGACCTGGGTTCGATTTAAAGCACCCACATTGGGGCTCATAACCATCTATAACTCTAGTCTCAGGTGATCCAGCGCCTTCTTCTGGCCTCCATGAGTACTGCACACACCTGGTACACACACCTTAAAGAGCTTCCTACAAATAGAGCCATAGATGCTCAGTTCACAGGCATGTAAATTTCTAAAGTGAACTAGCATAAAGACAAAGACACTAAAGAAAATGGGTGGGAAGGGCCAAGCAGCCTACCAGATGGAACACATTCACCAGAAAAGAAATTGTTACCATGGATTAGATAAAAATTCCAATCAAATAGTGTTCAGTGAAAAAAAAAATCAGTCTGAAGAAGGCAAATGTTTTTATGATGGAGGGCCACAAAGCAGAAATAGAAGCACAGTTGAGGAAAGCAAAAGAAAGCATGGAAGTGACTGATGGAAGAGATGCTGACAGAAGAACAGCAGCAACAGGATGCAGTTGGAAGCACTTCTCCATCGCAAAGTAATGGTAACAGGCTAGAAATAGAAAAGGAAATACAATGGGGCAGAATGAAGACAGTGGTTGTTTTTAATGCCAGTGAAAATTACAGATGCAGAAAAAAAGGACACAAGAGAGCCAACATATACATAATTAGAATTCCTAAAGAATAAAAGCCAAACAATGAAACACAATGCTTAAAATAGAGTGGAAAGAGGTGTTCTTGAAACCAAAGATATAAATCTACCTGAAAGGAGCTCTGTGTGCCAGGGATCTCAGCTTAGGACAGCTGATCTCAAGACTCTTCTAATAAAATCACCAGACTTAAAGGGGAAACAAACAAAAGATTCCTTTGACTAGCCAAGAAAAAAAAAAGTAACTCATAAAGGGATAAAATCAGGCTGGTCTCCACAGCAGTCAGTGAAGAAAAGTGGCACCAGACTCTCAGGGTGTTGTAACTATTGTGCGTCTTCTTTTGATGATGACTAAGTCCTTTGCCATTTTTCCCCTTAAACATTAAACAAGGAAAAAAGTGTGTATGGGTGTTTTGCTTACATGGTGATGCACCAGGTGGGTATGGTACCCACCGAGGCCAGAAGAGGACTTGGGTCCCCTGGGACTAGATGGTTGTGAGCCCCGCTGTGGGTGCTGGGAATTGAGCAGCCAATGTTCTTTCTACCACTGAGTCATCTCTTTGGCCCCATTGGCCCACTGTTATAGGACTGCCTTTTGCTGGAGAGTTATAATTGTTTCCTAAATATTCTGGACACAATACTTTTTGGATATGACTCAGAAATGCATCATCTCAATCCTGTGGATTGTCCATCTTCTTTTTAAGGTGCTTTTTACATTGTGTGTGTGTGTGTGTGTGTGTGTAGGTCAGAGATGCATTTTATTCCTTTTAAATGTTAACTAACAGCAACTTAAGGAAGAAAGGCTTATTTGGGCATAAAGCTCCAGAGAGATAGAGTCCATCATTGATGGGGTGGGGCGGTGGTTACAGCTGGAAACCGAGATCACATTGTATCTGTACACAGAGAGCAGAGGGAGAAAGAACACCCTATTTTATGCTTTTGATGCTAATGTTAAGTTGGAATGGGTTTCATGTATCTTCCAGGTTTCCTGAAAGAATAGTTAGCACGCAGTTTCATCATTGTTCCTCTAGTGTTTTCTACACAGGGAACCCGTCATCTCTGAGTGGACAAAGCTTCATCACTGCCTTTCCAAGCTGGATGACTTTTATTTATCTTTTTATTTATGTATCTGTTTAATGGCTCCAGCTAGAACACCGAGTGTGTGGCTCTTCCTGCTCACACCAGGAAGGTTTTGGTGGCTCCTGACTTTGATTTTAGATGTGAGGTTTTGATAAAGGTCCTTAAGGAAATTTCTTTTCTTTCTTTCTTTGCCAAATGTTTTGTTTTTGCTTATACTGGGTGATGATTCCTTTAAGTGATCTTGCTGGATGAACTGAGAGGGCCAGCTGATTTTTTTTTTCACCACTTTGCTCTATTGCTGGAGTGTAACACATAGGCTGCTTTGTTTTATATGAAATCACCTTTGCATTCTGACTGGTCGTGCCATGTAATCCTTTTGGTGTGCCATCGAACTTGTTTGCATGTGTTTGTTGAGGGTTTTTGTATGTAGATCTTGACCTACAGCTTTTTCATGGTGGTCTGACTTTGCTGTCAGGACCTTGCTGGCCTCCTGACATGCGTTGAGAAGTGTGCCCTGGTGTTCTGTATTTTGGATGAGTTTGAGGAAAATGGTGCTATTTCTTCTTCAAGTGTTCGGTGGAATTTACCAGTGAAGCAGGCTAGCCCTTGGCTTGGCTTTGCTGGGGGTATTTCAATTGTTCATTCAATGCCTTTACTTGTTATAAGTATGCAACCAGCTTGTTGTTGTTGTTGTTTTTTTTTTTTTTAAAGATTTTCAGCTTAAAGCCCAATTTGTTTTGTTTTAGTTTTGTGACTCAGGGTGTCACTCTCAACCCCAGCCTCCAATGAAGGTAACCCATGCTGGCTCCTGAGTTACGTCAATGTATGTAAGAGGCTGGAAACAAAGAAAGTCATACTAGACAGATAAGAATAATTAGGATGCTAGGATTTGATTAGTAAACAAATGCAATCCAGGCTAATGAGCATTAAGCATGATGACAGGAAGCTATGTAACATTTCAGAGTGCCTCCCAAACTAAATGCAAAAATATAGCGATAATTAATAGTTGTGCAATAGATAACAAGGTTACTCGGCTCAACATTAATCTCAGCAATGCCTGGAGGTCAGCTGCACACTAGTGTCCATCTTTCTCCTGATGGGTCACAGGGAGATAAAAGCAAAATTAGCATGTATCTGGGGCGATTCTGCAGAGTAAGAGACCTCTATCACAGTGAAAAAAAATCTTCATTTTTATCCTAAACTAACCCATAATAGCAGGCAGCTTATTCTGCTCAGTGGTTTAGGGACCCACATTCCTCCCAAGTTGTGGTTTGGTGAAGCCAAGTTACCTCTGGCCGGACTTGGGGGTGCATGCCTGTAATCCTAGCACTCAGGATATGAGGCAAGTGTGACATGAATTCCAGGCCAGCCCAGAATACACAATGAAGTTATTATTATTATTGTTATTGTTATTGTTATTGCTGTTGTTGTTATTATTATTATTATTATTATTATTATTATTATTATTATTATTATTAAGACCAGCTGGGCATGGTGGTGCATGCCTATAAGGAAAGAAGAGGAGAAAGAGTAGGGAAGAGTTGTGGTTTGAATAAGAATGGGCCCTATAGGTTCATATATTTGAAGGTTTGGTCACCAGTTGGGGGAGCTGTTCGGGACGGATCAGGAAGTATGTATGGCCTTGTTGGAGGAGATGTGTCACTGGGTTGAGCTTTGAGGTTTAAAAGCCCACGCCATTTCCAGTTCTGTCTGTCTGTCTATCTATGTCTCTCTCTGTGTCTCTGTCTCTGTGTCTCTGTGTGTGTCTCTCTCTCACTCACCCTCCCTCCCTCCTTCCCTCCCTCCTCCCTCCCCCTTCCCCACCTCCCCAGTGGATCAGGCCTATGCTCTCAGTTACTGCTCCATCTCCATGCCTTCCTGCCTGGGCCACACTTGCCACCATGAGCTCCCAGATTAAAGGCCTTTTTAAAAATAAGTTGCCCTGGTCATACTGTCTCTTCACATCAATAGAACAGTAAGACAAGAAGGAAACATATGTCTTCCTTAAAAGCTGTTTGGGGACCTAAACAGTTAAGAGATTTTTGTAGCATATTTGGGAAAAACAATTGCCTGGACATTGTATGAGAATTCCTGTGCATTGTCTTCCCATCATTCTGAGAGCCAGGAGCCACGTCTATGCCTCTTTATCACAGAATGTTTACGCTGACTTCATTTCTGCTCATCCTTGGTTAGTCACGCCCTTTCCCCTCTTCTGACAGCTATTTTCAGAGTGCTGGAATAATAGGCTCATTTGTATGAACAAACACCCCTTAACTAGCCCTTGCTTTAAGTCTTCATCTCTCAAATGCAAAAGGTGGTGATATATATATGATATTTAATAATGTCATTTACTAAACAAGTTTAATGTACAAAAATAATAAATGATAGGACTCTTACCAGGTCACAGAGAATAATCTCAACAGCTTTACAAGAAGATAATTGTTATAGAAAATATTATCTAAAGTTTCAACAAAATTGAAGAAAAAAGAAATTAATAGCTGTCATGTTATGGTTAAATTTTTTTTTTTTTTGTCAGTTTGGCGTAGTCCAGAGTCATCTAGGAAGAAAGAATTTCAATTGAAAAAATGTTGACATCCATAGGCAAGTCTGCGAGACATTTTATTGATTAGTGACTGATGACAGGGAGCCTAGGCCACTGTGGGCAGTGTCATCCCAACACCCCTACAGGGTCCTGAGTAGTATAAGAAATCAGGCTGAGTAAGGCATGAAGAGCAAGCCAGCAAGCAGACTTCTTCCATGGCTTCTGCCTGGGTTCTGGTTGTGGTGACACACGTCGGGGAGAAGAATACACTGAAGAGACAGGGGATCACACATTCAAGGTGAGCCTGGAAGCAGGAACAGGGGAGTCATACATGATCCTTCCTAGTTCATTACAGATCAACTGCAAAAGAAGCCACCAGCCACCCCCAGTCCCAGTTACAGCCATGAACTGGATTAAGAAAACCATGGCAACATTTCCACTTGAAAAAGGGAATAACAGGAAAATGGAGAAGCCACTGGCATAGCCACAGCCCAACCTGACCTGCTTTCTGCTCTAAGAAAGAAACTGTTGCCTGTTTGGCCAACTCCCTGGGAATCTCTCCTTTTCCATCATCTTCTGAGGCCATAACATCAGCAAAGAGAATGTAGAAAGCCTGGTCTCTTTGGGAGTTGGGTGGGACTAGACAATCAGGATTTTTATTCCTTTGTTTTTTTTCTTGGATAATTAAATTCAGCCAATGAAAACTGGTTTGGGCCAATGAAATGGTGGAAAGAAAGAACTGACTCCCAAAAACTGTCCTCTCATCTCCATGCATGTGGCTATGTGTGCATGTGTGCCCCTTGAGTATGTATGTGCCTGTATACATACATGGACACACATTTTTAAGATTTTTTACATCTTAAAGGAACAGTCCTCAGATGTTTGCAAGGGTTTTGAACTAACCACACCCAGCAATGCCTTTTAGTAGAGCTCTGAAGTCGGCTATCTTACTTGGCTTCCTGCCCTCATCCAGCCTTCTTGTAATTTGAGCTACCTTGGTTGTGCCAAACCAGTATATTTGAAGGTAACAGCTTTAATATAAACCTTGTCTCAGGCCTGGGTCTTTGTTCGACATCTTGGGTGGCCTCTGAGAAAGGCTCCAAGCAACAGAGTCTGAATTTTAGTGTGTGGGTTAAAAAGTACTCATGTTTCTAGACACTGCCTGTCTTTCTTGCTACAGGGCAGGAAGAAGAAACAATGCACACTAACCGTTGAGCTTTCCTACCACTTCTAGAGCCGGTGCCTTTGTTAACAAATGAACAGCCTTCCAAATGTCATGGAAGTAAATTTTTTAAACACTTTGCCAACAAGTCACCAACTTCCCAGCTGGCAAATGTGTAGCATCCCTAAATGCAGGAAAAGCAGCCAGGCTGGTGGCACCCAATGCGCCACGCATCCATTTAGAGAAAGCTGATACCGCATGTATTCGATGATTCAATGACTCAAAGAAGACAATAGCTCATGTTATCATCTGTAAGACTCATGTGACCACTCCAGATGTGGTGACAGTTGTCTGGCTCCACCAGTCAGTAGCAGACCTGGGGTTCCCCCTTCTTTGTTTCTCTGTTATCTCCAAGGCCACTGTTGGCTTCATTGCCACACATTTGTAAGTATGTATGTGTCTCCATTTGTGGAAAGGAAACAAGTGTGATTACAGTGTGAGAGGAAGCTCACTCACAATCTTAGGGCCACACAAGAAAACTGACTATGTGGCCTAGGGAGGGGGTGAATGGGCAAGGAGTCATTAGGAGCCCCAGTAGTTCTTGTTATAGATAGGTCACGGACCCACTGTACAGAGCCCCTCCCACTCCCCTTCGTACACCCAGGCCACAGCTTGCTCATTCCTACCCAGAAGCCCAAGCAAGCCCCAATGGATTATCATGATACATTTTAGTGTCGTGAGCATTGCTATTTCCCCCAAGTTCTTCCTAAAACAGTGTCCGTAACCTTCCCTGTGCAAGTGGGAGCCCAAGGGAAATGCTTATAAGCACCAGGAACACAATGGGCATTGTGAATGACAGGATGTGCTGGCCCAGGCTATCCAAGAAGCAGGTATCAACAAGAGATTATTTCAAGAGTGAGCTAGTGCGGTGGCTCAGCCACAAAGCACTTCCCACCAACCCAGACAACCTGAATTCAATCCTCAGGAACAGCACAGTGGAAGGAGAGAACCAGCTCCTGCAAATTGTTCTCTGACCTACACTTGTACTCCTTGGTACACATGTATACATGTACACACACACACACACACACACACACACACACACACACACACACTTATTATTAAGTGTCAAGAGAAGCCGTGCCTGTGTGGAGTGAAACAGGGACGGACCTGGGAAAGAGTGGTGCAGCTGCAAGCTGTGATCTGTGACAGATCCTAAGGGACAACAGCATGGGGAAGGCTCCCACAGAGGCGCTGCAGCTACAGCAGAGCCATTAGCAAGTGCCTGGGCCAAGATTCCCAGCTACAAACTCTTCACACCTTCTTAGATCACTAGCCATATACAGTGGTGTAAGTGTGATGGACAGAGGTGATAGGATTCAAAGGCTGAACATCCTTTGGTCAATTACATGCCCCATAGGAAGAATTCAGATAGGCCCATGCTCAGGGCTGTTACAGAGGTTTAGAGCAAAAAAAACTAGGGTGTCTGTATTCTAGAAATAGCACTGATTGAATTAAAAACATATAATACCAGCTTATAATACACTAAATAATAGTGTGTCGTGTCTGTGTGTTAACAGCAAGCTCTCATGTAGCTCAGGCTAGCCTCAAACTCCTTATGTAACTGAGGACAACCTTGAGCTCTTCCCAGGCACTTTGAAGGAGCCCTGCCCCCAAGACGGACCTCCCTATTCCTCTGTGCCAGGTAGGGCTGCTCCAGGCCTGGTCTGCTCCCTCAGGCATGGCCACACTAAACCTCTGTGTCCCTCTTCAGCCCCTCTCTGGGTCACTGACTCTATTGCACATCTTTTTCCATCATCTTTCAGAACTGCCACTCAGAGGCCAAACTAAGAATCTGGGACAAACAAAATGGCACTTCTGTACCTGTAAGTGGGGGCCTTAGCTTAAATGAAGGTAGGTTAGCTACCCAATTGGATTTTATAAAACTATGATGCAGATCCATAAATATTGACACTAACTGCAGATCTATTCAAGCCAAAATGCAGGTTGAAAATGCAGTGTGTAGAGTACAAACCCATTTTATCAAACCCCCAAACATGTATCCCTAAGCACAACTTCCAACATGCCCACCCATTCACCCTGGGCAGTGGGAGTGTGTAGGATGAGTTTTTCACTATAGTGAACAAATATTTCCTGAACAATAACTAGTAGAGTAATCTAAAACGGGAAGCAGCAAAGCATGCCTATGATGCCAGCACTTGGGAAGCGGGAGCAGAAAAACCAGGAGTTCTTCAGCTACATTGAGATCTGGAGGGCAGCTGGAGTAAATAAGTCTCTCCCCCCCCCTCTCTCTCTCTCTCTGTGTGTGTGTGTGTGTGTGTGTGTGTCATCACCGTTGCCGCCGCCGCCACCACCACCACCACCACCACCACCACCACCAAACATCCAAACATATGGCCAACCTCAGGAAGCAGGCTTCCCTGTTGCCTCCTGGTTCACTTTAATCTAGCAAACATCTCAGAAGTGGGTAGTCAGCACTGGTTCCCACTAGTGGCTGAGCAGAGAGTCAGGGGGATGCACATGGTTCCCACAATGCATAAGCCTCCATTGGCTGGGAAGGCCGATGAAGACTCTCCAGGAAGGCCTTCGGTGAGGTCGAGGCTATCATCCAGACGGCTGGGATTGCTGGCTTTCAGGAGGAAATGGGGCTGGAGTTGAAGAGCTGAGACAAGAATAAGGAGGCTGGAAAGTCTTAGGGGAGCTATAGCCTCCTGCCACCAACTCTGGCGCTCAGGCCAGCCCAGCCTGGCAGCTGCAAAGATTAACACCAACCAGAGTTGCCTCAAGAGAGAGAGGACCTAGCAGCTAAGGCCATCCTGGCAGACTTCCTTTCACAACGGAGGCATTTTGAGTATCATAGTGTTTTCAGGAGCTGGGATGGGGCTAAAGACCCTAATCACCAGGACCCTGTGTCTGTCCTCCCATCTCTGAGACAGTCAGAGAGGCATCATTTTCGTAACTTATGTGTATATTTTGTTTCATTTCCTCTGCTTTTCTGACTTGCAGAGAGGAGGGCTTAGAGAGGTGGAGTGTAAGACCCAGATCCTAAGTGGGTCATGGTCAGGATCACACACACACACAGACACACACAGACACACACACACACACACACACACACACACACACACACACACACCCTTCTAGCCCCACTACTGGGTGGGGGGTGGGGCGTCTGAGCACAAAAACGGGGCTACCACTGAGCAGAGTTTGAGCTGTCTGGCCCAGGTAAGTCCTGTACTGATTCTATAGGGTTGGTCAGGGACCCAGTATGAGCCAAATGTTGTTACCCCTGTCGCCACCTGCCGCCAGGCAACACTGCGACATAGCCAGCTGGGAGGTGGGGGGTAGTGGAGATTTCGAGTGTAGAGTGTAGACGTGGAATGTGGGTCGGCTGCTGAAGAGCCCTGGAAAGGGAAAGTAGACCCAGAGTCAGAATAAGCCGCAGCTCTCAGTGTGGTTTCTTCGTGACTGCCAGGCTTGTTTTCTCCTCCGTAAACAAAGACTCATGCTGAGAAAGGGTGGGGAAGCGGTGGGACCCTAGGACCCTAAAGACTCCGACCCTTCCTTCGCGGAAGCCAGAAGGAGCCTAAGAGAAGCGAGGGAGGAAGAGACCTGTGATCACCCGAAGCACCGGTGCGCCAGGCACTGAGCTGAGTCAGCGCGGGTTGGGAGGGCGGGGAAGGGCAGAAAGAGTTGCTCACCTGATGGGACAGCGAATGCGCACCCACGCGGTCGCCCTCCCTCGAATACCACGACTGAAACATCTCAACCAGAGTTTCCCATTGTTTGTTCGGATTCGATCCCCTGCGATATCCCCGCACTCCCCCCCCCCCCAAAGAAGTCAGCGCAGGGAAAGAGCAGAGCCGTGTCTAGCCTGTGAGGTGACCTGGATCTCCCTGGGAGGTCAGCTGCACAGAGGAGGGCGCTCTGTATCCTCAGAGCACCACCCTCGCCTCTCAGACCTTGTGGAGAGCAGACCAGGGACGCAAGAGCACCCTGGGCTGGGTGGGGATCCACTTGGGGAGGTAGGTACCTCAGAGGCGTCACTTCAGTCTGGAAACGGAAGTTTTGTGGACTACCCCCCCACCTGGTCCTCCCGGCCCTTTTCCTCATTCACATTCCCTCCTCCAGACTGGACCCTTAAGGTTCAAGAAGTCCCAAGCCCGAAGAAGTGCACTGTGTAAATATATTGGCTTTATTTGTGTCCATTCGGACGCCTCACTGACAACATCCAGGTAAAAAGACCGTTAAATAAAACGCCTTCAACTATTGCAATGCAAAAATAAATATCAATCCTCCGGCTGCAGCAGCAGCCGAGCTGAGCCCCAAGTCCCCTCCGTCAACCTAACAATTATAAAAGTGTCCAGCGAGAGTATCGGCGTGAGTGTGAACGGGTGTGCGCTTGGGGGTAGGGCACAGTGGAGCGGTGTGCAAAATCGGAGTTGCAAACCAAAGGCCTTGCCGCGGCAACCCCGGCGACCCGACTCAGCGCGGGCTGCTTCCCCGCGCACTCTCACTGCAGAGTTCGTACTAGGAAAGAGTTTAAAAATAAACATTTACAGGGGCAAAGAAAGCGGCAACCCTCCCTGGCGTCCCCGAAGGCGCTCCGGGGCCCCGGCGGGTCCGCAGCTGGGCTAGAGTCCGAGCGAGCGAGGCGTGCTGATCCCGGGTGATCCGGGCCGCCTGGAGGTACTATCCCCCTCCGGGTGCTCCCGCTGGTCCCCGGCGCGTGGCGGCGGAACGAGTCCCCGAACGAGCTGCCGCCTCACAGGGCTGAGTCGGAGTCGCTGGAGTCCAGGCTGTTCCTCAGTTTGCAGCTGCCGAGCGGCTCCCTCTGCAGGGACAGGCTCTGCGTGCTGCGGCGCAGGCACTCCAAGCTCTGCAGGAACGACTTCTTTGCCTTCTCCTCCTCCATCGGGGACACCCCTTCCTCCTCCACCTCCTGGATCTCGTCGAAGGTCACCGGCTGCGTCTTGAAGCGGGACTGGCGCGGCCGTCGCAGCCGGCCCTTACCCTTGGGCAGCTTGGCCGGCCGCACAGGCTGCGGGAACTCGTCCGCCAGACACACGAAGTGCGGCATCACCGCCTGGTAGCTGGAGCAAATGCCCATGAGCTCTCCGGGCTTTGCGACTGCCATGGCGCCGTCGGCGGCTGCGGAACCGGGGGGCGGCGGGGCGCCCGGGCTCTCCGGGGGCGGCCGCGGCTCCGGGGTCCCCTGGGAGGCGGCAGCCTGGGGCTCTCCGGGCGGGGGATCCAAATCTGCTGCGGGGTGGCGGCGGGCCTCGCTGGCCCGAGCCGGCGCTGCTGGGGAGGGATGGCGGGCGGGCGGGCCCGTCGGGGGTCGCGAGGCTGCGCTGCGCTGCTCGCCGACTCTCCAAGAGACTCCTTGCCGCCGCTGTCGCTGTTTCCGTGTGCCCCGGGGCGGCCCGCCTCGCTGCTTATATAGCCCGCCTCTGCCCACACGGCTGCAAGCTCGGATGACAGCGAATGCCGTTTAAAGCGTGCGCGCCCCGCGCCCTTCCGCCTGACGTCGCCCTACCCGCTACTCTGGGAAAGTAACGGCCCCTTCCCCGGCACCACCCGCCCGCCACGCACCGGAAGGCGCGCCCGGCCCGCCAAGGTCCATCTAGCAAGAGCACCCGCTCCCGGACCCTGCTAACCAGTACCCACAGAACCGAGGTGCCATTATAGGTCCTGGGATACTCCCAGCCCCAAGTCTGTACCGACCCGAGTGGCCGCGAGGTTTCAGGTCGCTTCCCCTGCCTCAGGCTCTAGTCACTTCTGAGGAGCAGGCCCTTCTATGGTGGATTACTCGCCAAGCGCACTGGCCACCCGGCAGCTGCTGGCTCTCCTGCGGGACGGGACTCGGGAAGGGACGCCGCAGCCAAAGCGCCCAGCTCCCCGGAGCTAGAGCTGCGAGAAACGGGAGAGCTTCTGAAGCCCTCCCACCCCCTCTCCAGGCACCCTACACACACACACACACACACACACACACACACACACACACACACACACACACACACATGCACGCACGCACACACGAATACCTTTACTCCATTCCATTTCTACCCTCCCCTTCGTGCTTATCTCCTCACTCTCCCCACCCTGAGTCCCTCAGGCACCCCCATTCATGAACCGCAGAGTGGCACTTGGATAGGAGGACACTAACAACAATAATAATAGCTCCCATCTGGAGCACTTTATCTGAGCCAGCTAGCGCGCTCTCTGTACATACATTATCTTGTTCATCTTCCTAGCAGCCGGGTGGGATAATTAGTATTCCTTCAATTTCACTTGAGAAAAGGGAGCCTCAGAAGGGATAATTAACTAGTCCACTAGAACCCGATGGATGGGGTGGACTCCAAAGCACAACGATAAGGGTAGCGTTCCCAAGCCAAATCCCACCAGTGAGTGACCTTGGAGAGAAGATTCACAGGGCAGCCCCTGCTGGCTTCAGGGCCCCCGGAAGGTAACTGGGTGAGTGCTGCCTTGACCAGGATGGGGATGGCCTCTGGCAATGGAGGGCATCAGTGGGGTGTGGCCTCCCTCTATACCCACTCACCAGAGGCCTATTAAGAATGCGTGTGGGAGCTCAGGAGTAAATGGGAGCAACAGTAAAGGAGTCCTTGAATACAGAGTGATGGTATACACCTATAATGCCAGCCCTTGGGAGATGGAGGCCCGGAAGATCAGGAGTTCAAAGCCAGCCCTGCTGTACAGAGAATTCCAAACCAGCCTAGGCTACATAAGAGCTTGCCAAGACTGGAGGAGAGACAAAGAAGCCCGAAGTCAGTAGCCTCTCTCGTAAAAGTTGCATTCTAGTGGGAGGGGCCATAAAAACATCAACAAGAACAGGTACCTTGACAGAAATGCAGAGGGAGGTGTGCAGAGCCAGTTACCAGGAGAGACTTCTCAGAGTGGGTGGCACTGAGCTGGCACCCGATAGATAGTGGGAGCACTGCTAAGCACCCCAAAGGCACTGGGGCAAGTCTGGATATACATCGACTTGTTCAATGCAAGTGTGTCCCTGCTATCTTCTCAGCAACCCTGGGTGGCCAGAGCCACTATCACTGCTGTGCACTCTTGAGGAAGCAAAGGCACAGGAGAGCTAAGCAGCTTGCCCACAGCCAGTCAGCAGCAGAACTGAGATCCAGGCATCGTGGCTCCCAGGTGCTCACTCTTACCCGCCACACTGAAATGGAAAATTAAACAACTGGTGGGGGATGTTGAAGGAATGAACATGGGCATCAAGGCAGGAAGACAGTGTTTGGATATCAGGGCCCCTGGTACAGGTCGCTAAGGCAGCAAGACTGGTGAGAGTAGTGACCACAGGGCAACCTCTGATTGAGTAGGGGAAGAAGGCGAGACATAGGAATGGTTTCTTAAGGCTTTGAGGTAATGCCATAGAAATAGAATTTCACCATGAAGGCACCATAAGGTATTGAAGTGGTTTCCTCCCATTGGTGTTTTTCAAAACAACCTCCTTAAAATTCTGAGAAGGCGAGAAGGCTGGCAAGGAGCAGGCAACCTACTTAGGTAGTTGTGAAATGACTTCAAACTTGGGCCACTAAAGCCTTGCATTGGGCCTTGGCTCACAGAGATGCAGGGAAATGGTTTGATTTGTGATTTGTCTTGAGATGAGGTGCAGGGTCGGTCACAGGGGCCAAGGCTAACTTCTTTGCATTTGGCTCCAGCAAACATTCAAGGGTACTGTTCCCTATCAGGGTAGAATCTGCTGGTTGTCCATCAGAGCTTGCTTTCTGCCTGGGTGAGACCTGAAAGGCTCCTGACAGAATTATACCAGGTGAAAGAACAAAGCAAATTTGCATAATCCTAAAATTTGAGGCCACTGCTTTTTGCATTGCCTTTGACAGCAGTTTAGCAATCCTCAAATGTCAATGGGTACCAGGAAGGGACAGCTGGCCCTAATGACTCTCCTCAAACCCATAGTGCTGGCTTAGACAGCTACTAAGGAGTAGAAAGCTGGGGACCTTGGTTACAAGGGAGTGAAATGCTTATCGTGTGTGGCTGTTTGGAAGTCAGACCACATGACTACTGATCCTATGTAATTCTAGAAAAATGGCTGGGAAGAGCCAAAAAAAAAAAAAAAAAAAAAAAAAAAAAAAAAAAAAAAGCAGCCATTTGTATGTGTTGGCTGCTTGGTGCTACTTTTAGCAAGATATTACAAGAAAGAGATTGGCTGGCTTGCAAGAAGAGGCAGTCAAAAATAGAGTCCAGAAAACTGATGTCCTTGGGGTTGGAAAAGCCACTTAAGACATCCAAAGGGCAGGTGGGTCAGAAGCCCAGAGCCTCTTAGAGTCTGCCTGCTATGCCAAAGATTAAGGCCTCAAAATCACTGCTGGGGCCAAGTATTGTATTAAAGGTGTCACCCAAGCCTATCAATTCAGATGTCCCTGGGTGACTCTCATTGTAAAATAGTGAAAAGTGATGGGCTGACCAGAGACACGGTAACTGTTAGGAGAGCCATTCTGGGCATGGCTAATGACCCCATGGAACTGTCTAGAACCAGATAAGCCTGAAGCCTACTAAGGTTCTGGAGGAGTTGGTTATCACCAGCAGAGTTGTAAGGCTGATCTGTAGGAGCCCAAGGTGGATGGTTCTGCATGGAGGGTGGACAGACAACCAACTGCCAGCTTGGCCAGAGGTCAGGGCGACAGAGGGTAACAGGGTCATCCCCACACAGCTTCCTCCAGAGGTTTCTGAGGGTCAGTGTGGGCAGAGGCCTCTAGCTACTAACACAGCTAGGTCATATTCCTCAATGTCCCCCAGAGCAGGGGGTCACTAAGCTGAACTGCCATCTGTGGGATGTATACAGCAACCACATGTCACTTCTACCTCATCTGCCCGAGAGGAAATGCCTTCTGTGACTTTTCTTTCCCTCCGGTGGGAACAACAACAAAGAGATCATGGGAACTTTATGTTCAAGACAGAAATATCACCATTAATCTGGGTCCCTCAAAAGCTGAGTGGAGCTGACTTGCCTACCGGCTTGAACCTTCTTCGAAGCTACAAGGAAGCAACTGCATGTCGTGGGCTATCCAAGTGGAGATGCCAGGCAGGGATAGAGCTTAGAGGAGGCCTATGGGGTTGGAGTGGAGGTCAGGGGTTCATCAGTGCCATCAACAATGGAGGCACTGGAACAGGCCTACCTATACTAGGAGGAGGGCTGGGGACATAGGTCAGTCAATAGATGGCTTGCTGCGCAAGCATGAAGCCCTGAATTGGTCCACAGAACTCATGTGAGAAGGGCAACATGTAACATGGTAACATGCAGCATGGTAACATGCGCTTGCAATCTCAGGTCTAGGGGAGTGAAGAGAGGCAGATCCCTTGGGGCTCACTGGCCAGTCAGCCCTAGGTCATTAAGAGATATTGTCTGAAAAAGTAAAACAAAACATTGGGGATGGCTCCTTGGTAACCAGCCTAGGCTAGTGAAGGAGCTAGAGGCCAATGAGAGAGACCGAGAGAAGGGTTCTCACAGGAAAGGAGTCCACAGGCCCATCCTTGTCTGGCTCTACCAGAACCCACTGTATGGCCTTGGATAAGCCACTTGTTGGTCTACCCACAGCTCCAATGGCCACTTCTACATCATGAAGCCCTTCCTACTCACTTTCTTCAAGGTCAGACACCCTAAGTTTAATCTAGCAACATGGCTATTCTGACAAGAGATCACATCCAAAGACCTGTGTGATCTACTTGGAATACAAACATGCCTTTAGCACAGCCCTTTAATCCCAAACAATGACATCTGACTGAGGGGCAGACAAAATGACAAGATTTGGCAGAATGAGTCAGAGATAGGATATGCCCAACTCTCATGAGAACAGGAAGGAAAGAAAAGCTACATAAGAGCAGCGGAGAGAGGCGGGAGGGAGTTCATGGAGACAGTACAGTATAGTAGAGTTTGGGAGTACAGTACAGTTTGGTTCTGTTTGGTGCAGTTCAGTTGAGTGCAGCTGAGTTTGTGCAGTTAAATTCAGCTCTGTTTATACAGTTCATGCAGTTCAGTTCATGGAATTCAGAGGCAGTTTTTCCAAGCAGAGCAATTTAGTCAGAGGCTGAGAGATGCCATTTTGAATCAATCAGCCTGGAGAGGAGTTTTGAGCCAGAACAGCTGAGTTGAACCAGCCAGCCAGAGTTCAGAAAGAACTAGAAAGGATGAGCTTATTCATCAGTAAGACCCAGAGGCTGAAAACATTTTAGGCCTAGGTTAGCAGATGGAGGCTGTAAGCTAAAGCCTTCAAGGTCTGAGCTTGCAGAAGATTAGAGTATATCGATGCCAGAAACTTCCAGGCCTAAGCCTAGGGATAATTAGGTAGAAATGCTCTGGCTTCAGCCCAAGTTGTGTATTTGCACAACTTGGGTACAGCTTTCACCTCATCCCCCTCATCTGAGGAAATAAAATCATTTATACCCCTTTACTTTGCAATGTGCCCAGTTTCATTTTAGAGTGCTTCATATTTGTTGTCTGCATTGCCTTTTTCACTGGACTTTCAGAACTGGTCACTGCTTTTCTCCAGCACCCAGGATGGGGCTGGCACACAGAAAGGCCCATAGGTCCTTTCGGAATGGACAACCACCATGCTCACCATTTCCTGTGGCTCCCTGTAGGCCATGCTGTCTCTGCCAAGCCTTCCTTCCTAACAGAAAGCTCTCTTGGCTCCAAATTCCCAGGCAATGGCAGCTACCCTGGACTGTCTCTCTCCACTCTCAGATGGGGATTTCCTGACCCTGGCACAGGGCAGCGAGAACAGGAAGAAAGGTTTGTGCTTCATAGTAAGCAGACCAAATTAGCCACGAGGTCATCCTCCTTGCCTGGGGACTGCTCAAATGAGCCTCTAGGAATAACAGAGAAGATGGAGAGATGGAATTTGCCCTTAAAAAGAGAGAGAGAGAGAGAGAGAGAGAGAGAGAGAGAGAGAGAGAGAGAGAGAGAGAGAGGCTTTGCCTCTTGTGGCTCTGTGGCAGTTTTTCTCTAGTGTGCTTGAGTTACAGGGTTTCACTGCACTACCACCCTAAGCAAACAAAAAGACAACAAAGTAACCATCCATCTGAGCTGCCTGGAGTACACAAGCACCTCCACCTCAGGATGACTCAAGAAGCAGCCCCACCAGAGGTGGCCTTTTTGCACCTCTACCCCAACCACAAGAGGCAGCCAAGGGTTACTGTCAGGTTTGGAGGTCACATGGCTATATTCTAGGCCTGGCTCTGCCATGGGCTTGTCACACTGATTTTTGGGTTCACACCTGAAAAGCCTGTGTGAAGGTCTGGTCTAAGTGTGGTCAGCTCCTCAAATAGCCAGACATGCGTTAGATGAAGTCAAAGCCCCCTTTGCCCTTATGATCTCATGCCTGAGCTTTCCCAGTCCCACCCCCCTCCCACACCCTCACACTTAGTGGAAGATATCTCAGGATCTGGGAAAACCCCATGCTCAGGACATCTAGGGGCTCAGTGTCTCTATCTCCTTACTTGACCCACAGCTTGAAAGAAGTCAAATTAAGCCACAGTGAGTTGAAGTCAGGTTTCTAGGCAGAAGCCTGGGTGTTAGACTGCATGTTGGGTGCTACTGCCCATGCACAAAGGAAGGCCCAGGAGGCTTCTGCGGACATTAACCCATTATGTACTATATCTCCATCTATAGCCATTGTCCACAGATAAAATGGTCAGTGCCTTCTGTTCAAGTTTTTTTTTTTAATTTTCAAAAATTGTGCTTTAGTGCTGTGTATTTGTATGTGTGCGTGAGTGTGAGAGCACTAGGATTATAGGCATGTACCACCATACCTGGCAAAGCCTTCTGTTCTGTCATGAACAAGGAAGAATGGGCAAATCTGAGAGTGGAGGGTTGCATACTGGACCCTGGATTTCTGCTGCCCTCCAGGTGGATTCCTGCTGCACTCTGGGCTGAGTTCTGGAGGCTGGAAGCTCGGGCAGGGGCCACTGTCCAATTTTATACACGGCCTTGCCTGGATGTCTGGGAAGGGGGTGACCACTAAAGAGGATGCTGGATGGTTATCTTGTCAGGGCTGCAGCCTAGGGTATACAGAGGGTCACAGCAATGTGCTCAGCATTTGCCATGCGCAGACCCTGTGACCAGCTGTATCCAGTATGTCACCTCACTAAACCACCCTCTGGACCCCTCTGAGGGGTCCTGCTTTACAGACGGGACTGGAGGAGCTTGGTATTTTGCCAGGGCCACTCAAGTCCTGAAGCTGGAACTCGGAGCCAAGTCGGCCTGACTCAGGCGCATGCTCACTCTTTGCCCCAGCCCACCCTATCCTGCAATCTCTCTTCTGGAAGAACCAGAACCAGACCAGAAGTTAGAAGCCTGGACTGCTGAATCTGTTCAGTCCTGTGGCCTTGAATCTGTCCTACTTCTCAGGACACGTCTCTGAACAGCAGTGTCCCATCTATAAGGTGAGGGGCCACTCCTGGATTCTCCGGACCCTTCCAGGTCTATAAGCTTTGCAGGAGGATGTGGGGATAAGGAGACTCACTTGCAAGAAGCAGGTGTTTCCTCTCAGGAAAGAGTGGCCAGCCGGCCAGGCTATGGCTGTGGGAGAAGGCCCAGTCCACAGAGAGCAGATGGAGTAAGGAGATGGCAGCACATAGGGAAAGGTTTCTGCCACCACCTCCTCCACTGTCCCCACCCACACTTTAGCTTTGGGGCAGAGCCAAGCTTTTAAAAAGCTGTCATCGATTCTCCATCTATGTCCATGGCTCTGCTTCCAAGGAGGCCCTAGCAGGCTGCCCCAGGGTGCTTCTTCCCTTAGCACGGCTGTGAGGGTAACGCGGGAAGCCAAAGCCAGGCCCTGGAGGACACATCACAGTAGGAAGAGGGACAGGGTGACAACTCCTGGATCCCTCCTCTGGTTTCTCTGAGTTTGGGTAAGAGTGTCAGGTCCCTCCTAGTGGCTTCTGGAGTACAACGGCACAGACCTACTATGGTCCATAGCTTTGTTCAGCTGCTATAGCTCACCCCACCTGATGTACTCTGATGGATCCCCAGAGTGGGTCTCAGAGATCTAGGTACTCCATGAGAGGTGGTTATTTCATACGGGGTGTCTGGGTCAGTTTGTACTTTGGGTGTTTCTAACCCAGCCACTTGTGTGTGTGTGTGTGTGTGTGTGTGTGTGTGTGTGTGTATCTGTAGGTGTGTATGTATATGTGCATATGTGCTTGTATTTGTGTACATGCATGTGTTTGTGTTTCTATGTAAGTGCGAGTGGAACATAAGAGGATGGAATGGAAGCAGACAAGCAACAGATGGGCTGTTTTGGATAGCTGGCTCTGTGCTGGTCACACCCTTTTCTCTCTCACTGGTGTTCACCCTGCAGCAGGCCCTTGGCACAAGGCCCCTGACTTCAGCATCCGACCAACTGTTTCTCTTCACTCAGAATTAGCACTTGTCTGGAACAATTGGGAGCATAAAAAGTGCTTCGATAGTTTGGCTGGAGGGTTGCCATGACAATCCTCAGCGAGCTCCAAGAGGGGTGTCAGTGTGCACCGAGCAGGGAACAGGCGAAGGGAGAGGGCAGAGAGGCAGGGAGGAGCCTGGGAGGCCTCAAGTCAGACCCTCGGTCTCCAGCAGATGGTCCTCCTCAGGTAGTGATGAGCTCTCTCTCCAATCTGGGCTACCCTGTCCCTTGGACAATGGGACACCAGTGGCTGAAAGACTGCAGTCCCCAAGGAACCTCAGACTGGGCTTGAGGGTTGGACATTCTCGGGAATCCTGGAAGTGGAGCCCAGGAGACCCTCCTGAAAATCCTGTCCAGCCAGTGGCCCAGCAATGCTTGAGGAAGAAATGGGAGTTCATGTCCCTTAGCACAACTCCCCAGCCCAGGTCCGGGACTCCGGTCCTTCCCACAGGCCTGAGAATCACGGTGTGAGGGATGAACTGCTACACATTCCTGAACTTTGCAACATGGTTTCTCATCTGCCACCCCAGCAAGGCAAGGATATCTTTGCTATCTTCTGAAAAGAAGCCAGAGAAGGCCAGAGGGGAGAGGGGAGTAGACCAAGGCCACACAGCACACAATAGGCAGGGCAGAGTGAGGATAAAGCCCAGCCCTGGGCTTTACCCCAAAGCTGCTTTCTGGGAGCATGGGCTCCCTGGATCAGATCCATGCAGTCCCACCGCATCATACAGACTAGGAAACTCAAGCCCTGGCACATGTCCCAGCCTGCTAGGGCATTTTTCTTCCACTGTTGGGCCATCAGCCCAAAATCTGCATTCCATAACACAAGCCCTAGTGGCATTTTTATGTCTCCAGATGAAAGAAAATACAAGTCTCTCTCTACTCAGGAGGCTGAGGCAGAAGGATCACTCCAGCCACAAGCTGGGAAATACGGAGATCCATCTGAAAGGAGAGGAGGTGGGGGGTGGGGTGGGGCTAAGGGAAGAAGGCGGGCCTTGTTTTGAAAGTCCCTTGGCTTGTGGCAAGCTTAAGCAGAGGGCAGCTGGAGCCAGGACCACAAAGGCCCACTGTCAGAGGCTCTCCCAGGCAGAATCAAGTGCCTGTTGTCCACAACAGCCTTGAAAAGGGCTTCCACTGTGCCCACTGTGAGGCCTTGCCAAGTTACCTGGGCTCCCCAGCCCCAGGCCTGCAGCTGTCAAAAGGGGATATAGGGTGAGTAGAGCTCTTAATCCAGGAGCCCAGGAAGGAAGCACCTTCCAAGGTCTGGAGAGGGCAGGCCCGGACCAGTAGTCTCTTGGTGACAGAGGTGTCCTTGGCGCACTGCTGTCTCCAACATGAAGAAGGAAGCATGGAAGGCCTCGTAGACACCTGTGAATCGCATGGCCTTGGTACTGGGTCACAGCATGGGGATAAACACCAGCAGCTCAAGGACACCTCCCTGCATGTCCTGATTCTAGTGCTTGCTAGAAGGTTCTTGAGATTGCGAAGCCGCTAGCCTGTTTTATCCTTGTCGGCGGCATTTGCTGAAATCAAACTAGGTGATTTATAAGAGCACGCTGTGGTGAAACTGGGCCCTTATCAAGGGTGCACATCTAAATGGAGCCCACAAATTGGGGTTGAAAAGATGCCCAGCTGTGTGACGTGCCAGGCTGACCCTGCGATGAGATGCTTGGCCAGCCTTGTACTCTGCTGCTGGCACACCTTGGGGGCCCAAGAGGCCCTCCCCTTCAGGCCTGTATGTGTTCTGCCCAGACTGTGGGCACCAGAAGAGTTTATTGGGGCCAGGTCTCTGAATTTTCAAGATGTGTTGGGGGATGGGGCTGCTCTCAGAACGCCCAGCTGGAGATGGCCTCTCCTGAAGCAGAAGGCATGGTCCTCTCTCATTCTTCAAGCAAGAACAGCTGCCATTGCTCTAGCCAGGCCTTCAGAGGGATGCAGAATGCGGTTTTCCTGAGTGTTGATCTCAGGCCCTGGTGCCAGTGCAGAGCAGCGTGTGCCTGTCGTGTCCCTGGAAATCTACCCTCCCAGGTGAAGAAAATTACTCCCAAGTTTTTGTTGAAAGAGAGATGGAGGAAACTCCCCAGAGGCCACATAGCTAGGCAGAGGTGGGGCTGGGCTTTGAACCCCAGGTCTGTAAGTTCCAAAGGTTTTATCCACATAGCTCAGCCTGCCCAGGAATGAGTCTGTGGAAGGTGAGGTAAAAAGGGAGCTCACTGGGCTTAGGAAAGGTTCTAGAATCTCAACTGTCAATCACCTGACAGTGATTTCCTCATAGCAAGAATGCATGTTCACGGGCTTTAAGTCTATAGAGTCTTAAGAGTCGGGGAGAAGGCTTGTACAGACGAGATCCATGCCTGCTCCTGGTTTCCTATGGTAAACAGGAAAGAAAACAGGATTGACTCAGACTCAACACTGGCCAGCAGCCACCTGGTAAACAGCTGAGGAGTGCTGGGGACAGCAGACAGTGAGTTAAGGTGGGAGAGTAGGTTCTTGGGACAGTGTACCTGCAGCTACTCCATCTGGAGAAACTGAGGCCTGAGATAAGAAAAAGCTCTGCCCAAGAGCCAGAGCCAGGAAGACAGATCAGGCAGCCAGCTCCTGCAGTTGGGTCACGGCCTGATCTCACAGTCTGTTCTGTAGAACTATCTGTTTCTACATACCTATTAACTATGGTACTGTGTTGGTCTCGGCCTGAATGGGGAAGAATCCAGTCTTATGCTGGAGTTAAGGACAAGGTGGGAGAGAATTCTGCCTGCTGGGACAGAATGTTCTCTAGCGTCTTCCTATCAGGACTGTTCCTTCCCAGCCTCTGCCCCCGCGTTTTCTCCTCCTGTGAGAACATGGGGTTTAATCCTCTCTCTACATTCCATCTACCGATGTCCATGATGTACCTTCCCCCTGCTGTGGTCACCCCAATCTCTTTTCAACAGACTGGGTCCTTGCTCCCGGGGCCTGGCCTAAGCTTTCCTGTATAGCAGCTGTCCCACAAGACAGCCCTTCCCACAAGCTCCACCCACCCTGCCCCTAGGTATGGAGGCGGGGAATCCTTTCCTCCACCTCACTCACAGGTCCATAGAAGAGCTGCTGGCGCGCTCGCTCGACAGACATAGTTTCTCTCAGTTCTTGCAACAAGCCTGGTTCACAGGTAGAGAAGCCATGAAATCTTAAGGGGGAGAAGCTGAGACTAGATCTTTGGCTGTTGGGTACTGACTGCTTCACCACAGGGATGCTCAGCCTGCTGGCTGCTGGCAGCCTTTCCTCCCAGGCATACAATGTTACACTGTAACGAAGGACCACTCATCTCTAAGAGAGGAGGAGGTTTGAAAAGCACCACACACCCCTCTCTGGGCCTGACTTTATAGGGACTCTTCATCTCTGTACTTGCTACCACAGAGAGTATGAACCACCCAGCTCCCAGAAGTCCTCTGAGGGATGGTTGCCTAGAAAGAGCTGTCATCCACCTTCTTAGAAGCAGGCCTTATGGCACCTCCCATCCAAGGACTTGGTGGGGCAGTTGGTGATCGTTCTTGTGGCTGGCAGACAGGGCTTGCTTGCAGCGTGGCCTCAATGAGGGAAGATGAAGTCTGACTGGCCATGTGCAGACTCTGAGGTCCCACCCAGATACTTTAAGGAACAACCCTGATGTTCTTCTCTCACAGTGGGAGTCCCATGTCTGCCTTTTCTCTTGCTCCATAGAAAGGATGCCTGGCACCTCTCCATCCATCCCCAGGGGCCACACAGAGACCCAGTTCTGCCTGCCAATCTCCACAGATCTTCCTGCAAGTTGTCTTATTTCCCGCCCTACTGCATCTTTGCATTGATGACTTTGTCTAGCCTGCCATCAAATACCTGACAACTCAGGAGAAGAAAGATTTATTTGGAGTCCTGATTTCAAAGGGACTTAAGTCCATCACTATGAGGAAGGCATGGTGGAGCTCATGGTGGCTGGACAGTATGGCCAGGAAGCACAAAGCCAGGAAAACAGGGCAGGTACAACTTTAGCAGATTAACCCACCTTCTAGATGTGTCACAGCCTCCCAAGACAGTGCCACCAGCAAGGAAACAAACATTCAAAACAGCATGTGGGGACTGAGTCAAATCGCACCATACTGATAGGGGTGCCCTCATAAAGTACTCCCAAGTCTTCAGAGGCTCCCCATCACTGAGCCCCTGCCCAAGTAAGCACTCTACCTGATCCCTGCCCATCTTGATCTCTCACTTCACCCAGCTTGACACACATGGGTCTTCTAAACACCGTCTGCCTAGGGGTCTTCCCTGCAGACTTAGCAGAGTCTGCCTCCCTGTTCTCCAAACGCCTCCTCCACCAGAAAGACCTCCCTGACCACCGCTCCTCATCATGCTGCCTGTTCTGCCCACTGCTGCAGCGCTCCTCAGAGCCCATGGCCTCACGTTTACCCTACTTCTGTGGTTCTTCAACAGTGGGTCTTGTTTTCTCCACAAATGACACAAAATATGACAGTGACCATCCCAACACCAGCTATGATGTGCCAATTCCCCAAGGCCAGGGCCAGGGGCAAGGCTGCTTCTCTTTCAAGAGGGAAATGTGGGAGAATACTGTGTGTGGGGTCTGGCATACAACTGGAGCTTACTTTCCTCAGACAGGCTCAAATCCTGCAGTAGAAGGACAAGCATGTGGGCCAGCCATTCTGGAAACTACTTGCATTACGTATTCTGAGCCTTAGAAATAGTCACAGCCTTCCATGTCTACGTGGCAAGCCTACTTTTCAAATTTTATTCTAAGGAAGTGATTGCAGCTATGGTCAAAGGTTTGGTTGTGGGGACACTGCACACAACCATGATACTAAGCATAAGGGCTGTGCTAGGTTTTTCCTGTTGTAAATTGGTGATTAAAAAAAAAAAAGCACCTGGGATTCTGGGCGATGGCTCGGTTGGTAAAGATGGCTCGGTTGGTAAAGAACCTCAGTGCTGGGAAGAAAGCAGCATAGGTATTCATTAGGCAAAGGCCACCCAGCCTAGCCTAGCTTCAGGCCAACCAATGAGAGACCTTGTTTTTTAAACAAACAAACAAACAAACAAGGACTCATGAAGAATGGAACCAGATGTTGACCTCTGGCCTTCATATGCATGTGTATGCATGTGCACCAACACGAACACAAATACACACAATAGCACCTTCTGCCTGCTGTGAGGATGAGCAAGTCAGGGGTTAACACATGTAAAGTGTGACCCACATGAACACATATACACTAGCATCTCATTTATGGTAGTGATGCATTAACACATGTAAAGTCCTTTATAAGGTGCCTGGTGGAACTGTTACCTGTGTTGTCCTGTTTGAACTGAGGTCTGTTAGCTGTGCCACCATCCTGCCTCCCAATGACCGTCCTCACAGTTTCCAAATCAGAGGCAACCAGTTGTAAAGACTGCACCAATATCTCCCAGGATCTACATACCCTATACATTGCTGCTGCAGGAGAATTACATATCTTACACACTGCCATCCCTCTACACTGTGTGACCTCTCGGCAATGCTGGAGGCAAGAATTAATGTCTCACACCAAGATACAAGACTAAATTCACTGTAAAGTCCACAGAGGTGCAGAAAAAAACAAAAACAAAACAAAACAAAAAACCACTGTAAAGTGTGGGCTTGCCTTCTCCAGCTAATGAAGTTACAAAGTAATTTTCTTTTTTAATCTTTTTAATTTCTTACAAAGAACACACACACTCCTTTTGAGGTAAGGATTGGGGGGGGGCGGAACTAACTTCGCAAAAGAAAACACAAGCTGCCTTAGATTGCTACCATTTGTCGTGAAAGAGATTGTGCCTCCCTTTTATCTGTCCACTATGGCATCTACACAGTCTCTGGACATAAAAGCCCAATCGTGACCAGAGCTCTAAGTCTGGCCGTCTTATTTCATCTTGTAGGCCAAGTCATTCAGTATAGGGTGTAGAAAAGGTCAGCCAACAAGAGAAAACAGGGCAGGGCTGAGGGTGCATTTGTTCTGTAGTTAGTCAGTGGGTGACCCGTTTGCGGGGCTGGCAGATGTCAAAGAGTGACCTCAAGGGGAAAGGAAGTGGGATCCTGGGTTCCAGCCACAGGTGCATAGTAGGCCAATTGCCTGGGGCGCATGTGGTAGGGCAGCCAAGGGCCAGCTGAGCATCGGCACTAGGCCACTCAGGCACCTGAGTGCTTTCTTCAGCTTGAATGTCTGGGGGTGGTGGTGGTGTAAGTGTAATTAGATTTTAATATGATTAGCCCCACAGTTTTAATTCTGGCCATTCTCTGGAAAGCCTCCCCACCCCCAACCTTGATGACTGCAACAGCAGCATGTGCAGGGTCAGGGGACACCTGGGGGATGGGCAGGGTCAGAGGGCCACGTATCAGAAAAGGACTGCCTACCCAACACACGGGTCAATGTATTTGAAGGAACCGTGTGACTAAACATGCTACTGTCAGGCACATAACATGCCAGATGTCAACTTTTTCAAGACCCCCTGAGAGGAGACTGCTTGTGTGTCCATCTCATGGCTGAGGAGATTGAGGCTCCAAGGCGTGAAGGCTGCAGTGGGGCTGGAGGTGTCAAGTTGCTCCCTAATTCTGCCCTTGCAGGTAATACTGAGGCTGAAAGGGAGGCCTCTTACACTGTAGGTGAAATGGAGCCCCATGGTTGGTGCAGTGTGCAGACCATCCACACCAATCCTTGCAGGGCTGGTGCTGCCCCATAGGCACAATGTCCCAATGGGGCTGCTGCTGTGCATGTTCATTTACTAGGTTACTGAGAGTGGTGGTTGAACCCTGCCGCATCCAGTGCTGCCTCATTCCCTGGGTGACACTGGACACAGTGCACTTCATGCATCAGTCTTCTAGCCTGTTCAGTGGGGACTGTAGCCTCTAACCTATACCCACAAGATGGGGACCATGAAGGGAAGGCATATGCAAGGATTCATCGCTTCGTCTTTTGCTCACCTCCCAGCAGCCTCTGTGGCGTTGTAGTCTCCCCTTTTCCCTGACGGGAAGAAGCTCAAGGCTGAGGTTCTGGAAAAACAAACTGCAGGCCAAGAGGCACGCTCCGGAGGCTGCTCAGGGAGCCCCTGGTTTCTGTAATTCTAGGCTCTTCTCCCGTCCTGCCTGGGTGGCCCTGTGGTGGCAATGTCCCTGGGTCCTGTTTGCAGAACCCTAGTCTACTCTTCACAAACCATCCAGGCTCCTCAGGCAGGGAAGGAGTGTTGGAATTCTGCTTCAGGCTGCCTACCTGTGATGTCATTGCCTACCTGCCATGGGGGCGTGGCCCTGCCCAGGGCTGTATAAAAGGACAGGCCCTCTCAGGCTCTCTCTCTTACCCCCTTACTCCCTTTCCCTCTGCTTCTTTCTCTCTTCCTCTGTCTCTGTTTCTCCCCCCTCCCTCCCCCCCCCGCCTCGGACACCCTCCTTTCCTTCTCTCCCCATGCTCATTTAATAAACTTCTCTCTCTATAATATCTGTTGCCTGGCATCTTATCTTATTTTCTTAGTTTCAATCATTACAGGGAGGATACAGCCTCCCGCTTCAGAATTTCCGGCAGGGGCTTTTCTTTTAGCACAGTGGCGCTAGCTGGTGATGAGGCTGGCGTCCCATTTGGCCTGGGAAAGGCGGGGCGCCTCCCTGCTGCTGTAGCCTTTGGGAAGGGCTAGGTATTGCGTGCTCCGGTAGGGGACCCTGGCAGGCGGCGCGCTCGTCACCGCACGCCCACAGCCTTCCTGCGGTGGGAGGCTAATTGCAGTCCCGGTCACGCGGCCCTCCAGCGCTCGCGCAGCCCACCGCTTCCTCCTGCTTCCTCCTGCCTGTGCCAGTCTCCGCAGCATGCCTAAGGCAAGGACAAATGGCCCAAGCAGCTCCCGCTGTCACCCAGCTCTGCCAGCACGTTCGTTCTGATAGGGGAGGCGGGATCCCCTAAATCCTACAAGCTACACTCCCCAGAGCATTTACAACAAATGAACTCATGGAATTGCTTTTACTCAGGTCCGAAGGATGTATCCAGCATATTCATTCCCTGGGCTCCCATCCCTTTTCAGACTATGGCGTTTGTCTACAGAGCTAGATCAATAGATCGGAATGGGGACCAAGGCCCTGCTTGAACAGTGACACATACATACTCCTGGAGGCCACGTGAGAAAGGGACTGTCCCTATGCTGAGTGACATCATCATTCCCCTGAGGGGTAGTGACAGCACAAAAGTCATCCTTTTGATGTTCTTTCTCTCTCTCCTTCCCCTCTCTCTCTCTCTCTCTCTCTCTCTCTCTCTCTCTCTCTCTCTCTCTCTCTCTCTCTCTCTCTCTCTCTCTCTCTCTCTCTCTCTCCTGCCAGTTCAAAGGGGCCTGAATGAAGTCTGGTTTATGCTGTGCTGACTACAGTGTCGCCTTACCTGCTTCCTGGCTGGGTTCTCTGAAACTACACAGCCCCCCAACTATACACAAACAGCCTAGCGCAACACCAGGTTCTGATCACAGGCTGGGAAAGGCTTCTTTTTTTTTTTAAACAGCCCAGGCATGTGACTACTAACCCAGCTGGGGGAAGCGCCATTAGCGTTCCACCCTGATAAACATCAAAGCCATTTGCCTATCAGATCCAGGGGTTTTTATCTGAGCATGTACTCCAGCAGCTCAAATCTGCCAGCACCCAGTCCCGTGTGTGTGTGTGTGTGTGTGTGTGTGTGTGTGTGTGTGTGTGTGTGTGTGTGTGTGTGTAAGCCAGGGGAAAGGGCAGTTGTGAACTAGTCCCTTGGTGGGAGCTTGTGGGTGGAATCATGTATAGGATTTAAACAAACAGAATGCATCACTATGGAAACAACCAGTTTTTCAAAGGGACCGTTAAAAAAGAAAGTAATCAAGACTACAGATTCAACACTCCAAGTGTTTATGACCAGAAAAGGCAAAGTGGGTCTTAGATACTCTGCAGCCAAGAAAAAGCTGCCAGAACTCAAGGAAGAAATATTCTGAGTGGAACAGGAGCCCATCCTGTCAGGCCTTCCTCTGAAACTCTCAAAGGGGAGCATTCTGCTCACCTCACTGCAGAGCTTCCAGGGTTGCTGTGACACAGCTCAGCAGCCCCAGCTCTTTACTAATGGGACCCACACAGACCTGCCATGCACCAGAGCAGAGTTGAGGCAACGGAGGTGGCAGAAAGGAGTCCAGAGGGCATTCACGTAGGAGCTGTGACTCTCCTGTGTTAGAGATCATCAGCTGAGCCAGTGAACCTGGACCCTCATGTGTCTGGGGGCTAGTTGCATTTCTAGGGTAAAGCCCAGCTCTGCTGAGCAGAGGGGTGATGCTGTTAAGATGCCTCATACTTAGTTTGGACATCACCAGGATGTCACCAGTACATTCCCACATGTAGTCAGAAATGACAGAAGAAATCATAGGGAAAAATTGATCCACCTGTCAAAAGTTTTGAGGCACATCTGCTTGAATGTGGCTAGCAACAACCACTTGCTAAGGAGGTTGCCCAAGACTGTTTCTAAATTCACCGTAAACTGAATTCTCCCTCCAAGCCCCCAGTGCTTGTTCAGTGGGGCCCCCACCAAAATGAGTTTCCCAGTGCTAGTTCAGTGGGCCACACAGCTTCTGACAAGATGCTCATGTTGGCTAAGGAGAAATAAGATGAAGGCACCTGCCCCGATGCACAAGAAACCGGGGGACACACCAGTGGCCTGCAGATGGCTACGGCCAGCTCTGCTCAGCGGATTGCACATTTCAGCATGGATGAGAAAGGGCATAGAGGTTTTGGGATTCGCCTTTGAAATGTGTCTCTGCCACCGCAAGTCCTGCTAAACCGCTTCTCAGCTCCACAGTGGCCTCAGTGTGGGGAAGATGAGGTGAATTGAAGCTCACAGCACAGGGCCCGCAGGCAACCGAAGCTCACAGAGCACGACTGAAACAAAACCTGCGTCTCATGCTCAGCTGCATACCCGCTGTTTTGCACTTTGTATTGTGTGCACTTTATCAGCAAACAGCTTCGTTTCACTTCCTGAGTAGTGTGCAGCAGGCTGGTGTGGGAACCGAATGTCACCCTGCCTATTTACACCTGTCTAGTTTTAATTTATGGCAAGAACCTGCTTGACACGTCAGAGGGTGTGGGGTCCTAGTGGTGGAAGTATCTGGCACCGGTCGCACATGGGAGTGAGGGCAAGAAAGAGAAGATATGACTGCCCTTTGCCCATGTGACCCAGGTGGAGGCCCAGCCTCTCCATGGTCTGGCAGACAGGGGTGTGCTGAGTGCAGAGATGGACCGTCTAAAGCAGCAAGAGGAGCGCCCTGACAGTGGACAAGGTACTGAAAGACCCGGAGTCACCTGCCAGGCTTCCTATAAGGGAAGGAGGGAGGAGGCATTTCCAGCATGTCATCCAGCTCTTAATCCGAGCTGGCCGTACCACCCTTGCCAGCTTTTCTTGGCTTTAGCTGGAGCACAACTGGGAATTAAACAGAGGGCTTATGTTCAGGGTGATTCACACCTTCTTCCTAGGAAGGCTTATATGATGCTCAAGTTGGACACAGCACTTACAGTTTCTTAGAAGAGGAACGCTACAGGTTTTAGAAACCAGACTCTGATACAGGGAACCACAGAGCTTGTGAGAGCACAAAGTCTGGCCAGGCTGCTTCCATTTGATCCCTGAGTAAGCTTGTCCAGCCGCTGGTACCTTTTCACGTCATGGGGATCATCCATCTTACAGTGTGGAATGGAAACAGGACAAAACCAAGAGAGTAAATTTTCCTCTTAGGATGAGGAGAAACTCTAACCCCTGTGTCCCAGTTTCATCCACTACACTCATCTTCCTCTGGGTTTGAGGTAATCTGGTATACTGCTCCTGAGTCAAGGTCAAGGAGTCATGTGTTTTTATGATGCAACAAAGGGCAGCTACCCCATTCTGTTTTGGAAACCTTGATGACATCACAGGCTAACCCCTGAACTCAGGCACCCAGTAAAAGGAACACTGAGTCAGAAGAGCCTTAGTCACAGGCTTCTGAAATCTAAAGTACAAGAGCCATGAGGTCAGCCAGGCTATTCCCTTCAGGGCAGCTCGGATTCTATCTGGCGTGGGTTTAAATGACTCAAAGAATTCTCTAGGGGAAACTAATCTGCTGGAACAGCTGTTACTAACAGGCCATTTGCTGCTCTTAACGAACATTTCAGCCTGGTTCTGACATTCTCAGTTATTCCTTGCTTCCAGAAGACAGCATTCTTTCCTTACTAGGGGTCTAGGTAGGACTGCCTGGGGTGTGGACAGAAGCATGCTGCCTTCTCTTTGTTCCGAGGCCTGTAGCTTGTCTAAGTGTGCCCCAGGAAGACTGACAGCTGGGAGGCTCAGCTAAATAAACACTGTCCCTGAACACTCAGCTTTCCATTACAGTAACACATAAGCCAAGATGTTAAGGAGTCAAGGAAGACTTCAACAAAGCCCAGAGCAGCCACCTCTGTTTGGGTTTCAGCAGCTGGAGAGCTCGGTGGAAGGCTCCAGAGTCACTGACACATATTTATATCTCCATTTTGCTAACGTCATAAGGCACAAACATGTTCAGATCTTCCCCAGAGGCACAAGGCCATTTTTATTTCTTCAAATTAAGTGGGGGAGGGAGGAGGAAAAGAGCTTATGGACCAAATCATTTGTGAGCACAGCCATAGCAGTTTTAAATTTGCCTAATGATAACCCTTGATCTAGAGAATCATCTCAAAGTAACCGTTCCCACAGTAGACACGTTGGTAACGTGAAGCGCTGGTGCTTTTCATTCAGGAAGAGCAGGATCTGAGAAGCAAACACCACAAGTTCCAAACAATCACGAGAGTGCATGGAGCAGCTTCTGAAGTGCTTCCAGGAGAGGGGGAGGGGCTGCTGGTGCACAGCCCTCACCTAGCATGTGGCATGTAGACATGTCCAGTCACCAGGGGCCTCCTCCAGTGTCTGGATAAATGGTCCGGAAGGTTAGGTTCACTCTTGGTTCTCTGGAGTGGTATTCCTTGGGCACTCGGTGCTAAATGGAAACATAAACAGTTGTCTGGCATAAATATACATGCGTTTAGTTCAACATGATTTACAACTGATGTATGAAGATATGGAAATAGTCCCATTTTATCCCTGACTAAATGTCTAGGTGTTCTACAGTCTGGGAAAAGGTGTTTTCCTCTGAAACAAATTCCAGCTGATCCCAGCAGGCTGTGCCAGTGCCCTGGCAGCAAGGCATGTCTGCCTTTTCTTACTGTTGCTTCTACTCTAAATGTAGGTATTTAACGTTATCTTGCCCACACTGACCTAGAATAGTTGTGGCGTTATGAGGTCCAAGATGGCAGCCCTTGAGGTTATTTACAGGTAAATTAGCGCCCGTCATTTTTTAGCAAGTACAGTGGCTTGTGGCTGCAATGGCAGCACAGACGTGGACACCTCCAACACTACAAGAATTTCAGCCAGAAACCTCTGCTGAGAGGTCTGTTTGACCAACTCTTTGGACATGACTGGTCTAAGTACTTGCTTCCCTCATTATGTGCACTTTGAGATGAGATGACTAGTCCTCAGCCAAGGAGAAGCTGCCTCCAGAGAGTGACTGGTGGTTCTTGCAAGTCCTCACCTGCCAGTCAGCCTGTGTGGCTCCTTCCATGATCAGCAAGGTCCCATGATCCAATGGTATCTTCACTCTTTCCACATATGTGTAGTCTCCGTTCTCTTCCTAGAAGACAGCAGCCATCCCACTGAAGTTTTTGATTGTATGGTCAAGAGGCAAGAGAACCAGACTGTGGGAGCTTGCATAGTGCTCTGTCCCTTGGCAGCTCATTGGCCTTCAGCCAGGTATTCTATCCCTCTAATCCTTAATAGACTTATTTGTGATGTGGGGATAAAGACAGTACCTACTACCCAAGCTGACCTGTGTCTCCAACGATGTGTATAAATGACTTGGGGACCAGCAACAGAAGAACTGTGTAAGAGTTAGCTATGGTTACTGTCCCCCAGAGAAGCCTGCCCTCACCTAGGAGGGAGGAAAACAACCATTGACCAAGGTAGGCTTCCCCTGGCAATGATATGCTAATTCACCAGTTGGTAATTCCTTTACACCAGTGGTTCTCAACCTTCCTAATGCTGCAACCGTACAGTCCCTCGTGTTTTGGTGACCCCAACCATAACATTATTGTCACTGCTACTTCATAACTGTAGTTTTGCTACTGTCATGAATCCTAATGTGAGAATCTGTGCTTCCTGATGGCCTTAGGGGACCTGTGAAAGGGGTGCAGCCCAGTGCTTTAGAGCTAACCCCAGCCTTCCCTTGGCTACTCTAAGTGTTTGAGAGATGGATCTCTGTCTCTTTCTAAACAGGAATCCTAGCAGTCATGCGGGTTTCTCAGAGAAGACTAGATTCTTGCTGTCAGTGAGACCTGGTTGTCTGATGTTTGTGCTTTGGACACTAGGGGCACACTGGACAGCTCTGCTCAGAGCCTGACACTGGCACCACAGCATGCCTGCAATGAAGTCAATGGGCCATTTGCTCCTCCTCAGAGGTGCTGGCTGCAGGGAACAGCTTCTTGGCTTCCTAGCTCAGCCATGAAGAACTCCTTGGGTGAGACTGAGATAGGCCTGAGTTTCCTGATTTCTCCACTTCCGCTGTGGGCAGAGACAATGGGCCTATCTGGTTAATCCGCCTCCCTTCCCATGCAATGGTTACATTTGAGTTACTGCAGGATTTACTATAGTGCAAATCTGTTTATATTTATTGCAGGGGTCTTTCTGAGAACTTAACTGTTTACAATGATTTCCCCCAGGAAAATCTAAAATCAAAACAATACTGAACTTGTATAAACAGTCTACATTCCAGGGCCCAACCCTTGGCAGTGACTTTTTCAAGGACAGCCAGAATTTTTACAGACAGAAGACATAAGCAATGTTTGAAACAACTTTTGATTGGTTGGCTGATTTTGTTTTATGTCTGCCACCTTTTCTCTTCCAGAAATGTAAGTACCAAAACACTGATTTCAGCTCAGCCTCCCAGAGCACACTGGGAAGTGACCCTGCCCATGGAGGCTCACACCTGCCTCCACAATCACCTCCACTTCTGAAAGCAAAAGTCGGTGCTTGGAAAAAGTATGCCAGAGGGTGGAGATGAATGCTTTGCTAAAGAAAAGACATCAAAGAGGTCCATTCTCCATGACATCAGAGGGCTATCAAGGCTTAACACAGGCTGAAAGACAGGTCAGCTCAAGTTAAAACTTGGCTGGAGGCAGAAGGATCTCTCCTACATGCTATAGAATCAGGAAGGGCAACATGGCATGACTCTGTAAATTGTACAGACTGTAGGATGAAACAGTTGAATGACACTCAGAAAGACTTCACAACCACACAACAGCAATTCTGAGATCTTCTAGAACACCCACAACAGTGTGGGGAGGAAGAGGTGCTGAAAGCACTGGGTGGAGAGGTGAACACTGTAATTCCATCTGGAACCACAAAGCAGGAATGCACCTGAGAGGCCAAGGAGAATTCCACATGCAAAAGGCTAGCATCAGTGTCGATGGGAAGGAAGCTTAACACGTGCACTCCCCACCTGATAAGTCGGTCCCCCCACCCCTGCCCTCCCTGGTTTTTCGAGACAGGGTTTCTCTGTGTAGCCTTGGCTGTCCTAGACTTGCTTTGTAGACCAGAACTCACAGCGATCCGCCTGCCTCTGCCTCCCAAGTGCTGGGATTAAAGGCATGCACCACCACGCCCGGCTCACCTGATAATTCTTAAGATCTGAATTTTTCAACTGAGAGAAAATTTCAGGTGTATTTTGAACACAATATTCAGCATAGCCACTAGCCACACCAAAAGGCAGATCGTCAGGGGTGAGCACTCAGGTGGTCTGTATGGAGTGGGACAGACAGTATTGCTCACCTTAGCCTGTGGTGTGAGACGTGCTAGTGTTTCTTCCCTGCTTGTATTTGTTCCTCCTAACAACAGTGACTTAGAAAACACGTTCCTAATTGCAGGAGATGGACAGTAAAGAAGGCAACAGAGCTTCCACCATGGCAAAGCTCACTAATGGACCCATCTCTTTAGACAGAGCAGCAACTGCAGGCAGTGACATGCTAACCTCCACCTAGGAAGCAGATTAATGCCAAGGGAACTCATGCTGTGTACAAAGGCTGGTGAAGTGGGGAGCAGGGGCCACATTGTCAGAGAAGCCCATTCATGGCTACCAATGGCTACATTACTAAAGCACACCTCTATGACCCTCTGCTGTACCCAAGCAAGGAAACACCACACACACACACACACACACACACACACACACACACAATGGAGGAGCAAGTGGTGACTATAGATGTTCTGGAGTTTTCTACACATTGAAACCTTATAAAAAGGAGGAAAATCACAAAGGGCACATCTTTCCTACCAGTGCTAAAGAGTGCCCTCACTCCCAAGTGCCGCAGTCATCCGGGTACTCAGGTACTCTTTCCTAAAGAATACTGGGGCTTTGCACACTCCTGCCCTCATCCCACCAAGATGCTACTGCATTCCGTGTCCTCAGGAAGACAGTATTTAGGAGAAAATCCTAGCTGTTTACTGCTATGTCATTATTGCATCACAGATGGGAAACTAGGCAATTTCCTTCTCAGTAAAAGGATTTTTCAGGTAATCCCTTTCCTGTCCTATAATGGCATTAGAAGTCTCATCCATTATTACTTCAACCTTCACATTTTCATTCTAGAATATGTCATAACTCATGTAAGGGGTGCAGGTCTAACTTCTCAGCATCAGCTTTTGTGCTCTTGAAATCAGGGGAAGACTCTGTAACTAGGACAGATGCTAAATGACTGGAGAAAGTGCCAGTGATACACAGAAAGCCCCTCTGCTCCTCTCTTCCAGAGTCCACAGGCAGCATTCCATCTATATGATCATTCTCACTTTTAATGGCTGTCTTTAAATATATAATAGTTCAAAAATATTGTCATGTAATGTTCCTTTGCATGAGAAAATTCTTTTTTCTTTAAGCTCACAGGTATGTCTGACTACTGGGGTGTCAGGCATTGTACCTGACACAGTGCTGGGGTATAGCAGTGAAGAGCACATTGTGAGACTGAGGTTTTAACACACCAATGTTACTGATGTGTTGCTGCAGTCGTTTTTAAAGGAATAAGAAAGGTTACAGCAAGTTGACTTGAGGTGAAGCATCACTAAACATAAGTATCTTGGATAGAGTATTAAAGCTGGAATTCTGGGCAAGGGTCTGACCTTTAAGGTGCTTGATTTACAGTGCCAAACTGCTTCCTTGCAAAGCTTCCAGCACTTTGTAATTCCATGAGGAAAATATGGCTTCTGCTGTGGTCTCTGTCCACTGTGCTGTGGGAGTTAGCACTTCCCTAACTCATTAAGCTAACAAGCCATTCCCCTTGACATAAGTCGTGCAGTTGCTGTTCTGCTGTTCTTGTTTTCTGTTTGCCCTTTAACTGTTATTTGATGTTGAATGAAGAATTTCTGGACTTGACTGTGCTAACCTTTATTTGACCTCTTTCATGAGTTTTATGCTTAGAATGGCGTTTCCCATCCTGAGGAAAGTTAAATATACAACTGCATTTCCTTTAGTTAAAAACAAAAGAGTTGGCATTTTTCAGATTTAACTCTTTAATCTACACAACTTTTTTTTGGTTTGGGGAGTTCTGGTTTGTTTTCCATACTTTGGGGGTGGGGAAAGAGGGGCTAGGTTTCACGCATGGCAGGTAAGCACTCTACACTGAGCTAACCCCTAGACCAGTGTTCTCCACCTTCCTACTACAGTTCCTCATGTTGTGCTGACTCCCAACCAGAAAATTATTTTCATTGCTACTTCATAACTGTAATTTGCTACTGTTATGAATTGCAATGTAAATATCTTATATGTAGGATATCTGTTATGTGATCCTTGTGAAAGGGTTGTTTGACTCCCAAGGGGTTGAGAGCCATAGGTTGAGAACCGCTGCCCTAGACCCAATGTTTCTCTCATAGCAATATCCAAGTATTTAATGGAATGCTTCCTGCTAGCTGTGTGGACATGCTTACTGTGCTGGTACCATGGTGGAGGCGGGCATGCTGGGCACTACAAACATCACGCACAGCCATCCCTAACTCTCCCTGAAAACCCACAGGGAGATGCTATTCACTTTTCCTGCACAGACCCATGAGTGCTCACATCCACATTCCCTTCCTCATACTGTTTCCACCGTGAGGTGAGCTCCACTCCTCAAGTCCTGCCGTACATTCTCTTCATGACATGGCATGTTCACCTTACTGAAGGGAACCAGCCACCAGCAAGGAGCATAAAAGGGAGATGTGGCCAGGAGTTCCACAGTGGGTAGTGGGCGTCTTGAAGAGCCAAGGGTCTGCATATAGGGATGAGTGTTGTTGAGAAGCAGGCCCTCTTGCTGCTCCCAAGTGTTGTATCATCTTCTGGCTTTTCTGGGGGAAAAGCTAAGTGGAGTTTTATAGGAAATATTCAGTTTTAAGTGTGGGCAGCTAAGGCCACACCAAGCTCAAGGTCCTCCCAGCAGTGCGGCTGCTCCTTCAGCTCGTGCACCAGCCACCCCAGCCGGCCTGTCACTGCTGTTCTTCCTTGCCTCCCTCCACCACTGCACGTGCTACTACGCTGTCGCCAGATATCAGTCTTAGTCTCCTCTACAACAGAAAAGTCTGTTCAATTAAATAAGCTTCCCAGTGTGTGCTGGGTTAACAGCAGTGTTTGGTCTCCTGCATCTCTCCAAGACTCACAAGAGCTATTTAAGAAAACTCCCATCTTGTTACTAAGATCCTAAGAAAAACAAACTATCAATGAGCAGAAAGGGCAAAGGAAACAAAGCAAGCGCCTGCTACCTGCTTCTCATTTCTCAAGTCCACAGGAAGCACTGGGTGCAATGGCACTTGCTAGACTCTGTGCTGGAGGCATCAAGGGAGACTCACTGGCTACCACAGCCCTGGAAATCCAGACAGTGCTTGAGTTGAACAGGAAGTGGTGAGCATGCCTACCAGGCAAAGAGATAATTCAGGAGAACAGAGCAACCATACAAAGAAAAGTGGGACCCTGTGCAGGCCAGGTATAGATACTGTACACACTGGACAATCCTGCCCATTGTTTCAGCGGCAGCGATGACGTTTTCTGAGCTATCAAGCCAAATGACAGGAACAGACTCAAGGCTGGGTCTATGCTCCTTTCCCCCTGTTCTCTTGTCCTGGATAGGAATGCAAACGCCACACGGCTTTACATAGTATTCATTAATAAGTTATTACTTTAAGTTCAGCAAATGGTTTCTAAGCCATCTTATGCAATGACCTGGTGCTGTGTCTCTTGCTACCCTATCTGTACAATGAGGACAGTAACAACATTAACTCAAGATTCAGGACAGATAAAGGGTAAAGCTTTAAGAATGCAGCCCAGAAAACAAGCAACTCTATGATTGCTGTTTGTTAACAGTGTTTTACCTGGTGGTGTTCTCACAATCTGAATGGTGCCTCTGACAACTGAAGCCAAGGCTTTCACGGCCAGTGGCTTGTATTTGAATTTACATGTGTAAGTTCCAGGCATCTCAAACCTAACATGCAGAAAACAATTCCTGGGGCTAGGGGGATGGATGGCTTCGGGGTTAAGAGCATTTGATACTCTTGTAGAGAACCTGGGTTGCATTCCCCACACCCACATGGTGGCTCCCAACTGTAACTCAAGTTTCAGGGGATCCTATGATCCCCTGGCATGCAAATGGTATACGCATATACATGTAGACAACACATTAAAATAAATCTCTTTACAAAAGGACATCTGAGTTAACAGCACCTCCACCCACCAACCACTCAAACCAGAAACGGGGGAGTCATTCTTGATTCTTGCCCCACATCTAAAACACTGGCAAGTTCTACGGTTCCATGCCCCCAAAACATACCTCAAATCCACTCACTTCTCCTTCTCCCACAGCATTTGGTTCAAGGTAGCAGCCTCCCACTGGGGCTGCTTCTCCCAGGTAGCCACCTGCTCTTCCCACAGGGAGAACTGCTATCCCCACTGCTATCCCCACAGGGCCATAGTTTCCTTAAATATGGAAATGGATCATGTCCCAGCCTCCACTGATTCCCACTGTGAACAAAGTAAACCCACACTCCTTCTATTGTATAGCTCCTAGAACTTGTATCTTTCCCTCACTCAATGCCACCACCCCCAGAGTTAAGCACAGTACCTGACACGCAGTAGGTACTAGGCACTATCTGCTTGGTGGGGAGAAGGAAGGGTGGAAGTGCCGCTCCTCAAGTATTACCTACCATTTGGGCACTGGACAGAGGGTGGCACAGACTACCGCTAGGGGCACCTAGGGAATAGGCAGCTTTGGCATTTGGATAGGTGGTAAAGGAGCCTGGGATGGAGACGTCCCTGACAGATGGGTAGAATCTTCAGACATCTCAGTGAAGAACTAGCAGCAAGACAGGGCAGGGGAAGGTGCACGCCAGCGTTCTTGAGGCAAGAGGATCAGGAGTTCAAGGCTCTCTTGGGCTACATAGCAAGACCATGTTTTATGAAAGAAAAAGGAAGGGAGAGAGAGGGAAAGAGGGAAAGGAAGGAGAGATCCAGAATAGTCATATAGCATATACTCTTAAAGTCCAAGAAGCTGAAGAAGGGGGACTGAGAGCACAAGGCTGGCCAATAATATATCAGAAAAAGAAAAAGAATAATTAAGATCATTTACATACTGATTTGATGAGAATGAGAGAAGAACTGAAAATAGCATTAACCTGACCAAGAAAACAGTGATGCAACCAAGAAATGGATTCATATGCGGTGGGGTGGTGATTTTTTTTTGAGAAAATAATGGCTAACTTTAAATCTGACTTTGGAACTTCCATGTGCAATTATGAAGTCAAAACATCTCTTGAATATGGAGAAATGGTGGAAGAATCTGGGATAAGAAATTGGGAAGCCAAGCCGGGCTTGGAGCATACACCTTTAATCCTAGCACTCAGGAGGCAGAGGCTGTGAGTTTGAGGCCAGCCTGGTCTACAAAGTGAGTCCAGGACAGGCAAGGTCACACAGAGAAACTCCCATCTCAAAAACAAAACAAAACAAAACACCAAACAAATAAACACACACACCCCAAAAAAGAAAAAAGAAATTGGGAAGTCATCCACCACAGTGCAGGCACTCTATTTGCTTACTGCTGCTTAACCAAAGCACACACAGTGCTATGAATTGGGGACACAGGTACAAGACAAAAAGGGGCCTTCTCATGTGGTATTTACAACCCAGAAGCTTATACCCTCTTTGCTATACGTCCCCTTTGTCAACAATATCACTTCGTTGCAGCTGGTTTCGCTCAGTGGTATTTGTGTTGCCTGTGAGCACCTGGCTGGGACTGACCCTGCTTCAGGGTCAGGCACACCTGCAGGAATCCTCCAGCTTTAGGTGGTACTCCAGCACTGAATGTAGTTGAGGCTCTTGTGCACAGTGGTGGAAAGGGAACTACGTGACAGAGGGATGGGACCCCACGAAGTCATCTCTGGAGTTATTCTGCTGACTCAAGCCACAATGAAGTGACAGCATCCTGGGCATTGATCTGAAACACATTACGTTAAAAACAGAAGCAGCTGCCTCTGAAATGAGATCAGGAAAAGCAGAGCTTTGAACCGCAGAGCTTTGTAGTTCAAGACCAACAGTTTGAAATTCACCTGCCACATGCAACTTTTTTTTCTTTTCCTTTCTTTCTAAAACACCATTTATCTTTGGTTTTTGGCATCCATTAGGTTTGAAAGGTTCTGGTAAGGAAATGAGAAAAGTAAACAGAAAGGGCAGGTGGGTACAATAGTCACCCACACCAGGCAAACTCACTGATCCTTCGGGAGCACACCAGTGCCTCTCTGGCTCACACAGAGCTCTGGAGGTCAGGCTGGTCCTTGCTGCAGCACAGTTCTCCGCAGGCGCTGCAGCCCATACAGCAGGCATATTTCTGTCCTTCCTTCCTCCTCAACTATACATGCTAGAAGGGAATGGAGTCCATAGGGCAGCCCCTGCTGACAGGGTTTACTATATTCAGATTTCTGGTTGGGGCAGCCCTGGGGGCTGGATGGGGCAGGCACTGAACTGAAGCACCAGCAAGCCTGGCTTTACACTCACAGCTGTGGCCATTCCAGCTACCCTGGGTGTGGCCTTGGAATCTGAAGTTGGTGCCCAGTGAAGTGTGTGATCAGTAACACAGACCTGCTAGAAATACAGGCTGAAGGAAGTGCTGTCATGATAGAGCTTCCCCCAAGAGTGCAGCACCAGAAACACCCTTTGTCCAGCTCCCACAGATCTCCTGGATGTTTATATTCTCATTCATGCTGACTCTCCAAGGAGTTCAAAACTCCCTCACTATTTCTTGCCCAGTGGCTGCCCCTGTTCCCAAGATTCCACTACACTCTCATCACTATTCGATTCCTTTTTCAGCTCTTGATTAAGCCACCAATCACACCTTTTGGAACAGCTCAAATCCACCTGACCACTCAATAACATTCTTGGCAAAGTGTTCCAATGATTCCCTCGGAGTCACTACCAATGATGGCAGCCTTTATGAGAAAAGAGTAAGCATACAGGTTGTGTGCTGCTTCCCAGCCTAGGTGCAGAAACAGGAAGCAAGGTAGATCTTCCGACTTTCACTGGAGGGTGTTTGAGAAGACCACAGTCATCAAGAACTTCTTTCAAGTGTTTCTTATAAGCTCTCAGGGCAGATGCTGAGATCAGATGGACAAAGGAAAAGGAGGGAGCCCCATGTGGTCTATTGCAATCCCAGCCATTGGGTGGCTAACTGTGAGCCTGAGGCCAGGGTGGGTCAGACAAGCAAGACTCTGTCTCCAAACAATTAAAAGGAGGGTGAGGATAGCTGAAACCCGCTGCAGGGGCCACTGCCTGAGGTGGAAGCTCATCACTAATTGACACTACAGCCCTAGCCTTTCTAGTTTCCAAGGTTAAGCCACTCAGTGGAATGGTATTTTAAATCTCAATATCTTCCTTCTTTTTAAAGTCCTGGCCGGGGGTGGGGGGGGGGATCAATATTTATGTCAGGCTGGTTTTTTTAATACTCCAGTGTTCCCAGCAGAGTATAACAAATCATTTAGCGGTGTGTTCTCAGAGATTCTACCACTAGTCTTGTTTTTACAGCCACTCCCTTCATAAGGTGCTGCGGAGAGGACCGGCCAGAGAGAAGCCCTTTTTGCCTCAACTCAATCATCTTGGGGTGGAAAGGAGCCCCTCCCGCAGGCACGATTCAGCTGATCAGGAAAAGATAATTTGCTACAAAAACAAGGCTTTTGGCATCTAACCCTCCAGTGCATCACAAACTTCCTGCTATTATCTAATAACCCCCCCCAGCCATCACTGTTTCCACGGTAACCGACAGAGAAATAGCAGCCTGCCAAGTGGCTTTTGTAATTCCTTTTCTAGTTTGCTCTTCTGTATAGAATTAGAGTTGGATGGGGGAAAGAACCAGGATAATCTTTGCAAACAGGGACATGATGTAGTTTGGAGAATACAACTGGGCTTGGGATAAGTAGTGCAGAAAAGCTTTCATGAACCCACTCTGATAGGGTACGAAGACCTGTTGATGAGTATTTGGTAAGCTTTTCCTTGTCTTAGGACGACAGACAGGCTGGCACTGGCACGTCTCTGATTTGACCCATGCAAAAGAAGGAATCAGGTACACAGCAAGAGCAAAGAAGTCTACTGTGGCCTTAGTACCTTGCTGTCACTAGAGGAAATAATAGTTTACTCTAAAGTCAAAATAAACAAGCAAGACTCAACTCTTGCTCTGACTCTTCCAGCAGAGAACAGTGAAGGAAGAAGGATGGGCACCTTAACATTCTGTGTTTAATGCTGACAACACAGGCTCGACCATTCAGAGGGGGTGTAGAGGCTGGAGCTTTCCTACAATCTTGGCAAGGGGTAACTGTTTGAAATAGTGTAGAACACCGGGCAGCTTTCATAAGATCAGCAGCCAGACCGACAAGGCGCCAGGCTGCAAAGCAAGCAGCTGCTACTGGGGTGGAAGAGTCTGAATTTGTGTAAAAAAAAAAAAAAGAAGCAAGACTACTTCTCTTGCTGGTCACGGTAGTGAATGCTTTTCCAGCACTGGGGAGATAGAGGCAGGAGGATCAAAAGTTCAAGGCCTTGCCGGGCGGTGGTGGTGCATGCCTTTAATCCCAGCACTTGGGAGGCAGAGACAGGCGGATCACTGTGAGTTCGAGGCCAGCCTGGTCTACAAAGTGAGTCCAGGACAGCCAAGGCTATACAGAGAAACCTTGTCTCAAAAAAACAAAATAAAAATAAATAAATAAATAAAAAAGTTCAAGGCCAATCTCTGCTACAGGAGATCTCACCTCAGAAAACAACAAAGGATCTTTGAAAGTAGCACCAAAGTCTTCTGTCTCAAAACTCCATAATATGTGGGACTCATGAGATTTCCTGGCCCTCATCTGCTGCGGATGAGGAAGCAACTCAGCCAGACAGGTGACAGCCTCTCGTCTGATAGACCTGAGCAAATAGGTCAAAGCTGATAGGAGTGTGGGACACTCCCTCCTGCAGTCACTAACTCAAATGTCTTGTTGGCAGACAGGAAAATTACAGCCAGTAGTGACATTCAGAGCCAGGTCCTAGGAGTACGGAGAGTCAGTTCTTTAGTCCCACACAAGAGTGACTTAGCATGTTTAGTGTACACTTTCACTTTAGGTTATGAGTCACAAGACTTATGCTCTGAGCTACCACCTGGATCTAGATGGAAAAGCAAAGACCAGCAGAGCCTATTCCTTTGAATGCTTCAGGAAAGGGCCCATTTGCAATAAGATGTATGCCCTGAGAAATCCATGGTTGTCAACTCAAAGAAAGGCTTCTGCGTTTCGTTACATTTATGGGGCTCCAAAGCTTTGGAATCCATTAATGAAGCCTGAGCGAGGCCTCAGAAGTTTAGACATGTGCTGTGTTTACTCAAGAGTGGAACTTCTAAGTTGTAATCACCAATGTGTGATTATAATCTCAAACACAATAACACTCAGTTTCTCCATCTTAAACAAAAGTCAAAACTGAGAGCATGCAAAAGAACTGTGCCAAAGTCAATCAGTGAGAACGAAGCCAGGAGCCAAAGCTTACTAGAGCCAGTAACCTGGGGTACTGACTGTTTCTTCCCGAACTCATTTCCATAGCCAACTTTATTTCAAGACCTCAGGTACATTTTCTCACTTATGAGATGTATTATGTTCCATTAACTCAGCTGGCACAGTTGCAGACCAAGGACACTGAGGGGCTTGACCTCTTTCATTACTCCATGACCTAGCCTTTCCCCAGGTTCCTGAAAACAGACTTCAGGAAGCCTGGGAAGAGTCAGCCTCAGTGTGGACAGTCTCTCTCTTAAACAGTTACTCACCAACAATGCTGTATGTGTTTGTTACGTTTGCTGACCACACACTAGCCTACAGCGTAAGTTAGTACCAAGAAATCATTCTTGCTCACCACGTGCTGGGCTTTGTTTTGCTTTGTTTGATGGCTATCAGAACCCAGGGCCTTGCTCATGCACTCGACCACTGAGCTGTAGCCCCAGGCCCTGAGACAGGTCTAAGAGGGGATGAAGAGCTTCTATGCTGGGAGGGGAGACAGGAAGCGGGTGTTTCTGGCACTAACACACTGCTAATGTTTAGCAGTTGGGAACTGCATGTACATTGAGACTAACTACCCCAAGAGCATTCTTTGGGAATTCTTAAGTTCCCATCTATAAATAGGCCCCTGATTTTTTTCATAAGGGGTGGTGCTGAATGCATGTGGGTAAAATAGTTGCTGAAGACTTAAACACTTGGCAACAAAGCAAGTAACTGTGAAGAACCAAGAGAAGGTGACACCAAACCTTACAGTACTGGAGCTGGAGGAGCGGCATGCTGCTTACTCACAGCTACTGCAGCCCCAGGAGCTGCCTGGAAAACAGCTGATGTTCCACCTATCTGCTTGAGAAGAGGGTTTGTAAAGCCATCAGGCATACAGTGTTCCTCCGCTATTAGTAATATAGGAATCTTAAAAAGAATAATTCCTCATACATGCAGTGTGGGATCCAAGTGCAGGCCCATGTGTAGAAGAGTAACTACACTGAAAGACACCAGCGAAGGGCAGGCAGTCTGGCACTCAACTCTGACTCCCTAGTCCCAAGAAGCCTCCCAGAAAATGTGGGCCTAGTTCTTACATTGGTGACTGAGAATGCTCTACCAACAACAACCGAAGTTTAGGTGGAAACAAAAGCAAAGAAAACTTGACTAATGGAAATTATACCAACAAATGGAGCTTAAGGTCATATATGCCAAATAACTCAACGTGCTATACAATGGCATGTGTGGAAACCCAATGGCACTGCAGGAAGGCAATCTTACATAGGCCTGCTAACTGCATTCTTATGGAAGTATTTGAGGGAGAAGCAGCAGGAGCTCTGAGTAATAGTCAGGAGGCATGAATTAGGTCATAATCAAAACCCAGCCTGCTGGCCTTCCACACTGCCGGGGCTGGCTTAGCTATGCGAGCCGAATAACCAGGAACTCTGAAACCAGGACGACTTAGTGAGTTTCCTCTCCTGCAGTTTCTTCCAGCTTTCTTTCTATCTTTGTTCTAAGGTTTACTTTTGATTTAAACATTAGAGCTGGACTTGGGGGGTCAAACGCCATGTAATCTATGTAAGAGCCAGAGTGAAAAACTGAAATTCAAATTCAACCTTAACTTAGGCTCACTGTTACTTATAATCTGGTTTGAATTTCCTCTCCCTCAAGAAGTCACAGGGTCACAAGTCTTTCAGAGGAAGACTAAGAATGGAAAGAGGCTGCAAGATGCTCCCTCACAGAATAGTGGCAAGGCCACAGTTTCTTCAGGGGCATCTTTCTTGTGTTTCCGGAATCTCCCTTCTTGCTCCCACTGCTCTGAGTCACCCTTCTATAACTCTTCAATCACAGCACTCACCACGGTTGCAGTCACTTACATGCTTGGTCTAACAGATGCCTTGCCTAGGAGAAGGACTCTATTTGTCCTTTCCATCAGTGGTAATGGGCCCACAGGACCCAAAGGGCAGACGATTCCTGTTGGAGAGGCGAATGCATGAGCGGACCCTTTGGAAGCCACATGTTTCCTAGGCAGGAAGCAATCAGTTGAGAATGGTTCCCCCGTATCTCACACCCCCACCCGCTAACCCTGGAAGCAGAGGCTTTGAGGAGCTCTTCACTGCTGAGGAGGGAAGGGAAAGCACGTGTCTAAGGCAGAGAATACTTACAGGTGGGGGTTTCTTCCTCATCTCAAAAGTCCGAGTGGCACCAAAACTAAGTGAAGCAATGACAGGGCAGCTCCCCAGAGATGGTTCATCGTCACTGTGCCAGTCCACACTGTCCTTCTCATCCCGGTAAAGATTACAGAGCAAAGAGTTGAAGGTGTGGCCAGTGTTCTCCTCAATGCGGCTCTTCAGAGTGCACAGCACGGGATGCCACTGTCAGCAGGCCGAGGCAAGTGCAGGACAGACACACAAGACACAGTGGGCAGCCATGGAAAAACAGAAAGGCAAGATCAGCGTTCTGAGGACAATGTAAAATCAGAGCTGAACTCTCAGTTCAGCGAGGCTATGGCAGGAGGACAGAGCATTCAGACTAGCCTGGGCTATAGCAAGGCCCTGTGTCAAGATAAATAAACACCATTGGTAATTCATTCAAAAAATGTAACAACCAATTTGTGTAATTTTGTAGGGAAAAATGTCTGTAATTTCAATACAAAAAATGTGACAAGAGTGACCCCGCTTTGCAAATTCCACAATGCCTGCTTTCTCAGGAGGCAGTGTGCTCTCCCTCTTCTGTATTTACTCTGCTAAGACCCAAGCACAGCCCTGTCAGATAGTGGGTTTTGTGACTGCATCCAAAGCTCAGCCCGTGCTGGTTTCTTGAGTTAGCCTCACTTTGGAATAGGATGCTATCTCAAATATTTCGTGATTTTTTACATTTAAATGCAATGGTTTATACCAATTGAATCGATCTTTACCCTTGTATGATTTTTCTAAGATCTACCCTTTGTCACCTGGGAAACACCAGTCACAGAGTGTAACAAAACATCTGTAAATAACGTCACTGATCTCATCAGAGAAGTCTAGTTATGGGAAGAAGCCAGGCTCAAAGTGATGGATACTAGTTTACCCAAAGTCTAGTTTTTGCTTGAAAATTCACCTTTTATCATTGAAAAAAAAACCCTGTCCACTGTTTTCACTGAAGTGAAACTAATTTTATTCGTTGATGAGGAAATATTAGTCAGATTCTCAGATCTGAACAAGTCTGCCAGTTGTTTTATAAACGTAATCTATGAGGAAAAAAAGAACAACTGAGTCCATCACAATCAGTTTTTAGGAGACATGCTTTATTTATTCTTTTAATTTTATCAAATGAACTATTAAGATGTACTTGAATGCTAATATTTAATAAAACTAAGGTTACTGTTTCATAAGGCCAATCTTCAAAAAGTTAGCTTTACCTTTTCTTTTTTGAGACAGAATCTCTCTACATAGCCCTGGTTGTCCTGGAACTCACTTTGTAGACCAGGCTGGCCGGCCTTGGATGCAGAGATCTGCCTGCTTCTATTGGGATTAAAAGTGTTCACCACTTTTGTCTGTCTCAGCACTTTATTTTTAATTTACTTTATGTATATGTATTTTTATTTTATGAGCACAAGTGTTTTGCCTGCATGTATGTATTTATACTATGTACGTGCCTGGTGCTCACAGAGGTCAGAACAGGGCACCCTATCACTTGGAACTAGAGTTACAGTTGTGCACAGGCATGTAAGTGTGGGGACCTGAACCCAACTCCTCTACAAGATCAACAAGTGTTCCTTAACCTCTGAGCTACCTTTACAGGCCCCTTATTTTTAACTGTTAAAATTACAATTTGGTTGTGTGTGTGAGCTCACATGCGTGTGCACACAGCACACATGTCAAGATCAGAGGACAATTTGCAGGAGTCTCCCCTTTCACCATGTAGGCTCTCGGGACTGAACTCAGGTCATCATGCTTGGGGGCAAGCGCCTGTACCCACGGAGCCATCTCATGGGCACAAAACTCTGCATTTTGCATGCTCTAAGTAGGTATATGCAGCAGTGAGGGGCATAGGGATCGCTGGCAGTTTGGTGGTGCTTACGTGCTCCCTGTTCATCCATTTGCAGTTCTGCAGCATCAGAGCAGATGCTACACAGTTATATGCACACACTCTTGGCATTGCTGCGAAAACATACATGCATTTCCTACAAAGGCTTCCTGGACCCATGGGTTGTCCTTCAAGAACTGTTGCTTCCAGGAGCTTTGGGAACAGCCGTGTTCCACCTAGTAGTGGCAGGATGGATGCTCAGAAAAGACAGCGCAGTGCTGAGTCTAGCCCCTTTCCCGCCACAGAAGCACTGGACCAGCACAGCTTTACTGCAATGTCAAGCCAGAATGAAAGGTGGGCCTCTCTGTGGCTATCAGCATCACATTTATTACTATGCAGAGATTTTAGAAAAGAAAAGAAACAGTAAGAACAAACAAAACAGGTCAACAAAACAAAAAATGTTTTTAAGCTGGCACCCACTCAAGAGAACAAATTCCAACGTGAAATCCCAGGCACTGCATGGGACAGCTGTGCTTCCTGCCCACCTCCCAGCTGTAATCTACCTGCACTGAGAGACAGCAGATGCTAGAATTACACACTTTAACAAGAAAACAAGAGGTGCTGGACAGATGGCTCAGCGGCTAAGAGCACTGGCTATTCTTTCAGAGGTCCTCAGGTCAATTCTCAGCACCTACATGGTGGCTTACAACCACCTATATTGGGATCTGATGCTCTCCTCTGGTCCACTGGCTCACATGCAAGCAGAATACTGTATAAACAATAAATGTGAAAGAAAGAAAAAAAGAAAGAAAGGAAGGAAGGAAGGAAGAAACAAGAATATAAAGAAGATGGCTTTTCTAGAATGGGCTAAGGATCTCATTAGCATTTGCCTGACTTGCTTGGGACCCAGCACTGTGACAACATCGTCTGCATTATGTTTCTACGTGGGGATATGTTTTTTTCTTGGCTATTCTGGTAGTGAAGTATAGAGAAAGGGAGATATGGGTGGGTAATGGAGGATTAATTTAGACTCTTCAACCAATTCTCTAAATAGAGATCCTTTAGAACCCAACATCTAAATTAAAATTCCACGTCATCTTGCTGCTCAGGAAGGCATTCTATCCTTAAAAGACATCTGAGGGGAAGCGTGAGAACACAGAAGGCAGAGAACAGACTTCAAACAGAGTTGGGTGGCCTCAGTGCCACAGCGGTGAGTCTGGGGCTACAGAAGAAAGAGCTCATGATGGCGGCACTTGCAGCTGATGTTTTAATCTATTTATACAGCAGGTTCATTATCATTCAGTTTGTACAAAGACAAACAGGCTTTAAAACCTACAACTGTAGGGGGACCTACAGCTAAAGCTGGGCATTGGGCCCATATCTGTAACCCCACTGTGGGAGGCTAGGGAAGCAGGATTTTGAATTCGAAGCCATCTTCAGCTATAGAGATTTGGAGCCAGCCTAGTCTATCTAACGAGGCCACCTCAAAATAAATCTCTCTAACACACACACATACACAAACACACACACACACACACACAGACACACACACACACACACACACACACACGCACGCTAAATACATTAGCAACAAACACAAAATTCTGCAATAGGAATTATAGTTTGAGCATCTTTTATGTGTGGATATGTGTTTGCACATGTATGTGCTTAGAGACCAGAAGACAATTTCTTGTGTCATCCCAAAGGTGCGGTATGGTTCTTTCATTTGTTTTTCTTTTTCAAGACAGGGGTTCTCTGTGTAGCCTTGGCTGTCCTGGACTCACAGAGATCTACCTGCCTCTGCCTCACAGAGTGCTAGGATTACAGGCACCACCTGGCCTTGCTTTATTATTTTTTTGACACAGGACTATTCACTTGCCTGGAATTCATCAAAGAAGCTAGACTACCTGGCCAGCAAACCTATCAACAGTGGGATTCCAAGTGTGGCCCACTGTGCCATTTCTCCTGGGTTTGTGGGGTAGGGGTCTCAGCTCAGGGCCTCGTGCTTGTGTACCAAGTACTTAGTGGCTATTGTGACAATCTTAATATCTAAGGAGAGGCTTGCTTGAATAAAGTAATGTACTCCAAGTCTATGGAATATAATACAGGTTTTAAATCAATATAGACTATTTCTGATATTAAAATTCGCTAATGATATACAGTTAAGAGAAATACACAGATAATTTTTTAAAGTTTTATTCTTTTGTTTTATTTGGTTGACTGATGTTTTGTAGTGCCAAGAACAAAACTCAGGATCTTTGCTCTCTAGGTAAGCACTGTTCAACTAAGCCACACCTCCAAGTCACTTTTGTTTTTCCAGGGAAAGGTTTAACTATTTCAAACCTACCTTTTCCTAAGCACGGAGCCTATAATTTCAATAAAAGTCAAAAAGGCTTGTCATTGAAAAAAAAATCTTTTGAAAAAAAATTTTTTTGTTTGAGGTTTTTGTTTTTGTTTTTTTTGAGACAGGGTCTCTCTGTGTTAGCCTTGGCTGTCCTGGACTCACTTTGTAGACCAGGCTGGCCTCAAACTCACAGCAATCCACCTGCCTCTGCCTCCCGAGTGCTGGGATTAAAGGTGTGAGCCACCACGCCTGACATTTGTTTTCATTTTTAAAAAATGCCTCCAAAGTGAAAAACATTATCCAGCAAGGTTGTATAGCTTCTGTACATTATAAACATGGCAGTTTTAAGCCCAGGAGCTGCCCCCAACAGACACATAGCAATGTCTGCTGAGAAAGCTGACTGATAAGCTTTAACTAATGAAAAAGGACCTCCCCACAGCATGCTAGGGTCCCAGCTTCACTGCTGGGGCCATCGACCAGCAGGTAAATGGGTGTAGCAGAATAGAGGCAGCTCTGTTCCTTCAGCATCTCCAAATCTACTTCAGAAAAAGGAATCTCCACTTCTGACACCATAGCTTCACCGAACTCTAGAACAGAAACCTTCAAAGCGGCAGACTCCTCCTGTGACAGTCTGTCCTGTACTCCTGTGTCCATGTTGTCTCTAGGTATTTCAGCACACAGTTGGTTTGTGCTTACATGTTGCTAGGACTTTAAAACATGCCACATTCTGTGTGTTCCAATGAATAAGCAAAACGCCACTTCTTTAAAAGTCTCTTTCTTAAAGCATAACATTTTTGTCAAAGGCAAGAGTCCAGGAGCTAAACAGGGAGCTATTTCTTGGACCTTAACTCTAGCCTTTGGACAAGTTTATTTATATACTAAAATATCTTTGTCTACTGTCATGGAATTTTTTTAGGAGATAGGGTTTTACTGTGCTGTTCAGTCTGGCCTTGAACCTATGACTGATCCTCCTTGCCTTAGCTTCTTGAGTGGTAGGGTTACAGGCATATACTACTATGTTCAGCTATCACAGAAGTCTTCCAAAACAAAAGAAGCAGTAAAAACAAGCCCAAGTGGCAATCAGCTGGATGTCTGGGAACTGTACCCACAGGATGAAGATAAAGTTAACACTCAGTTTTCCCACTAGTAACAACAGAGCTGAGACACAGAAGGGTACTCTACCCTCACTGCCAGCATCAGGGATGTGCTGTACTGCAGAACACAGCAGTGTTCATGGAGGAGGGGCAGGAGGAGACAGCTCATTCCCTTGGGACCCTAGACTCCAGTCCCAGTTCACTGTTCATTTCTGCCCCTCCTCTGAGCTCATCTACAAATCATGAGCACAGAGAGGATGAGAAGCAGGGGTTTTTTTGTTGTTGTTGTTTTGTTTTGTTTTGGTTTTGCTTTGGTTTTTCGAGACAGGGTTTCTCTGTGTAGCCTTGACTGTCCTGGACTTGCTTTGCAGACCAGGCTGGACTCAAACTCACAGTGATCTACCTGCCTCTGCCTCCTGAGTGCTGGGATTAAAGGGGTGCACCACCACACCTGGCTTGAGAAGCAGGTTTTTAAACCCAGAGGAAAGTGGGAACTGTCATGTGCCTCTATGAGGAATTATTTCCAATACTCGATACGTAGATGAGAAAACCACACCAGTGACATTGTTTCAACATACGTGAGGATTTGGTTCCATAGTGATTCTTGAGTAAGTGTAAGGAAGCTCTCCATACCATGCTGTAAGTCTTGGTTGCGGATAAGTTATATCTAAGAAAGAAAATAAAGGGCTCTTGAGACAGTTGATGCAGGTTGAGGTGTGCCTGCTGCCAGCCAATCTGTGCTTGTCCTCTGCGAGAAGTGCGAGAAACACAAAGGAAGAGGAATGACCCCAGTCCTTTCCTCTGACAGGATATGGGAGGTGGCTAGTGGAACCTGAAGGAAAAATGGCGTGCTGGCAGGGAGAGCCTGAGCAAAGGCTCTGCAGAGGGAATATGCACCATCTGTCATGGCAAAAGAGGAGCCTCAAAGGCAGAATATGGAGCCTGGACCTCATGAAAAGGAATCTGTGGTGCCAATAATCCATCTGAAAACAAGAGAACCTGGTGACCTATATGCCCTAGCAATACTACATGTCCTCTTGATATAAAGAGTGCAGGCAAACATACCACATACTTGCTTCCGTTACAAGTGTGCGGTATCTAAACTATTTTAGAGAGTTCAGGGGTTACTGTCTCTTCCCAACAGATGCCAGTCACAACATGATTAAGTGCAGGGTGGGTACATGCAGCTCAGTGGTAGAGCTTTCCAAGCCTGCACACAACCCTGGGTATGTTCCCAGAACAGCCGAAACAGAGGCCGGAGAGCCAGTGTTCATAAAGGACAAGCACACACGCACACACATACACTGGCCAGCAGATATCATGCATTATTTTAATTTACTTAATTAACACAGGATTCTTATAATTTATGTACTATTACTAAATTTTAAAGATAAGAAAACCCAGAATTACAGAGTCACTGAAGTATAATTTGTTCAAAATTAACAATTACATGGAATGTTGAAGCAAGCAACCAAAAGCCACACTGTGAAAACTCCTCTGGGTAGGGAGAAGGCTTCCCTAAAAAGGCTGGCTCCTATTCTGGCATGTGCATTAAACAAAAAGTAGAAGAAAAAGAAAAAGAGCCAATTACATACACTTTGTCTCTCTTCACAAGCAATTCAAGCTCCTTGTCCTACAGAAAGAGTCTTTGACAGAGCACAGGCTCCTCCTAGTGGGCATGTGTGGTATCACAGGCATTGCTGGTGCATGGAGAGCAACAGATTACAGGAAGCAAAATCAATTCAGCTGCACCTTTGCAAGCTCAGGAGAGCAGACACTGAAACTGAAGGAGCCTGGCTGAATCCAGTGAAAGGAAAGGGAGAACAAAAAGTTAGTGAGAAGGACTTCAGAAAAATGAGTGCCAAATGGATTAGCAAAAAGAAAGCTCTGGAAACTTCTGTGAAGAAGGCACTTGGCACCACCTCAACAGAGGAGGCAGTTAAAGTGAAAGAGAGAGGCATGCTAGGCCACAGGCCAACCATAGAGGCTTCCTTAGCTCTCTGAGCTCTTGCCTCTCTCTTGTCTGCTCTCCCTGACCTCTGGGCCTCTGCAGGCTATGGCTTCTGCCTGACACACTCCCTCCTATCTGTCTCTTAGGGAGTTTTGGGTTTTAACCTGTTTGAAACTAGCTGTATCTCAGATGCAGGAAATCAAAAACATTTGAATGGGGACTAGGCAGCAACAACTGTGGCCCAGTGGCCTACTTACCCTCTCTGATACCCATCCTCTGTTTCCAGGGGACATCCTGACAAAGCTGTTCCAATATCCAGTCAGCTTCCTTCACGTCAACAAAGCCAGGATATAAACACACCCTTAACACAGAAAGAACCATCATTAGCTAACTACACAGAAAAGGTGGACTAGAGTTGGTTAATTAGACCTTCTCTCTAAAGGGAACACAGAACCATCTCACCACCTCTCTCCCATCAGATCTTCATGAAGATAAACTCTTTCATGGTACCACTAAAGACACAAGGAAATACAAGGGATACATGCAGCTTTTATAGATTTCTGCTTTAAACAGTATTAAAGATGCTTCCAAGGAGATGAGAGGCAGAAATTACTAGCATAGCTTATCTTTGAAACCTTGGGCAGGCACTTAATGCCCCTCAGTTTCTAAAAGTGTAACCCAAAGATGACATAAGGTCATTATGAAGAGTAACTAGTAAAACACAGGGACCAAAAGATGGCTTTTAAAATTACACCAACTAGAAGACAGAGACCATTGTGGCTTTCAAAACAAACATACTCAAAAGAGGTCTCCTTGTCTTACTAAATACATTCTTTTTTTTGTTTGTTTTTGGGGTTTTTGTTTGTTTGTTTGTTTTGTTTTTTTGAGGCAAGGTTTCTCTGTGTAGCCTTGGCTGTCCTAGACTTGCTTTGTAAACCAGGCTGGCCTCAAACTCACAGCCATCCACCTGCCTCTGCCTCCCAAGTGCTGGGATTAAAGGCGTGTACCAGCATGCCTGGCCTAAATACATTCTTATCTAGACACAGGATAAGCCAGCTCTGCACCAAGTTACTGTGAGTGGTGGGGGTGTGGAAAAAGGACTCTCTCTTTGGGCCTTGCTTCCTCGTGAGAGAGACACTGCAATCACAATAGTTATTGTAACTGGCAGAAGCTGTGGAAATATTTTGTAAAAAGGAGGTATTACCCAAGTCTTGTTCCTTAATAAGAAGACAGGTTTAAGAGATGATAACTCAAATGACAGCCGCAGTCACATTCCAATCAGTCGTCACCTACCTAGACACACCTGTGGGCGACAGGCTGATTTCATACACACCTTCCCTGCTGAAGAGGCAGAGGAAAAGCACATGTTAGTGTGAGGATGAATAGACCTGCCTCCCCAAGGTCCTGGCACACTAGAATGAATGGGTTAGCTATAGACAACACTGTGACAGAGACATAAGCTCCACCCTCTCTAACAGCTAGACAAAGGGCAACAGTGGGAACGGAACCGATAGGATCCGGCCATGGAGACAAAAGCAGGAGAAAGCAGCCTGATTCTACCCCTCTAGGTCTCACCCATAATTAAGGCTAATATGGTTCCAGAACCTATCCCCAAAGCAGAGTTTGGGATGAGGAGTACACCCCAGGCGGCAAGAGCATCTCAAATCCTTGAACTTCTGTTACCTTCAAAGACACATATTTAGTGAGCTCTTCCTCTGAGTAAAAGCCTTCAGTGTCCCCATAACTGCGCTCACGGTCCTTGAGACCTAGAGCCTCTGCTGACAACTCCCAGTCACCGTCCGTCCTCAGCATCAATTGCTTGTTTACACCCCATTGACACAGCACCATGGGTGTTTCTAGCCCATGCTTCTTTATGCAGAAAACTTGCCTACCAGGCAGCAGCCCCTATTCAACCACTGCCAGTTTGGCCCATTGCAAACTTCTGACTCCTCTACACAAATCTCACTTAGCCCCACTGCCACGCTTTCCCTGACCACTAACTATAGTGAGAATTTTGGCTTCTTTAAAAACCCAGTAATGTTATGTGACTATAGTTTTGTTTTAATCCCAGGTGTAAAATATGGGGTCCTTCAGATTGTTCACAGCTGCTAACAATGGTTGGTCTTGTACTCTAGGATGCCATCTGCACATAGTTTACATTTGGAATTCTGGGAACGTTTACGAGGGTAATAATGCAAGAGCCCTAAGAGGGCCTGTGGTGGTTGCTGCTCCTCCATCTGCTACTGCTGCTTTTCCTCCTGCTCCTCCTACTTCTGTTGTTCTTCTGCTCTTCCTCTTCCTCCTGCTCCTCCAGCTCCCGCAGTTCCTCCTCCTGCTGCTCCTGTTGTCCCTCCTGTCCCTGCTGTTCCTCCTCCTCCTGCTGCTCCTCCTGCTCGTGCTCTTCCTCCTCCTCCTCCTGCATCTGATCCTTCTGCTCTTACTACTCCTCCTGGTGCTCCTCCTCCTCCTGTTCCTCCTCCTGCTGCTGCTCCTCCTCATGTTCCTCGTGCTGCTGTGTCTGCTCTTCCTCCTCCTGCTGCTGCTCTTCCTGTTGTCCCTCCTCCTCTTCTTCCTGCTCCTCCTCCTGTTTCTCCACTTCCTGCTGCTCCTTCTCCACTGCTGCTGCTTTTGCTGGATGTCTGGTTGCTGGCATTCTGATGACAGAGACTGGGCTTTCCCAAAGGCACTCAATGCCTCTAATCAGCAGGAAATAGTCTAAACAGATCTATGCCCCATTTCCCTTCCAACCTTTCTTGACTACCTAGTGTTGGGGTGGAGAAGGGTGGTAGGTATAGGAACCCAGTAAGTAGCTAAAAAGCCCAATTACAAGAAACTTCACCCATCTCACCTTGAGTCAATATTAGATCTTACATACAAAATTACAACTTCCTTACATGGCTATTTTATCCCCTAGTTTGTGGGTCCCTGAAGAGGCAAAGCGTGGCTTATTCTCACAGCCTGCATACAGTGGATGGGTGAATTTAATCAAATGTGAAAAGGTATGAAACTTACAGATATGCAGGTGTAAGGTTCAGGGCAGAAAAGCAATGGAGAAGACAGATCACTTATACTTTAAAGGTTTTCCTACCACCTCTTTTGAGGGTTCTAGTCAGTGGTTCACAACCTCTTAGGCAGCTGATGAGCATAGCTAGCATATACTTCATAATGACCACATTTCTATAGAAGTCATCTATGTAAGTCCTGAGGTTCGAATACTGTGTTTTAATGAGATATACTGCCTTTAATCTAGACTGTTTGACTCTAAAGATGAATCACATTTCTGAGAACTGGCAAAAAAAAGTCTAGGAGAGTTAACTTTATATTCAGCAAGGCTGTACAAACAGGGGTGGATGCTATGACTTTTCTCAACTTGCAAACTTACTATTGCAGCCTAACTGTAATGGTTTCATGGTCTTGTCCATTCTATCAGTGATGGAAGCAATACTGCACAGCTACTATTCAAACAGCCAAAGACTAGCAGACCTAGATAGGGCTTAACTAGTTAGGATACAAATCTTTAGCATACAGTAAAGGAAATCAAACTCTAGGGAGATGGAAAGAACTCTCGACTGGTTATATAGCTAACTAGTCACAAAGATAAGACTAGAAATGTTTTGAGATTATGCTGATATTTTTGTTAGCCTCAGTACTTGTACAAGTCAATCTACAAACATCTACATAGCATAGGAGACTGCTCATAGGCAAGACCATCCACCTGATATCATGGCTAGCAAAAAGGATAGTTCTTACTGATAATTGATTTACATCAGGTAGAAGGTGAGAGGCAGAAGAAAAGAAGCCAAGTATCTCTCATCAGCTTTGGAGAACATTTCAGACACAGATCAATATAAGAGGAACATTTAGCATTGCTTAAATTGCTCAGGAACAACCCTGCGGTTTTAATAAGTGGGCTGGCGGGTCACCTAGGTTACAGCAGTTCACAGAAGGACTGCTAGTGAAATGGTCCTTACAGGCTTCTCAGCAAGCCAAGCTCCAGTGACTCAGGAAAAAGCTTTTCTGTGTTCAGCTTACTCTTACAGACAGCAGTTAAAACAGGGCTAGGAGAGCGACATGAGGCAAACTTTAGTGTGAAAAGATCTTGCTGTGTTTGCTATGCCATCAGCAACCCCAGAAAGACTCCTCAAAAGATCATGTTCAAAGTCTGAGGTAGGGCTGTTCCTACCAGCTAAGAATTTAGTTATTGGGCTGTTCTCCTTCAAGTGGGAAAATCATGGAGGGAAAACGCCAGTCATCCACTTCACTGTGAATAATGCTTACTTACTCAATCACTCTGGGTTCTGGGGCTGTACGTATAACCTGCAAGGAAACAGGTAGATCTGAATTCCGTAATGGCCTCCAGGGGCCAACAAGACTCTTTACCTCTCATTTCTAGCCATAACAAGCCAGGTTTACAGCTAACCTTTTTCCATCCCCCTCCCGCTACCCCAACACTGCTTGGCCTCTGCAATTCCCAGAACTATGTCACACTGGCAAGCTGACAGAAAAGGTGATCCAATTAAAACTAATCAACTTTCCTCTTGGCCAGAAACTCTGCAAAACCCTTTTTATTAATAAAGGAGATTTCTTTAAAAATAGAAGATATACTCTAACAAGAGCTCTGATATTTATATGACTGTTATTCTATCAAGCTACTTACTTTTTCAACACCCTTTTTCATATTATTTTTTTAAGTGAGGGGCTCAGTTGGTAAAGCACTTGCTATAAAACCATGAAGGGCTAGATTCAAATCCTCTAAACCCACATAAAGGCTGAGTGGGCACAGAGGCTTGTCTGCAATGGTGGAGCTAAGGAGGTGGAAACAGGGACCTCTCAGGACGAACTGGCTGAATAGACTAGCTGAACTGGAAAGTCCTGGATTCAACTGAGAGACTCTGATTCATTATAAGGTTAGGACTATTGAAGAACATACCTGATGTCACCCTCTGGCCTCCGTACACACATGCAAACACTTCTATAGGCACATACACGTATGCACCCATATATGTGAACATGTATTTGCATAACACATACATGAAAATAAGAACTGGGAGTCGAGCCCGAGGGAGAGCACATGCCTGGCATACAGAAGACCCCAGGCTTGATCCCCAGCCCTGCAATACTCTTGTACCCCCAAAACTACATCTTCTATTTTTTTTTTATTCCCCATCCTGGGCGTGGCTAAAAAAATCAGGCATTTTTACTACAATAACTAAAATTTCAGAAGGATTTCTGTAACAGCTCTGAAGGGAGAAGCATCACTATAGAACTGTTAAGACTTTAGCTAGCCCATGCCAGCTCTAGACACGGAAGAGCTGGTGGTTATGGTAGCGGTTCCCTGCCAACAATAGGTGGAGGGTTTGGAGGGCAATATGGCCATGTAATAAATGGGGATAAATAGGGACAGAATACAAAGAATCTTCAGGCATACAAGAAAACTGAAATATTCCACACTTCATTATTTCTAGAAGCCTTTTGTTCTACTACTCACAAGTAAATTTATCCAGCCACAGTTGGAGTACTTGCTACAGAAACATAGCTTTTATAAGCAAGCCTTCGTTACTATTGAAGGAGAAACAACAATTTACCAGCTGAGGTTCTTTGAACACAAAGTTTCTGCCAGACAGCTGCTGCTCCTTGCTCCTCCAAGTCTGCCTCAGTGTTTGGGAAAGATGGCTCCCGGCAGTAGTAGCTGAAATTAGAGAACAGTCTAAACAAGAGCCAATAAAACCTCCTTGAAGATGACCTCTGACCTCTGAATGTAACTGACAAAGACAACAAACAGCCTCAGCACACTCTGACTGAGGCACTAAACATGAGAAATGGAGTTCATACCTTTAGCACACCATCCACAAGACCAGACAAAATGCCAGTCACATTTACAGAAACACTATTAACAGCTTCGGAGGGAGCTTATTATAAACCAATGGATGCAAACAGATGATGGCAGCTGTCCACATCCTCACAGAGTTCCTGCAGGTTCTTACCTGGCTGAGCAGTCGCCTGGCTCTTGGGAGGAGTAGCCCAGGCTCCCTGCACTCGGGCTCGCCGTCTTTTGTCCTCCATGTTGAACAAAAAGTGTTCTGTTCTGAGATTTCAGAAGATTTCATTCCTGATTCAAACCATGGGATGGTTACCTGTTTTCAAAAAGAAACGAGTGCTTTATTAGAGGCTGTGAGGGCCTGGCTAATAAAGAGTAATTATAGCCCTTTCAGGCAGAGGAGATGGCTCAACAGCAACCAGAGCCTTCACAGAAAGTCAGCTCTCCTTACAATGTCTCTGTTGAGGGCTGACCTGTGGGAAAGACTGTAAGCTTTGTCACAGGTAAAAGTAGTCTTGACGGGCTCTACCCTTGGGGCACCCCATGGATAAACCTTTGTGATAGACTGAGTGGAGCCATCCTGGGCCTGAAATTTAGGAAACAGACCTGGGGACTCCACCTGAACTATTGTTTTTCTAATTGACCCTCAATGAGAGAAGGAGAAGCCTTCACACGTAACACAGACAAGCGGAGAAAAAGAAGACAACAGGTTCAGACCGGGCTTGAACACACATGGATCAGCGAACAGACTAGACCAACACACAGGCCAGAGACACCTAAGGATCCGTCCCATGGAACGGATACCGAAAGCTTCACTCTTTTTTCCCTCTTGTGTAAACTAGTTGGGTTGTATAATAAAGTTTAATTGTTAAAAAACAGAGCCTACACTGACCTCACGTGGACTGCTGGCTATCCCAGCACTTTAACAATAGGCGGTCATCACAAACTGTGTTCCTCAGATTAGTTTAGGAGCAGAACAGTACAGCTGCAACATTCCCATTGTCCACAACATGAATATTGAAAAATAGGCCAAGACACAGTTTCCTAGTGCGTTGCTACTTAGTGCCCCACTTCCTCTAACGAATTTTCCTAGAAGCTCTAAGGCCATCTGTGACAGAGAAAGCTGAAGGACTTCGACCACATGAGGTAAGGGAAGCACAGAGACCAACGCTACATGACCTCACACATAAAGAGTTAAGAAAGTAGAATGGAGTGGCTGTGACCAGGGAGGGGGATAGATGGAGAAAAGGACACTGTGGATCCAAAGCACAGAGCCTCCCTCGGACAAGAATATGCTTTACTGATCTACTGCACAGAACAACGACCATCAATACCAAACCACCGGAGATTTCAAAGTTACTGGAGTAGATTTTAAATATTCCCACCACAGGAAGGTATGTGAGGTAACAAATGTATCAACTTGCTGCACTCATTCTCTATCACAAGCAGTCAAAATGTCACAGTATCCCATAAATATGTACACTTGTCATGTTTCAAATTAGACAGCTTGGTGTGGTGGCACACAACTTTAATCCCAGCACTCAAGGAGGCAGAGGCAGGTGGATCTCTGTGAGGTCGAGGCCAGCCTGGTCTAGAGTCCAAGACAGCCAAGACTACACAGAGAAATCCTTTCTTGATTAAAAACAAAAAACAAAGAAACAGACAAAAAAACAAAATCCCAAAACTAATAATAGTAAGTTTAAAGTCTAAAATATCCCTGAACCACTTTCAAAACTATCATTTAGCAAAGATTCCATTTCTGTGTTTATAAGAAACAGTGAAGGTAAGATATGCTAATATGTACAGGGAGCAGCGGCTTAGTGACTTACAAAGTCACTCAATATTGACTGAAAGTTCACCTTTCATCAAGTTCTATCCTTGAGCTAATCAAACTCCCTACATTTTTGCCCATAAGTTTTACCCTGTAACAAATACAGAATCCAGGAGTCAGGCCACATGTCCTGAATCTACAAGCCACTTTTTTTTGGGGGGGGGGGGGGGTCTAGGAAAGCTTCAGGTTCACAAAAACAACCCATTTATTGCTCAGCCCAGATTCTCCAGGCCTCATCAGAGCAGACCTGGGCTTAGGATTCTATGTTTACATGTCCTTAGGTGTTAGGAATTACGCTTTTCCCAGCACACACGAGTAACCCCAGCACAGGAGGCCTGAGTAAAATATTGAGATCCGTCTCATCAACAACAATACACCATGTGCTGAGCATTTATCAGGTAGGAACATGCAGAGGCTGTCATCTGCCCCAAAGAATTAAGGACATAATCAAACCCAACTCACGAGATATGTGAAGCCCCCGTGTGTCATCTTCTCTGAGGCCTTAGGGGCATAAGAAGAGGGAACTAGCAGTGATCCCCGAAGGCCTCCGACCCGCTCACCTTGATGCTCTCTATTCACGCGGGAGCTATGCCACTTGTCTAAGGTATCTGATGAAAAGAAAATGCCCAGAGTGCGTTCTGAAACTTAGTTTGTGGAGTCCCAGAATTTACGTACTAAGCAAGGTCCCTACCACCCTGGGATTCAAAGCTTGAAAACCTTAAAAAGAACAAGGGCTCTGCAGGAGGCGGGAACTTGCTTTGAACGAATGCAGACCTGTCCCTGTCCCACCTGCAAACTCTATGGCAGCTGACGTCACCCACTGAGCTCCAGCCTCAGTATGGTTGAGGTAAAGTGAACTAGAAAACAGCCTGGGTTGCTTTCCCTAATATAGACCGATTCCCTTCCGGTCGGTGGCCTAGGAAAGGGCCCATGGGGCTCCTCACATGCCGGCCCCGGGCCCTCGGCGGCAAGCCAGGAGCTGGGCGCTCCGGACCAACCTGGCTGGGCGTGAGGAAAGTTCCCGACGCTCCGAAGCCGTTCAGCTGTCTGGACGCCGCTGGAGGACTTTCAGAGTGAAGCACCAACTCCTGCACCGCCCAACCACAGGCTTCCGTTTTGCGTACTTCCTCTTACGTCACACACTGCCCCGGCTTCCTGTGTGTAGTCCGGTGTCCGGGTTGCCCCACATCCTTGGCGCCTAAAGGACCGGGCCGAGATGCCGAAGGGAACAGGATCAGAACCGGGGACAGGGTTCAGGCGTGGCTAATGCGGCCCTGGTGAGGCAAAGGTGGGAATGAAGATGAGCCTCCTAGGTCTAGAGCCCAAGGGCATAAGCTCCCGGAAACTAGTGCTAGCATCTTTGGTCTGTGTGGAAAAGACAACCGCAGTCTCCCTGAACTTGGTGTACTAACCCGCGATTTGGGACAACTTGGGTCATGGTGTGTTCAGCCATAGAATTCACTTGTTCTCTTGAAAACCATGAAGAGCCCAAAATGTGCTTCGTTCCTACTGTAGCCTGCTCATTTTTCCTTCATAGCATTGAAGGCAGGGCATGAGACCACTACTTAATTGTCTGGGCTCCTCAGTGCTGAGTAAACTTTACTTGAGTCCACAGATCTGACTAAACTTCATCCCAGTGCCACCATTTAGGGCAAGTGCTCCGCTTCCTTTTGTAAAATAGCCTTAGCTCCTGTTAGTGGGATTAAATAAGATCACGGTGTCTGGAACACTATATAAATTTAATAATTCAAGATAGCTCTAAGCGTCTTCTCACCCATCAGACCTCTTGACAAGCATCTTTAAAGAGGTCAGGTTAAGCCATGTGTCTTAAATGCATCAGTTCTAACTGTAGCATTGAATCAACTATTTTTTTGCAAGTTACTTTCTAAAGTTTACCAAAACATGCTCATTGTGGAAGTCTTTCAAATAAGCCCAATAATGTCAGAGTAGCAATAAAGGCCCTTTAAGAAAAACCCCCTTCTGGTCAAGAGAATAGAATCTCTGTTTAGGGTAGAGATCTAGCGTTGCTCTTGCTTTGGGTCAGTCACCTGGTCAAAGGACTAGCCCTAGGAAGGCAGACTTACCTTAAGGAACACTAAAGAGATGAGCAGACTAATTAGTCCTTTAATGAGATACTGTACTTTGCTTCTCTGAATTCCCACCCTTTAGCACAGTCTCTTACAAAGCATGGTCATACTGGCTCCCAAGTCTTCCTGCTTTTCTGCTTGATCCAGAAAAAACAAAAACAAAACAAAACCAAAAAACCCCATAGCTTTCCTTTCTTTTTAATCTCCCCTCTAAGCATGCTTCCCTTAACACTTCAGGCTTCCCCTAACATTCTGTTTCTTTACTCTTTTCCTAATGCTCCCCTCTTTTCTATGTGGCTGCCTGTCCACCCTGGGTCTGACCTCCCAGGCCCATTTAAACAGCATGGCTTCCCCGCTCTTCTCCTCCCACTTGTCTGCCCTCAGATGTTTGGTATGTTTTTCTTTTAAACTAATAAAATTACCCCCATCCTTCCTTTTGATTCCATTCTTAGGTTCTTTTCTTTTTTTAAAAAAAATATTTTATTAATTTATTTATATTACATCTCAATTGTTATCCCATCCCTTATATTCTCCCATTCCTCCCTCCCTCCCATTTTCCCCTTACTCCCTTCCCCTATGACTGTGACTGAGGGGGGCCTCTTCCCCCTGTAAATGCTCATAGGGTATCAAGCCTCTAACTTGATACCTTAGGTTCTTTTCTTAAGGAGACTAAGAACTCCACGAGGCAACCTGATTCCCCTGGTATTGGACACTAAATAGTATTTGGCTGAGGAAAGCTCAATGTTCCCAACCAATTTACCAATATTGCTGCCGTTGTCAAGTCCAATTTTTGTTATACCTTGTGATATTGAAAGAAAAATGACTTATCCCAGAACTGAAAGGAGAGACATCTGGACTGTAATTTTTACTTGTTTTCTCCATCACCTAGTAATCTTTCGCTGTCTGCTTTGGGCTCACGAACATTAGACACATCTCCTAAAGGGTGTTATTTCTTTCATGTTGATGATTATAGCTTGGAACAGCAATAGAGAAGCCTGGAATGAAGAGTTCCTAAAGGTAGTGATTGACATCTAGTCAGCCTCCAACAGAATGCTTCAAAAGTTAGTGCATGACCTGTTGGCATCTAAATCACAGCACTTTTTCTTCTTTTTTAAAAATATTTTTATTATTTAAGACTATTTAAAAATATAGTTTGATTATATTTTCCCCTCTCCCAAGTCCTTCCAGATCCTTCCCTCATCCTCCCCACTCAACTTTAAGTTCTTTCTCAAAAACCAAAAGCCCAATACAAAAAAGACTCAAAGCAAGCAAACAAAATAATACAATACACACACAAATACAAACAAAAAACACAATCACCCAACTGTAACCAAATAAAAGTAAACAAGAACAACAACAACCCATGGGGTTGATTATACGTTGCTCTACTCTTCCTGAACCCTGGAGTAGTTTGGTATACTCAGTGTCATTCCATTGGGGAAAACAGACTTTCCATCTCCCAGCAGGAGATATATATATATATATATATATATATATATATATATATATATATATAATCACATCAAAGTTGGAGGAGAAAAACCACCAGAAGGAAAAGAGCCCAAGAGAAGGCATGAGACTCAGTGACTCGTTCATTCACACACTAAGGAATCCCATACTAATATTAAACTGGAACCCATAATATATTTGCAGAGGACCTGGTGCAGACCCACACAGGCCCTGCACATGCTGCTTCTGTCTCTATGAGTTCTTATGAGCTTTGCTCAAGTTGACTCAGAGGGGCTTGTTTTCTTGGTGTCCTCTATCCCTTCTGGCTTGTAACCTCCTTTCACCTCCTCTTCCACAGGGTTCCCTGTGGGGGAAGAATTTGATGGAGGCACCCAGTTTAAGGCTGAGTGTTCCGAAGTCCCTCCCTGTCTTCATAGTGTCTGCCTGTGGGTCTCTGTTCCCATCTGCTGCAGAAGATGACTGAACAAGGGGCACTGATCTGAGTGTAGCAGAATATCATTAGGAGTCATTTCATCACTACATTTATTTCCTTTTTAGACCAGTATTATTTGGTTTTACCCTAGGTCCCTGTGCTATCTAGTGTCAAGTTGTTGTTCACCTACATGGTGGGCCCACGTACGGGTTCCGTCTCCTGAGAGAGCCTTAAGTCAAATCAGTTATTGGCAGCTTACTTCCATAAGCTTTGTGTCACAATTGCCCTAGTATATCTTGCAGGAAGTACACTATTGTAGAAAAAGGGGTTGTAGCTGGCTGGTGTTTATGTTTCTCTTTTGATAGCCTGTAGAGTACTTTTTTTGTACCAAAGATACTGGAACACAGGAGTGAAGGCTATGCAGGCACCAGGTCGACATCTCCATGTTCAAGGAGTTGTGTAAGTGTTGTCTTCAGCAATGGGGGTCTTGTTGTCAGTTTGTGGAGAACAACATATAGTCTAGGTAACAAACTGGATTTTGAAGTTATTCCCATGGGTCCATGCTGGCCAACAACTTAATTAGCTATGACCTACTCTTGGTACTGGAAACTTCATTGGGTGACAAGAGATGGCCACTTGGGACTCTGTCTCCCCCATTATTTGTAGATATCACTTAGATCACTTTCATGTATGTGTATATTTTATGAAGTTTGGGGATTTTTATTTACTGCATTAGATTTTCATACTACCCCTCAATTTTTCTTGACTCGTACTTCCCCCCTGTCTTTCCCTGTATTCCTTCTCACAACTAATCTCTCTTCTAACTTTGTCCTCACATTCCAGGCCTCTATCCGTCTATAATCATCCTATTTTGCTTTCCTAAAGAGATCTGTTTCCCCTAGTCCCTTACTCTCTACCTCCCTCTGTGGTTCTATAGATTGTAGCTTATTTATCATTGACTTAATAGCTAATATCCACATATAAGTGAATGCATACTACATTTGTCTTTCTGGGTCTAGGATACTTCACTCAGGAAGATTTTTTTCCTAGTTCCATCCATTTGCTGCAAATTTCATGATGTCATTTTTTTTTAAAACACTGAGTAACACTCCATTGTGTAAATGTACCACTTTTTTTTAATCCATTATTTTGTTAAGGAACATATAGGTTGTTTCCAGTTTCTAACTATTATAAATAGAGCAGCAATAAACCTAGTTGAGCAAATGTCTTTGTGGTAGAATGAAGTGTCATTTGGGTATATGCCCAGGAATTGTATAGCTGAGTCTTGAGGTAGATTGATTCCATCTTCCTAAGAAGTTGCCACACTGATTTCCATGGTGGCTATATGAGTGCACTCCCACTAGCAGTGTATGAGTGTCCCTTTTACTTCAAATCCTTGCCAGCACGTCCTGTCACTTGTTTTGTTGATCTTAGTTTGATTTGCATTTCCTTGATAGACGAGGGTGTTGAACATTTCAAGTGCTTTTCAGCCAGTTGAATTTCCTCTATTGAGAATTCTGTTTAGATCTGTGCCTCATTTTTTAAAAATTTGTTATTTGTCTTCCTGATATTTAGTTTATATATTTTGGATATCAGCCTTCTATTGGATGTAGATTTGGTAAAAATTCTTTTCCCATTCTGTAGGCTGCTGCTTTGTCTGAATGCTGGCGTCCTTTGGCATGTAGAAGCGTCTCAGTTCCATGAGGTCCCACTTATGATTGTTGATCTTAGTGTCTGTGCTAGCGGTGTTCCGTTCATAAAGTCTTTTCCTGTGTCAATGAGTTCATGGCTATTCATCACTTTCTCTCCTACCAGATTCAATGTATTTAGTTTTATGTTGATGTCGTTGATACATTTAGAGTTGGAATTTTGTGCAGAGTGATAAATATTTGGATTCTTCTATCCATCAAGTTTGACAGACACCATTTGTTGAAGATGCTCTCTTTTTTTCCAGTGTGTATTTCTGGCATCTTTATAAAAAAAAAATCAGGTGTCTATGGGTTTGTGGGTTTCTGTCTAGGTCTTCAATTTGATCCCATTGTTCCCATGTCTGTTTTCATGCCAGTGCTATGCTGGTTTTGTTACTATAGCTTTTAGTACCACTGAGATCAAACAGTTCTTTTATTGTTCAGGGTTGTTTTAGCTATCTTGGGTTTGTTTGTTTGTTGTGTTTTGTGTGTGTGTGTGTGTGTTTCAATATGAAGCTGAAAATTGTCATTTCAAGATCTGTGAGAATCATGTTAGGATTTTGATGGAGATTGCTTTTATTGTTTTGAGGTCTATCCCTTCTATGCCTAATCTCTTCAGTACTTTTATCATGAACAAGTGTTGGATTTTTGTCAAAGTCCCTTTCTGCATCTAATGAGATGATCATGTGGTTTTTGTTTTTCAGTTTGCTTATATGGTGGATTATATTTATCAGTTTATGTATGTTGAACCATACCCAAATCTTTGCAATAAAGCTTACTTGATAATGGTGGATGATTTTCTTGATGTATTCTCGGATTCTGTTTGCAAGCTTTTTGCATCTATGCTCATAAAGGAAATTGGTCTGTAAATTTCTTTTGAGTCTTTATGTGGTTTAGATATTGGGGTATCTGTGGCCTCATAAAAGAAATTGGTCAATGTCCTTTCTGTTTCTGTTTTTTGTAGTAATTTGAAAAGTACTGACATTAACTCTTTATTGAAAGTCAGGTAGAATTCTGTGCTAAATCTGGCCCTGGGCTTTGTTTGTTTGTTTGTTTGTTTGTTTTGGCAGGGTAGGGGGGCAGACTTTTAATGATGGCGTCTATATTTTACTAGGGGTTATAGGTCTGTTCAAATTGCTTATCTGATCTTGATTTAATGCTGAGAAATGTTATATATCAAGAAAATGACCCATTTCTTTTCTTTTTTAAAATTTATTAATGACGACCCATTTCTTTAAAACTTTCCAATTGGTGGAGTGCAGGTCTTCTTTCTCTGCTTTTAGCTAATTTGGAGAAGGGTCTGTTGATCTGATTTTCTCCATGAACCAACTCTTTGTTTCATTGATTTTTTAAAAATTTTTTGTGTTGTTTCCATATTACTTTAGCTCTGAGTTTGATTGTTTATTGATGTTCTACTCCTTTTGAGTGTGCTTTCTTCTGTTTGTTCTAGAGCTTCAGGTGTGCTGTTAAGTTCCTAGTATGAGACCTTGCCAATTATTTTATGTAGGCAATTAGTGCAATGAACTCGCCTGTTAGAACGGCTTTCATTGTGTTTCATAAGTTTGGCTATGTTGTGCACATTTGTTTTTGTTCAATTCTAGAAATCTGTAATTTCTTAATTCCTTTCTTGACTCATTTTTCATTGAGTAGAGAGTTCTTCAGTGCATGAGTTTGTAAGCTTTCTGTTTCTGTTGTTGTTGATATCCAGCTTTAATCTGTGGTGGTCATATAGGGTGCAGGGTGTTATTTCTCTTTTCTTGAATCTGTTGAGAATTGATTTGTGTCCAAGTGTGTAGTCAGTTTTAGAGACAGTTCCATGATTTGCTGAGAAGAAGATATATTATTTTGTATTTGGATAGAATGCTCCATAAATATCTGACAGGCACATTTGGTCTATAATTTCAGTTAGCTCTACATTTCTGTGTTTAGTTTTTGTCTGGATGACCTGTCTATTGGCAAGAGTGGGATAGTAAAGTCTCCCAGTATCAGTGTGTGAGGGTCAATATGTGATTTAAGCTGCAGTGGTGTTTCTTTTTACAATCTTTGGTGCCCTTGTGTTTGGAGCATAGATGTTAAGAATTGAAATGTCCTCTTGATGAGTTTTTCCTTTGATGAGCATGTAGTGTCCTTCCCTATCTCTTCTGTCGTTCTTGTTTGAGTTGCTAAATTTTTCATTTTTTATTTCTCTAATCATTAATTTCCAGATTTCCCTCAGTTGGGGTTTCTTTATTGACTCTAGTTCCATTTTCAGGCCTTTATTTCCTTCCACTGTTTGTTTCTTTTTCATAAGTTTCCTTATGAGGTTTCTTCATTTCCTCTTTCAGGACCTCTATCTTATGCATAAAGGCTGTTCTAAGGTCTTTTACTTGTGTTTTAACTATAGTGGGATATTCAGGGCTTGCTGTGGTAGGGCTGCTGGGCTCTAGTGGAGATGTACTGTCCTGTTTGTTATTGTGTTTTCACACTGGTGCCGAGGCAGCTGATACATGCTGCTCTTGTCTTTGTTAGGTGGGGGTTTTGTCCTTGGTTTCTGTCTCCTCTCTGGTTCTTAAGAGGATGAGGTGACTGTGTGGTGGCTGTAGAAAAATCTTCTGGAATCCTGATAGGTATGGGCACAGGGGTTCCAGTAAAATGTGCGGGGATGGGCTGGGGTGGTGCAGGAGCTTCATAAGAGGGAGGAGAGAAGGGCGTTCCACCAGGAGCTGCTTAGTTAGTCTCTATCACCTTCCATGTCAGATGAAACACAAATAGCCCAAATAGAAATGAGGAATTTCTGGGAATAGGGGCAGAAAGTGAGAGGAGGCCATAGTAGAAGGTCTGCTAAGGATGAGACTGGGGGACTGTACTTGGAGGAATTAAAAGAGAGGTGAAGGTCAGAGTAGTCTGGGGTTTCCCAGGGAGTGCCTGCTGGGGCTGAGGGCTATGCCACAGCACTTCTTAAAAACAGAATCCCATCTGTATATGACGGTATATTCCTGCAGTCATAGCGTTTGAGAGGTAGAGGTAGAAGGATCATTGTGGAGCCAGCCTTCACTACATAGATAGTTTGAGGTCAGCCTGGGCTACCTGAAGGACTGCTTCAAAACAAACCCCAAACAAACAGAAACAAAAAACAAACAAACAAAAAACAAAGCCAAATGATTGCTTACATTTGTATCAGGGTCCAAAGAATGATACATATAAAGTATGAAAACATCTGGGACACTAGTAAGACAAGGAACCAATTCTAGCTTGCCTAAAACTGAGGGCTTTCCATTCTCATAGGACCTAGGATATGTAAGTATATAATATTGGAAAGATATTCTTCATGGGCTGGGCATTCTCATTTGGATTTTGGTTTCCTCATTTCTAACTGGGCTGCTTGTGTTTCACCTGAGAGGGAAGGAGCTAGAGGCTATGGGAGAGGAAATGAAGACGAGACTCATTGCCAGCCTGACTCCCAGCTCCAAATCCCACCCTTTATTTCCCAGTTTGGAATACTAGAGCATTTCTGCCATGTCATCTCATCCAGCAGGCAGAATGCTATAGGAACTTTAAAGGGGGTAGGCCAAGGCCCTTGTTCGTTGTTCCAGTGTGAATTCAGCCAGTCACTTCCATGCTCAGTAGCCAGCAGTGTTTGACCAGTTATGACGTTAGTTGAAACAAACTTCTAGGACTAGCAGCCAAAAGCTTAGCCTCAGTTGTTACGGTGAAGAAACGTGGTCTGTCAAATAATTTCTAGACTTAAGTCATTACATGTCCCAACTTCTTGATGGAGGGGGCTAGATCTGCTTGGGGAAGAATCCTGCACTGTCAACACAAATATAGAATTTAAGTTTATCTAAATAACTATAGTCATTTTTTATTTTGAAAACTGTATTTTTGAAAAGTAAAATTCCAACACATTTTAGGGGTTACTAGACACAGGCTCAGAACTGAAGCTAGGGCCGTCAAGATAGCTCAGTGGGTAAAGCACCTGCTGTGCAAAGTGATGACTGAGTTCGATCCCCAGAACCAACATAAAGGTGGAAGGACACAACAATCTCCACAGCAATTGTCTTCTGACTTCCGCATGGACACCTATACACACACACACACACACACACACACACACACACACACACACACACACACAATTTTAAAAACAAAGAACTAAAGCTATTTCCTCAGAAGAAAAGACTCTACTGTGATCCATTAATAGAAGTTAGTAAAAGCAAAAGGTTGTAAATAACAAGGAGAACCCTAGGGAGAATGCTTACTTCTAATTCAGAAGGACAAATAGAATAGACACTACCACCAAGCAGCCAATCCAAGCAGATGCAGAGACACACAGCCAAACTTGGGATGGAGTGCAGTGAGTCTTATGGAAGAGTTGGGGGACAGAAGGACCTGGAGAGGTCAATAGCTCCACAAAGAGACCAATAGAGCCAACAAATCCAGGCAGAGGAGAGGGATGCTGCAGAGACTGATGCACCAACCAAGGACCACGCATGGTGAGGACCTAGACCCTCTGCTCAGATGTAGTAGATAGGCACCACAGTCCCCTTTTGGGTCTCAGAATATGGGGAGTGGGGACTACTTCTTATATGGACTCTGGCCCCCACATATTGATCACTTCCCCCTGGTGGGGCGGCCTTGCCAGGCAGCAGAGGAAGAAGATACAGGCAGTCCGGATGAGACTTGATAGGCTGAGGTCAGATGTTAGGGGAGGAGGGCTCCCCTTTCTGAGGACTAGGGAAGAGAAGGAGGGGGTAATATGGGATGGAGGGTGGGGCCGGGAGTCAATGAGGGAGGGGGCTACAATCAGGACATAAAGTGAACAAATTAAAACTTTAAAAAAAAATCCTGAATTTAAAGGAAAAAAAAAGTGAGAGGTTGTGGTGTTCTTGTGAGAACTGGAACCCTAGGTCAAGTGTGACCCACAGTAGGCTCAGAAAGGTCCATAACCCACTCCAGTGACCACCAATGACTTGGAATAATCAGATTATGATGCCTATCTCATTCCCATTTAAACCAGTATTGACTGCCCAGTGTGGCAGGAGACTGATGTAGTGAGTCACGAAAGGTGGGTATAGGGTTTCAGGATACTCAAGGCACTTCATCAGAAACAGGAAGGCTTGTGACAAGGAAGTCTGGGGGAACATGAAACTGGTAGACAAATACTGAAGATGTTTATGTGCAGTACGAATGTTCAGTCAAGACATTTCCAACCCTTGCAGAGGAAGTTTATAATCACTAGACGCAGCAACATGCTCCATCCATGGTGGCCCCTTCTTGGGGCCTGCCCAATTGGTTGTCAAAACACAGCCGCTGTGGTGGTGGGGGAAGGACATGTATGGGTTCTGCCAGCCAAACCTGAACTGCTACCGTTCCAACCCTGATCTGCAAATGCTGTGACCCATTACGGAGTCCTCCACATGTCACCATGCCTCAGGCAGCTGCCAAGTCACTTGGTGACAGAATGATGGCCCCTTTCCATCCTGGAGAAGGTAGAGACTCATTCTCACTGGAGTAAGCACACTCTGGATGCCGTCCTGGACCACACTGCCTTGGCCAGCAACACCATCTGTGGACCCCCGACTGTCTCATTCACCAGTGGCAGCCCCAAGGGTATTAACAGCTCCTGGTCAAGGAACTCAAGTTCAACAGCAAAGAAAATAACACCAGGGAGCTCAAGCACATGGGATAAAATCCCCACCACCTGAAAACAGTGGGGTTATCTAAAAAAAAAGTTGCGGGTGTCAGGGAGTAAAACAATATTCCCACTGAGTTAGGATATAAGACTGCCACCCAGACCTAGTGATGCAAAGAACCTCAGGGAATTCTTTATATCACTGAGGCAAAATGCAAGGAAAATACTTGTCCTTTCATTTGGGGTGATTGATCCCAATTACCTGGGGGATGGGGTGGGTGATATTTGAGTTGCTGCTATATAATGAAGGCAATAGCTATGTCTGGAAACAAGGGCATTGCCTGGATGCCTCTTTGTCCTTCTTGTCCATAGTAAATGGTACCAGAAAACAACAGCACCAGCAACAGTGACAACAGAGTAATTTACAATTTGCATCTTTAGGAATGAGGATCTGGGCCACTCTGCTAATAAAAGAAGCAAGGAAACCAAGGCTCTTGGCTAAAGGCAAGGGAAATGTGGATGGGACAGACGTTGAGCAGCCATAAGTGTAGGCTCTGGTTTCACAGCTAATGGCCGGAATGAATGCTCCAGCCTCACCAGTGTTTTGTTTATTATATATGTGTGTCTATATGTGTATGACAGCTACTGTGTGGTGTGTGTTTTCTGAAGGTTCTGCAATTTTGGTTTTAGTTAACATAAGTGGAGGTTGGGGGGGAGGACTATGATTGAGCTAGGAAGTCATAACAAAGCAGTAGACTGAGTTTTGAAATTTCATTTCAGTTTACTCATGGAGAAACGATGACAACTCCACCAGGTACAGGAAAGACACCTGGGTCTTGCTAAGTGGAAATGGAGTTGTACCGCTCTGCATCAATACACATGTGTGCAGAGGGTGTGATGTCAACTGAGTAAGGGGCTGGGCTTTGCCAGTTGTAGAACATTTTGCCTCTCAGCTCTAGAACCACTGTTCACTGTCGTGTGTGCACACTTCAATAGTCCTCCCTATCCACCATCCTGTGTGCACACTTCAACAGTCCTCCCTATCCACTGTCCTGTGTGCACACTTCAACAGTCCTCCCTATCCACCGTCCTGTGTGCACACTTCAACAGTCCTCCCTATCCACTGTCCTGTGTGCACACTTCAACAGTCCTCCCTATCCACTGTTCTGTGTGCACACTTCAACAGTCCTCCCTATCCACTGTTCTGTGTGCACACTTCAACAGTCCTCCCTATCCACCGTCCTGTGTACACACTTCAACAGTCCTCCCTTTCCACCGTCCTGAGGGCACACTTCAAGAGTCCTCCCTATCCACTGCCCTGTGTGTGCACTTCAACAGTCCTCCCTTTCCACCATCCTGAGCGCACACTTCAAGAGTCCTCCCTATCCACTGCCCTGTGTGTGCACTTCAACAATCCTCCCTTTCCACCATCCTGTGTGGACACTTCAACAGATCTTCCTATTCACCATCCTGTGTGCACACAGTTCTTCCTGCTGCCTGACCCAGGACTGAGCTTCATTAGTAGAAGGGCCTGCAGGGAGAAGAGGCTTCTTATGGTTTGAAAATGAAATGTCCCGACTGACCAGAGGTTCAAGTGTTTGAAAACATGGTCCCGAGTTGGAGGCGCTGCTGGAGAAGTTGTGGATCCTTCGGGAAGTGACGCTTGATTGAAAGATATAGGCCACTAGGAGTGGGCCTTTGAAGGTTATTCCCATCTCCAACTCTGTTCTAGCTCTCTACTCTTGGCTTCGGAGGTGTGAGCTAGCCTCCACACATGCTCCTACCAATGTGGATGGAGTGGTTCAGGGCCATGCCTCACCTGCAGTGGTGGACTGAAACCCTATGAACCAGAAAACCACAAACTGGAATAAATCTCCCTTAAGTCATTTCTCTGTCAGGTATTTGGTCAAAGTGAGAAAAACAGCCAATATAGGGCTCTCCTCCCAGGTTCCTGGATGTGCCTCTGTCCTTAGTTGAATTGTGTACCCCCTAAATTCACACTCAGTCTAACTTGTGAAGGTGACCTTATCTCAGAATAAGATCTCTGCCGAGGGATTTAAGATGATTGCCTATGGGATCAGGGTGGGTCCAACTCTACTGACTGACATTTTCATAAGCAGACAGAGGCACAAGAGAAATCAGTATTTCTTAGGGTTACCATGGCTGTGAGAAAACACAACGACCAAAAACAACTTGGAGAGGAAAGTGTTTATTTTATTTTGATTATATTTCCCCATCACCATCCATCATCAAAGAAGTTATGGCAGGGACTCAAGGAGGAAGCTGGAGGCAGAAGATGCTGCTTACTGGCTTGCTCCTCATGGCTTGCTCAGCCTGCTTCCTTATATACCCCAGGACCATCTGCCCAGGTATGGTACCACCCAAGTCAATCACTAATGAAGACAATATTCCCACAAACTTACCCATAGGCCAATCTTAACGGAAGCATTTTCTCAACTTAGTTTCCCTCTTCTCAAATGACTCTAGTCTGGGTCAGGTTGACATAAGAAAGACCTCACCAGCACACCATGGGGAGACAGAGGCAGAGGCTGTCGTGACACTGCCACAACCTAAAACTACCAGAAGCTGGAAAGGGCAGGGAGGAAGCATGTCCCTGGTCAAGTCTCTGGAAAACATATTTTTCTTTTCTTTTCTTTCTTTCTTTTTGTCCTTTTTGGTTTTTCAAGACAGGGTCTCTCTGTGTAGCCTTGCTGTCCTGGATTCGCTTTGTAGACCAGGCTGGCCTTGAACTCCAACGATTTGCCTGCCTCTGCCTCTGCCTCCCAAGTGCTGGGATTAAAGGCATGTGCCACTACGCCCGGCTGGAAAACTTATTTTTCTTGTGTCAACTACCCCTTCTGTGGCAATTTGTTTGGCAACTCAAGCACAACAGTACCTTTCCTGAACTGGTACATGGGGACCAGTGGCCCATGGTTACCACCCCAAGTCTAGCCATGCATTTCAGGTGGATCTCTGTGAGTTCAAGGCCAGCCTGGTCTACAACGTGAGTCCAGGACAGCCAGGGCTGTTACAATGAGAAACTGTCTTGAAAAACAAAATAAAACAAAAACAAAATAGAAAAGGAGAGAGGCAGGTGTATCTCTTTAAGTTCAAGGCTAACCTGGTCTACACAGCAAGTTCCGGGCCAGCCAGGGATACATTGAGAAACACTGAGAAAGGCAGACATGAAGTTGGGAAGTAGATATGATGGTCCTGGGTGGGAATGAAGGGTGGACGTAATCAAGACACATTGTATACATGTATGAAATATTTTTCAAGTAATACACTTTTAAACTTCAGAAAAATTACATATTCCTGGCCCCATTAGTAGTTCTGGGAGCACCCAGTAATCTGCATTCATAATACCTTGTGCCAATTGGCAAGCACCTGCAGAGTGTGCTGTACCTTTTGCAGCTGCTTGGTTTCTGCAGGGGAGCAGTCTTCATTCAATCATTATCCTAGGCCCTGGCTGGCAAAGCACATAGATGCTTTAAGGGCTGCTGGCCCTTATATATGGTGCTGAGTGAGCTGCATATAGGCCTATTCTCAGATGCTGATTTTCACACCAGAGTCTTGCCAAACCTTGTTCCAATCACATGTAGCATGCAGAGTGCTTGCTGCTGTATTCCCGAGGAAATCTAAACCAAGGAAAATACTGGCACGGTATGCTCATAGCTGCCAGGGACAGTTCTGCATGGAGGCACCCCAGCTGGAGTCTCAGAGCCTGAGATTTTGCAATTCCCAGCCTGAAGGGCTAGTCTAGGAAGGGCTCCCACTGGCTGTGAGCATGACCACTCCCTCCCCACTGTAACCCAACAACTATACTAGGAATTTTAATTGAAGACAGATCAATATTGCTATCCCTATGACTGAATATACTTAATAAAGTCTTAAATAATCTTTATTTACAAATTAGTCTCTGACTTTCAATCATTCAACTTAAATTTTTTTTCAGCTTGAGAATGGTGCAAAAGTGGTACACACACAGAACAAATGGTACTTTGGATTCTTAATTTTTATTCTTTTCAGGACTAGTTAATGTGCTGCAGGATGTCATGAGATTGCTCAGGGGACAGGATCCACAGCTATGTGATTCCAAGGGCAAACAACCCAGTTGATAGCATCCAGGGCAGAAGCAATCACGATGTCCTTCAGTAGGTGAATCGCTAACAAATGGTGGGACATCCAAAAAGTACAGTATTATTCTGTGATACAAAGCATGGCCTCAAAAGACACGGATGAAGTGTCAATGAATGTTGATAAAGTGAATGAAGCCATGTTGAAAGGCTGCACACTGTAGGGTCCTGCCTATGAAACAACACTTCAGAGAAGGCAAAATTCCAAAGATAGCAAAAAAGGGCTAGACAGATAGCTTCACAATTACGAGCACTTGCTGCTCAAGCAGAGGATCCAGGTTCGATATCCTACACCCACATGGCTCACAACCATCTGTAAACTCCAGCTCCAGGTGATCTGATGGCCTTCTAGCCTCCTCAGGCACAGGTGTACAGTTCTACATGCAGGTAAAACAGCCATATGCATAAAAGAAAAACAATCTTATTAAAAATTAAAATTGTGAATGCAAATAAATCTTTCTTCCTTGTAAGTTATTTACCTCAGGTACTTAAACATTTTTACAATAACAAGAGGCTAGCAAAGCATCAAAACTGTAAGAAAATAAGAAGGGATGGGAAGGAGGGAGGAAGAGAAGGGAGGGGAGAGGAGGGGGAGGGGCATGGGGAGAGGAGGAAGGCACAGCTTTAGTAAAGTTAGGTGAGACTTAGGGAGGGGCTCCAGGCTCCGTGAGTGCCACCCGGAGGCTATTTCTATTTCCCTCTGTCCTCTGCAGATGTCTAGTTTCCCCAATGCTGTTTCTATTATATTTGATAGCTTTTTTCAGACTAAATCCCCACCTATTAAAACACAAACAAATAATTAGTCCAGACCCAAACTCCTGCGAACCGAATTTTTAACCCTCTTTTAATGCAAGGTTAGAGTCACAAGAAGCCTGTCAGATCGCTCGGGGCGGAAAACTCACAAAGCCAAAAGAGGAAAAACATACTAAAGAGCTGAAATTGGTGCGCAGTGAGAAGAGGAACCCAATGGTTTCTCCTTGAGGATCATGCTGAAACCCAGTGTGGGGACAGGAGACTAATTACTGAAATCTTCAGAAAGTGTAACAGCTCAGCTGGGACAGATGCCTTACATGGGAACGGAGTGGTGCCAGGTTGTCAGAGTCCCCAGGCTCAGAAAAGGAGAAAGAAAGCTTAGCTCTGCAAAAAAGCACCCCTGCAGAGCCCTCCCAGTGCTCCCCTGGAACACTGCAAGCCCAGCAGCAGGATGTCAGAACAGAAACATGAAGTGACAGGGCTGGGAAGATTACTCAGCCGGTAAAGGTGTCCACTGCTCTTGCACAGGACCCAAGTTCCATTCCCACACTGATGTCAAGAGGCTCACAGTCACATATGACTTCTCTTCTGGCCTCAGGGCACTACTACATATGTGGTGTATGTACTTGTGCATGCATGCACACACCACCATCTCCACACACTGAAAGACCAAACAAGACTATCAAGATGTCTCAGTAGCCAGGCATGGTGGCACACACCTATAATCCCAGCACTCTGGGAGGCAGCAGCAGGTGGATCTCTGTGAGTTCGAGGCCAGTCTGGTCTACAGAGTGAGTCCAGGACAGCCAGGGCTACACAGGGAAACCCTGTCTCGAAAAACAAACAAACAAACAAACAAACAAACAAACAAAAAGGTGACTCAGCAGGTAAAGTCACTTGCTAAGCAAATCTGATGACCAAAGATCAGAGTTCAATCTCTGGGACCCATATAAATGTGGAAGTGGACAAACAACTCTACAAAATTGTCTTCTGACTGCCACACATGCCCTAGTATGCACAGCCACACACCTCTGGTATATAAAAATATTTAAAAAGAAATAGATTACAAAAAAGGAAAATAAACCAAGAGAAATACAAACGCTGTATTTAAACTCTGAAGAATTAAAGCCTGGCACACATGTCTGTAACTTTGCAGGTGGAGACAGGTCTGCTGTGAATTTGAATCAGACCAGCAAAGGCATTCTTCTTCAAGTCTTGGTTAGGTAGCCATGTTGGTGAAACTTCGTAAGTGACGTTCTCGGACATTTCTAGGAGACAATCTCACAGAGCACTTCCTTGTTCCACTAGCTCTTACAATATTTACAACCCCTCTTCTGCAACAATCCCAGAGCCTTGGACTCAGGAGTTGATCTGGGCTCCACAACTCTGTATTTTGATTGGTTGTGGTATTCTGCAATGGTCTCCTTTTGTTGCAAAGAGAAGTTTCCTTGAGGAGGAGTGATTACTACACTTACCTCTTATTGAGAGGGTCTTAAATTCAAGAGAGCTGTTGGTGCCTTTGCAAGCTTGCTCAGCATCTTCACTAGCCATGAGAGCTAGTCCTCAGGCAGGAGACTTTGGTTGTTCCAGCTCAGATCCTCTGGGTCATATGTCTCAGGTGTACAGTGTCTTCAACAGCAGAGACTTATCTTTCACCTCTAAGGGTCAGTAAGGGCAATAACAATACCCTATGGTGTTTTGGGAGCACCATGGGCAACCCTGAGCAACAATTCAAAGGATAGCTCCTTCTACCTGGTGTTGGGGTTTCTCGGGAGAGTGTTGTCGTCCCAGATGGGGAAATTCCATTTTATCTATGTATGCATATGTATACAGACTGAAATGCACTATAGGTATTTTTAAGTAGTTAGTAGTATGATTTCCTTGAAAATTTTTCATTAATCCTTACTGCTATTTAAACTCCTCTCCCTAATTAAAGCCCCTATATAATGTATTTTGATCATATCCCATTATCCTTTTATGCCCTTCCACTCCCACTGAACCCTTCTTCCCAAGTCATCCCCCCATTCCCCCCCCCCATGGTGTGTGTGTGTGTGTGTGTGTGTGTGTGTGTGTGTGTGTGTGTGTGTCTCACTGGGCTTAATTAGGGTTACCTGCATAAGCAGGCATTCATATCAGTTTTCTAGGACTACTGTAACATGGGATCACAAAGCGAGCCACTTAAAACAAGCAGCAGAAATTTATAGTTCACCAAGTGGACAATTACACATGTGTGTACACACACACACACACACACACACACACACACACACACCCCACATACATACTCAATGAGACACACATACACAAAGACATGAAATTAGGAGGGGGACTTGGGAAAAAGGAACTTGAAGGGCAAAAAAGGATAACGGGATGTGGATGTAATCAAAATTGGCCACATGCCCCAAACTAGTGTCACTGTTCAGAAGTTACGTGGCTGGCAGGCCTCGATCCTCCAGAATTCTGGGGAAGAGCCTTGTTCTGTGTCTGGCTGGCTGCTGGCTTTGTGTGGCTTGTAGCTGTCACTTTAACCACTACTTCCATGGCCTCGCCCCCCACCCCATCTGTCACCACCAGTGTCTCTTACTACAAATACTCTGTGCTGGCACTCAGGACCCATTTAGATCATCTCCCTTAGCACCCTGCCCCTTCTCTCCATCTCAAGCTTCTTAACCACATCTGCAAAGACCTCTTTCCCTGTAAGGTGACAGATCATAGGGCGGTGCCTGAGAGCTGTTATTCAGTACACAACAGTATCGACACTCTGTACCAGATTGGGTTCCCAGCACTTCAAAGGTGTTGCTTGAAGCTTGTAACACAGGAGAGAGGCGCTGGTTCCATCTCCCAGGTGGTTGAGGCAGAGGCATCAACAGTCTGCCTGAGCTTCTCATATCAGCTTGTAGCTAATTGGGCTGTTAACAGAAGCTATTTAGCCATTTTGAAATCCCAGAATTATAGGAAATTCACAACCAGTACAATTTACAAATACTTGTTGGCTCCTAAAAAGAACTCTCACCCCACCCCATACCCTGTAAAATTCTGTTCTGGGCTCTCATAGGGTCCATATCCACCAAGACCCATTTTCTTTCTACCCTGTGCAGAGGGTCAGTTTCTTCCAACTCTGCAAGCGCTGTCTACATTTATTTATTTCCCCCTACCGCTTCTCCCTTTTTATGTATCAATTTCTTATTTTACAAAAAAATTTATCAACCAATCAACTAATAAACAAGTAAAAGTTGTTAACAGGAAGGTGAACTTTATGACCGTAGAAAATACACTTCACTATTTGATGACTTCAAGCACATAGTTTTAATAAAACTTTTCTTTTCAACTTATTTGAAATTTATGTTTTCTTGTCATCACCAACATCTTTGAGTGTTAAACACAAGAGAACTTTTGATACACTGAAGCAGCTAAAGCCAGAACAGGGAAGTTTTGAAGCTGCCAAAGGGTCTCCCAGCTAGGATTACAGCTACCTTCTAGCTGGTATAGGAACCAGATTTTGCACCCTGCAGTGTATTTATCTTGTAGACCAATTCCTCTCTCTCCAAAAAATCAGACCAACCAGAGTGGAAACACATAGAAGATATCACTCAGGCTACCAGTCTTAGAGCAAAATGATGGGAAAAGGGACAAAGGGGTGCTTTTCAGAATGCTAAATGTATCCTATTTAAATGGCAACCTATAGTAAGATTCTGCGCTTCTAATTGAGAACTGATAGAATATTTTACATAATAATTTTAGGAGCAGATGGCATTTTTTGGGGGGGAGGGTGCTATTTTCCTGCCTGGTAAAATCAGCAGTTTGAAATCTTTAAACACTTCAATCAATTAAATTTTTAAGTAGATTTGGTGGTCTTTCAAAGTAGGACTCGAAGCCTATCCACACACAGACTGTCTGTATTGCACACTCCGCAGCACTAACTCCTCCGCGTGCACGCTCTGACACCTAAAGTCAGCCTTAACTTGCTTTAAGGCAGTGTAACTGGGGCTTTAGTTTCCACCATCAAAAATACACTTCCATTGAACACCACAGTCACATCATCTTTTATTAAAAGCAGATAAATGAATTCTAATGGAACACCAACTTAGAACAAGTTTCCTTGATTCATTACTACCAAAAAAGAGTCTGTTGTCCCGAGCGAGCAGTACAGGTACAGTGCAGACATAAAGAGGATGGGGGTCCACAAAGGCTGCTTTCCTGGGACCAAGTGGCACCACAGGATACTGTTGGTCTTGATGTTCACTTTGGCCCACTTATCTTTACATTTCAGTCACAATAGCACTCAGTATTCATATACATTTAAACAGAGCAGACATAAAATGTGTTATAAGAATAACATGTTGTGCACTAATGTGTTAGAAAAAACTCCGTATTTCAATTCTCTTTATGTCTTAGTTACTTTTGAGAAGAACAGTTCCATATAAATACATAAGCTGGAACATACATTTAGAAACCTTACAGAAATCCATGTAAGCTGCATTGTGTCCACCCATACACAATTAATCAACTAAGCCCCATTGTCTCTAACGTTAAACAAATAAAAAAGTAGCTGGCCATTACACTTGATAGTAGGTTTCAGACAAAATATAAAGTGATCATTGGCACTCTGGGCCAGACGGGTTCTGTGTCTGTCTCTGTCTTCTGTCGAAGTATTCTACATACAGTTGGTAAGATTTACATCAAACTTCAAATTACTCCTAGTTGTATGCAGATATGTGTTAGGAGCCTCTAAAAGGAGCTTATTTCCCTACAATTATGCCATGTTAGTAATCACTGTTAGTAATCACTGAAACAACAGTGGAGCCTCTGGGGACAGGCAGGTACTCCAGGTGAGTGTGCGTGTACTGGCCAAGGGGCTCAATGACTCATCAGCATTTAGTTCTTCTTGGTTTTCTTCAGGCAGCGATTCCGCAGAGACTTGTTTAAACCTATGACTATTTTAAAATAAATCCAACGAGGCAAGATTGAATGTATTGAGCCCTAGGGAAAGAAATGGGGGATATATAAGCATAGGCCACAGCTGAGCTCAACTGAAATGAAATCTATCTGCTATTCCCTTCCATATATATATATATATATATATATATATATATATATATATATATATATATATATATATATATGTTATTATAGATCTTAAAGTTTTTTGAAAAATATTTATTTATTTATTCTATGTGCATAATTGTTTTGCCTGTATGTATGTCTGTGTGAAGGTCTTGGATCCCCTGGAACTGGAATTACAGACAGTTGTGAGCTGCCATGTGGGTGCTGGGAATTCAACCAGGGTCCTCTGGAACAGCAGCCACTGCTCTTAACCTGTGAGCCATCTCTCCAGCCCCAAGATTTTAAAGTTAAGAATATATGTTTGAGATAAAATATAAATGTCCTTTTTAGGATTAAAGACATCCAACATCTTGTCATATAGAAATAAAGGCCCAAACTGGTAAGTATGGTTAAGATTTAGAAATGTACATACCATGAGAGAGTGGATCAGATATCCATTGGTTCGGGACTCCAAGCCTACTGTTTTAAATGCAGACTTCACGAATGTCTCGGCAGAGGGCTTATCCAAAGTTGGCTTACGTATTTTTGACATTTTTGTTGCTACAAAGAATGGGAGGACACTCTAGAAAGGACACACACACACACACACAAGAGAGAGAGAGAGAGAAAGAAGAAATTACGCCGTTGATTAGGAAGGCTACTAACTCAGAACTGAGCATGATGCCTGCCTGACTGTTGGTGGTAGTAGAAGCATCATTATGAAATCTAGAGTTTGTATCTTTAGAAACAGGGGAGAAACATGCTTCTATCTAAAGCCAACTTCACAGGAAACATAACAGCAAAAACATGAGCTGTAACACAATGATGACCTATGGGTGAGAGGGAACTGGAGGCTGGGAAACATGAGAAATAAGCAGAAGCAACTTTAAAAGGAAAGCAGTGGGCAGAGACTTGGGGAGCTGAGGCTCAGGATGTCTTTCCTGTCCCGGTCAAGCAGTATTAAGGACAACTTTGCTCCATCACGCTTGGTGAATTACTTGTTCTATGAGCTTTAGTTCTTCACGAGGAAAACAATGCACTCTCCTAGCCTTCGGTTAGCACTTCTCTTCCCTGGTGTCTTAATGCCCTGATCCTAAAGTTTTACAAACTGTTAACACAGAACCACATCCTTTTTGTTCCATGTTGTTTTGGGAAGAGATGGTGTAATAATAAGAAAACAGCCTGGGTGACTCTAAGTCACTTGACAGCACAGATGTGGGGTGATGAATCTAGACATGAGCTTTTCCAGGCATTTTATGAATGCTAGATTCTCCACTGTCTATGCACCCTGTGTTTTGGTGCACCACACAAAACACAAGGAACCTCAATTATAATGAGTTCTGGGAGTCATTATGAGAGGTTCCTTCTGTGATCCAAAAGACCTCAGGTATACAGTAGGTAACCAAATACTTGTTCCTCTCACAAGTGTGAAAAGGATGAGGTCTGTTGGCACTGCCATTTAAAAGGAACAGTTCAACACGTGGTTGAAATGAAATGGAAAAAAAAAAAATCTCATGTTACAGAATAGGCTGAGCTTCTCCACACTTGGGTTGTTGGGTTTTTTTTGTTTTGTTTTGTTTTGTTTTTGTTTTTTTCTTGCTGAGACCAGAAGGAACAGCCCCACATCTCTTTGGGGTTTTGTATATACAAAAGTTTTGTTTTGAATATTTTTGTACTCTTCTTACTTCCAAGTATAAGTTAAAGAATACAGCGCACCATCCTTACTGTGTAAGCTCAATCTTCAACCTATCTATTAAGAGACCAAACTCCAAACGTCTAGCTGGTGCCATTCTCCATCTTCCTCACCCTTGCAGGAGAAGGCAAACCCCACACTAAGTGACCAGTCATTACAGCACATCAACAGCTGTGTAATTTGACCTCTGAGGATTTGTTTATTGGAATTATTCATATACATCTCTTTTTAATGAGCAAAATGTTTTGTCAAGTCTTTAGTCCATTTTGTTCCATCAGTATGAAGGCAGGTTGGGGAATCTCAGGCTGACAGAGTGTGAACTGTGGGGTCCAATGGTTATCTAGTTTGCTCACTATCTCGTGTGTAAACTCTCATGGCAGGTAACAACATGCATGTGCACCGCTTTCCTCATCTTATGCCTGAGAAGACCTTTCAAGAGAACAGTCTACAAAGGTTGCAGGGATAAAGCTAGTCTGTAACTGCCTTTCACCAGTGCAGAATGCTTTGTATTTCTCTTTCACCCATCCTTTTGCTCCCTCAGAAGATGTAAGCAGCATAGATTGGGCTATTTTGATATTGCAGAATTCAGTTGCATTGTCTGACTGAACCATGTGGTGGCACCACAAGATAACACATGGCTTCAGGGTTCAGCTAGCCTATGGTGGGCTTCTGAAGGAACCTCCAGCTATGGGGGAGGGGGCATGTGAAAAGACATGAGTACCTTGGATTTAAAATCAAGGTGGCTATTAGTGGTCTACTGAGATATGAAAGGTTCAGAAATCAAACAGCTTTGAGACTAGGCCCTAAAGGAAGTAGGAGTCATCTAGGTAAAGAGATAAGAGAACAACAAGAGCAGAGAACAAGAGCTGTGAAGAGCAAGGCGTTTTCAGGAGACTGCAAGGAGTCCGGCACAGTTCAAAAGAAAACAAATCCAAGTGCTAGGCAAGTTCTAGAACATGAGTTCAAGAAGACAGTTGTATCAATTTCCATTGTCAGTGCTGAGAACAGCATATGAAACACAGCTGGGCAGTGAGGCTCTACTGAAGGCAGTGTGCACTGAAGGCAGTGCAGACTGAAGGCAGTATGGGACAGTACTGCAGGTGCAGAGCACTAAACAGTACCAAGACCCTTTCACTGAGCCAGCGTTTTAACTATTCTGAAGTGTAAAGAAAATCATCTGCCTCAACAAAGCAAATCTACTGATGTAGCTGTGAAGGGTATTGAAAAGAATATGTGAAGTTTATGGAAAAGTATAGAAGTCTTTTATATCAAAAGCCATCAAAGTAAATAAATGCTCAAGAAACAATAATCCATCCTTTACCTATGCAGGAAAGCATTGTGGGAAAAATCAGAAATATACATATACTTTTACATAAAGTTTTTCAATAGAATACAACTTGAAAGACACTTAGGCTCAACAAGTCAACATTACTGCCCCCTCAGAAACAACCTGACCCTGACAACCACAGCTGTGGGCAAGTATTCTGGTTTCCAAATTTAAAATCTCAAACTGGAAATAATTAGTTAGGCCATAAGGCAAAAGCTGATGATGCTGTGTCACTCTGCTCAGCCTATTAAAATAAAAAAGCCCCTGGAGACCACCATGTGGTATGTTGTTCCCTTCCTATTTGCTGGAGTAGATTACTTTGACTATGGTCTGCACAGAGCATGTACCATGAGTCTTGGCTCAGGGCAGGAAAGGCACTACAACCAGACGCCATGGCGAGGGGGAAGATGGATCCCCGAAGCCACACAGCAGAGCCAACTGTGAACTAAAACCTTCTCAAACCTAAAAATGATCAGAACTTTCCATGATGATGCTTAGAGGAGACATGGATCATAGGGTAGCAGGCTTTGCTCTTGTGGACATCCTGGAGCATTTAATCTGTGTTAATGTGCCTTCTCTAGATTCATGTGGTCCCTTCCTGCTTCCTCACCTTTCTTCTGGTGCAGCAAAGTAAACAGCATAGCAAGCCAACCCCAGGGCTATTTTAGCATTAGTCAGCACACAGTCATTTGTCTCTTGTGGAGCCTGAAGATGGCCAACATCTTTCCTTCTTTCCCTAGAGCTGGAGTTAGAGGCACATGCCACGGTGCCCAGATTTATTTCATGTCAATTGAGCTATCTCTCCAGTCCATACACACTCTTAAGGCAGAGGCTGTGGCTATGAGTTTAGGGAAACTTCACTTCTTTTCCATTTATTGAAATCTCAGGACCTGAAGTTCTCCAGAAGACATGAAACATATACATTATAGTTTTGCTACTTGCATTTCTCTACTTGCAGACTATGAGCTTTCCCATAAAAGCTCTCTTGATTAACTCAGTGGCTGCAAAGAACTTAAGACATTCTAGAAGATGTGAGGTAAAGGAATCTTTCTGATAATCAATGCATCTGAACAAGGAATGAATTTTAGCATTTCAGACCAATACTATGTGCACAAAGAAAATCTTAAGATACACTCTGGTGTACCCATCCTACAGAGAATCTGCCTTCAAACACATGGAATTACTCATAGAAAAAGGGGAAAACTGAAATTACACAACCCCATCTAACAATTTATTTGAATGTAGCCTAAAAAACATTTAGGCACTTAGGATACACAATCACGTACAAAAACAGAGCCCCCGATTTTACAGAGGGATGTGAGCAAAGAGCATTGATGGTGGAGGCTATTGCTGTAATTAGGTTATCAAGAAAGACCTCTCAGATAAGGTCATATATAAGTACTGTTCTAAGAGAAGAGATGGAAACTGGCCCAGAGATACCTGATTGCAGAGCCTTTTAAACTGAGGTGAGCAGCCAAGGGTGCAAATCAAAGCACTGTGGGTCATAAACCCCAAAAGGAGTTTTACTCTGAAGCATATGAGAAGCTTTGGTGGAATTAATCAAGGAAGTGAAATGACTGGATTTTGCTTTATCAATTCTGGCTACAGTGAGCAGACAATAGGGCCTATCAGCAAGGGCAGGAGAGAGAGAGAGAGAGAGAGAGAGAGAGAGAGAGAGAGAGAGAGAGAGAGAGAGAGAGAGAGAGAGAGAGAGAGAGTGTGTATGTGTGTGTGTGTGTGTATGTTTTCTAGTTAGTGATACTATTGTGATAAACACCACAGCCATAAGCAACTTGGAGAGGAAAAGGTCTTTTCAGCTTATAGGTATAGTCAGTCCTTCATTGGGGGAATCAGGGAAGGAACCCAGGCAGGGCAGGAACAAAAGCAGAAGCCATAGAGGAACACTGCTTATTTACTTACTTACTTCTCATAGTTTGCTCAGCCTGCTTTCTTACAGCACCAAGGATCATCAACCCAGAGGTAGTACTGCCCACGGTGAGGTGCTCCCCCTTCCCCCATCAATCATCAATCAAGAAAATGACTTACAGGCCACTCTGGTGGGCCAATCATTTTCTCAACTGAGGTTCCCTCTTCCCAAATGACTATAGCTGAGTCAAATATCACATTGATTACCTAGCACAGGGAGGCCAGATAGGGAGATGGTCCCGGATAACATACAATGGCAGCTGAGATTAAAGAGTGGCGTGATGTCATGAGAGATAGCCCAACTGGACATATCTCTGGAATAAACTTGATTCAGTATTCAATGATCTGATGGACTACATTTCAGATGAGAAAGAATTGAGGCAGTAGGATAATAGAGGAAGAAGATGACCAGCTCTGGTTGAAATCAGACCTACCTGAACCCAAATCAGGCTTGCTGTGTACTACCTACAGTACAGAACCTACAGTACAGAACCCTGGTCCAAACCTCAATCCCAGTGCAAGTGGGGGCAACTGCAGTTCTTTAGTATATTAGGAAGAGGATCAAATAAACAGGCTCAGTGTGAGAGTTGAGCGCTAGCACATACTAGCAATTCTCTTCTAAGTTTTCTAATGCTTGTATGGTCACAAGCAATGTGAAAGAACCCACCTCAATCTCTATACCCTGTGAGAGGTATATTAACAGCAAGTTTCACAGAAAATTTGCCTGTGGAGAAAGCCATGTGGGGATTTCTGTCCTCTGGACACATAGTGCTCCTTCCAGACCTTAGTTAGGTAGGTCTTCTGGCAAAGGATTATAGCTAAAGGGCCAAGGGGAAAAGACAAAACAAAACAATGACAACAAAGCCCCTATATCATCACTGGCAACAATAGTGTTTCACCTGGTTGGAGTCCATTTTCTCAAATCTGGTATAGTTGTTTTTCCAGTGAGATTCCTGTATCACTTTATATTTCTATTTGGACTCCATATGCACTAAAGATATTTCATTGCCTCTTTTACTGTTGGTAGTAATTAACAAGAAAAATGGATGGGTCTTTCTTTTTTTAATTTTGATAGCCATTTCTCAACACTAAAGTTTTCTGGCTCTTTGAAGCTCAGTAGATTTATATGATTACTATAAGCAACAACATTTTTTAACAAATCTTGAAGTTTATACTTTTTTATCTTAATTTGTCCCACTTGTTTTCTAAATCTCACAGAAGCCAAATCCTTTCTGATTAAAAACACACTTTACAGAGCATTAACTATCAGCTCTCATCATAAAGACTGTAAGGCAGCAGCTTGATTGGTTTCTTCATGGTGTTCAGTAAATTCTTCTGTCTCACTAGGGTGGGAAACCCACGTGAGCTTCAGGGCAGCTGAAAGCTGCAGCTCGGCTCTCCATGCTCATGCTTCCCACTCTGCTCCCACACAGGGTGAGGAGAAGTAGAACCTAGGGGTCAAATTTCAGCTGACAGCTGATTTCTCAGTTGATAACATTTCAGGACCATTTCCCCAGGTTCAGGAAAAGCTGCACAGTGTAGAAAACACCACTATTGAGAAGCAAAGACTGCCAGCCCCTCAGCCTTGGCGTCCATAAGCCTGGATCAGTGAATTCCCTATACTTTCTCCCCCTGCTGAGACGCACGGCCTCCATCAGTACGGCACTGTCACTATAGGGAACCATCGTACTCCTCCGTTTTCTTGTTCACTGTCTGTCTTTCTTGCTACTATATCCCCAATGCCGCACCAAAAATTACACTCTACATACTTTTCTGACTGAAGAAATGTGAAACATAATACATAGACCTCTTGTTTTGGGCCCACTGATTGGTTATGTGCTTTTTCTGTCTACTCTCTCTTGTGTGCCCTGAGGCAGGATTTTTTTAGTCTTATTTATCTTTTGTTACTTCACTTCTGACAAACAGCACTCACTGACTTTAGGCAAGTAAGTCATACAACTATTAATTGTTATTTTCCAATCTACAACATGGGGTCAGGTTAATATCAAGCTCAAATGAGGTAATAATGAGTGATCCACAGGGCATACTGTAGGTGCTTCGTAAATGCATGTTATTTTTGTTTCTTGTCTCTCTTTTCTATACTTACTGTCACTTTCCAGTTTTTGAAGTCTTTATCTATGTTACACCATCCATCCCACTTGCTTTCAGAAATCAGAAATTAAGGCTCAAGGCAATACAGAAATTTTGCATAGGTCAGATGACCACTGAGTGGTGACAGCAGAACTCATAATCTTGGTCTGCTGACTCTAAGCTCAGTGTCTTTCCTCACTGTCTCTAAATACACAGGCAATATATGAGGTTTACATAAGACTAGACTGGACTTGGGGAGCATTGAAGTCTCCATGCTTTCATTTTGACTATGGCTTTGGAATGACTAAAATCCAGATGTCCTATCTCTTCATAAGGCAAGCTTGTGAAGAAAGAGTATAGAGTACTAAATTTAAGGCAAACTGTCTAAGGAAGTAGGACATTTGCATATTTTAAAGAGTCTCCTCACTGATGGCTTATTAGTACAACAGATAGAGACCCCTACCTTCCCGTGTGACATCCTAAGGACATAGCACTGTATCCTTCCTGTTGTGGATGGAAAAACATAACCTGAAGCTAACTACAAGGATGTGTCAGGTAAGCCCTAAGTGAGAGATGCTCTAGACAAAAGACAGAAAAGGAGAGCTGTGCTCTTCCAAAATGTCAGTGGCACAAAAGAGGGACAAGAGTCCAGACTGAAAGAAATGAAAGAAATAGTAGACTAGAATACTGATTCTAGACTGAATGCTTTGCTAGAGAATAAAGCATTGCTATAAAGAATAGCTCAGTAGCAGAGCACTTGTCTAGAGGTTCTATATTCGCTCTCCAGCACCAGCAAAACAAAAGGAAACTGTAAAAATAATTAGAAACCTGGGTGTGATGCATGCTTACAATCCCAGCACTCTAAAGGCAAAGGCAAAGGCAGGAGGATTGAGTTCAAGTCCAGTCTGGACTACATAGTGTGAACTTGTCTCAAAAAGTAAAAAATGAATGAATAAATAAAAGAACAGGTAAAACATTGAACACAGATGACCTATTCAATAACATATCAACAGACAATTTCAAGTTGTTAACTCTATTGTAGTTATATAGGAACAGCTTTATTTTTCAGATGTACACTCATGAGTTTGAGGCAAAGTGAAAGAATACATACAACTTTCTAATGATAGATAGATGGAGTCAAACAATAACAAAAAAGAAATCTGGTCAAGTGCATGAGGGTATAAGCATAAGTTCCCCTTGCCCCTTCTTCACAAGTCTTTAATTGTTAAAAGAGAGAGAACATTAGCAATGCTGAGGCAGTAAATAAGTAGCTTTGTTCAGGAACACACTGCAACCTGGGAGTGGTGGTACATGGCTTTAAAATCCCAGCTCAGGAGGCAGAGGCAGGTGCATCTTTGTGAGTTCAAGGCCATCCTAGTCTATTCTGTAAGACACTATCTCATCAAAACAAATGAACAAAAAGCCACTTTGCCGGGCAGGTCAAGCAGCAGCAGACAGACATGTGAGGCACAGGGAAGCAGAAGGGAAATCACAATCGAGTGACTAGGCTTGAGATAAGGACCGAGGGAAGATGAACTGTGACCCGAGCTTTAAAGACTGTCTACCAGGGCTCAGGGACAAAGGGTCCCTAGAGGGAATGTGGGACAGACCTGAAGAAGAGTTAGTCATGGTACCTCAAAGGGCAGAGGATGCAGAGGACAGCACAAGGTCTGCTCTAGCCTCAACATAGGTAGGCAACCACACTGAGGCTTTGAGGGGTCTGAATTCAATACTAAGCTTCAGGTACAGTCACATGAGGCCCATGAGAGAAGCCACTGGTATCTGATCTCTGTGTTAATGAGGTTACTTGATCCATGAAACACGAGATGAAACAGAAGGTGGAACAAACCATTTGATCCCCCCAGTTCCTAATTTGGAAGACAGAAACAACACCCAGAGAAAAGCAGGTTAAGTTATGGCTCAACATGGGCTCTCCTCAGCACCCTGGGATTTATTTCCACACTAAGACAGCCTTTCTTCATAAACATGAATTTTCCTTTTCTTAACAATTCATTCTAAACTTAGACAAGTGAATGTTAGTAAGAAAGACAATGATGGATGAAATTAAATGATTTAAAATGTATTAATGGTAATAATACAAGGTCTTCAAACTAAAATATTTCAGATGGTAAATACTAATGTGCTTTGGGTGGTTTCTAGTCATATCAGATTAGTATCCGGCAGAGAATACAAGGAAAGCAGGCTGTGAAAATGAGAGAGGGGGCAGCCTTGGCTACTATCAAGACCACTTCCTGTGTTCACATGCAATGCAAGCTACTTCATGTCACTGAAACACAGGCAATTTCTAGCCACAGCTTCAAGGGGACCTGCCAGAAGATTTTTAGAGTTCTTGCTGAGTCTCACTGGGGCTTAAAAGTGGCTAAAATAACAGATTTACCAGAAAGATAACAGTATAACACTGAGAGGTACAGGAGCCTCAACTCCTACCAATGTTACTGGCTTCCCTGTTACCAAAATACAATCAGGGTGATTCCAGTTACCAGCATCACAAATGGCCTCACCATGGATAGCATAAAATTCAGGATTCTACAAAACCCTGTCCTCCCTGATGCAGCCTACAAATATAGGGAGCTGAGAATTAAACAACAGCAAGCAAGTGGTCAGTAGATAGCCCCAGAAAGTAAGCTAAGGAAAGGCTTTGAGGAAGCAGGCTTTAGTGGACCTTAAAGATGAGGAGATATTTACCTCTCCTTTCCTCATGATGGGTAACTTAGCTACAAGATTACTGAAAATAAAAAGGCTTAGAAAGTATAGATAGATAACCCTTAGCCCCATCTTGCCTATCTACATATATAAAACAGGAAGTGGCAACAAGCAGCCTAGTACCTTCCTGGTTTCATCATTTCCTGAGCACAGATGGGTCCAGTAGCCTAGTGGTAGGAACAAATGCTCTAATAGCAAACAGACCTGGATTTGAGTCCTGGAGCAACATGGGAAAAGAGGTTGTCTTAACCCACCCCCCACACTGTGCTGTATGAAAAGAGCCTAAGATACTAACCTACATGATCTGATCACAGAAGACCAAACAGTGAATGATTCTATTCAGAGGATGGACTAAGAACAGATAACATCAGGGAGGTAGAAAATAGAAGGGTGGTCTGCCAGGGGCCGGGGCATAGTGAAGGGGAAGTTAGTGTTTAATGGTATACAATTTCAGTTTGGAGACTTGAAGAAAAGTTCCAGAAGAATGGTGGCAGTGACTGCTTAATGGTGAATATGCTCATGCCACTAACCTGCAGGCTTATAGATGTTGAAACACCAAGTTCTATGATAGATATTTTCTACCACAATTGTAAGGAGTCAGACTGCCTCAAAATAAACTATAAAAATTCACAATAATGATACTGCAACTGTTTACATTTAGTTCTAGTTTAGGTATCTTAATTAAAAAATTGAGGAGCTAATTTAAAAAAATCTAGACCTAAGAGCACAAGGGAAAAGAAACCATGTTTCTAAGGGAATGCTCACGTCACAATTGCTTACCGAGGAATGTGATTTTCTTTTGTTGCCAAGACAGCAACTGTTGCTGTGGAAACCACACAAAAACAGGGATACTTAACTGAAACAAACTCCACTTACTTGCACAAAGATGCCCTTGCTCTTATACTCCTCATGGAGGCACTGAGAGAAGAAATCTACAAAAGCCTAGGAGGGAGGTGAGAGTGAGAAAGAAAACACATATATTACATCAGTCTGCCTGGAGTGTAGCCATGGAAACAACAAAATAATAAATTAACCATTTAACACTACTGTTTCTAGTCATTCCTTTCACTTCAATGCAGAAGAGATAAAAAGGCCTTAAAACCTCAGGAGGTTTTTATGACATAAATGACATTATCTTACCAAAAGTAACATTTAGCCCAATTTCTGACCTAATGAGAAAAGGTTCCCCCCCAAAAAATTATTTCCCAAAGAATGGGGGAAAATTTTTTTTCATTATATAACAAAGGATTTAATTCCACTTTCTACTTGCTGCTCCAGCAGAAACCCAGAGTGAATCCTGTTCAGCTCTGTGTTGCTGCTGTGTCCTGTGACAGAGCATGATCTGAGAAGTGAAGGGGAAGAGACCATCTGATAGTGTAACTGTAAACCCATCTGTAAACTGTGTGGGCCATTTTTCAAATGTGGACTCTGTATCAGGCTTAACATGCCAAGTTCAATGACAACCCAATGAAGGTCTCCATTGGCAATAGTCGACCTCCACGGAGATTTCCAGATAGGGGCATTCTAACACAAGATGTCAATTAACATGTTGACAATATGTTCCAGCCACAGAGAAAGCAGGTAGATTAGGGGACTGTGGAACTGCGCAGGACTCAGAAGACAGTAATGACTCAGTCTTCTCAATGAAAAAGTGCGTTTTATGCTTTTCCTATTCGGGCATACTACAAGTTCTTGTTATGTATTATGGTTTACTTATTCCCCCCTAAAGTCTTGCTTAATTTCAACAACTAAAATGCTCATTCTTTTCCCGTCAGAAATGTTTTCCATGTCTCAGTGAAGTAAGAGAAGTTGGGGCTATTGACCTGTAGACAGGAGAAGATGCAGTCTAAACTATCCTTGCAGTAATATGAGGAAGTGAACGTTAGTATTGTATGCTGACACAGAGTTCTGGAAAATTCCTATCACACTCAAGAAGTGACAGTATCTGCAATTCTGGATGACATGGTAGACTATTCACTTTGCCACTGGTCTATTTCCTTCTTTCTGTTGACTGTATCTATGGTGCTGGCAGGATGTACTTCCTTGCCGTGTGAAGTTGACTTGCTCCTGTTAGCTGCATTCCCACTTTAAACTCATTAGTATTAGGTTCTAATCATCTGGGTGTACTGGTTTAGGCTAAGTCTCTATGGTAAGCATACCTGTCCCTGTTAAAATTGGTAAACTACTAGAGAACAAGATCAAAGCATCAGTTGCTATGACACACTGCCCATGTGGGCATCTTCCTGTCCTTGGTCCATTGAAAAACTATGAAGCACAGCATTTCAACAAAGTTTAAGCTATGTTAACTTCCCAGACTAAAAATCACTCGTCAGTCTTATATTGACATAATTTACTGTAATGTTCCTCACCTTGGTTGCAGAGTAGACTGTCAACAGTGGAACGGGGAGCATGCCACTGGCAGAGGAGATGTTGAGAATCACCCCTTTAGATCTAGAAATGAAAACATACCATGTAAAGTGGGAAAATCATATGCACATTTGCTTTTGAATTACAGGCAAGATAGAACGGAGCAACGAGGTTGCTGCTCTAACACACACCTCCCTGCCTCTCATGAGCATTTGCTATGTCTGGCCAGTGAATGAAGCATAATTCAATGAACTAAAAATAGCTCTTCTTTACGATGAGCTCATTTCCCAGTCTTAGTAATCCGAAGCATGACTGGATCAGCTAGATAGTCTCCTTTAGTTCTCTCTATACATTCTGGGGTTCTTTGTGGCCACAGTATCAGAAATTCTTACTCACATGGTTGAGGGATGGTAGAATGCTTGCCTAGCCTATGCAAGGCACTGCAGTCAATACCAGCAGAGCAAAAGCAAACCAACACCCACACAGGCAGCTCTGCTCTGGCATATCCTCTCACTGCCCACTGCATCAGTGCGTGTAAACACTTCCCTCTCAACAAAGGCCTGGGCTTCTAGACACCAAAGCCCATCTTTGCTCACACACAATCAAGTATTTTGTAAAGCTTTATATAGCAATGGGTGACATCCTTATAACTTCCCTGGGTAATTTTGGACTTGAAAATTACATGAGTCTGTACTTCATTAACTATTACGTTGCCAAAAGACAAAGCTCAACTTTTTCCTATGACTTTTGGAGAGTACTGAAAGATAAGTTGGGCAACTCCCAGGAATTTCTGTTTCCACAAAGAAATGAAAATCAGTTTTCACTTCTTTTCATTTCATTTCATAAAGCAAAGCTGTAAAACATAAAACAGCACAGGAAACATGATTAAATGGCATATGTGAGTTAATTTGGATATAAATCTGAAAAGAAATAATCCTCAAAGGTCACCATTCCATCTGCCAGCCTTTAGACAAGGTGCCACTGTAGCCATCAAAGGGAAATCTGGGCCCTGTTTCATGGGTGTCACCAGAATCTATCCATTGTTTAAATCCTTATCAATAATACACACTTTCCTAAGCAGTGGAACCCACTAACATCTTGGTGACCAAAATAAAATTTCAAATTTAAGAATGAAATTAAGACTTTTTAAAGTTAAAGGTGGCTAAAATATTAGTTACGTCATCCTTATATTGGCATCTCCTTTTTTTAAGGTTAAAAAGATTTAAAAAAAAAAAATCAAGAGTTAGACCCCAGGCCTTTTAGATTTAAAAAAAAAAAGTAAGTTAGCAATAAATACCCAGTTATTTCATTTTCTGCACCTGTAAAAAATTCCTTTGATGAAAGTGGAACAAAACAATCTTTTATTACAATCAAAGATTGTTCTTAGATAAAAATGGAATAAGAACCACGTCTTCAAAATTATCATTTTAGGGTGTTGAAAATATTCCTCAATTAGACTGTACTTGACAGCTGTCCAGCTCTGAATATGCTAAAAACAACCGAACTGCACAATTTAGACAGATGTGTAGTTTATAGCATGTAAAACAAGCCAACAAATCTGTAAAACACAAGAAAAAAAAGCTGTTTATATTAGAACACATAGTCTTTAAGCTAGGTGGGATTCCAATGAGGTGGGATCACAGAGCTGTGGCTATTCTGGCAAACCGCACTTCCTGAGGGGCAACGCCAAATTCACAATCACTTCATATTAATCTTTAGCCAAGAACTGCTGCTCTGTCTTCAACCATATAGTGTAAGGACAGAGAAAGCTTGTCTAAAGTAGACCCAGGTGATGCTGTCCCTGAAGCCTCAGCCTGCCACCACTGCGTAAAGCCAGGCGCTGACCCGTTATAATCATGCTGGCTGGAGTGGCTGCATATGCCCTTGAGCAAAAGTCACATTTTTTTCTGCTACTCGCAAATGAAATATAAAGTTGAAGGTAAAAAGGTTAAAGTTTAATGCTATGAATTCAACAGAGGAAAAGTCATTTAAAGATAATAAAAGCTCCTTTCCCATTTTACAAAATAATATCAATAATCTGACATGTAACAATGATGCAGTCATTCTTTTATTGATATATTTCTTGAAGTAACTAAGATCTTTGTTTCTCAAATACTCTACTCTGATTAAAAACTTCTAGGAGCTGGAGAAATTGCACGCACACTGGATGTTCTTGCAAAGACCTAGATTCAGTTCCCAGAACCCACATGGCAGCTCACAGCTACCTGCAACCCCAGTGCTAGAGAATCAGTGCCCTTTCTGGCTACATGTGGTATAGGCTTATATGCAGGAAACATATCCTTACATATAAATTTAAAATAAATAAAAATCCAAAAGAAGAAGAAGAAAGAAAAAAAGAATAAGAGAGAGGGAGAGAAGAAAGAAGAAAAGTACTAGTAGAAGAGCTACTAAGTAAAAAAAGTACTTTATGAAAAACAAAGAATTTCAAAGTACATCAAAACATATTTAAGACTGTCAGAGTTCTATATAAGAGGAGACTACATTAGATGTGAGTAAATAGATACACAGCCCACACTTTTAATTGTATCAACTGACAGCAGAGAAAGCATCCCACCTACCAATCTATCCCACTGATGAGAACACACGCATCTGTCTACCAAACACCTTCCGATGATTGCTCCCATAATAGTATTCAAATCTTTCTTTTCTAAGGGCAAAAATAATTCTGCCTGCATCTGAATCGAACACTAGTATGCCCTGCAACAATCTCTATAATGTATCTCCTTATGTAGGAATGGGGGTGAACATTTGGACCTGGGTGGCACAAAAGCCTCCTCTTTACAATCAACTACTTTGTGTAGCACTAATCCTCCATCTAAGCAGAATTAGTGACGTCAAACTAGTTTCCATGGCACAGCCGGGTTCACGACAACTCTGTTACATCAAGCAGAAGGGCAAAATAGGCTATACTTAATTGCACACAGAGATGAACATGAGCCAAGCTGGTTAATCTCTCATTTTTGGAGGCTTGGGAACAATGGAAGCACATTGAGGATTTCTGCTGAAGTTCTGTTATTGAAGACCTGTGTTGTTCATACTTCAGAACACCTTAGTTTGTTGTGACATCAGATAAACAAATAAGGTAACATTTTCTGTGATGTGATATTCGTGATTGATCTCACTGCCTGCTTGCTAGCCATCGTATGATGGTGACTTGGAGGAAGAGCTCACAGTGAATCTACCAGAACTAAAATGCTGCAGAAACAAAGCAGAATGATTAACTCCATTTCAGGACACGCCTCTTCATCTCCATAGTCCCCTTCTTTATTAATCCACCAGAAGCCAGTCAATAGGCTTGTCCAGTCCTGTACAACTCAGCAGCTTTCATTTGCAGCTTCCTTACAGCTATGCACTCTAGGATTCCCTTACACTTGAGCAACTCCTCATGAGACTCCCTTAAATTGTCACCTGGATTTTTAAAAACTGCCAAGCTTTTGTTCTACAAATGCCTCACTATTCTCTCCGGTTCTTGCAGCACTCTGTGCTCACCTCTGTAGAAACACTATTGTCATGGAGAAGTAACAGTCTCTTTTGAAAGAAGTCACTAATTCTGGTCTGATTCAGGAAACCTCAGCATTGCCCCACCCTGCAGCAGAGAAGGGAGGGGAGCCAGGTCAGTCAGTGTAGATTGTTACCCAGACAGAGAGTGATGGCTACAGACTCCATCTCAATCCTTTACATTTCCACTACACATGAGAGAAGACAGAAGTGCACTGTTATAGGGTCATTAGAGAGTTTTCTAGGCTTAGATGGAAAGCGGAAATTGGTGTAGACAGTTCTCTAATTGACTCCTAAGAACACAGAGAAACTATCAAAACAGTGCTCAATGTCAGAGAAGAATCATGGACCACAGGGTCAGACATACAATTAGAACCAGCAATCAAATTCTCACACTATACAAATATTGCTTTCTAAAGAAAGTTTGCAAACATTTAGCACATGAAAGAGAATTACCTGCCCTAGAACGCCATAACATGTCATAATTCCACCTTAAGCAGTACAATATGAAAGAGGCTATTTTTAGCCGTCCCATGGTTGTTATGGCAACCACCTCCTGGCACCAGCTGTACACAATGTTTATAATTCCAGGGAAGTAAAGAGAGCAAGTTTCCCAATAATGTAATTATGCACTTTCTATATGTATGGTGATAATACCTTAGCCTGATTATTGATACTTATTTAGTGATAGTTGGCTATAGCTCTAGAAGGTTTAGAAAATTCACATACATCAGTGAAAGGGAGGAGGGAAACGAAACCAATAACAAAGGCTCTTTCTAAAGGACACTGCTGCTACTCAATGAGAATACCAATCCTATGGAAACTACCATAGAAACAGGTCACTTTGGGGAGGTGTAAAGAGCAGCTGGAATGAAGTCACTTATAAGGTCTAAGTAAGACCACTCTCAGACACCTGCTCACCTAACGCTTTTCCTTCTTTTGGCAAACAACTGACATTTCTGCCCTCCCCCCACCCCCTTGCAGTAAGTTGCAGCTTGTGACGGATGGAGTGCTAGACAACAGAACGTGCTATACACTCCTTCCACAGCTGACGCATGAAACCTCCCCTAAACCACCCAGATTCTCTTCCTCTACCTGTTAGCTGAGCGAAGAACTATTAAGACCTTAAAGACTGATGGCAGAGCCCCTAGATGGAAGGAGCCTAAGATTTCTGAAGGACTAGGTAGAGAAATAAGAGGAAAATAAGTCTTTACCTTGATAAGCTATGAAGGTAGGAGGACTCATTTGTTACTGCAGTTACCACACCTTGACTAATATACCTAGTAACTCCTAAAGCTCCACTGGTCATAGATGTCTCTCCTTCTAATACAAAATACTGATTAATAAACTCTACAAACATGTCCAACCAGTACTTAGCAAGCATCACAACCCGCCCCCAACCTCCGCCACTTTCCTATGACGCTAGCTTTCTATAGCTTCTGATAGCCTTCTACCAGGCTGTTTATCAACCTCAGTTAAAAATCAGCTTCATTTCTTGAAAAGCAAGGGTTGAACTCATCTGGATTCTCCATGCTAGGCTCTGCTGGATGAGCATGATTTCCTCTCCTCACACTGTCCCTTCATATCCAGTGTCAGCTCTAACTGTGGTAGTGCTGCTGGATCTAGAGATGAGCCTGAGTCTCTAGCTCTGCCTCTGCAACACATGCTTCACAGCACCCCATCTCCCTGAGCTAAGGGGGGTAGAGTTACTTTCAACTAACTCAAAGCACTGGGCTCGTCATTCTATGGATCCAATACTTTCTGCTCATTTCCTTCTACATAATGTCCAACAACACATTTAAAAATTTTCTTTCACAATACTTCAATGGCTTACAAGCTTGACTTCCTTGTTTTGTTTCTTCAGTGTTGAGGATGGAAATCAAGGCATGTTAGGCAAATGCTGCAATACTGAGCACCTACCCCAAGTCCAAAGGTTTCTTTCTTTCTTTCTTTCTTTCTTTCTTTCTTTCTTTCTTTCTTTCTTTCTTTCTTTCTTTCTTTCTTTCTTTCTGTTGTTTTCAAGACAAGGTCTCTCTGTGTTAGCCTTGGCTGTCCTGGACTTGCTTTGCAGACCAGGCTGGCCTCAAACTCACAGCGATTGGCCTGCCTCTGCCTCCCAAGTGCTGGGATTGAAGGCCTGTGCCACCATGCCCCGCCCAAAGGTTTCTTTATAACACTATTTGCAGATGTCAAGACTCAAATTAGGACAGTGGCCCAATATCATCTTTATTGAAGTCTACTCTGTCTCTAGTCCTATGTCCGACCATTAGAGCATGCCCCTCCACCTCATCAGTCAATAATCAGTTTAAAGTCTTTAAAGGAAAACTTTACTAAAATAAGGCAATTAGAATATACACATCAGTACATGTAAAATAGAGTTACAACAAACTTTGCTGAAAGACAGTTTCTCAATCACTGTGCATGATCAAAAACTGGATTTCTAAGCCCCATTTCCTCACCCACAAGGTAGAATGAGATACAACAAATAAATAGATTTGATATGGATAAACTACACTCCTTGATGGTCTTTTAACAGATATGGATCCTTGATTCCTCCTGTCAAACCTTTGATGGAACTCTAAATTAAAATGACAAAGCAGTCCAACATTCAAAACCAACTCTCTTCAGCAGGTTTTCTTTGAAGGCCTAACCAACATTTAGATTCTTGTGACAAGGACAAAAAGGGCAAGAGGTTAATTATATTTCACACTTGGTGCTATCTCACATGTGGAAGTGCAACCACATATTTCTCAACCAAAATTAAGACATTTAGGGTATTCTATTGCCACCCAATTCCAACTGGGACATTGATAAGACTAGCAGGCATTGCCTTTTCCTCCAAGAGTTAGTCTGACATTTGGCCACTTCACACCATGCCTTAGTCCCTTCTGCATCCATTCCCTCAGCAAGAATGAAAATACCAGAGGAAGGCATCTTACTTCAGGACAGTCAACTGATTTAGGCGCTAAGTGGCTACAGCTTTAAGGAGGTATTCCCAGGAATATCCCAGGAACTCTATCCACCCCCTCAGAATAGCAGGCAATTGAGTTAGTGAAGGTGACTCAGGCTGGCTTTTTAATCCTCATCTAAAGGAACCACCACAACCCTAGGGAGGGAATAAAAAAGTCTAGTGGAAAAGGCCTCCTCCACCAATGACTCATGCTCTACTGCGTGCGTCGCCTGGTGTTAACACAGAGTTAGGTTCATTAGTCACTTTAATGAAATTCTCAAAGAAAGGATTCTCCCTATAAATAATAATGAGCTCCGCAACCACAGTGTTTGTGTGTGAGCGTGTGACTCACCTTTCCACCATGCCAGGCAGCACCAAGTGTGTCACCTGCAGAAGAGAAAGCAAAACATTCATGATGGCTGAGGACATAGGAAACAATAGAGTGAAGGACACCCACCCACACCAGAGAGAAGGGAATCATGAAGCCTCTCATCATTCTACAGAGAGCAGCTTATTTTATACACTCTGTATAATTTTACCGTGCTAGGAGTACATAAAGCGAGCGCACTGGGAAAGTTTTCAGTGAATGAGGCTAAAATTAGCCTTGTCTAAAAAGTAAGGCTGGCATGGGCACTTTCAAATAACAAAGGCTCTATGGATAGTGGACATCTCTTAACTCCTTCCCAGAAAAGAATGAATGTCACAACATCCCAGCTACAAAGATGACTTCAGCTTTCTCATCTTAAGGGCTCAAATAATCTTTTCTGAAGGCTTGGGGAGGAGAAGGTTATAAAGTGATATATTGGCAAATATTAAGTGCATTCATTTCTTCTGTAGTCCAGCTACTTGTGAGTAAAACACTTTCTTAACTTACCCATCTGTGGTTTCTAGTGACCAACAATGAAAAGGTGACGTGCAGTTCAGCAACTTCATAATTAATGGCTAAATACACACAGTGATGATACAGGCTACCACCAAGCTCTGTTTGAGCATATTATTTTTCAAGAAAAGTTAGAAGTGAAATCTTTGTCAAGATGACCTCACAGTTAAGTCTTGACTCAGCTTGTATTGGTTCTCTAAGCAACATAAGCTGAAATGCTTGCTTGGTAAGTATAGACATTCTAAGCCTTTTGTCTTGAATAATAACACCAATAAAATGATAGTATTTTGATAAGTGTTTTTCACAGAAATATTCTGAAGAAAAAGGTTGTAAAGCCTTTCTGCAGCCAAGTGTGCTATGTGGAAGTCAAAGATCAACTCCAGAGGTGCAGGATGCACTTACCAGTGAGTGAGCTCAAACTGTCACCATGTTGTTAAAAAGTGGGACTGACTTCTTGAGTTCTAGAACATTGTGATAGGTAGATTTGGGCCCAGGGGTCCCGCTCAAACTATGGCACCAGCCAAAAACAATACAGACCGTAAACTTCAAACCCCCACCCAGATCTAGCCAATGGACAGGACATTCTCCACAGTTGAGTGGAGAGTGGGGTTTGACTTTCACACGAACTCTGGTGCCTCATATTTGACCAAGTCCCCTGGAGGGGGAGACCTGGTGGTACTCAGAGGAAGGACAGCAGGTTACCAAGAAGAGACTTGATACCCTATGAGCATATACAGGGGGAGGAAATCCCCCTCAGGAACAGTCATAAGGAAGGGGAGTAAGGGGAAAATGGGAGGGAGGGAGGAATGGGAGGATACAAGGGAGGGGATAACCATTGAGATGTAATATGAATAAATTAATAAAAAAAAAAAGAGGGACTGACACAATCACAATTTCAAAGTAAAAGTCTATCTTCAGAGTTTAGGGAATAAACTACAGAAATGAAGATCTGACCAAATCTTCTGACCCAGAGGAAAAAAAGGAAAGCTGTAAGAGCAAGTGTAAGCCTTTTCACATAGGGCTATTTTCACATAACTCATCCTCATAGGGTGAGGAGGCAGAGACTATCAGCTGTCCGCCAGCTTTGTTCTTTCCTTATGAGATGCAGATGAAGCTTCAGAGCACATACCTGCTTTCCCACTCTTGGTGTATCCCATAAGAAAAGGTTTTTACAATTTCTCTCACAACTGTGCATGGCCTAGAAGTATTTCGTAAGAAGTAGAATACATACTGTCTTGGCCACGGACTCAGAAGAGTGAAACAGCCTGTTTTCTCTGCCATCTTTTCCACTTCTATGTAGGTAGAATGAGGCTTCAAGGAAGAAGCCATTGTGACACAGAGTGAATGCTGTATGTGGTAGGGTGTCAGGGTAAGAAGAAGGATCTTTAGTGATAGAAGAGCTACTGTGCAGCACACTCAGCACCAGCTCCACTAAACATCCTGGGTATGACCTTGCTTTGAATCTGACAACTGACCCACTTTGATTTTGTTAAGTTGTTACTGGACCTAATCAATACTCTCTTGGTTTGTTTTGCAGTGTTTGTCCATACTAAGCAGGTATACGCCACTACCCTAACCCAGCCTTTTAACCAAAACTTCTAACTAGTAATACTGACCATTCATGTTGATAAAGACTGATCAATTTTAATATTTTATGGCCACCCCCAAGAAATATATTAAATATTTTACAGTTTTGAAAAGACAGTCCTCTCTTTTCAACTTTCTTGATTTGCTTTGCCAATTCAAAATGTCCCTACTGTGGCTTCAAACTAGATGTGACAGAAACAAGTCAAAGTAAAGGGTAGTGTCAGAGTTTGTCTTTCCAACAGAGTCACCTATCTCTCCTTTTCAGGTTAAATAGTAATTTCAACTTTGCTCAGTATTTCCCACGACTTGTCTTTCCAGAGGCAAACAACATCTGTTTAATACTTAACTAGTAAATGCTAAGGGCACTATCGTGCATACTCACACCATAGCTCTAACTCTAGCCCTTCTTATGATGGTGTGAATCTGAGCTAAGTTCTTCTCTGAAGTCCTAATATGCTAAATGAAGAAGGTATCTACATTACATGTTGTTATATTTGTTTGGTTTTTCGAGATGGGGTTTCCTGGTGTAGCCTTGGCTGCCCTGGACTCACATTGTAGACTAGGCTGGCGTTAAACTCAAGAGATCCATCTGCCTCTGCCTCTGCCTCCTTGAGTGCTGGGATTATAAGCATGCACCACAGTCCCCAGTTTGTTGTTACATTCTTGGAATTAAGATGTGTGTGTGTGTGTGTGTGTGTGTGTGTGTGTGTGAGAGAGAGAGAGAGAGAGAGAGAGAGAGAGAGAGAGAGAGAGAGAGAGAGAGATATCTCACAAATGGCATATCAGAGAGAGACTTGTAAAGGGATACTGGTGTTCCCCACACTCACACTGCACTATTTCAGGATGTAGCACCACTGAGCATTCAATGCTACTAAAGCATTGTATGTCCCACAATTTAGAACCAAGAACAGTAACACATTTTAAGGTCATCCATTTCAACTGACCATACAGAAGTTTTTGGATAATCCTTTCAATATTTTAAAATATTTCATTTGGGATCTCATTGGCATAATAGAATAATTCTAAGATTAGGCTGTAATGATTAAAACTCTTTATATTTACAAACAAACAATCAAACCCTGAACATTCAAAGCAGAAGAATTTTATAACTTCATAAAGTTTTAGGAGACCTCTGTAATATGTGGGTAAGAATCAAGGAACTGAAATCACAAAGCACTCTTGATGTGACTTTACCAAACTCAGAAGATAAAAGGTACTCAGAATACTCCCTGCATATCACCTGAGAACCAGGAGCAACACCTTAGAGTCAAGAATCATCCTTCTCTTTTATCTGCCACTAAGAGGCAGGGTGGAAAGAACTCAGGACCCATAACAAGATGTTCCTATCCACAGACAGGGGGCACTGGTGCTTAGGAAAAGGAGTAGTTACAGCTAGGAGCCAGGCAGAGCTTCATAGATTATATTTTGGTTAAGCATAAATAAGAGTTCACGTGCAGAAAATAATACTAGAAGGAACTGAATGCAAAAAAGCAAACTTGTGAGAACATAAATGTATTCTATTAAATTATTAGACTTTGTTTAATGGATTAAAAAAATAAAAATGTAAAAATATGTACAACTGGTTAGATGTGTTTTGTAGCTTGCATCTGTAGAAGTCATCAAGGTCAAATACGCAAAAGTAAAGCAGGCATACTGTGCAATATTTCATTGTAAAGGATGAATTGTATGCAACCTTAACAGTATCTGAAACTGGTTTCTACTTATAAGCACCACATTCTAACCAACTGAAGTAACCAGCAAGCAACAGTATCTGAAAGGGGTTTTATTTGGCACATTTCATCATGGGACAATAATACATTAGGAAGAGGTCCCCAAGCATTTTCATACAAGTTATTACTCAGTTCCCCAAAGGTCCTCAGTCCACCAGAAACAGGAGTACGGAAGATGATAAAGAGTAGTTTTAAAGTATTCTGTCTCTCTCTCCCTCCCTCTCTCTCCCCCCTCCCTCCCTCCCTCCCTTCATAGTAGTGTCACACACAAAGGGGGAGGAGAATGAATGAGATTTGCAGGTTCCAATTAACCTGGAGAATTACCAGGCAAGCTCAACCAGTATAACTTGTGGTTAAAATACTAGGGAAACACAAATCAGAAGCTTTAATTCTTCTTTTACTCTATACCTTATTTCTGCTTTGAATGAAAAAATATTCAGGAAATTGTATTAATAGCATGTTAAGAATTAAATGTCTTTTGATGACCTTGTATGTACTAACATGAGCAAATATATTCTGTATAAATGTAAACTAAAATGAGAGGTTTGAGTAACTCAAGGCAAAAGAATAACAGTGCTCTGGGTGGCTGGTTGCTAAAGAGCCAAAAATATATCCTGACTACTCAACGACCAGACAAATCAGCAGCAATGACACGAGTCCTCACAGGCTAAAGTGAGGTCTTCTCAGAGCTCATCAGGTTCTACTGTTTACTTCTGTGTGCCATAAAATGGAAGCTCATTCAAAACAAAACAAACCAACCAAACAAAAAACACCTAAAAAACAAAACTGAAAATCCACAGGAATTAACTTGAATTCTTCATGGTTTTATAAAACTGAAATTTTCATTATACTGACATTACCTTCCCTGTCAATCAGATTCTAAGCCATAAATCCAACTCCATGCCATCTTTATTTGGGTATGTATATACATATCCTTTTCAAGTATCCAAAATATAAACAGTCAAACTTCATTGTGTTCACATTAAATTAAATACTCTTTAACATCACATTTACATAGGATATTTATTTAAACTACATTGTTAAGTCTCATTTTACTTTGAATTTATTGACTAGTATCTTAATATCCAATTATTTATACCTATATACCCAGTATTGCTATGAAATCTCACTGTGCATCTGTACTGTATTTCACAGTTCACATGTGTTTCTGGAGCTAATTCAATCTGCAGGTGATAATTACTGTGTTTGTTGGTTCTCTTTACATATTTCTAAAATGATGTTATAACAACTTGTGTGTTTTGTGGTTAAGAATATTAGTAAGTAGTAATAATAAACAGGGCTTCTAGAATTTCTTCTTACCTGAGATGGCCTCTACAAGTGTACAGCAAGTCAATTTAATTCCTTTATGTGGAGTTTGAATGAGAATCTCCCCCATAGGCTCAAGTATCTGAGCACTTGCCCCTCGCTGGTGCTGTTGTTTGAGGAGGTTTAGAAGGTACGGTGTTGCTGGAGTACCTATGCCCCTAGAAGCAGCTCTGAGGTGTAAATACTTGTGTCCTTTCCAGTTTGCTCTGGATGTAGGTCAAGATATGAACTCTTAGGCTAAGAGTTTGCTACTCCAGCTCTATGCCTGCAGCTAGATGCCATGCTTTCCCACCATGATGGATTTTTATTCCTCTAGAACCCTAAGCCCAAATAAAGTATTTTATATGCTGCCTTGGTCATGGTGTCTTATTACAACAACAGAAAAGAAACTAAGACAGTTTTCCCCAAAGTAGGTGGAAGCCACCACAACAGAACTTTTACCATAATGAGAACTTCAAAGTTTATAGCAAAAAAAAAAAAAAAAAAAAAAGTTTCCTAATTTTACATACACACACACACACACACACACACACACACACACACACACACACACAATTTTAGTAATGTTTTCATTAATCCATACCACAAAATTAAGATAAAGGCACTTTAAAATCTAAAAAGTTAATCTATACTGTCTCACATGTAGCTCTGGTGTTGCTTCATAAACAAGCTAGCCTACAGTCCACAAACGTACATAGTTACATGAATGATTTCCTAATGGCTTAAATGAGAATTCCTGTAAGGAAGCCACATGTTCATTTTCAAGAGTGAAATACTTACTGGTACAGATATGTATATCTGGTTAGGAAAGAAATAGGAAGTCCATTTACCTCATATAAAATTTCAATCAGTATTACTAAATCATTTAGTTGAGATATATAACTCAAAAATAGACTGACTGGCCTAGAAAATCTGTTGTATTAAACTGTAGCCATCTGTGGCCAGGATTATACAGGATTTATTTTCTTCTTAGTGCTCATATAGCTTTCAAATATTTTTGGCAACAATCATGCATTGCTTTTATAATTAGTAAAGCCTTTACAATCTTATTTCTTAAAAAATAAAAATAAATAAATAAAAATAAATCAGAAACAAAACTGCCAAAGCCTAATCTGAGTATTTTTTCTTTTATTTCTCCAACAGCAGTTGCTGCTGTCAGAAGGAACCTACATACCCAGGTGACTGTCTAGGTATTCCCACTCTTTTGTATGAAAATTGATATAATACACATTTCTTTATCATGTAACTTCTGGGACTTGGTCATTTGTTCCAACACTCCTACAATATTCTAAGGCTCTAGTGAAAAGATTAACAATATCTAAAGAGCCAAGTAAGGCTGTGCATGCCTTTAATCACAGCCTCAAAATGCTGAGGTAAGAGGTTATGAGTTTGAAATTAGCCAGGCGCACACCAATTTCCAGGCCAGCCCAAGCAACATAACAGGGCCCTATCTCATGAAAAAGGTCAATCAATCCAATGCAAAACACTTGATTTAATAAGATCAATCTCACTACTACATGTGACTAGTGAATAAAGACAAACAAGTCACCCAGAATCTAGGCTCAGCTTCATGAATCCAGGCTTTTCTTGAGCAAAATTAGGACCTATCCCACGGTTACTTTGTTAACCTCTGCCCTAACTCTACCTCCAAAGAAACATGCTTAGGTCAATTTAGTCTGGATTTAAGCAACTGAGAAATAAAACCATTAAATTTAGAAGCAGACAGATTCTTACATAGAAAAATTTGAAACAAGTATTCAACTGAAATAAAAGGCAACTAAAAAAAATCATAGTACAGTTGTGAGAAGAATTAACAATGTTGTACAGTGTCCCCCACCTTTGGGAAATGAGATTTGGAACTCAGCTGGAAGCCACACCAGATGACATAGCACACATGTCCTTTGGCAAACTGTGTAATTTGAGCTCCATGGAGGTGAGGAAGTGAGAATATCGCTTAATTAGAAATTCTTAGAATCTCACCTGTATAGCTAACAGAGTATTTACTGCACAGGGGGTGGAAAGCTTAATTAGACACAGTTTTTAGAGCCCTCCAAGATCTCAAAGTATTATTTGATTTTGCCTTTTCTTGATGTTCAAGTCTTTGAGGAAGCTCAGGGTTCCCTCAGTCTGGAATGCGGGCACAGGTCGTGAATAGAGAGCTTTTCCTTGTCCAGTAATTCTACTTTAATCTACATTAAAATAATATAATAAAAAGAAAAAGCTTTCCTTTTTTACTTTAACTAACAAGAGTTGCTTGTTGACAATGCTAACCCTAAGCCCCTAATTCATACACTCTTAACAAAGATTATAAAAGGAACGAACAGAGTATCACCTGGTGTTTCCCAAGGTACGATACTTGAGTATTGTGTTTCTATTATCTTTTCCCCCCTAAAACAAGGTGACAATTTCTTAAAAGTGACAGATTGAAAGGAGATGACAAGTCCTAAAGTCCAAGCCACTGTCACATTTTTACCATTGTGAAAGGTATGAACTATGAGCTAAAGAGAACATCAAAACTAATCTACAAGGGTGTCTTCATTTTCAGAAGAAAAAAAGCTATGGAAGAAGTGATGCCCCATAATCTGGAAAAACTCTGCCTCCGCTACATCTGAGGCAGCCTGTTATTGCCATCTCCAAGGGCTGAATGTACAAGCAACTTGAAGAGGGACTGCTAGTTTCAAAATGAATTAAGACTCTAAATATTAACTTGGAATATCTTCACTCAGAAAAGCCTTGGATGAGGGAATCAGTATTGAAGGACATATCCTACTTAGGATTTTTAAATTAGTTTCCTAAAGTTAACTTAAGTTATGGGAGCAGAATATCAGGATACATTTCTAGAAAATTCCTAAATTAAATACAATTTGACTGAGGAACAAAACTCTCCTTGATTTTCAAACTAATATGAAGCTCCCCCTGCTGGTACTGTGTCACCTGCCAGAGGCATATCCAAGTAAGAGAGAAAATGAATGCTCCGGTGCTTTCCACCCTTTACTTCATCCAAACATTTAAATCATGGGTAAGGCACAGCATTATACACTTTTGGGAACCAGCCTACAATGAAGACATGGCAATACAGAAGGAGAAAACTTAGCTTTTCAAAGTGTGTAACAAGGGCTTTGATGGTAGCAGGCAGTTTAGGCAATAATGTTTTGATAGCACTCACCTGAAAAAGTGAGACAGCCGTCTCTGAAGGTTCTATTTGGAATTCTGAGAATACCAGGAATAGGAGATGGTCTGAGTGCTTATGTTCACACAAAGTTCATAGGTGGAAACCTCAACAGTATACTACAGAAAGGGACTTTGGGGTAGATTATTAATTACATCATGAAGACAGATATCTGATGAAACCTGTTTACTTCCCCTTCACCATGTAAAGACACTGCAAGAAGGCACCAGCTATGAGGAACAAACAGGTTCTTCCTGAGCCGGGCGTGGTGGCGCACGCCTTTAATCCCAGCACTCGAGAGGCAGAGGCAGACAGATCGCTGTGAGTTCGAGGCCAGCCTGGTCTACAAAGCGAGTCCAGGACGGCCAAGGCTAACACAGAGAGACCCTGTCTCGGAAAAACAAAACAAAAACAAAAACAAAAACAACAACAACAACAACAACAAAAAAAACCAGGTTCTTCTTCAGACACTGACTCTACTAGCACCTCGATCCTGAATTTTCAACCCCCCAAATACATGTCGGATCTTTATATCTGAGGTTGTTTTTGTTGTTACAGCTAAAACCCAGGAGGTTGACTTGGTCCAAGCCACTCCAATCCTTCAAGTCTACTAAGCGAGCAACTGCTCAGTTTGAGTAGACTAAGACCCGGACCTGGAGAACTCACACTCAAGACTCTAGAAGCGCTGTTCACACAACAGAGAGCAGCAGGGATGCTGTGATCTCGAGAGGCTGGGCCTAACCACTCACATACTCAGCCTCTACTCAGCTCCTGAGGTTTGTGTCATGTGATTTCCATATTTTTCCCAAGAGAAGCTATAAATCTTAAAGTGAAACTTTCTGCTTTGGAAAACTGAATCAACCAAAAACGTGGTGGTCAGCCATATCCAGCCACAGACCATTGGTCTGTAACCTCTGACCAAAGAAATTCTCACAATTTACTTCAACTGAACCACATTGACCACTGCAGGACCATATTTAGAGTCAGTGTAATTCTGAAGAATTAGAAGTTTTAATTTTTAAAATGCACTCATCTGTTTGTAGAAAATACATCAGCTGTACACTACTTAGGATTAAAGCAGGGAATAAGTGGACATGGTGCCAATGCTCATGGTGCCACTGTGTAGACAGCTCAGCCCTAAGAAATGCAAAGGGAAGGGAAACCATGGATCCAAGCCCAATCTAGTCTAGAAAGGACAGAGGTCCCTGCCATCTCAGTCCTATGCAGACAATTTCCTGTCATACATTGGTTGAGTTTTGACAAAGAAAGCCAAATTTTTACTCTCTGCTTGAGATTGCTCCTTTCCATTCCTCAACAAAGCAAATACCAAAATGCAACAGTATTTACCCAAGTGGAGGTGTTCATAAATTTTACCTGGGCTATACTAGCATACATTTTCTTCTCTGGTGTAAGAAAGGTAACTAAGAAGGCTGGAATATTCCCTTTGTTAGGATGGAAACTTTGGTTTTCCAGCTTTCACTTTCTTTTCCAAGCACAGTAGCAGCTTCAGGGGTGAGGCCCACTGGAAGGAAAGCCTTTGTCTCCTTTAGGCAGGGTCTATCGGCAGGCAAAGCTATAGCATCTGTATAGTGCTCACCTGAAAAGGAGGAAGTATTTATCTTTTCTTGAGGGTCCTAAAACAATGATTACAAAAATCAAAGGACAACTGTAGCTTGGAGTAGGAAGAAAACTCCAACTCTGGAAGACTTGTGAAACAAGCTATCGAATCAGAAACAATCTGTACACATTAAGATCTGCTTTGTCTTTGGGTTGCTGTAGAATTCCAAGCAGCTTGTTTGGAATTAGCCTTCTATCTGCCTGCCTCTGGAGCAGCGCCTCCACTCCCATTTTCCAAACAGTAATCAATAGCAGTTTAATAATTGTATTTGTAAACTCTCAGTATTCTAGGGTGGAAATCCACCAGGAACAAAACAGAAAATATTTGAGAACTGGGTGGTTCAATAGCCTCAAGTTTGTCTCTAAGTTACACTATTTCTGGAGTGAAGGTCATTGTTCTTCATTAGGTTTATTTTAGATTTTTGAGTCACAGAACATCTAAATCTGGGGGAAATACAACCTGGTAAGATTCCTCTTCAAATTTGATCTATTTGCCATACCGGCTACCTCTATAGGACTTGGACTACTTATCATTAGTATGGGGAACAAAGAAAGCTCAATTTAATCCCTAAAGGATCTGAGAGCACCACTAGAGAATCAAGCAACAGGGCTTTAAAGAATCCCTTGTGAAGGAAAAGACTAATGAAGTGTGACACATAGAAAAATCCTAAGCCACAGGACAAGATTCAAAAGTGAAACAACCAGGGCTGGAGAGAGGGCTCAGTGGTTAAGATCACTTACTGTTCTTGCAGAAGACCTAGGTTTGGTTCCTAACATCCACATGATGGCTTATAACCATCTGTAATTCCAGTGCCAGGGGATCTAAACCCTTTTCTGGCCTCTGTGGGTTCTTGCAATCATGGGGCAGATGGACAGGGCCACACGAGCACACACAGTCTCTCTCTCTCCCTCTCTCCCCCCACCCCCACCCTTTCTCTCACAAAAAAACAAAGTAATCAGCTAGAACCAGATTGCTGAATGCCTTAGGAAACCTGTTTACAATTAAACACTAGGGGTCTGCAGCCACAGCTGCTCTGGTTAATATTTCTTTCCCAATATGCATGATCTTTTTATCTAGTGATGACATAAATTCCTTTTAGTTCAGGATTATTTTACTACTATAGTGTGGTGCTTATATGACTTTTATAATCACCTGACCTATTCACACAGGGCAGGAGAGCATGGAGCTTCCAACAAGATGCTGGGGCTCTACCTCTAATTTTGAGCGTGAACCTCAAATCCAAGGCAAGCGAATCTCACCAGCATCCCCTGGTGCACTCCTTATTCTCCACCATATTATTTGGCGGAGACATAAAACAGTTGAACCTGATGGTAAAGAAAGCCTTCTCTCTTTCTTATATAACCTAACTCAATATATTTACTGGAGCTCCAGGCTAGACATCTGTGCCTCAGTTTCCCTGATGCCCAACCACCTTAAAACTTAAGATCCTGTAGCCAGACCAGTTTTCATCTCCTTTTCAGTTACTCCAGGGCTCACAGCAATCATTGATACTGAAAATGTGGTTCTGGACTTGGCAACAAAATGCAATTTGCTAAAGAAGGTGTAAGTCATCAAAATACTTTCTGGGGCAAATCACAGCATCGTAAGAGCCTAAACTCAGGAGCATCACACATAAAGCTTCAGCAAGGCAAATGCCCTTTCTCAGTATAAATAAGACACACACATATGCAACAGAATACAGAGTGCCTTGTCATTGTACCACTAGCACTGTCTCACAAATACACTAGCGTTTACAGGTTCTCTATGATCTCAAGCTCCTGTACAATTCTGACCTCACGTCATATTCTGCCTACTGGATTACCACAGTACACCGACCACTGCTCCAATCAAATAATTTTCACATCTTCATGGTGCTTTGGAGGTGATGTTACTGATCCTATCCACAGTACAACAACCCAAACCAACACCGCAAAATGCTCCATGGGCCAATGACATTATGAACCAGGAATTCTGAATTGTTTTTTCATTATAACTTTATATCACAATGATACAAGAAAATTTAGATCCATGTTTAAGACTGCCTTCCCTCTTCTCCTCTGCCCCCTTCTCTTGAGACAGGGGCTCACTATGTAGTCTAAGATGGCCTCAAACTCCTCATTCTCCAGATTCAGTCGCCTGGGATTCAGTCCTGGGATTAACAAGTATGCATCATGAACGGTGGTGTTTATCATCACTTTTGAAAATGGGCTGGCTACTTTGCAGGGCTGTTGGATTTGTGATATTTTATCCATGACATACACGAGCACTATTTAGTCTTTAAGCAAGGATGAGATGGATCACATGCTGATCTGTGCTAAGATGCTGTGTGAAGGACACAGTCTGTGGCCATGGAGCAGGAAACACTCCAGGATCAAGGGCAGGACCTTGACCTTTTATCATTAGTATTCTACAGATGACCAGGCCAAAATTCATGTAGTGGGAAACAGGAGGCCAGCATTTAAAGCAGGGCCAACAATTAAGTGTCAGCAGTAGGAGAAAACACGAGGATCTAGAGTGAAACTCTACACAGCTGAGCTGATGGAGAATGGGAGTTATCAGCAGACAAACTCACAGCTAGTAGTAAGAATTCTGCAACATAAACTTTAGGCACTTGAAGAAAGTTTTCTCATTAACTTAGAACAATATATTGTAAAACACCTCACACTTTTTTAACACTCATTACTTTCAAGCATTTGGCAAAAATACACCAGAAAAAAAAATCAGAGTAACAGTAAAACCATTCATTTTAAAAGGAAATCCCACAAGATATTGAATAGAACAGAATTCAATTTTTATTTAAAACCTTTGTTTTCTAAAATTAAGTAAATAAATAATTATTGCATGTATTTAGTTAAAAAACAAACAAATCTTTATCACCTTTCAGTTTAATAGCAATAATAACACTCTTAGAGCCTTTTTCCTTCCACTCCCCACTGCCCCAATCTGTCTGTCTATCTTTCTCTTTGGCCTTCTCTTCAGGGTCTCATGTAGTTCAAGCTGGCCAAACATGATCTTGAACTTCATATCTACTAAGCAAGAACTCTCCCTACTAAATAAGCAAGCACTGGACCTACTGAGCTATGTCCCCAACTGAGTTTAGAGACATTACCTTGTTTCATTCAAACAAATCATTGAGCTAAAGAGAAATGTTGTCTTGAATGTGCATATGAAAACTAAAGAAAAAAGTAATTTACCCCAAGACAAAAATGGCTAGAAAAATGATAGTTCCTTAACTATCCTGAAATCCTACAGATTGTTAAAGGATGAATATTAATATAAATCTGTAAAGAAAACACCCTTAAAACTATGTAATATATTAGATATTAAAGTTTAGCTACATTAAAAGCATCAGTTTCACAAATGTGGATCTTGCTCTTTATGTGCTCACATCTCTACTGGTGACTTATCTGTTCACTTAAACTTCAGTTAAAAAAAAACATGCACACACACGAGGGGGGTGGACACCACAGGATAGATCCCCTTGATTTGTAACAAGGAAGAAGATAGAGTGTAGTAATTATTTGAAGAAAGTATTTCCCACTTTATCACACAATACATTTGAGGTGCCTTTTACAAGCTAACCAATGTTCTTTATCTGTAAGCACTGAATTAACATATCTAAACATTTACATTACTCAGGGAAAGGAGAAACCATACATGAAGTCAGGCCAGATGTAGTAGTACTAGGTTCTTGGACTTGAACCAGCCATGTGAGAGTCATTGTTTATTTTTCTCAGACATGATGACAGTAGGATAGTTTCTCTTGAAAATTCACAATAGAGAAAAACACCAAAGCCCCACCACAAAGTGAAACATTTATTTATATTTATTTTATCATTTTAAATAGTTCTGAGTTAGACTATTTCTCATTTCCTTAAACAAGCTAGCATACATATGGATTACAAAAGTGTGCTGGCTTTCTAGAACAATGTTGAGATTTCAAGTGTGTGACAACACTCATGGGAATCCAGCCTCTGAGCAGTTCCCCACCCCCCACCCCCGTTTGTTATGTGTAACTCAGTAGTACTTCCATGGCTCTTGTTCAAGCACAGCTTAGATGCTTTATACTCTCTAGCTATTACTCCTTTCAGCAGAGTCACAGTGTAATCTGTGTCATATACGTGTAACATGACTATAACACATGTTCAGCAAATAGTGAACAGAACAGATATCTTCATTATTCTTGGTTTCTTTTGGTTTTGTTGTTGTTGTTTGAGGCAGGTGTCTCACTATGCAGCCCTGATTGGCTAGACCAGGCTAGACTTGAATTCACAGAGCTCTGCCTGCCTCTGCTTCCTGAGTGCTGAGATGAAAGATGTTTGCCAGCACGCCAGGATATTCTGGCTGGTATTATGTATGGTTAATAAAAACTAGTCTCATTGGTTTCTAGACTCTCACCTTCCCATTTAAAAGTGAACTGTTATGTACATCAAAATGAAAACAAATCATGATCAGCAGCAAGCAGCTCAGGTCTATCAACCTTTAATCTGAGGGTTTGAAGTCCTGGTACTCACCATGGTGAATGTGTATAGAAGACACATGTGAATTATTAGATTGTTAGAAACTTAACTAAGACAAGCATGTTTGGTGCTTAGTGTTCTACTCCTAGACATAAGGAACCACATTCACCTGGAATTCACCTGGAATACACATGGTAAACACAGCTGACAGAAGTGAGCCAACAGAATCTATATCAGTGTTCTCAGATAGAAAGCGCCAAAAAGGATATCAGATTTTTAACAAAGCTGCTTACCTTGCAAACAGAAAGTACATTAATATTTATCAGTTTCTTGATGGTCTGCAAAAAATAGGATAATTTAATATAATTTTACTAGGAAAGTAATGAAATTACAAATACATTTTGGGGTGATACATCTGAAGCTTCTTCAGATATTACAAAGAAATGAAAATACAACAGGAGCTGGGGTCAAGACATAAAATTTTGCTTTATCTCAGTATCTGTAACAAAAGCAGTAACTCATACTAATATCAAAAATGTAAAATAAATGAGCAAATCAAATTTGAGAGTGAAGAGACACATTAAATTAAAAATAAAACAGTTATTTCCTTTCAACTAATAGGGAAATCAGAGATGATTGAAGTTAAGAGTTTCATTTCAATTGATTTGAAAACCTGAGATGATCCTTCAGAGATGTAACTTCCTGGTTTTCATTAAAGGATTATGCATGCAACAAGGCTGTAGCGTTCCTTTGGTAAAGCTAGTTTAGTTGAATCAATTATGCTGCTATTTATTAACATATTTATGAGTTTTTAAACCAATTTTTGATATCCCAATACTTAAAATAGAGCAATCTTAATCTAATAAAAACAATAAAAATAAAATTAGAGTTATTATTGACCCTGGCACTGTATAAATGACAGTATAAATATTTTTCATTCAATTCTTCTAGCATTCCTATGAAGCTGCCTATTTTACATTTATGGATGAATAAACAAACTTCTTATGGTTAGGTTCATCCCCACAAAAGCCAAGCTGTGAATGTAGACAGCTGGACAGCTGGACCCTGATGCTCAATCCAAATCATTCTTCCACACTGTCTCACTGATGCTTTCATACATCTTTATGTTTCCAGAATAAACAAAGAAAGACTTACATTGTCCAAGTCAGGAACTTCCAAAAAGTACTCCGGATACTCGTATGACATCCCCACATTGTTCACTGAAATAAGACAAGTATTAGTTAGCACATTTATTTGAATAACGCACTGAAATATTGAGTTTAACCTATCGAGACTAAAATGATACATATAACTGAATAAAATATAGTGCCTGACTGGTGTGACCCTCTCAAGAGCTTTCTAAAACCCTCATTACTCTGGTTAAGTGTTCTTTCCTTCTGGGAGCCTTTCTGTACTTGCCATCTACATACCTCCCCACCCATGCGACCTCTCCAGAACGCATGCTCTTCCTTTACAGACAGCGCCAACCATTCCCCTGCTCCTTACCCCTTCATGTTATAGAAAGAGCACAGTGCAGGAGACTGGAAACATGGGTCTTAGTTACAGCCACCTCACAAAATGTGTGACCTGAATAAGTCACGCCCAGGTCACATCTCAGCCTAGTTACTGTTAATCTAAGTGTTTACTTAGTCATGTGACAAATATTTGCCACATGTTTGTAGGCAAAGTATGTGTTCCTAGAAAGTAGAAAGGGCAGAAAGAAAGGGCAGACCTCTCCTACCATGGGACTCACTACCTGGTAGGAAGAGAAAAGTTCCCAACTCAAAGAATCATTTATTCCACAACAAAGTTCCAGTGTCATGACAGTCCATTCCTAGAGAGCCTGACTTCAAGGCTTTCTTTCTTGTGGTAGCCAGGAGGGCAGGTGAGACCATGTATCTCTGATAAATGGTCCCTGGAAGGCTGAGGCCATATCTAAACTTTCTTGAACCTTCCATGCATAATCATCTAACCTCAGCTTGGCGCTGATACATTTATACATATTAGGTCTCATATTTGAATACTTAGTTATAGGCAGTTTTGCTAGGCCCAGAAAGACAAATATAAAATATTCCTGACTTTACATAAACTAACTCACAAATTAGATTATCTATTATCTATATTTAACTGCCCATTAGGTAATTTCTTTTCTTTTTTAATTTAGAAAATGTTTATCTTCTTTTTTATTATTTAATTAATTTATTCAGATTACTTTCCCCTACTTCTATCCACCCATTCCTCCCTCCCTCCTGTTTTCACCCTATTCCCCTTCCCTAATTTCTAAATTATACCCTAGAAGCTGAAATCCATAGCACTTAAAAAGAACGTGCCCAAAATCACAAGGCAAACTATGCCAGAACTCAAACTCAGCAGTCTGCTGAGTCTGAATTCTAGTCACTAAAGATGCTATACACTTTCACCTGGGATTCCCTTAGGAAGAAATGGATACTAAACAAAACACTGATAGCAATGTTTAAGAAAACCAAAGCACTAGGAAAAAGTTTCAGTTTCAAGAAGATAATAAAATTCTAGTCAGTTTGCTACAGCCAGATAAACTTGGTAGGAATACATTTCTCAATAGACTAACTAAATTACTAGGTGGAAGGAAGTCTGTTACTTTAACCTGAGCCTTCAGATTTTCCTTTAAAAGAATCTGTGAGAATGGCTTGAACAGCTCACTAAAAGCCATCTGAAAACAAGGAAGCCAGTAGGTAGGAGTCATGCCCACCTGAAGGACCTAGTAACAGCAGGTCTAGATTCACTTCTATCCTATTCTTCCCCTACCAAGTGTCTCAGCAATCACATTTACAAAAGATGTTAAAAATTAAACCAAATAACCAAAGGTAAGGCCTTAAGTTCAGTTGACTTTAGTTCAAGCACTGCGAAGTTATAAAGAATAAATAGTTCGTAATTATTAAGTAATATAATTGTAAATCTTTTAAGATGCAAAATTGGTGGGTTACTTTTGTTGTTCTGAAATCTGGACCTTTGTAAGCGGAACAGTTGACTTGCCATCTTAGCATGTGCTATAAGCACAAAGCTGAACTGAGGAAGCACAGAAACCACTCAGCAAACTGAGGAGGTTATTCTGGCTAGAGTATTAACAACAGACAGTTTTCTAATCTGCCTCTGCTGAGTAAATGAAGCTAGCAATGTTCTCTGTGCATATAATGAAAATGAGGAAACCTATCCAACAGCGCCATACAAGAAAAGAAACACAAAACAACAACAACAAAACAACTCTTTAGCCCAAAGTAACAAACTATTATGTAGGAGGATGGTGCTGAGTGCCCCAACGGCCCAACAAAAACTGTGAAGGCCAGAACAGGACTTCAGAGCATCAAGTCTAGGCTTATGCTCTGGATGAGTAAAAACAGATGTCAACCTCACTATGGTAGATCACAGCAGGCCGCAGGACTCTTGAGTCTACTCTGCTTTTCTCTATGCATCCTCTGCTGTGGAATCCAGGCTAACTATCATCTTTCATGGAATAATCAGTTCTGCGCTGTTGCTCCTATCAATTCTGAGCAAAGAGTAGCTCCAACCACAGTATCTTGGGATGCTGAAATTTTACATTCAAGGTAGTTTGGAGGCAATAGATTCTGGATGAAGCCTTGCTCTACTTAAAGACTTAACCCACTAAAGATGGACAAGGTCACCTCCCACTGTCTTACTAAAAGCTTGAATCACAGATGAAACTAAAAATCAGGCATCATGCCTAGAACTGGAGGTCATCTCTCCTCAGTTATTTCCTAACCCTCAACAACTACCTGCACTCTTGTCCCATGGGAGGGTCCTAAGCTTTCACTATCCGACTTTAGTTGCCCATTTGTGGGTCTCAGTGGACATGTGTAAGTTAACAAATCTGTCTACAGTTTCTCCTGCTACTTTTAGTGTCAGATCATTTCAGCAGGCTGTACTATCAAATCTTCTAAGGGAAAATTTGAGTGCCACTACACTCTTCAATATCTGTTTCCAGTAAATGCAAAACACTGGCAATCTCTCGGAGGAAGGCAAACCCACTGCAGTTTTATTTTGAGACAGCAGGTGACAGCAATAGCCAAACAGCAGCGAGGAAGCTCCCAGGGAATGGCTGTAGGAAGAGGGAGTGCTGTGAGTAGGAGTGAAGGATGGAAATACTCCCATTACAGCTTAATCTCATTAAGGAGGGGTGCGAACAGTTCTATCGCTTTATGTACTTATTACAACATGCCTTACAGGATTCACAGAAACAATCTCATAAGTTGTTCTAACCTTATTCAGAAAGTTGACAATCTCTCCAACTGGGTGGTAGCTGAAATTAGCATTAAACCTGCACCTTCAGTGAGTTTTGTAGCTTCTTCAACCAGGAACCACAGTTCTGTGTTGCTGCTCCCACCCCCAGGGCCTACAAAACCCTTTCAGTAGTGAACACATCATCTCATTCAGAAAGCAAAACACAGCTATGTAAGTTCAGAATTCTCACTGTGCTAGTAATCAGAGCAAGGCCTTGAACACTGAAAACCTTCCCAAAGCTCCTTATGAGGATCTAAGACTGGAAGAAGCCTGTCTTTATTTTTCTGTCCTGTTGCTGTGATAAAACACCCTGGCCAAAAACAAACAAACAAACAAACAAACAAACAAAAAAACCCCAAAAAACCTTAAGGGGAAAAGATCCATTTCCGTTCACTGTTTGAGGTCATAGTCCTGGCAGGGAGCTGTACTCAGCTACACTCTGAGAACTCATTTTGAACCCCAAAGAATACAACTGGCACAGTAAGTGCTACATTTAGAAAGACTTGGAAAGTCCAGAGTAATTCTGGGTGTTCTATCAATATTTTAATTTATATCATACTGGTTAAAATCATTTCCATATATCATTCTCTAATACAAGACAACATTTTTTCCTTCAAAGTTTCTGTGCTGCTGATCTTCATGGGTCTAGAATCCTCTAGCACAACCAGTTGCCAGAGGCAGAATGATGTCATTAGAAAATTAGATTTCTGGTATCTGGGTTGGGCATGAGGGTGGAGCAAACAATAAATTACTAAAAAATGAAAATCCATTCATGCACTAACTCCACACAGACCACTTTCAATTGGCTTCATTTTTTACATTAACAAGAAACATAAGAAATTAATGTGGTTTAAAAATACTTTGCTAATGGCTGGGCTTCCAAATATAAATCACATAACATGAAGTAGTCTCTGTTGCCTTCTTATGATACCAAGGCAGAAACACTTCAGTCACATTCACAGATATATGAACCCAGACACAGCACCAAGAGCTCACTAGTAAAACCCGCTTCATACAATGATGCCATTTCACTGTATTTTGAAATAAACTTTGCTGTTTCTTTTGTTTTTTAATGTGGACTTCAGGAATAGTGAACATACCAAAGGTTCAATGAGTGTGTATGAGGGGTGTGTGCGTGGTGCGGAGGAGGGGCATTTCTGTCTTAAATTTTTGTGAAATGATCTGGGGTTTGGCCTCGGTGGTAGAGAGCTTGCCTAGCATGCGGGAGACAGAGTTCCATCTCCAGCACTGTAAAAGAACTGTAAAGGGGTAGGGAATCCACATCCAACAGAGCCAGGATTGAGTCCTGCTCCCCCACCGCTGCTTCTACAAATGAGACATAAAGTAAGCCTGTTTCCTCACTATCCTTCATACATGAAATTAGCACAATCATTTTAGCAAAGGAAATAATGTACACGGTCATAACTCCATTGTTTGGAGCATGTTAAAATGTCAATAAACAGAGAAGCTGCTGTCATGTGGCCATTTATCCAAAGAACATTTACTGTCCTACTTTGTGCTCAGTACCAAGAATCTTGCTTTTATTATATATGACCAGTATCAATGCAAATAGATCCTTCTTGAAGGCTGAGTTCAGGGCAGCTCTAAACAAAGTAGCTGTTTATATGGCTACATTTATCCCACTACCTCCTCTGCCCTCTTCACTGCATTCAAAAGACCTAGTCTCACAGTTATAGGGAGATAGTGACAGAGATGCAAAGAAATTTCCTTTTTTGCCTTCTTAACATATTGCTGGAGCTAGCACATGTTCATACACTGACAGATGATATTTGGAACACGATGTAAAACATTTTGCAAACTTTACAGTTTTCACACACTTCTAAGTAGCAATTTCCAAATAAAAGAGAGTTTACAAGGCTCTAGATTTGCAGTGCCTTTAATCAGAAATTGAGAAATTAAGACTGAGTCAGAAGCAACAGCACACACCTCTGTTTCACTCTTTAATTACAGACTGCTACATGACTGATCCTCATTACAAAATTAGGTAAGATTTGGACATGTAAAATTGAAAGTGAAAATGCAATAAGAATGACACAAGGTTAGGGGTTCAATGTTAGCTAATAGGGAGTTATTTATCAATTTCTATTTACATTTCTGAAATCACACAACTAATTATCCAGATTTAAGTAAAAGGTCTGCTTTAATTAATGCCATTAGCAGTGTCTAAGTGAAATAAACCTGAATTCTGGCAATCTTATGTTCACTTTAGAAATCTAACCTCAGTCAACATATTTAGTGCGATGAAAAGGCACTCTCCTGGATGATGTGCCCAAGGAGTGTCTCTACATAAATGAGCCTCCATGTCTACCCTGTTACCATAAGAGCCTTTTACCAGGGCTCTGCATCATTTAGTGCAAAGGGACTCTGCTGGCACTGGGTACATGGATCTGCACTGAATTTCTCTCAACTTCTCAAGCCAGTATAGCTCTGAGTGAAGACATCATTTTGTTTTACAGAATTTTTGCCTTACATCATTTGCTCTACAGAATTTTGTAGAATAATGTCTCCCTGTTGTTCATGATAAAACTTGAAAGTTGCTATTGATTGGTTATCTAATTCTGAATAATTTACTTAACCACTCTACGTTGTTTGTCTTTCAAATGGGCAGAGTAGTGTATTCATTCATTCATTCATTCATTCAGCAAGAGTTTGTCTATGTTGCCCTGGCTGTCCTACAAGTCTCTATGTAGACCAGGTTGGCATTATACTCATGGAAATTCATGTCTCTACTTCCCAAGTATTAGGATTAAAGACATGCACCATTCTGCCCAGCCTGGGGCACAGGAGTGTTCAGATTCATCTTCTTAGTCACTTCCACCCTCTGATGCTACCATTTTAATCTATGTTCTTATCATCTTGGAAAAAACCTTACTGGCTTCCTCATACTCCTTGTCTTCTTCCACTTGCAACTCAGAAGAACTTCCTAAAATGTTATCAATTTGTGCTTAAAATTCTACTGTGGCTTCTCTCAAGTCTGTTAAACTAAATTTGGCCCGAGGATACTTCCATACTTTAACTGCTACTTAACACGCTACAATTTTACTTAACAGGTAAACTAACAGAAGACCTAACTTATGCCAGGCTCTAAAGAAACTGGGGATGAATGGCTAACTGTTGTGTCTATTAGTATGAAGCACATGCTGGCATCCTGGCTTCTCTCAGCTCTTCTCACCCTGCCCCACACCCTAAACTTCTCTAGCTCATGTGCTTCCCTTCCCCCACAATCTAATTCCTACATAACCCTGCTACTTCAGCCATGCGCCCTCTTGGTCCAACGCCAGCCCCATCTCTCTTGGTCCTCCTCTCTTGCTCTACCCTCTCATAGCCCAGTACAGTCCACCAGGCACGTTAAGTCTATTACCTCCTCTCCCTGCTCTGGACTCTTCCAGATGCCTCTAGCTGGCTGTACTCCCCCTCATATCCACAATAAAAACCCTCTCCTCAATCATACCTTGGAGCAAGCATGTCCTTGTTTTGTATAACTTAGGAACATATGTCTGAGATAGACAGGGTGAGTGTTAATACAGCAGCCAACTCAGTTCCAGGCAGGAAGCAGCTCTGACCATGCGCCAGCAAAGCAAACTTGGCAGAGTAAGCAAGCCATCTCTCTACCTCACCTCTATTTAGTGGCCCCCAAGTTCTACCTGCCACATCTCAGGGCAGAGTTGTGAGCCTCTTGCTCTCAAGATGGCCTGAGATGTGAACACGTCTTTGCCCAAATGTAGTTAAGTTTAGTTGATCTAAAGGTTTTCCTTTACAGCTCTGTATTTATGAAGCTGGCTTTCTAAGACTTCAAGATGTGGCTCTGCCTAATTACCACTCTTTCACGAGAATGCCCTCTAAAATGCTTGTTCTAGGTTTAAAGGTCATCTCTCAAATGCCAAGACATCAAGTATTCGCACATGATGTTCCTTCTACCTGGAAACCTCACCATACCTCTTATCTTACCCTTTGGTTTAAACTAAAACACAAAATTCTCAGGGAGATCCCGTGTGATACATATTAACTGTCTCAACAGCTCCCTCTTTCATTATAAGCTACACACTCTCAACCACTTGCTCAATGGCTATCTTTCATGAAAACAGAAATAAAAGTGTTGGTGTGTTTTACTGTTATGTCCACTGCTATAGCTCTAGAATGTTAATAGCGCAACAAATTACCATATAACTCATTGAATGAGTCAATTAACAAACAGACATAGAGAACCAAATGATGGTTAGCCAAAAGTAAGAAACAATGGAAGAAAGGAGGATGGAGAATATAGGAGTGCAACTGAATAGGAGGGATAACTTTTAATGGTCTACAGCATGGTGGACTACAGAGTAACTATGGTTTACAACCAACAGTAGTGTATTTTAGAATAATGAATAGAAATATGTTAACTATAAAAGAAAAGGTAATATATAATATAGATATTGCTTGGCTTTATACATTTTTTAATAATTTTTAGTTTTAGTTTTAGTTTGGTTTTAGTTTTAATTTTAGATTATTTTACTTTATTTTATGAGTATGAGTGCTTGGCCAAGATGTATGTATGTGTATCATGTATGTGCCTGGTACCTATAGAAGTTAGATGAGGGTAGTGGATGCCCTGAAGCTACACGTATGGATGGTTGTGAGATAATTTGACAGTTGAGACCTGAGTCAGCCATAGAAACCTAGAATTTATAGCCATCTAGTAACAAGTTGCCTAAAGACACCCAACTTGTAGCTAGCATCTGAAAAAAAGGCATATTGAGAACTGTCTTTGTACCTGATAGCAACTACGCTGACACTGCGTGGATACTGACAGAGTGAGACCGCAGCACTACAAAAGGGAAGTTTCACATGTCCTAAATCTTTAGAATCCTTTCTGGCAGTGACAGAAAAACTGCTCCTTCCTTACACAGTCTTCCTGTTACCACTTTAGTTAATAGTTCTTTGCACCTTTTTAACCCTCAGCCATTTAAACTTGGGCTTCATGAAAAGGAGCTTCTCTGTTACCAGTGCTCAGCTCCTCAATCATGCGCTCTTGCTTTCCCCCCAATTCCGGCATCATACCAATCTCCTAGCACTACAGTTTCTTTTCAGTCTACCCTTCTCCCCATTTCAGAATGACTTTTCCCTTCCTTTTACTAACTAAAACCATTTTTTTCCAAGTGACTGTGACAGTTTTAATAAGAATCCCCTTCCACCCCTGATATTTGAATGCGTAGTCACCAGGAAGTGACACTACTTGAAAGGTATGACCCTGTTGGAGGCAAGATGTCACAGAGGCTGGGCTTTGAGGTTTCAAAAAGTCAATACCAAGCTAGAATCTCTGTCAAGATGTAGCTCTCAACTACTGCTTCAGCACTTGCCTGTATGCCACCATGCCCCCCACCATGAAAATAATAGATTAAATCTATGAAACTGTAAGAAAGTCCCCAATGAAATGTTCTTTATTATAAGAGTTGCCTTGGTTATGGTGTTTCTTCACAGCAGTGAAACAGTGACAGATCTAGCTAAAAGTACAAAAGTAATAAAATGAATAACTAATCCCCACAAGACGAAAAGACAAGCACCACTGGCCCTTTAGAGGTATTTACATTTCAAAAGACAATTTAAAACAATTTTAAAGTTCCAAAGAAGTGCAGGAAGATAGGCTATAACTTTATAGATTTTTATTTTACTTTATTTTTAATTTGTTCATTTTGCATCCTGACTGTAGAACCCTCTTCCCCTATCAAGGATACAGGACTGCCTGTATCCTCTTCCTCTATGATCTGGCAAGATTCCCTGCCAGGGGTGAGTGAGCAATGAGTGGCAGAGTCCATGTCAGAGTAGCCCCTACTCCCCATATTAGGAGACTCACAAAGAAACTGTGCTGCCTATGGACTACATCTGACAAAGGGTCTAGGTCCTAACCATGCATGGTCCTTGGTTGGCGAATCAGTCTCTGCAGCAGCCCCCCCCCCCTGCCTGGACTTGTTGCCTCCACTGGTGTCCTTGTGGAGCTCCTGTCCCCTCCAAGTCCTTTTATGCTCTAACTCTTTCATAAGACTCCCTGTGCTCCACCATGAAGTTTGGCTGTGAATCTCATCATCTGCTTCAATCTCCCACTGGTTGTCTCTCATAGGACCACTGTGGTAGGCTCCTGTTTCTGTTCCTTTCCAAATTATATACTTTTGATCTCCTTTAGTTGTCTTACTGCACTATATTGCACTATATTGAAGAGATACAAAGAGAGTGGACAGCCTTGTTGTGCCCCTCATTTCAGTGGAATTAAGTTTCTTTCTGCTTAGTTTGATGCTCCTTCTGTTTCTATTTTGTGGAATCGTTTAAAGAGAACTGGTATTAGCTCTTCTTTGGAGTTCTCGTAGAATTCTGGGCTGAATCCACCTGGCCTTGGGATTTTTTTGGTTTGTAGACTTTTGATGACTGCCTCTATTTCCTTAGGAGATATAGGACTATTTAATTTGTTTACCTGATTTGATTCAATTTTGGTAGTGGTATCTATCAAGAAAACTGTCCATTTCATTGAGATTTTCAAATTTTGTAGCAAATAGGTGCTATGAGGATCTAATGAGTCTTTGGATTTCCTTGGTGTCTGTCATTATATCTCCCTTTTCATTTCTGAGTTTATTGATTTGAATACTCTCCCTCTGCCTTTTAGTTAGTTTGACTAATAGTTCGTCTGTCTTGTTGATTTTTCTCAAATCCAGTTCTTTGTTTTGTTGCTTCTTGTTAGTGGTTTTCTTTGTTTCTAACTTACTGATTTCAGCCCTGAGTTTGATGATTTCCTGTCATCTACTACTCTTTGGTGTGCTTGCTTCTTTTTGTTCGAAAGCTTTCAGGTATGCTGTTAAGTTGCTAGTATGGGATCTCTCCAATTTCTTTATGAAGTCACTTAGTTTATAAACTTTCCTCTTAGTACTGCTTTCATTGTGTCACATAAGTTTGGGTATATCGTACCATCATTTTCATTAAATTCTAGAAAGTCTTTAATTAATTAATTTTTTTATTTCATCCCAGGCCCAGAGGTGATTAAATAGGGAGTTGTTCAGTTTCCAGGAGTTTGTAGGCTTTTTGCTGTTTCTGTGGTTGTTGAATTCCAGCTTTAATCCATGGTGCTCTGATAAGATGCAAGGAGTTATTTTAATCTATCTGTTGAGGCTTGCTTTGTGATAAAGTATATGGTCAGTTTTGGAGACGGTTCCATGAGGTGCTGAGAAGAAAGTATATTCTGTAGGTATCTGTTAGGTCCATTTGATTCATGACATCTATTAATTTCCTTATTTCTCCATTTAGTTTTTGTCTTGATGACCTGTCTATTGGTGAGAGTTGGGTATTGAAGTCTTCAATTATTAATGTGTAGGGTTCGATGTGTGATTTAAGCTTTAGTAATGTAAGCTTTGGCATCTGTTGTCTCTTAGTGTCAGCATGACATCTGTCCAGGCCCTTTTATGAATGTGGGTGCCCCTGTGTTTGAGGCATAGATGTTCAGGATTGAGACAACATCTTGGTGTATTTCTGCTATGAAGTGTCCTTCTCTTTCTCATTTAATTTGTTTTGGTTGAAGGTCTATCTTATTAGATATCAAAGTGACTACTCCAGCTTGTTTTTTTGGGTCCATTTGCTTGGAATATACCCTTTACTTGAAGTAATGTCTATCTTTATTGCTGAGGTGTGTTTTTTTGCATGCAGCAGAATGATGAGTCCTATTTTCGCATCCATTCTGTCAGCCTGTGTCTTTTTATTGGGGTTGAGGCCATAGATGTTGAGAGATTATGACCAGTGGCTGTTAGTTACTGTTTTTTTTTTATGTTGGTGGCAGTAGAGTGTGTGTGTGTGTGTGTGTGTGTGTGTGTGTGTGTGTGTGTTTCCTTTCATTTGGTTATGCAGATGTGGAGTTATTTATTTCGTGTGTTTTCCTTGGTGTAGTTAGCCTCCACGGGCTAGAGTTTTCCTTCTATTATCTTCTACAGGGCTGAGTTTGTGGCTAGGTACTGCTTAAACTTGGTTTTGTCATGGAATATCTTGGTTTCTTCATCTATGGGGATTGAAAGTTTTGTTGGGTATAGTAGTCTGAGTTGGTATCTGTGGACTTATTGCATGACATCCGTCCAGGCCCTTCTGGTTTTCATAGTCTCTGTTTAGAAGTGAGGTGAAATTCTGATAGGTTTGCCTTTATATGTGACTTGGATTTTTTCTCACACAGCTTTTAATATTCTTTCTTTGTTTTCTACACTTAGTGTTTTGATTATAATGTGCCTAGAGGATTTTTTTTTTTCTGGTCCAATGTATTTGGAGTTCTGTAAGGCTTCTTGACTGTTTATGGGCATTTCTTGGTTTTGGTTGGGGAAGTTTTCTTCTATGATATTGCTGAAAATGTTTTCTAGGTTGCGGAGATTGGAGCCTTCTCCTACTTCTATTTCTATTACTCTTAGCTTTGGTCTTTTTATAGTGTTTTAGATTTCAAGAATGTTTTGTGTTAGGAACTTTTTAGTTTTAACATTTTCTTTGACTGATGTATTGATAACTTCAACTGTATCTTCTACACTTGAGATTGTCTCTTCCACCTCTTGCATTCTCTTGGTATCACTTATGTCTGCAGTTCCTGTTCTCTTTCCTAGGTTATCCAACTCCAGGACTGCCTCAGATTGTGTTTTCTTTGTTGCTTCTAATTCCCTTTTTAGGTCTTGAACAGTTTTATTCATTCTTTCTTCTGTTTGATTGTATTTTCCTGTAGTTCTTTATAGGATTTATTTAATTCCTTCATCTGCATGAATGTATTTTCCTGTATTCCTTTGAGAGATTTATTTTCTTCCAAGGCTTCTATCATTTTCATCACCTCAGATTTAAAGTCTTCTTCCTGCTCTTTATGGATGTTAGTATTTTCAGGGTGTGGTAGGAACACTGGTTTTCAGTGGTATCCAGTGAGTTTTGTTGCTTGTATTCTTGTGCTGGCCTCTAGCCATCCGGTTGTCTCTGCTGTTAGCAGGCCTGGAGATTCCTTTGATGGAGTTGCTGTCATTATCCCAGGTGGGCTAGGCAGGTCAGGAGCAGGCAAAGAGAGATCCAAGTCAAAGACTATTTGCTACGGTCTCCTGAAGCCTCTTTAGGATGGCGAACAATGGATGTTAGTGCCTGAGCTCAGCTCAGTTCTGTTGGGTTTGCTGTCTATGTCCCAGTTAGGTCAGGCAGGAGAGGAGCAGGCTGAGAAAGCTGCAAGCCAAAAGTTGCTTGGGTGCCCCTCAAGCCTCCTTGGTATGGTGGACAATGTGGACTGTGACCCGTGCTTACTCACCTCTGCTAACCAGACCCTGCTGTCTGTGACCCAGATGGGCCAGGCCAGTGGGGAGTCGGTAGAGAGAGATCCGATCCCAAAGCTCCTTAGGTGTTCCAGAGGCCTCTTGGCAGCTAATGTGGGTTGTGGCCCACAACAAACTCACCTCTGCTTGTTCACTCTCTGTGTCTCAGATGGGCCAGGCCAGTAAGCCAACTTTATAGATTTCTAAAACCTCTAAAGAAGACAGATTCTTCTCTTCCTAACATCCTTAGTCAGCTACGACTATATGGGTCAACTTCCTATATGGCTCAATCTCACTTCCTTCAACACAATTCTACACAACCCTATGCTTCCTATGACTAGTCTTCCTTGGATGTTTTGGGGGAATGAAAGCCATCTCATCTACAAGTTGCTGTTCTGAAGTTAACTAAGTAAGTACTTTTGGTTTTAAGTACAGAAACTTGGACAGGTTAAGAATACAGACAAAATTGACTGATATTAGCCTTTTAGTTTGGTAAAGAGAGCATTTATATTTGACTATCTCAGAACAACCTAAGAAATATGAACTTTGGGAGATAAAATTAGAATGCATTTTTTTTCTCAAAGTCATGAGGTTTTATGTGGTAGGGGGGAGGAATGGCTGCACAGGTAAGGTTTTTTTGTTTTGTTTTGTTTTGTTTTATGTTTGCATTCAGTTGATGGGGAGGGGGAAAAAATCACAACACAATTGTGTTCATGCAAGCAATCCTAATTAAGTCAGTGGGTCCGGGTTTGTTTCCATCTATCTCACACAGAAAAGCATTACACTAAAAGGAGGATGAGCTGGGAAAGAGGCCTTAGAAGGTGGAGGGAACAAAAGAAGGTAACTAGATATGAATATGTTCAAAATATATCATTTATATGTATGAAATTGTCAAAATTAAAAATACAAGCTATGTATAAAAAAGCATCAAGTACATTACCAGCGTAAATATTCACTTATAAAGGGCATTGGAAGAAAAGCAAATAAGTTCTAGTCCAGTTCTACTACCTATACATGTCATAAAATGAGACCTGTTGGGGGGTATACTGTATGAAGTTGTGTCTGTCCTTCCTCTCCTACCTAAGGCATTCTCTGATTGGCGTTAAGAAAAATCTGATGGGAACCAGCTGGGCAGGAAGTGAAAAGCAGGACTTTCTGGGAGAGAAAGAGGAACCTGGAAAGAAGAAAGAGAAAGGCCTTTTGCCAGGAGAGGTAAGAGGAGACAGACATAACAACGGCCTAGAAGGTATATAGATAGCCACGTGGCTGGATGGGCCTAGGTGTTTAGATTAACTTAGATGAGTTGGTTGGGAGTCTGCCAAGCTAAGGCCTAAGCTTTGAAATATTAAAAGGACTTGGTGTCTGTTATTATGGCTGAAGGATCACCAGGGTCCAATTTTAAATTAGGAGCAAGGTGTATGAATAGGAACCAAAGTGAATGAGTGCCATGAATAACACAGTTTTGAGCACCAATTAGCAGGATGACACTAACATTACAGCAATCATATATTGATAAGCAACTGCTTTCTTAGTCAAGGAAATAAGAACATAATTTTCTCTAAATGGTAAGGTTTTATAAATTTGCTGAAATCTGTACTTGTTGGCATTTGCCTGGAAGACAACAGCAGCTGCTTAATTTTTTACATAACAGATTATAGATAACTTCTCATCCTACAGCATTTATAGTCTCATCAGTTTATGGTGACCTTTCAGTATAAATTTGCACAGTTCAGAGATGTTTTCTTTCCACTTACCTCATTGAAAACTTAATGTTACTTTCATGACAAAATGCTTTAGCATTTTCCTTTGTAATTCTGAAAGTATTAATTTGCCGTATTAAGCATTAACTATAGTTCTGTGCTTAATGCTATTCAAACAGTATATTCTAGTGATATTTTTATTTCTATTATTATTAGTTATAATTAATATTCAGTAGAAAAACCCTCTCTATAACCTAATATTAATTACTAGGTCTTGGGGGCTGGGGAGATGCTCAATTGGTAAAGTGCTAGCCATGTAAGCCGGAGGACTGAGCTTAGATCCCCAGCAACCACATTAAACAAACAAACAAAATAAAAACAACAATGAAAGCCTAGGTCCAGCTACACGGGCCTATGGGCCCAGTATTGCAAGGCAGAAAGAAGAGGTTTGTTCTCATTTGGAACACAATGGGGAGTTTCCCCCAGATCAAATAAGCATTACAGCAACCATATTTTGTTAATCAACTGCTTTTTTAGTCAAGGAAGTAAGGATATACTTTTCTCTAAATGGTAAAATTTTTATAAGCTTTTAATTGTTCAACCAAGTCAGTAATAGAACCTGTCTCAGATGTGTGATATAGACTAACCTAGACAGGCCAGGTTAGCTAAACGACAATGAATACTTGAAATTATACTTGGGTAACTGACTTTACAAACTGTCTTATTTAGAAGTTATAAAAAGGAGGCTGGGTATTGTGGCACACACCTTTAATCCCAGGCAGAGGCAAGCAGATCCCTGTGAATTTGAGGCCATCTTGGTTTATGAAGCAAGTTCTAGAATAGCCAAGGCTTTTTCACAGAGAAACCCTGTCTCTAAAACTAAAACCAAAACCAAAACAAAACAAATTATAAAAAGGCCATTCTATGGGGACTGGGAAGAGTGGTCATCTGTTAAAAGTGCTTGTTTTGCAAGCATGAGCAAGCAAGTTCAATTCTCAGTAGCCTGTAATAAGACAGGCACAATAGTACGCAACTGTAATTCTAGTACAGGGGTATCCCTGGGGCAGAGTCTAGCCCAACTGAACCTCAGGACCCAGTGATAGGCCATCTTAAAACACAAGGTGGACAGGGATCAGAGACAAAATTGACCTCTGACCTTCAGGTGCATTTACACAGACAAGCACGCACAGAGTATCTCATGATACTTCCACACTTACTGCCCCTACCTTCCTCCATCCCTTTTCCCTCATCTCACTGGTTCCCTTCTTCTGCTATAATGCCATATGTGTCTGTGTATGTACATGTGAATGTCTATTATGAATATGCATACAGATATCAAATATGATATCTTATCTTCCCTCCAATTATCTTGTCAGGATCTTCTGATGACTTTTTTCCATAGCACAGTTCAATGTTCCCATGATTTCAGCAAAAACATTTGGCTCTCCAGTAGGAGCAAGCAGCTAAGGTACAACAAAACATAGCAATAGACTTAGAGAAAACAAATAGACACTCCTCATATTGTCCCTTTATGACTTTAGACAAATCCTAAGTCTCTCAATAACATGATTTTGCCCCCTAGACAGGGTTTCTCTGGGTAGCCTTGGCTGTCCTGGACTCACTTGGTAGACAAGGCTGGCCTGAACTCACAGAGATCCACCTGCCTCTGCCTCCCAAGTGCTGGGATTAAAAGTGTGTGTCACGATGTCCAGCTCGATAGCATGAATTTTCAAGTAACATATCTCCACCCAAAGGGACAAAAGGTGACATGTATATGATATTCTTTTTTGTATAAAGCATAGATGAAAACTACCTTTCTGTGGTAGTAACATTTCACGGAGCTGAGCCTGTGACCAGTACCTACAAAGGTTTTACAAGGAACATGCGTTAGCTTTCCAGGCTTCATCTCCTTGGCCAACAATGTTCAGCATCATGCACCTTGAAGAACAAGTATCACACAAGCATGCCTCTGCCTCCTGAGTACTGGGATGACAGGTATCTCTACCATGCCCAGTCTTTCAATGCATAACATATACAGAGAGACTGGGACTGGAAGTAAAGCAAGCAAGAAAAATAACCAAACTATAAAGTCACTGACAAAGCTTCAGGTACACATAGGCTAGTATCCACTCCTGACCAACTGGATCAGTGACAATCTCTTACCACTAAACACCTAATCTCCACAGAGAAAATAAGGATACAGTAAAAGCCAAAGAATGAACAAGATAAGCCATAAATGTGGCAAAAATACAAACCTAAGACGCCAATTTCAAGACCAGACAGGCCTGTCTTAATTTTGTCATAAATATCATCCAATGAAAAGTCGACAGCAATGGTTCTTGTTTCAACTTTGAATTTTTCTTCTGGAAGGGGAAAAAAAAGACAAATGATGAGCAAAAGGGAAAACTAATACATGGCAATTATGATTAAATCTCTGGATAACATTATCCTTTCAAGCTTTCTCCCCCCAATTTGATATGACATTTAGAGCAGGATAATTTTAAGCAATCATGAGACTATTTCTAAGAGATGATGGAGAGTCAACAAAACAATAGTTCAGCAATTGAAAGTTCCATCATCGTCACTGGGCTGCCTGTGTGCACCTTGTCAATTCTCCTCTTGTAAATCAATAATGATAACTACCTTTTCAGACTCAGACACAAATAAAAAAACATGATTCATATCATAATACTATATACTCTTTAAATATCACTGCCTTTGTGACTTTAATTGCAAATTGATGTCTCTTAATCTCAGGAAGATGTCTTTATATTATAAAGTAGCTTTTTAAATTATTAACTCATTCTCTCATATAGTACATCCCAATCACATTTCCCCTCCCTCCTCTCCTCCCAGTCTCCCAGTCCTTACCCCATCCCCATCTACTCCTCCTCCGTTTCTCTTCAGAAAATGGCAGGCCTCCCAGGGATATCAACTAAACATGGCATAGTAAGTTGCAATAAGACTAGACACTTCCCCTCATATTAAAGCTAGATGAGGCAACCAGATAGAAGGAAAAGGGTCCCAACACCAGGAAAAGGTGTCAGAAAGAGTATCTGATCCCTCTGTTAGGAGTTCCACAAAAACATCAGTACCTTTTTGGGGTTTTGATTTATTTATGTATGTATGTATTTATTTATTTATTATGTATATTGGTGTTTTTCCTGCATGTTTGTCTCTGTGAGCATGCCAGATCTAGAGTTACAGACAGTTGTGATCTGCCATGTGGGTACTGGGAATTGAATCTAGGTCCTCTGGAAGAGCAGTAAGTGCTTATAACTGTTGCAAAGTATCTTGAAGTGTGAATCATTAAAAGAAAAAAAGTTCACCTTAGTAAAATGAATGTGATCTTGCTGTAGTTTCTGGACTAGTTAACAATGAAGTCACTACATTTAAAGATCCACACAAAGTGCACAGTAATTAGCACACAAAGTGACATGAAAAAGACCTTGGTGCTCTCCTTTCCCCAAGACTATTAAGGTCCAAAGAGTTGCTGATAGAATTAAGAGCTTCTGAAGTGAGCCCAGAAGAAACAAACTTATCAACGGTAGCATACAATGTTTGCTTCCACCTTCACGAGTCAAACCCTTTGAAGAATGTGGGCTCTGAGATCACCCCGACATTGGTGCAGTATCATTCTCATATATCTTTATATAATGGCTATGAACAAGACAGACATCATGTAGTAGAGCCTCAGCATCCTCTTGTCACAATGAAGTAACCACTAGCCAGCCTAAGCCACTGGGCTCAGATGATGACCACTGGTTCAGGAGGCACTTTACAAATGCTAGGCCTTCCTTCCCCTTCACTACAACCTGCCTGCCCTCCCTTCGTTGGGATTCTGGTGTATACTGAAGACCAGCTGAAGCATCCAGCTTTGAGGAATGAACAACTACAGGATTCTGGGGATTTCTATTGGTAGACAGCCATTGTTGGACTAGCTGGACTATAGCCTATAAGTCATTTTAATAAATTTCCTCTTATAGAATGATTATTTTCTCAAATCTCTCTCCAAAGTACCTGAGTATATTAAGTATGAAAATGCTAGGAATTATATTTAATTACACAAACTTGTAAATCTTATAGGTCTATTCCTCTAGAGAACTCTGACTAATACAATCCACTATGAAATTCTTGTTAATTTCCCCCATTTTGCTATATTATAACAACATCTAAGACTCAAATCATACAATGTGTGGACATATTTTTTTTAAACAGTTTCCATTTCCTTCAAGGAAAAGCTTCTTACTCTTGGGTATATCCTGGAGACTTATATAACCTCATCAGGCACACACCATATGTGAATGTGCATGGAGTCTCTGCTTTCTATCAAACAGGAATAATTTTTATTCTTTGTCTTCCCAGCACCTAGTGGGATACCTATCATGCAACAGAGATCTCTCTGTTATGGATGCTGAAAGAGTATGGAGGACAGCATAGATGTTCACTTAAGACATAATAGCATAGGCTTTTAGACATCTTAAAATAGAAGATAAACTTTAGACAACTCAATTATTTCCCTCTTAATCCTCCCTCTTAACATCCCTTAGAAACCAGCCAAGACTTGACCCAGGGGCTTGGATGGGAAGATTTGTCTTGGGTTAGTCTCCCTACCCGAGTCTTGTAAAGAGAGTAAGAGGCTCTTAGGTGAACAGTGCAACAGTCAGTGATCACCAATTTTATGTCTAAACTTGTGAGGTTTAAGTACAATTATATTTTGTGTTTAAAACTTCATTTTTACACAAAATTACATATCTTCTATATTCAGAGATGTGAAAAAACATGGGTCTTTTATATTATTTCTATTTGTAGAAGGAAAACAAAGAATAAAAAGTTGCCTAGCTAAATCCAATAAAAAGTTTCCTAACCAAAGTGTCTCTGTCTCTGTCTCTGTCTCTGTCTCTGTCTCTGTGTCTCTCTCTCTCTCTCTCTCTCTCTCTCTCTCTCTCTCTCTCTCTCTCTCTCTCTCTGTGTGTGTGTGTGTGTGTGTGTGTGTGTGTGTGTGTAGAGTCCTGTTCGCTTTGAGGACCAGGCTGGCCTCAAACTCACTGTCTCCTTTTTTTCTCTTTTTCACCCTCACACCTGATCATAGCCTCCAACCCTATCTCCTGGCATGAGAATCTCCACATCTCCCCACATAGAGTGCCTGCCTTTTGTGGCTCTGGAGGAAAGGTGATTGAACCCAGTAGAGAATGAACAGATCTGACTCCATGCTAGAAGGCTCCTTTAGTTAAAACTATCAGGAATATTGCACAAATAATGGTCTGTTCTTTTCAATGCCCTTGAAAAAATATTCATGATACTTTTAATCTCTTGTGAAGAGACCCACTTTCAGTCAAACTCAAAAAAAAAAAAAATTAATCACAGCTCATCAGGATTCCATGCCCAAACAAGCATTTCTTTATTCAAAGCCAAGGTTATAATATTTTATTCATTCTGGTGCTTATAATGAGAAGAAACACTAGCAATAAAGACTTCACACTCGGGCCTGCCCCACCCTCGTGGCAGGGATATCATCGTTCTTTGAAAAACTCTACTTAAGTCTCTCTTGAAGAAAGTTTCTTAAAAGATGGTTCTTTTTTCCACCTGAAAACTTATCTGCCAATGAAAACATCTGATTTATTTATTTGTTTGTTTGTTTAGAGAGGAGGAAAAAACACAAAAAGAAAATCTCATTACTGTTCTTCAGGTTACAAGATGATATTGCAAGGAGCACAGAAACAGAATTCACTGGGAAGGGATGAGATCAAGTGGACGCTCAAGCACATTCTTATGTTTGCAGTGTCTACAAAGTTAGTGCTCTGATGTACAGTTGTCTCTTCTTAGTAACACAGGCTGCTATGGTATTATTTATGCTGTTAACTGTGCAAGAGCTCTCCTAATCCTGTGATCTGGCCATGAACATCTGACTCTACTTTTAAAAGTGATTTATTTATTACATTATCACCCATGGAATCCATGTCACTGTATTCTATTTTTAGCTTTCCAAACTAGTATCCAAATAGTTCTTTCCTCAGTTGCTTTAGACTACCTTTTAAACCACTATATATATATTCCAAGAGGTACATTTTGATTCACTTTTGATCTCTAGAATCAGAACATCTTATATCTGATAGCAAGTTTTCTTTCTTAGTCACTTTTCTTTTATAAAAGAAAGCATTTAACTGGGGTTTGCTTACAGTTTCAGAAATTGTGGCTATTATCATCGTGGTGAGAAACATGGTGGCAGACAGATGTGATAGAAGTAGCTGAGAGCTACATTCTGATCCACAGGCAGGGAGAAGAAGAAGGGCAGGGGAGGAGGAAGGGAAGAGAGGGAGGAAGGGAGAGGGAGAGAAGGAGAGAGGGGGGAGGGAGGGAAGGAGGGAGGGAGAGAAGGAGAGAGACAGAGACAGAGGGAGAGGGAGAGAAGGAGAGGGAGAGAAGGAGAGAGAGAGAGAGACTGGACCTGGCTTGATTTTTAAAACCTCAAATCCTCCAACAAAGCCACACCTGCTAATCCTTTCAAACAGTTCCTCTCCCTAATGACTAAGCATTCAAACTGACAAGCCCACGGGGGCCAGTCTTATTCAAACCGCCACCATGCTTATAAATGGCATCACTGTTTTGTCATCAACAGTGCCTCAGATATGATAAAAGAAGCTCAAGACAATGTTGACTTCCATAAGACAGCATTAAAGAGAACAGATCCCAAATGCAAGATTCTGGGTATCTCAGAGCTTGTAACTAGTCACTATCACCACTGGCCAAAGAACAGAAGATGCTTGCCACAGCCATGACCTGAAATTAAAGGCAGGCTAACACTTCTACAAGGGGTATCTGCAGCCAGCAAAGCACCTGCTCTCAAACTGCAGCATGAGGGCAGGAGTCTGTGTCTGTGTTTTGTTGCTGTTGTTTGTTCTCATCTTTGTCACTCAGTGTGCAACAGTACCTGCTGTATATGAGTTCTGATTGAATAAATTCAAAAAACACACTGAATAGCACCCACAAGCCAGGCTTCACCGTGACAACTAATATCCTCAACTTGTGAAGGGGATGTATGCTGCTCTAATAATTGAGAGCAGATTATCAAAGAGATAATCAAAGAGCAACATGCTCACACTGAGTGTAAGTTTTAAATAGGACATGACAATTGCATGGAAGGGCTTGTTGTTGTTGTTGTTGTTGTTGTTGTTAGAAGTTGGTCTGGAGCTGGAGAAGGTGGAGTTTGAGGTTCACAGGCTTGGAGTCAGGGGACCACAGGAAGGAGGGAGGGAGGAGACAAGTATAGGATGAGGAGAAAGGAAGAAGAGGTTGTGATGGCTTAGCATGTGGAGAGAAGCACAGGACTGGATTGGCGGGATGGTGGAAAGCAGCCCATTGGGATTATGGATGGGAAGTAGCCCAGACAGGAATGATTAAAGCAGGTGGCCTGGGATGGGGGCTGGGAAGTAATAAGGATAGTTTAGAGGGTTAATTTTACCAGTCCCAGGCAAAATGAGGCTATTTTAAAGTACAACAGGTGTCTGTGTCTTTATTGATTATGATAGCAGGTTAGATAATACCACCGTAATAATTATAGGCCAATTTTATAGTAAACATTATTAGTTATTTTTAAATTTACTACAACATTTTTTAAAAGAAAAAAATAAGAACCAGCCATACAGAAAAGTAGAAAAAGGCATAAATTAGAGGGGGATAAAAAACACCACATGCTATAAGAAGCCCTGGAGATGCCATGTGGAGTACACAGGGAGATGTGGGAAGAAAGGGGGAAAAGACTGTAGGAAGAAACTGGTGGAGGTTGCAGGTATCAGGATAACAGGCAGAGCCTGCTTCAAAATTTGCAGAGAGTGGGAAGTAATGCAAGGCCCTTTGTTCAAAAATGACTAAGACTTTCAAGGTAGTAATAGCAGACCATTAAACAAGAATGGCCCTCCCAAGGATGGGGCCAGGCACCAACATACTAGTCATGTACTTAGAAGATGGTCCTGTGGCAAGACAGTATTGGGATACAACAACCAGGTGTTGTAAGCACTTAGCATCCTAAAAGTTGTAACTAGTAAGCTAGGCAGTGACAAGATCACACCTGTTTTTCAGGAAGGGCGTGGTGTGGCAGAGTAGAGGACCAACAGCTTATTCTAAAAAGCAACTGGTGACAGAGAAAAGACTACACACCTGATATATTAGTCCCCAGAGAGGAGGGATCTCAGCAGAGACAGCAGTAGACAAGGCCAGTGCAGGGAAGACTTTGCAGTAAGTGTCTGAAGGATTTCATACTATTAGCTGTCCAGCTTTAGGGAGAGAGGACACAATGGTTTAGAACCAGCTTTAGAAAGCTGGTTATTATATTTTCCAGCTAAAACAGTCCTTCTGGTCTTACAGACCTGGGATTGTACCTCAGTGTTTCCTTAAATCACGTAATACAGTGTTTCTGTTATGTTTTAATACAATGAGTTTTTTGTTCTCTGTGTTGACTAAAAAATGAAATGAGATAAGCCATGCAGAATAACTGTTTTAGAAGTTTTAGAAGAATGATGTATGGGTACCTGACTTCTATGTTATCTGTTTTTATGCTTTAAAAAGGAGGGGAGGACTATTATAGTAAATTACAAAAAGTAACTTTTGTTGCCTTCTAACTTGCTTTATAGTGTGTGTGCAGGAGTGGGGAGAATAAAACCCAGGATTTGGCAAAGACCTAAGTTAATTTTCTAGTCTCACTGAGACATTCAGAAGGAAGATGCTTACTAAATGCCTTAGTTTCTTTCAGTTCCTTTTAATTTTATTCATTCATTCATTTATTTATTTATTTTGGGTTTTTGAAATAGGGTTTCTCTGTGTATCCCTGTTTAATCCCAGTGCTTGGGAGGCAGAGGCAGGTGGATCTCTGTAAATAAGTTCTTTTCTTATTAAAGGGACTTTAGAAAAAATTAAATTTAATCAAAATATCTCTCTCTCTCTTACACACACACACACAAATATATAGTTTTTTGTTTTTCTTTGATTTTTCGAGATAGGGTTTCCCTGTTTAGCCTTGTACTTAGTAGACCGGGCTGGCTTCAAACTTGTCTCTGCCTCCCCAAGTGCTGGGATTAAAGGAGTGTCCCACTACACCAGGCAAATACACACACACACACACACACACACACACACACACACACACACACACACGTTTAAACATCATGGAATACCAAGTAGCTCAGTGTTGGCATAATGTTCTTATGAACTGTATACAGTTTATACTTGTTCATTCTAATGCTGAGTTCTCTACCACACTATCTGGTTTCAATCAGAACACTGCAATGTGATGTTTACTCTAAGTACCTCCCGTTTCAAGTTTGTGTAAATATGTCACAATTTGTTCTTTGTATTGCCAATAAAAGTCAACTAGCCACTGCTGAACAATAACAGAGAATAGGGTAGGGCTCTTGTTCCAGTGAGAAGGAGAAGGACAGGATGGAACCATGAGGAGAGAACTGGGAAACATCAGGAGAAATGAACTGGGCCTAGGAGATGATTTAAAAGCAAGTATAATGTGGGAAATCTCAAAGGGAGGAAACTATACTAGTATGGAGGTTTAGGATGGAGTAATTGTGTAGTATTATGCTATAGGCTAATTAAATAGATCCTGGTCTCTCTGTGTGGTTATTTGGGCATAAAGCTGGTTAAGGAGTAACTGTTTTTATTAAAATTATTATTAATACGGAATGTTAATAATCATTCAACAGCTCAGAGTGGCTTGGAATTCACTGTGCAGCCAAGAAAGACCTTGATAACCAGCCCTGCCTTTTTGAGGCGGTTCTCACTATGTAGCTTTGGCCGACTTGGAATTCTCTATGTAGAACAGGCTGGCCTTGAACTCAAGAGATCCATCTGTTTCTGCCTCTTGAGTGCTGGGATTAAAGCCCTTTGCTGACTTGAACTTGGTCTTCCTGCTGCTATTTCCCAAGTATGTAATTAACTCTATAGTTATTCCTTTTTTACATTTGTTAACTATGTTTGTGAGCTTGAGAAGAGGGCAATTTGCATAAGTCAATTTTTTCCTTCCATTGTATGACTTCTGAAGACTGAACTGAAGTCATGATATTTGGAGGCAAGCACCCTTAACTGCAGAGCTAGTTCACTGACCCCTTAACATTTTGCCAAGAGCTGATGTACCTTTCTGTTCAACACAGAACATACCCAATGCCCATCCTCCTTTACACTATTAAGAGCATAGTTTTCATATAGTCAAGTAAGTAAGAGCAAAGGCAGTTGATGTACAGTCGCATTCTTCAACCAAGAAGACGAAATTGACACACATCATTCTGATCACAGGATGCCCTAAAGAACATACAGTACCATGTAAAATGTATGGGGCTGACAGTAAGTATTACAGCAATCAGTTACCTCAAATTAACTATGCGCCAAGAACATTATGTCATTCATTCTGTACAAGACTTACTGGAATATTTCTCAAGTTTACAAATGATTATTCTCATAAATACCCACTTTCAATGTTTGAAAAAAACATTATTTATGTATTTAAAAAATAATATCAAATTAAAGTAATGTACAGCGAGTCCCCATTTCTGTGTCATTTTAAACTGCTACAATGATGCTCAGCATCCATAACTACTTTGTGAATGTGGCAACCCTTGAGGTCCACAGCCAATCACATCTATGAAAGTCAAAAAGCTGTCTTCACTGTGTTAAAAGTGAGCAATGGTGGGCGAGACAAATCAAAGCAGTGGTGCTCAATGTACTGGAGATACTGTATCAAAAAAATGAATGGGTGGAGCTGCCACTTCAAGAAAAATAAGCGACACTATTTGTTGTACATGATAAAATTTTAGATTTTAGGTTTAAAAAAAAATCATAGTTTTGGAAGATTTATACCTACCACCACATGTTTGAAGGGAAAAAAGTTTTTTTTTCTGATGAGAATGGGGTTGATATTAACATTTGTAATCAGTCCAAAATATGCTAACACTGTAAAGAAATCCATAAACTCTCAAACCAACACTTCCTAGAACATAAAGGGATAAAATCATGGCAAATACAAGACCTATTCCAGTATAAGTAGACAATGAATTTTAACGTGACCAACTATGAAGATTTCATTATTATTCTCAGCCCTATAATAGAGGAAACTTGCTAAGAAACCTCCACTTAGACTTTTAGTATCTATGTATGAACACACATGTCACAGAGTACTTATGGAAGTCAAAGGACAACTGTGGAGTGAGCTTTTTCTTCCTACTATGTGGGGCCTGGGGTTCCACCTCAGGCTATAATCCAGGCCCTAGTTGTCTACTTTCGATGTAAAAAACAAACAAACAAAACAAACAAACAAAAAAAACCCACAATTATTGGAGAGACTATTAAAATTCTTTGCTACCTATTTAAAAGCTTGATTTTCTTCTTATACTGCAGTCAAAATGACAAACTGTAGAATTAGATAAGCAAATCCAAACATCTTTTATTAAGACACTAAAAAGATTTGCAAAAAACGAACACCCTTACTATTCTACTGACTCAATTTTATCTCAAATGTTACTCCCCCTAATGTTTTCCATTAACATGTAAAAATTTACTGTTATTTTTAAATATATGTTTTGAAATCTCCCATTTGACTAAATTAATAGTTGCACTGCACATAAACACAGCCTTTGGATCCTCATTAAATTTTTAGAAGTTACAGTAAAGGGATCCAAAGACTATAGCATTTCATAATGCTTACTCAGTATATACTTGCTGAAGATAGTTCTCTAATAAAACCAAGCAAATCAAAAAATGAAACCCAATGCAGTCCTGCATTCTAATCAACAATGGCTTTCATAGCAGAAGCATTGAGAATAGCACACCTCCTACTCATAGCCACCTCTGTGTTGGCCTCATGTACTCTGGAACAGTTTTTCCCACTGCTTTGGATCTTCATGCACTGACATTCTAGAGATTTTAGGCCAGGTACCTCCAAGCTGTCAATTTGGATGTGCATTTCCATGTTAGATTCAGGCCCTGTACATTGAGCAGAAGGAGCCCAGAAGCCATGCTGTGTTTCTCACTGCACTCCACCATGTAACATGGGATTCTGACTTGTCCCATTACTCTACCTTCTTATAAAGGGACAGTTTGCCATCTTCTTCCCACTGCAAACTTGGTTTTCTCTTTTTAATTCACAAGAATGTTGACATTTTGTGGGATTTGCCACTGTATGAAATTCTGTTCTGCCTCAAAATTTCATCTCTTATTTATCAGAACATGCCCAAGAATAGAGTCATGCAAGGGGAATTCTTAGTGCTTGTGAGAAAACTCAAAGCAAACAAGAGTCTTGTAACCAGTTTCTTAAAAAACAAACAAACAAACAACAAAAATCTTACTAAATAGTTGTTCTTGGGATGTGTTTTCATGTTCCTCCCAGGTGTAGCAGATAGAAGTGAGTTTGCTTTAGATTATTCATTAAATTGGTTATTGTTATATGTTTATACAACTCTATGGAAAACAAATCCTTGCTGCCTGTGGTTTGTCCCCCAAACGCAGCTTGTCTACCACATGTGGTTTGCCTTTGTGATTGTATGCTTTATCCATGGGGGTTCTCTTATAAATTGTATAATTTGTCTGTATAAATTGATGCTCTGAATAAAGTTGGTTATTGCATGAGACTTTAGTCTGCCTAATTTTTAGGCTTCATTTTCCCAGGTTCCACCACTTTTAGAAAGGTAGACAATAAGTATGTGAGTTGATGACTTCACTTGCTTATTTAATGGATTATACTTTGTTTCTATCATTTCCATTTTAATGCTCAATTTAACCAGACTTGGCTAGTGGGATACCCGTCAAGCTCTGTCTTTCTGATACATCTTCATCATTCTTTGGATTTTCTTTACTGTTTTCTGCCATAATGAAATATTCTGGATTCTTCTTGTCCAAGCATGGAAAGTGGCAGTCTCTCTCAGAAATCCTGAATCCTTAACTGGAAAATAAGTGTCTAGAGCTCAAGATGCAGGTGTCGTCTGCTCACTGGGATTAGGATGTCATCTCTATCTGAAAGCTTTTATGATTTAGCTCTCATCTCCTGCTATGACACAGAACATGCTGGTAGCCTCTCAAATCATTAGTTGCTGACTGAGACATTAATTAGCTGAGCTCCCCAAGAGTAATCAATGATATGATGAGTAGATATGGGGTCGCCCCTAACTTGTTAGTTGGAATCTCTGGTTTTCCCCTTCCCCCACATGATCCTGTGAATTTCATTCTCTCTAACACTGTCCCCTCTGAGAAAGCCTTTGAGGACTAGGTAAACATTTCTGGCCTTCCTGATGGCTGTCCCAGTCCCCCTCACCTGAAGATGCCAGCCACTTAAGCCCCTTTCCTCCCACTCAAGATGGCCATATCTGGGCATGAGTCACTCACCCACTATCCAGTTCAGTCAGAATATATTCTATACAAAGTTTCAGAAATAAATAGCTGTCAAGTTTTAAACCATGTGAGTGGCCTGACAAAACCTCATACCATCAGGTTCTATGCTGCCTGGGTCATGACTCAAATCTTTGTCCACCACACCCATGATGTATATACTCCTTAACCCTTAGTCCTTTCGTTTTGTTACTCTGACCAACTGTGCTAATGTAAGCAATCCTTAACGAGAGACCTCAGTGCCCAACACATAAGAGTAGTAATGCAAAAGTCATTAAGCACCAAAGGCCAGAATAACTATGTTACTATGTCAGAGCTGCAGGACAGACAGGGAAAAGCATAGTATACAGACAGTTCAAATTGTAGTTTCAGTATCCATGAGGGGCAGGTGACTATATAAAAATTGATCAAAGTGACCAACTGTAACGGAGTAAGAGATACAGAGCCTTAACCAAAAGAGTGCCCCCTCATTGCTGGTCCAACACCTACTTATGCAAGCACTACTAAATGGTACACAAAGATCAATGAAGACTTTCTAGCAAGGTTTAATGAGAGCAGCATCCCCCATTAATTCTGAAACCAGAATCAAAAGCTCTAATTTAAAAGACAAGGTTAGAAAACAAAGTAAGTACTAAGAGAGCATTTGGATCCTAAATTAACGCCACAAACTGAAGGGTTGGAAGATGTAAGAACTGTCACAAACAGGAAAACTGGACCTGGAGCTAGATGGTCTGTGCCTGAAGCTCAGCTGAACAGCCTGCTGGGTGGTCCTGGGCAATTTGTACATGTGTCTTCATATGTGTATTCATAGTTGTTCTAAGGATTAAAATGTGGATGTACATTTCACTATAGATTAGGAAATGATGTAAATATTAGTGCAAGGCCATTTGCTTGTACCAAAAGTTGTCTTAGGTCTAACTTACCAATTCAAAATAAGACAGGGACAAGTGATCCATTCTAACCAGGACGTGTCTGTCTCTTAAAGATGCAACAACACTGTCACAGACAAGTCAGGCTGCATTTCTCCTCCTGATGCTGCATGTTGGACTGCACCATGCAGAAGCTACACCAGTTATCCAGCTACCTATTTTCAGTTTATTTAATAACACTGAGGAACAAAAACCACAAAATGGTGAACTCTGCCTACTTCTGCCACTAACCTTGGTCTTTCACACTTGGTTTCTCGATATATAAAATAAATTACCCTAGCCCAGACAGTGGTGCATGCCTGTAATCCTAGCACTCAGGGAGGCAGAGGCAGGTGGATCTCTGTGAGTTTAAGCCCAGCCTGGTCTACAAAGTGTGTCCAGGATAGCAAAGGCTACACAGAGAAATGTCTCGAAAACCCAAAAACCAAAAGCCAAACCCAAAACAAAACAAAAAAACCCTATCAGAAGTTCCTAAAAGAGATTTTTAAAAATCATGTGAGGAGGTGCTAGTCAAATGGTTCAGCGGATACAGGCTGACTACCAGGTCTGTCATTTTAAGGTTTATCCTGGAACCCACATGGTAAAAAGACCAATGCCCCCAAGCTGCCCTCGGTCCTCCACACATGTGTGCATACTCACACAAATAACAATTTCAAAAAGCATTTTAAATCATGTGAAGAGTATGTTTCCAAAACCACATGTATCTGTAACTGGACATTCTGCAATGGGGATATAGTTATATTGTGGCTTAATACCTTTTCAGACACTCCAGTGATTCGGACTTAGCTGGACATCTATGGTTTTAAGTGGAAGGAAGCACAGTGCGAGTTTGCTCCCTGTCTGTACTGCTCAGTAGTAACTATTTATTTATTTTTTTAATGAGAGGGAACTAAGAAAATCAAAATGTGTAAAAGGTTTTCATGGTTTTAGTAGACTCATTTCTTACGGACTAGGTTATTTAAATTATCTCAATATCTGATTCTAAGGTAATTACGTAACAAAAAACTATATTTAAAAGTAATGGAAAAAATGAGATTACCAGGACAACTGGTAATTGACAAGAACATATATAATTTCATTTTATAGTGACCCATTTCCATAAAAGTTTCAAAGTATTTTCTCTTTCTGATGAAAAATTAAGCAATACCCTTATAAAACTACTTACTACATTCTATGAACATTTCAAATATGCCTTTCTACAAAATCCTTTTAGAACAAGACCCACTGAGGCAACAACCAATAGCCTACAGGTGGGTGGAAACACCAGTTGCCCATTTAAATCGTGCCCACTCACTTCAGAGTACCTTGGTCCCACATTTCCCAACCCCCACAAAAGAAGGCCTTTTTATACAAGTCACAGAACCATCAATAATCCAATTGCAAAGACCACTCACTGTTTGACAAAAACAGGCAAACATTTTAATTAAGAGGTACGGCTAGTGTCTGGCCATGGTACAGGGCACTCCCACATGCCTCATGCCAGCTGTAGAAGAGCAACATTCAAGCAGCTGACTTAATTGGAAATGCAAACCAGCACATTCTAATTTGGCTGGGCTGACTAATTGGTAGGTATGCACATTTCCAACAAAATGCCCACCCATATTACAGACGATGCTCTCTATATGAGTAAACGACTGGTAACAAAAATTAATGAAGCTGAAATAAACTACACTTGGTGAGAATGACCACTCGGGCAGATTTACAACAGGGTCTCACATTAGCTTAGACAACTAGGACATGTGCGCCCAAATTAGAACGTAACTAAACAGCAAAGCATCTTTTTGTGCAAATTTAAGAAGCCAATGCATTCCACAAGAGCACCACAGGCAGCAACATAACCCTAAGAAACGCCCACTGGCCCCTGAATGAGGTCAAACTGCTGTAAAAAGTACAGAAGGACTGGGGCCTTCGCTTTAGAATCTGATGTAAACTAAAACATTTATAGCCTTGTAAAAACAAAAATTACTTTTATCAGAAAATCTATGAACAGTTAAAAAAAAAAGAAAGGGGGAAAGGTAGATCTATCTGCTGCCTTCTATAGAGTAAGACAAAATTACTGTTTTTCTTCCAACTGAAAAAAAATAGATAAGCAATGATTTTGACATTTGACAACAAACAGAAGGCAGGACTCCCTTAGAGAAATGAAACAAGTGGTTGAGCCTCACAGCTGTCCTCACTACAGCCTGGAGAGATTCTCCTCAGTGGTGAAGAAGAGAAACTCAGAACTTAGCATCCCTCCTGAATTGAGGAACCAGTATACAAAGTATTAAAAGTCACTACAGATATTTTATGTTTAAGAAATGAAGAAATAGAGATAATGATTTATTAAAATTATAAAATAAAAATTTATATACAGAGAAAAAATTTGTCTAGATAAAAAACTTGCAAAAACAGACTAGACACTGTAGGAAAATACATGAACGTAAATTCCTATCAGTAGTACTAGCTAAAAACAAATCAGGGGAAAAAACAGGCAAAACACTAAATATAGCATCGATGAAAACTGAAGTATGAAATAAAAAATATTTAAAGAACTAAGGTTCCATATTTTCCCAATTATTACAAAAATCATAAGCTTAACAAACTACAAGCAAGACAAACAGAAAGAAAACCACACTAAGAGGAAGAAATTACAAAAAAGCAAACTATTTACAAAGAATCTTTAAAGAAAGCAAAGGGAGTGGAAGTTTCTACACAGCCACAGTGGTAAAATGGTAAGAATGATAGATACAGGTAATATTGTTTAAGTTGTCAGAAACAAGGAAGCCAACACAAAGTACTGAAAAACCGAACCACACCCCTAGCAAGCTAGAATTTTACACCCAGATAAACCGCCTTTCAAAAAAATATAGATTTTTTACAAAACAACCTATAAAAAATACTGAAGGCAATTGAGGTAAGGGAGTGAGAGGCACAATTCCCGGGGGTTCCTTATTGAAATCATCTGTACAACTTTTCAAAAGGACCAATATTTACAACTAAACTAAATGATGAAATAATAAAAAAGCATATAGTTAATTAGAAATATAGGCAGAAAAAAAATGAAACCAAGAGCAAAGGAACATGATAAACAAAGAGTGAATTAATAAATTTTTTAACCCAGAGGGTTTAAATTCAGATTACTAGCTCCTTTAAACATAAAAGAGAATTTGAATAATTTATAGAAACTAGTTATATAGTTACTTAAAGCTAATAAAGAAAATGAGAATTATCAGACAAAGTCATTGATTCTGACGCTTTAAATGGCTTGCAATGTCAGAAAAGTCATTCTTTATAGACTTCCGTAAGTCTACTGTGTAACCCAGGCAGGCCTTGCACCCCTGGTCCTCCTGTCTTTGCTGGGATTACAAGGATAAACCATTATACTCTATCAACTGACTCTAACTTCAGTGCCACAAAGCATTTAAGTTGCAACCTGTGGAGAAATCAAATGCCATCCGTAATGTGAACTTAAATATAATTTCTATGTTGACTATAAAATACAGCACACATCATAGTTCAATAATGAACCATCTCTTTTGGTTATGATGGACAAATTCTAAAGATTAAGATTCATAAAGAAAACTCCAATTAGGATGGCAAACTCAATGTACCATGTGTATACCAGCTTATAGCAACACAACATAAAGTTATTGTTTTAAGGCAAAATTGGAAGTACTAACTAGCATACATTTATGTTAAATTTGGGTGTAAGACATTGACATTAAATAGCTTGGAACAGTTGTTGAGGAGAAAATTGACCTTTGACAATATAAATTGTTGTCCTGTCTCTTCATCCTCTACCCTGGCAAGCAAAGGCTCCTGATTTCCCAAGAACACTCCCTTTCAAAACAGTCTTAACTTTTCTAAGCTGATGTGTTGATTTCTGCCTCTTGCTGTTGAATATTTTTAAAAGTTTGTTTCTGAAGGATTTAAATCTCCATACAACAGTTGTTTCTCGCAGCTGCGTTTTCTTTTAATTCTATCGCTCTGAACTAAGCCCAGAGCCATTTCTAGTCTTGGCCTCTCTCCTGTGTGACTTACATTTTGACATAAAGCTAATTTCCTAGCAACTCTTCATGTTTTGTAAATGTCTTTACATATTTGGGCCTCAAATTAAAAATTAAAATTATTTGTTACAATACATTTTACACCAAAAAAAATGTGGTCCTTCCTAGACAGGCATCGGGTAGCACCACTGGGCAGGATACCCATTTATGCAGTTCACTCTCCATACTATTCTTTACTCTGCACTGCTGGAAGCTGCTCTAAAACAATGAGAAATGGTCAACATCCTAATCAAGGTGTAATTAATAATGAGTACAATTTGATATGCCACACTTCTGAAGATGGATAAAATATCCATGATCCTCTGCAATGGCAGGACACTGCAAATAAAATATTTCCTAAGTTATGTCTCTAAATATAGAGTAGTCTTGTTAAATGGCAACAAATTTAAAACATACTTTATAGAAGTCTCTAGAGTTTTCACTATCTTTGGCATCCACAGTAAGGCTTGTGCCCTCAGGATAGCCAGTAACCAAATCAAAGTAATTTGTTCTACATTATAGTCCACCCTGACCATGCTAATTACAATAATAAAATTTAAAAGTTAAGTGGTTCCTGCTTTCCCTATGCTCATCTAATAGCCCTAACCACATGCCAGAGGTTAAAAAATCTGAGTTCCAAGGAAGAAACATGAGAAATGGCTAAGTGGATAAAACACTATTATTTCCAGGGGCCACATTCAGTTCTCAGCATCTATAGTGTAGCTTACAAACAGCAGCAGTTACTTTCAAGTGTGGATGGTACTTCCGGACAGTCTCCATGCTATATGGAAGTTACCCAGCATCAAGTGGAGTCCAATGGGACAGGGAGGGGGCAAGAAACAGAAGAGTAGGGAGTACAGTTGCAGGGTAGGCAGGACACGGTACTGTACACTAAACACAACACATATGAAAACTTAAAAAAATAAATGAATTAAGATTTTATAGAGAAAAAGTGTGGCACAGCTCAACAGTAGAGCAGATTCTACTTGATAATGAGACCTTAGAGTTGACCCATCCTCAGCAGTAAGGGGGAGTGGTGGAGAGAAAAAACTCCAAAACACTGGGCTCCTGACTGCTTTGATGAACAGATTATGGTTACTATGTGTATCTCAAGACTAAGTCTTCAAAAGGCAGGTGTGTCTGCCTGGTTCTTCTGAAGCATGCACTATAGAGTAAAATCCTATATGAGAAATCTAACTACCCAGTTGACCATGTCGCATGCACTCTAGAGGACAGTCAAGAGTGAGTCCCACCTTCTAACAACATCCTATCATGGCATCAGACCTGTGAAGGAAGCTATCTTTTCCACACTATACGATGCACCAGCTGCACATCACCATCCCTGTGCTGGCAAAATTCTAAGTAGCAGGACTTAACCAGCATCTGAACAGTGGCTGCTTTACCACAGTTAAATGTACGGTGGTTTGTGATGCAGTGATACGGAGACAAACATAAACCAGTGTGTGGGCTTAAAGGAGATTGGTTTTGTAGAAAAGAACATATTCACTGGTTTGGTCTGTAAGACCAACGAGAACAATAGCCAAATAAGGCATAATATATCTCTATTGAGTTATTTTATTTCACATGGCAAAATTTGCATTGGCAAGTAGGAATCTACCTTCCTTCCTACCAGGACATAATTAACTAGGACATAGTTAACCAGGATCATGCCTGATGCATTCATTTAGTGTCAAATCTCAATTCAGTGTGACAAGCTCACCAGTGAAAAAAAGGGATTTCACTCCCTATACAGATCCAATGCTGAGAGACTTGTAAAGAATGAATTTTGGAGGTAGCACAGAATTATGCTTTCTGGAAAAACCAAAAACTGGCACGCTAAGAGATTTAAGAAAGAAGGTACTGCCACAGCTAAAGGTACTACAGACAAAACAAGTGGAGGCAAAATGGATGGGTCTGATTCCTAGCCTTGAACTGTATGTTCCTGGATTGCAGAGGTGATTTAAGAAATATAATTCAAGGGCATATGTATTTCCTCTCAACACCATGGGCTTCTAATTACACTAAACATAAAACATGAAGGGCTTTTATGTGGTCACTGCTGCCTATTGCTGCCTTATGTAAAGAGGCTAAATGTAATAGGACAGCAAATTAATGATACTGTTACTGTATCAGAGAATTCTGCAACTATGCTGAGGAGATGAGTTGGCAGGCAAGGGCATTGTCATCAGAGTTTGAACTCTGAAATGTGCATGGTGGAAGGAGAGCACCAACTCCCACAAGTTGTCCTCAGATTTCCTCACATATACACACCAAATTCATTAACTAATTGACATAAGAGAAAAAAGCTTTAATAGCTATAATGTAGAATTATCAAGACAGCTTGGCAGAAAGAGGTATGCCTGTCACCACACCTGATGAGAGGAGGCCACACACTGGTGGGTAAGAACTGACTCCCTACAGGTTGTTCTTGAAGCTCCATACACTTCCCACCACACATGTACACATGCACGTGCACACACACACTAAAATAGTGAATGTTTTTTAAAAGTTTTAAAACAAACTTACTTTGTGAAATTTACATTGCACTTGCACTGATTTACTAAAAAAGGGAAATGAACTTTAAAAAAAAACTTAATCTTGTTCCTCTGTTGACTGGAAACCAGGAAATTTTTCATTTGCAAAGGGTCTACAGTGGAGAGATAAAAATCATGGAATAAGAACCATCCTAAAGCTTCAACCAAGAAATAAATTACAAAACAAAAACATAACCACCCTTGTTTGAGTTTCATCAGAAGAGTTGACTGCCACAGGATCAGCTGAGCTGTAACTGCCACCAGCTCTAACTGCTATGAGCTCAGGCTGCTCTGTCACAAGGCAATGACCAGCATTTATTATCTATCTGTTCAGTTAAGTCAAGTCAGCTAAGAGCCAGTTTGCATGTCAGAATTAGGAGCTGAGATTTGAACCTGGGTTCTCTAGAAGAATAGTACCCTAAACTGCTTAGCCATCTCTCGAGCCTGTGAAATGAATTCTTAATGTTAGACTAAGAAAATCAGAATGGGGCTGGAGAGATGGCTCAGAGGTTAAGAGCACTGGCTGCTCTTCCAAAGGTCCTGAGTTTAATTCCCAGCAACCACATGGTGGCTCACAACCATCTATACTGAGATCTGGTGCCCTCTTCTGGTGTGTAGGTGTCCATGCAGGCAGAATACTGTATACATAAAAAATAAGAGAGAGAGAGAGAGAGAGAGAGAGAGAGAGAGAGAGAGAATGAATATCAGAATGGGCCAATGATTTTTATATGACTCACTTACCAGAGGACTAGGATTTGATGGTTAGCTCATATACATGGAGGGGGCTTAGTTAACCCCCTGGGCTGACTGAAAGATGGGTGCTATGACAGTCTGCATTTAATGGCATAAGGTAGAAGCATAGACCAGAAGCCTCAAGAAAATTAGAATGATGAAGTTGACTTATCATTTGCCCCTTGTGCATATACAATCCTGCTACCATTATATCCCCAGGAGGGCCCAGGGGATGCTTCCATCACTAAGGCTTCACTATCATATACTGGAGTCTTAGTATAGAGCAACACAAAACTTACCATACAAAATAACTTTTCTGTTATTCTGTTACTAGCCCTTTGTCTTCTTTGTAGCACTTAGTGCACATTGAAGCTACTTAATTATATGCCAGGGTTTTATTTGTTAAGGTTTGAATGTTTTTTTTAAAAAATCATTTGTTTTCACTGCCTCTTTCACTAGAATACAGATTACAGGAGAACAAGGATGAATCCTATTTGTTCATCACTGTATTTCAAATGCTCACCACAGAACCAAGTATACAGGCATTCAATAAAAGATATTTAAAGTGTAACCAAAGAAATACAGTGTAGTGTATGTAAACACGTTTTTGTTTTCATTCCACTTGTGTGAGGGTATGTGGTGTTTGTCTACTAGAAGAGGAACAGCCTCTTGTGGGGACATGGTCTTTGCCAACTGGTTAGAAGGGAGGTATAGACATTAAAGAACCCCAAATAAAGTAGATTTGTAAAAGCTCAAAGTCTACAGCACAGTTTGTCTTTATCAATATGTGGTCCTGGTCCCTGCATTCTCCTGGAAAAACACACTCATGAAAACATCATCCTCTCAAAAAGAAAATTCACATGTTATTTAAAGCTTATCACAGGGGTAGGAATGCAGCTCAATTGGTAGACTATTTGGCTAGCATGTACTAAGCCCTGGGTTCAACTCCTAGAACCACTTTTAACTGGGTGTGAGAATGAACAGTAATCCTACCACTCAGGAGATAGTGACAGGAGGATCAGCCGCAAGGCATCCTTAACTATTTATGGAGTACTAGGCCAGCTTGAAATACAAGAAGCTGTATCTCAAAAACTTACGATGTTTATAGATTCCCTGTAATGTATATGTATTTCATCAGCTTATAACAAGATATGCTGCTAGAACTTCTATTTAAATGCATATTTTGCACAGAAAAAAACCAAAATATTCTATTGAAAGGTCAGTTCAATAAACGTCTTTTCTTCCATGAATATATTTGAACAGAATCACACTATGCCCAATATTCATGTCACCTCAAATTGTAAGTTAACTAAATTATCAAATATCATCAATTTGTATTTCAAGACTCACTCAAATTCTACACACACTGGCACATTTCCAAAGACTGCCCTAAAGCAGCTTTCTTTACTATCAAGGAAACTGTAAATTCACTCCTACCAAGTTTTCAAGATTCAATATTACATTTGATCAAAACCTCCATTTTCTAATTATGAACCTTTATTTGTAGCTACTAGCAGTTGCTTTTGTTAAGAATGAATTTGTATATATACCAAATACATACAGCATTCCCACCACTTTGAGAGTTATTAACACATAACTAACTGCTAAGTACTACAGAATGAGACAAGACCAAGACCCAAGCACTAGGTTATATTCCTCCACTCATGTGTGTCTACCCCAGGCTCATTGATGTCACATATTAATTCAAATTCACACTTCAGCAAAAACTGCAAATCAGTCTATGTCTTGGCCTTCAGAACTGCATTTATATACCTGAAATCTTAAACATGAAAATGCCAAAAGATCTACCAAATGCTACACATTAAATGTTTGGTTTGTAAATATATGTACTCATAGTAAGGTTCAACAATGATTTGTTTTTTGAACTCCATATGCTTAATATAAGGAACCTCCAACTAAAACTGGCTTTGGGGTTAGAGTACAACCAGTTAGAGTTAGAGCACAACTTGGCCTTCTTGTGGCCCTGTGTTCCACCCTCAGCACCTGAAAACAAAGTCTAATGTACAATCTGTTCACCAAGGCTAGATAATGTGGAAAAAAGTACCAGACACACAAATCCCAGAGATCTTAGATCAGAGGAGAGGACATCTTGGAATGCTGACTGTGGGAGATGGGCATTGAAAATAACTCTTTCTCATCTAAACGGAACTCTGTTAGCTGGTTTCTCAGAAGTCACTAAAGCATGAATCGCAGTTACAAACAGGCATTATAACCAATTTAACATAAGCCACCTACAACAATTCATTCACCAGTCCTCTTTGTAGGGTCCAGGCTGTGTCTTGAGACTGGATCTTAAGCCAGGCGTGGTAGCACACGACTTTAATCCCAGCACTCGGGGAGTTTGAGGCCAGCCTGGTCTACAAAGCAAGTTTAGGACGCCAAGGCTATTAAATGGAGAAACCCTGGAGGGAGGGAGAGAGGGAGAGACAGAGAGAGAGAGAGAGAGAGAGAGAGAGAGAGAGAGAGAGAGAGACAGAGAGAGACAGAGACAGAGAGAGACAGATAGAAAGAGACAGAGAGAGAGAGACAGAGAGAGAGACAGAGAGGAGGGAGAGAGAGGAGGGAGGGAGGGAGGGAGAGAGAGAGAGAGAGAGAGAGAGAGAGAGAGAGAGAGAGAGAGAGAGAGAGAGAGAGAGACTGGATCTTAGATTCCTTGTCCAGATACCATTTCTAGCTTCAGGTTCAGCTCTTTTAAAGACACACACACATACACACACAAAAACCAAACAAACAAGTAAACAAAAATTTCAATACATATGACACAACCAGAAACCAAATTTCTTCTTACTTCTTACAAGCTTTCGAGTATTTTAAACTTAATCTTATTCATTCCAACTGAAAAGCAATTTCTGAATGAACTCAGTTATTCCAGAGCAGGCACCATAATTTTAAAAGAAATAGCCCTCCCTTTTACCTCATCATTACAGAATATGAGTAGTGGAAGTTCAGGGGAAAACACGACTCTTTCCTAGCCAGAGAGCCACCTGACTGGACCAAGTATAACCATATAAGCATCACATATCACATCAAGAAGTGTGCTCACCTTAGACAGCACACTGCTTTACCAAGGCAATGACCAGCACTTATTATCTATCTGTTCAGTTAAGTCAAGTCAGCTAAGAGCCAGTCTGCATGTCAGAGTTCAGGTACAGAACTGAGTACCACTAACAAGCATGAAAGACTGTAGCCGCTTTCCTGTCACATGCTGGTTCCTTCCTAGTGGATCTCAATCAAAGGCATCAGGCATTTAGAAACACTGAAATTTCAAATTATTTTAGTAGAACATGATAAAATAGTCAAATTAACTCTTATTTTAATTAAATGTGTAATGAAAGGATATCACAATAATTCTAAAAAATTTTCATGACTTTTTTGAAGAGTTATAAAAATTTCTAAATTAAAACAAAACAAAACATAATCTTAGCATTCACAGTCCTGACACAGGAGGATCCCAAGTTCAATGCCAATATGCTATGTAACAAGTCCAAGGCTGAACAATGAAGCTGTCTCAAAATATTTTCTTTACTGTATATGAGAAATTTAAGATGTGCTATTAGCAATATGAAAGGCAGTTTCAGCATTCACTTAACCTTAAAGGAATGTGCTACTAGGCACTGCTTGAAATACAGCTTAGATTGGCTATATTAGTTTGGTGATCAGAAAACTTACTGATGTCGCTGGAAACCTGATTCAGTTTATCCTGGGACCTGCTGATCAGAACAATCTTCATTCCATGCTTTGCTAACTGAAAACAGTAAGAGATTTGAATCACATCTCTGAAGTTTATTATAAAACATGAATTAGCTATATTCTCATTTTAAGAAAAACTCATCAGGTGACAATTCAAATACATATATTGAGCTAGTGATCCAAAATGAACATTTCCCAAAAGGGATTATGCAGAACTCTAAGCAAGCATTTAAATCTCAAGCCATTCTGGAAGGATGGTGGCTTTTTATTTTAGGCCTATCTACATGCTGTGGGCTTTTTTACATTGTTACATATCTACAACTTCTGCAATTTCAAATTTAGGATTTAGAAAGTTGTCATAGGCTAGATACATAAAGTAAGTAGCAGTGGGCCAAAAAAGAAAAGTACAGTTAAAACATCAGCAGTTCCTATATCAATCAATACAATTACATTTGTTTTGGGGACTCATGGCTAATCTTCACTGTCAACTGGACTTAGAAGTAGCAGTGGGCCAAAAAAGAAAAGTACAGTTAAAACATCAGCAGTTCCTATATCAATCAATACAATTATATTTGTTTTGGGGACTCATGGCTAATCTTCACTGTCAACTGGACTTAGAATCACCATGGAAACACACTTCTTGGTGTGTCTACTAGAATGACTCTAGCAAAGAATAACGAAGGAGGGAAGACCCACACCAAACACAGGCAGGTCATCCCATGGGCTGGGGTCTGGGATCATTACTAAAGAGCTGAGTACAAGTATTGCTAATTCTTGAATAGAGACATAAAATAATCAGCTACCTTGAAGTCTTGCAGCCATGACTTCCCTACCCTTGAACTATAAGACAAATTAAACCTTCTTTGGGTTGCTTTTGTCTTGTAACATCAGCCTTAAAATTAAGAGGCAGCCAAGGAAAAGTACATTGACTACAGTTAATGAATAAATTAATAAATAATTTCTTGAAGAGAATCTTCTATAAGCATATGTACACAACATTATGTAATGTTGTACAGAGTAAAAAAGCATTCACAGCAATGTGGTCCTGTTATAGAGACACATAAATACAGAGAGAAAGAACACTAATAGGCTTAAAACTTTGTACTGAACTACCAGACAATTGACAAATGAGCAACATTCTGGGTGATGTGAAGTACAAGTGATTCAGTCAACTAATTCCAACTTATAAATCCTAAAGTCAGCTTTTATTAAGTAACAAGTAATATTGCAAACGAGGCTGTGGAAGATCATTTTTTATAAAAATAACAAGGCCTGGTAATTTGCTAAATTAATCTGCTATAAAAACACTAAAGAATCCATTAGCTCATATTGATACTTTAAGGGGAAAAAAACCACATTAACAAAGGAGGAGTGACAAGAAAAGCTATTTATAGAAAAACACCAACCAGGCATTGTAACTCATGGCTGTAATTCTAGAGGCAGGACGGCCATGAGCTTGAGGTCAGTCTGAGCTACACAGTTTTAGATACAGACTAGTTTAGGGCAGAGAGGAAGAGATACATTAGAAAATCATTAAACTATTTATTATGGTAAACAAATTCAGGCAAAATGGTCAATGAGTGTGAAAAACAATGAACTAAAAATTAGCTAGAAAATAGGGTACACTAAAATCTATAAAAATATCTTTAAAAACCTATAAAAAATAGTCCCAAAGTATCATGTCACATATTGTCTATTACTCTCATACTGAAGAATTATAATAAATAACATCTTAATTAATTGTTTGCCTTTACATCATAAACAATAGGACACATGGTGTGTTGTGCCTCTGGATATGATGAAGCCAGGAAGATTAATACCATTTTTATTGACATTTCTGTTAAAAAAAAATGTTTTCCCTGAATCTAATCATAAGACAAATTCAATTTTGTATGCAAAACAACTAACTGGCATACATTTCTCAAAGTGTCACTTTTATAAGGAGCTGAAACAATGTTTCTCAGTAGTCGAGCCCCTCCAGAGCATAGTGACTGGGGTCAGCAGGATGGCTCAATGGGTAAAAGTACTTTTGCCACCAAGCCTATTTACTTTAATTTAATCCCTAGGACCTACATGTTACATTGAAAACTTGGCTATCCCAAGTTGTCCTCTGACCTTCACCTGTATGTTGTAGTGTGCATGCATCTACAAACACACATACACAAATAAGTAAATGTGGGCTAGAGAAATGGCTCAGAATTTAAGGATGTTCTGTTCTTGCAGAGGACCCAAATTCAGTTCCCAGCACCAAAACAGGCTCACAACTCCCTGTAACTCCAGCTCCAGGGGATTCAATCCCTTTTTCTGGCTTCCTGTGTGGTACAAACACACACACACACACACACACACACACACACACACACACACACACACATCTATAAAAATATGTAACCAGGAGGAAGAGGATCTCTGTTGAGTTTAATGCCAACCTGGTCTACATAGAGAGTTCCAGGCTAGCCAGGGCTACATAGTGAGACCCTGTGTAAAAATAAGTAAACAAAACAAAATAAATGTAATAAAATTTGAATCAAAACTACTATTATATGAGATTATACTATTTGTCTTATATTTTAAAAAGATCATGGAAATCACCTACCTCTTCTGCATATGACTTTCCAATTCCATCAGTGCCACCTGTAACAACTGAGAAAGAAGAGGAATAGTTATATGATAATATTGATTTACATTAAGAATTTTAGACTTACCAAGATAGGAAAGATGTTTTCTTCAAGGCTGCCAAATACAAATATCCAAAATACTAAGAATGTAACATTTATATAATTCCTAAATGTTTCATGGTTCTTGCTGTAGGTAGTTTATTGTATATATGTGTAATATAAATGTATATGTAAAGAATAAAAAATACTTAAATATAAAAAAGATATTTTTAGGTCTAAATAGATGTTTTAAGTTGATAATGATGAGATATGATATTGATTTACATTCAGAATTTTAGGCTCACAAAGAAGATGTTTTCTTTAAGGATGCCAAATACAAATAGCCAAAATACTATGAATGTTTTATATATATATATATATATATATATATATATATATATATATATATATTCCTTATTGTTTCGTGGTTCTTCTTGCGGTAGGTAGTTTATTGTATATAAGTGTAATAATATAAATGCATATGTAAAAATATTTAATAAAAAATGTTACATTAAAATAAAAAATAAAAAGCAAAAAATGAACAAACAAACAAATAAAAGAACTGTAACAACTACACCGCCAGGTGGTGGTAAAGCACATCTTTAGTCCCAACACTCGGGAGGCAGAGGCAGGTAGATCTCTGAGTTGGTGGCCAGCCTGGTCTACACAGTGAGTTCCAGGTCAGCCAAGCATGGAGAAACTCTATCTCAAAAAAACCAAAAAGAGAACTACAACAAAAACATGGTCCAGCTAGGGACAATCAGTGATACCCAAGAACACTAGTACAGTATTTGATGTGAAAGAGCATTATCCAGGACTAGGAATGCAGCTTAGTGGTAGAACACAGGGCTTCCCATGCACGAGGCCCTAGGTTCAATTTCCAGTGAAATAAACAAATACATAAATAAGCAACACCAATATTCAAACTACCCACCACAACATGTCAAATTGAAAAACCTAAAATCTCAAGTGTTGGCAAGGATGTAAAGAAACTGAAACTCTTATAACTTACCAGTAGTACCAGACTGAAACAACGGTTTGGGAAAACTATTTGTCAATATATTTAGAACTAAAGAGATATTTGCCTTACGTGCCAGCAATCCTCAAGAGAAGAGTAACTTAAGTCTGTTAGAGGATTGATATCTGCCATGTCCCAGGTTAACTAAGGCTATTCTAAAATATAACAAGTCTCAGTGTCTTAATTGATTGCCAGCCGGACATACTGATAATACAGATAATTAAAAACAACAAGTGGCGCAGGTATCCACTCTTAAAAATCATATTTTGTCATAGTCTGAAAGAGGGTAATAGCTCCCAGAAAGCATCCATGAGCCAGAGCAAAGATGGCTACATACACGTGGCCGATTGGGGAGGCAGAACTAGGAGGCTGATAGTCTTCTAAACTGGCCTGAAAAATGGAGTTAAAATAATAAAATAAAAACTACTATGGTCCCTCTCCAAAGCACCATGACAGAAGGCTCCTGGACCTTTTTTGGCTTTGTTTTGATGTTTATGAATTTGTTTGCAATGGGCTTAGTCATAGTCACACTTCTCCTTACACTCTCTTAAAAAGTTCAGGGAGAAAGGCAGGAAGCCGAGAGTTTCTGGCAACTAAAAGAGAAGGAACTGAAGTCTTCTCCATAAAGTTGATAGCAGCTGGAATTCAAAGCTCCTTAGCAGCAAAGTGTTTATCAGGGCTTTCTGGAAAAGGTCCACAAGAAAGAACTAGAAATAACTAAATTCGAAGAAATGGTAGATAGGGCTTCACTAACTGAAGCCTAAATTGGCCCAACAGACCCAAGGCTTAGACTTTTCTTGTTCCCTTGCTTGATTTTTGCTGAGATTTCTAAAGATTTTGACTAGCCCTAATCCCAAAAGAATGGAGACAAAGAACCCTTGAGTTCCAACCTTGTCTCCACAGGGTGTGAGCCCCTGCTGATATGATGTTACTTGCAGAGAATGCAATGGATTATATGTACTTATTGATCTAAAGGATGGATACACATCAATCTGAAGTTTATGTAAAGAAATGTGATGTAGCTGCTCTATAAAAGGCCAGTCAATCTCCTTAGAAGTATGTAAATATCTCCACAGGAGATATGGTGCCAAAGGGTAAATAGGCTTAAGAAATATATTTTGTTGGACAAAGTAAGGACCAAGGTTAAAAGGGGAGACAGATGCGTAAGCTGCATGCCTCCCATCGAGAAGGGGTGGGATGAAAACACCCCAAACAAATGCAAAAAGCCAGGTACAAGATACCTACAATATACATAAACCCTAAAATAAAATGAGTTTATATAAAGTTTATTTAAAGCTTAATGCCTTTTTCCTCTGCTCAGGGCAACCAGCTTGTTTCTAAAACGGGAAGCATTTTCTCAGGAAACAGGCAGTGGCCTGACCTATACATCAGGTACCACAGAGCCTAGAGAAGGACATTTAGAACTATACAATCTTGTTTTGATTTCAATATGATGATAATTGTATATTCATTGTTAATGGTGATGTTATATTTCATCTTTAAAAGAGGTCAAAATGAAACAGACCTGGATAAAAGAGAGATCGATAACTTAAATGAGTCTATGTTTACATGAAGTCAAACTGCAAAACAAATAGTTAACTTATATTGCTAATCCCACTACAAGGGAATAGCTTTGAGATTGGCTGAAAAATAAATGAAGATTTACAGATGTCTTTCTCTGCTCAGACAAAGAGCCAAGAACTAGCCTTAATTGTTCTGTGCATCCTGCACACTTCATACATTTATAGTATTAGGACTGCATAATGCTTGTGAGAAGTTATGTTTTCAGAATAAAAGAACTGGACACTGACGCGGCATCAGACCTGACAGAATTCATTCCTTCAGCATGCTGACACAATGACATCCTGAATACATCATGTTTCAGCCCCAAATGCTTTGGTTGCTGTTTCTCATCAGAAAAGGACAACTTCACAAAAGGTTCCTGATCCAAATTGGTCCAGCATTTCAGACTGTCTTACACAGGACTTATATTAAGCCTAGAATTTCTCAACATTTAAAGGCTGAACCACAAATACTATTACTAGCTTGTTTAACCATTCTCTTCCAAATTCATTTGGGCCCCTATACAGGTGTTCTTTGCCCCAAATCAGCCTGAGGAAACTTTAACAGAAAGACGCCCCATTTCCCTTAAGGAGGGTAAGGTAGGTGTTTGGTTGTTTTCTTGGGCTATAGATGTATATTGTCATTGAGGGGTATGGAGATAGGGGTTGAGAAGAAAGAAAGGGGAGTATAGAAATATATAGGGATGATAGAACAAAAAGTAGATTATTGAATCTATTCCTCGACTTAAGGCTTTAACTGTTACTCACAAATAAGGTTAACTTTAATTCATTGATATAAAATTTTGTATACTGATACACAATAAGTTTAATTTTGATACACTGAAATAGAATTAAAACTTAATATTATTCGTTATACATTATAATTCTACTCTAATATGAGGTACTGTACACATACAACTCAATTACTACCCTGTTTACTTTCAATACTGTGATAGTGCTATTGCAGGCTGTTTAGAATCATTAAGTGATACAAGTCAACTGTTAGTTGATCAAACTCATGGTCACATGAAGTACAAGAATGCACATCTTAGGTTTAGCAGATAGGTATGACCCTACAGACAGATAAGGTAGAACAGCCAGAGATGGACTTCAAAAATCTCAGACTTACAGAGTATGGCATTTAAAAATGTTCTTTATTATTTTAAGGATTCTTTGACAATAAAACAGGTTAACTCCTGACAACACCCAGCCTACCTCAAAGAAAATGATGAGCATTGAAGAACCTCCTTGTGGAGATGGCTTCAAGTGTGGCAAAACAGCTACAGGACAAAAGATGTCTTCATTTCTCCCAAAGACAGAGTTCTGCCTAAAAATGGGCAAACTTGGATGCAGGCAGAGTTGATGGCCAGACTCTGCCAAGACAGGGTAAGCAAGTCCCCAATGGTTCCTGCTTCACAAATATGTCTGTCAGATACACTGGGCCAGAAAGCTAAAGATGATGCTCCAACATTATAGAGTTTTGGGTGACCTGTCAGGCAGTAAACTGTCTCTGTCGTTTTTTTCATTTTGGAAGCTGCCAACCCGCACTACCTGTTTACTCAGTTAGTTAAATGTATTCCTTCTCAAGTCTCTGATATGGTCGAAGACCAGATAGTTTTAAAATTAAGCTTAGTTGTTCAGGAGTTAAGAAAATACTTTGAGATCTAGATAAATATTTTAAGTTGATAGATATAAATAAGCTTTAATAGATGTTGATTTAGATTCAAAAGTTTAGACTCACCAAGATAAAATAGATAATATTTTCTACAAGGTTGCATTAGACATTATGTATGTAAGTCTTAACTATTGGTTTTTATAATTTTTCATAATTGTTCTTACTGTATATATTTTTTAAAGGCCTTCTATTTAAACTGAAAAGGGGAATTGTTAGAGGATTGATATCTGCCCTGCCCCAGGTTAACTAAGGCTATTTTAAAATATAACAAGTGTCAGTGTCTTAATTGATTGCTAGCCAGACATACTGATAATACAGATAATTAAAAACAAGAGAAGTCTACAAAAAGATGTTCATGGTAGCTTTACTAGTGTTTGTCTTATATGCTGGTAAAGGCTAACTATTAATCTATAGAAGAATGAATAAGTAAACTGAGGTATAGACATAGAATGTATAATTAATAGCAGTAAAATGAACTGTGACACAACACATAACATTAAGCTAAATGAAGACATTCGTTTCCTAGTACTACTCAAAGAAATAGACATTTATGAAGTGCCTGCTCAGCTACCATCTTTCTAGAGGCTTTAGAAAAATGGAGAAAATAAAAAAAAGGGACACCATTTTGGAACTTTCTTGCCTTCCTCTTGTGTTGATGCTCAGTAGATTTCCTGTCTCAGTATAACAGTAGAGTTGGCAGTATCTTCCCAAAGAAAAATTCAAGTATCAGGAACAAAAAATACTTGATAAACATTTTTAAAATACATTTTTAAGTTTTCAGATAGCTTTAGATGCACAATTTTTAAAAAGTGAAGTTAGTACAAAGATCTATCCTTAATCCCAGTACTCCTGTTAACACTCCACATGACTACAGTACACTTGTCACAATTCATAGACCAATAAAGCAGCATCTATACTCTGTACTTCAGTCAGATTTCCTTACTTGTCACTGAATGTCTTTTTTTTCTGTCTTAGTATATCGTCTAGAATAAAATTATACTTCCTTTATATGTTCTTTATGTCACGATGAAAATGATTTTAGTTTGCATTATCTTTTCTTTCATTAATTAAAAAAAGTTGTGTATGGGTGTGAGGGGGTGACAAAGAAAATGGAAGTGGAGAGACTCTCTTAGGTACCTCAGCTCTATAATAATCCGTTATACATAATGGCCAGACAATTGGGGGCTTGTTTTATAGGACAAATCCTTAGAAATATAATACTTTTTAAATGTCCTGTTTTGCTTTAAGGCTGCAGCTGTATATAAGTTTCAAGTTTCATATTTTTATATAAAATAACTCTGTGATTCTCACTGTAAACATCTGACCATACTTACTGTAGGACAGTTACACTCTACTGTTAAACTTAGGAAGCTAACCAAAACATCATCTTAAATCAAGATTTTTTTTTGTTAAACTTTTTTACTGTTAAATTTTCAGTCATATGCAGGTATTACCTTTCCAAAAAACAAAGGTCTTTACTAATATGCATACAAAGTTAGCAAAACTGGGCCAGCAAGTTCCACTTTCTTCTACTCCAGTTTCCCAGGAGGCAGTACTTCCCAAATTACTTAACATCTTTTTCTAACTTAAGATCTTCTTAAAATGAATCATTCTTTTCTAAATATAATGTAATAAATGTTATCTGCTCAGTATTTATTTGCTTTCTATTTTAAAAGTGCATTAGTATCTACTAACAGATTAGTGACAGATAGACACAGAGATAGAATAGAGACTGACCTGAAAACACTCAAGATCATCTCTTGGTTTCTTATTGGCTTTGCTTGTTTCCTTTCTTTCTTTCTTTCTTTCTTTCTTTCTTTCTTCTGCTTATTTCTTAAAATACACACACACACACACACACACACACACACACACACACACACACACACACACCAAAAACTAAGCACTCAAAGCTAAAATGAAATGAAAAGATGCAATACATAAAAACTACACTGAGGACCCATCTTTCATGTATACCCCGAGTCAGGGCCTGCTAGCTGCCTTCCTTATCAAACATGTTTCCTTCCCTTCCTTTTTTGCGGGGGAAAATTGCCTTTACTCAGATATAATAATGGTGCACACTTATTTTTTATGATTCCAAGTGCGGGATCGGAATGGTCTCGTCAGAGAACGGGTGATGTTAATCCACTCGAAGACCAACCGCCTCGTGCGGGAGCTTGATTGTTGCCAGATGAAAAGATCCCATGAACAGACTTTGGGAGGAGATATATAAATGAGCCCAGAACTGGAGGCAGGGTTTTTGGAGACTTCGGGTAGTTTTGGCTGTTCATCGGTCCGCTTCGAGACGCTCCTAGAGAAAACCGCTCGAGGGAAGGCTTTGGGGCTCCAGCTCCTGCTAAGGTTCTGGGTTCTGGTTACTCCAGGTTCCAGCAGAAGAAATCCTGCTGATCACACCAGTTCCGTGGAACTGATATCCTTATGGTTTTGTTATTGTGTTCCTTAATCCTCTTTTCCTATTTTTTTGGTTAGTCAGGTTATAAGTGATGTACGCTTGGTTAATAAGTTATAATAAAATATATTGGCTAAGAAAATTGAGCAAAAAAAAAATGGTAATTTGAGCTGGAAAGACAGCTCAGTAGTTAAGAGCATTTGTGGCTCTTGCAGACAATCCTGAATTTGGTCTCAGCGCCAACATGATAATTTATAAACCATCTATAATTCCAGTTCCAGGGAACCTAATGCCTTTTTCTGACCTCAATGGGCACCAGGCATATATACACACATTCATGCAGGCAAAACACTCATATATAACTAAATGTTTTTAAAAATTATTTTGATGAGATGATTCACAGGCTTTGTTGAAGAATGGATGATGGATAGATGAATGAATGAATGAATGAGATTCTGAATGGAAAGTTGGCCTCTTGTCACAAGACTTACTGCTTTATTCATTCCTTATTTGGAAATAACACACAGTCCATACACTTCAGCTACTCTCAATATCACACAAGACTCAATCATCTAAAATGAGATCTTTAAAAAATATAACTGCAAGACACTTAACTTTTTTTATAATGAGCCTGTTAGACACATGCTTTCAAAGAAATCTACCATTCTTCTTGAAAAGAGCTGGTTTTCAATGCAGGGAACAACCACTTGGCTCTTGGTGTCAGGGATGATCTGCAGTGACCCAGTCAAACAGGATTAGAAGGAGGAAAGCAGCCACTTTAGATTAGTAAAGGATTCCAAATTCACAATTCTCACTCCTAAGATTTGCTTCTTGGGCTAACAGTAGGTGTCCTTAGATGCCATTTTGTTATAGAGGAAGGGGATACATTTAGACAGCTTTCTACAGCATACACACAAAAAGCTACCTTGTGGGTTGGGGAAGTACAAAGGATGGCCATGAGTAGAATGAGGTGAGAAAGAATGAAGGAAATGGGGAAAGGGGATTTTTTTTTTAAAGGCTTGAATCTGTACAAATAAATATAACACCAGAATCCATATTTGCAAGCGTTTGAGAAGATGAGAACTGACAACTACAAAGAATATCCCAACTTGGCATGCAGAAGTGTTGCGCTTGTTACATATTATATAAAATACTGGCAACTGACCAGGGCTCTACTTCCAGATTTTATACAGTCAACAAAAAGTACTTTAGTTTGTGTAGGTTAAAAATATTCTACTCTTTTTGTCCTCAACTTGCTAGGAACAGATATTTTTAGTAAGAGCCCAATCAACCTTATCAAAATCAAACATCAAAAATAGACTAGAGGAGCACTGGAAGCAAACAAGCTATTTTTAGCTCTTCCATCTCTTCCCTGCTTCTGCCCACTAACTCTTGACTGCAGAGCCCATGCATATGAGCTTAGTTATTCCAAGCAGGCGCCTTTTGTGACTCCCTCCTCCCCTTGCAACACCTGAATGCAGAAAACACTTGATTGATTAAAGATTAATACTGCCACAAACCATGACAGCTGCCTTTCCCCGGTGCTTGGGGCAGTGGGAGGGACAGAAAATGACAGAAAGCTTGCATCAGTATTCCTCCTGGGGATCTATTGCATGGGAAGAAAATTGCTATTTCAATTCCCTTTTGTTGCTAAAAATAGCAGTCTCCATTGATTCAAGCAAACAGTCTACAGGCTTAGCAGAACTGAATTTAGAAAGCACTGAAGTCCCTCAGAGCAAATGCTAACAGAGTCTAACATATGCCAGCTCATATTTAACAAAGAACAAAGAAGAGAAGTATGCAGGGTGCAAGTTCATAAAACACCAGTAACTTCCTCCATTTTTATTTAAAGGGAATAGTAAAAGTGACACAAAATAAGAATAGGCAGGAAAAACTTTTTCTTCTAGTCATAATTTATTTAAAAATTATTTTTTAGAAAAGCTAAATTTATGAATAAACCTAGACACATGACCATTTCTCATAAAGTTTGGGGTCATATACATTTTTTCCTCACTATAGAGTATGGACGCCCACTTTATCACAGTCCTATAACAGTATAGGACCATGTCTCTCAGGCAGTTCCTTCAGGTTCCCACAAACCTCTGCCTGATAAGATAATGTAGGAAGCTATAGCGTGTCACTTTTTTTGTTTGGTTGGGGCTTTTTGTTTTGTTTTGGGTTTGGTTTTTTGAGACAGGGTTTCTCTGTGTAGCCTTGGCTGTCCTGGACTCACTTTGTAGAGCAGACTAGCCTTGAATTCATAGCAATCTGCCTGCCTCTGCCTCCCTGAGTGCGCAGGTCACTATAAGAACACAAACTCAAACATGCGAACAGAAAATACCCGAGCACCTAGCACTAACCTATGGGTTAGGAATAGAAACAAGGAGAACTGAAAAGCAGGGTCTCCTTACAGATGAATTCCCTAGCCAGCTCTCACACAAAGGTGCCTGATTTTGTCATGGCGTGGTTAAATGAAGTCCTTTCTAAGCAATGATTCCTTTCAGCTAATGCCATGAGCTCTTTTAAAATGCAAGTATCATACAAGAATTAAAAGGCTATCAATCCTCATGAAGCCATGTAACTTCATAAAGCCAAACTGCTCACCATAGCTTTCCTTACCCAAAATGTGAGAGGAGTGCAGAGGAGGTTGCAGAGAGCAGGGCTCTGAATGGTCACTACCTTTATGTCACAGGATTATAAAGACACCATACAGAAAGGCTTAGGCTTTTGTTATTTTAATACAAATTCAATAAAATACATCATTAAGCTCATGAACAATAAGGTCAGGTTCCAAACCCCAACTCTGCCCATTTCTACTGTTTTTCTTTATTTGTAAAGTTAACATTGTCTGTCTCACAGAATCCTGGTAAAGATTCAACAACTACTGAGTAACACCATAGTAGACTAGGAAAATATTAAACAGTGCAATGTAGATCATGTGTTTGTCAAAGTATCTGGATACAGTAAGTTCTCAATAACTTAGCAATGAGATGAGAAGTATTAAAAGAGGAGAAAGATACAAAGGAAAATTACTATTAATATTCCTTTTCTCAAAGGAAATTGCAATTAATATTGCTTCATAGTGCCTTAAGTTAGAAGTAAAACTTCAATCATGTATCATTCACTTTACACTACTCCATACTATGGAGTCTGTTATTTGGATTGCTCTCATGGCAAGAACAGGCCTTTTACATAGGCTGGAGTTTCCTGAGTACCTAACATGTGCCAAAAAGCAGCAAACACTTTATAGATGCCATCTTAACAAGTTCTTTAGCATCTCACAAGCTGCAATTATGAGCTGCCCAGTCAACCCCATGAAAAGTTTTAACAAGGGGTAGAGGGGGCTTGTGATAGGTCCTAATTTTACAGATGAAGAACCAGCTCAGAAGTTAAACAACTTGCCAAAAGCCATACTGTGTCAAATCTAATCACTAGAACCTGAATCTCCTATACTAGGAAATTTGCCTTATGAACCCTCACAGCTGGATCCAGCAACAGTATACTATACTTACATGAATGCTCCAATGTCTTTCTCATTAATCTAATGATGCTAAATCCAACTTTATTTTTCTCTGTTCCTTAATCAGCTCCCCTCCAGCCAAACTACTTCATGTTTCCCAAATGGAACACGACAGGGAGTGAGCTCCACGTGTGCCTGAGTTATTCCTCAAATCGACAGAAACATTCTTTATTCTCCATCCACACCACCCACTTTACCCACTTTTAATAACTTGAATTTCTAAGCTTTATGGAGCACAACAATCATCCAATGTGGCTATTACTGGCTTCTAGAATTCCAATCCTCAACTAACCTCCTAATAGGCCAGGCTAAATAATGTGTTCACATTCAAAATAGACACACACAGAAACAAAGCTCTCTAACTTGTTAGTCTGGTTCTTATCGCTAATCATTAATTAGGTGATAAAGTATGTAGCTCACTTGGTAAAATGCTGGGTGTGCTGCCACATGTCTGTAACCCCAGTGCTGGGGAGAAAGAGACAGGAAGATTTCCTGAACCAGAGGCTCCCACTGAATCCTTTGAGGATTAAATACTCACAGTTACTTTGTGGACCAAAGTCAGGAGTTCTGACTTTCTAGTAAGAGCAGGTTCTGGGTGTGTGTTCCAGAATGAAACACCATCTCACCAGTAGCCTCTCTTTTTTACTGTCCTTAAAGACAAATAACTGTGGTCTAAGTTACTTCTCTAACCTATGTCCATTTGTCTATAAAATGAGAAATGGTAGTGCTGGGCAGCAAGTAAAATATTAGCAGTACTGTAACTCAGGCCTAGTGTGTTTTAAGACTCTTAGCTAATGACCAGAAGAATAAAATGAAATCTGAGTCCTTTCTCTGGCCCTGGAGAACTGACATCTTGAACTGCTAGGAAGGTCATTGACAACTATCTAAACTATATGAATTACTACCTGGCATAAGGCTTTCTGATAAAGAACAAACATATACCACTATCCCCTCCCATGGGCCTATCCATCACTTGAACAGGGGGGGAAAAAGACCTCAAAAATGCTGTCCAGGGGGGCTAGAAAGATATATCACAGTGGTAAAGAACCCTTGCTGCTCTTTTAGAGGACCTGAGTTCAGCATCAAGAAGCTCACAACTACCTGTAACTCCAGCTCTAGGGGATCCAATGTTCTTCTGGAGTTCTACACAGCTTGCAAACAGCATAAAGACTACCTGAATTGTATATTATGTACAATGGTCCCTGTGACCACTGCCTATTCTCACATTGGGTGTTCTGTTCTGCAAAAGTCCTGTGACCACTATCACCCTGAGTGTTCTGCTTTAGAGAGGTCCTATGGTCATTGCCCACAGGACAGTTGAGGTTTGGTTTTTTTTAAATCATTATAAACCATTTAGAATAATTACATACTATAAATTACTGTCAGTAATTATTACAGTATACTAATTGCTATAAAGTAAGATAGCATGAAACATTTTAATTTATCAAATTTTATCAAGTATTGTAGATTTGTGGCTCTTGACTGCTTAATGACTCACTATAAGCCTCTTTGAGATGGTAGTTCCATTTTTATAACCATTTCTTTTTAGTATCCTCCCACCTCACTCATACTCTAAAACCATGCTATTCAGTTATGGCCTAACTTAAATAGCTTGTACAGAGCCTTCTACAAGTCCACTTTCTAAAATAACAATAATTTTTATGTTTTTGTTGTTTTTCAATCTCTCTCTCTAACTAGACCATAGACTTGAAGAGAGGCAAAGTTGTGCTTTTACTTGTAGAAAAATGTTAATTCAGAACATGGCTGATCTGGCAAGAGATCACGTCCAAAGACCTTTAAGTCTGTGTGATCCGGCTGGAATACAAATATGCCTTTAATCCAGGAGACAGAGGCAAACAGATCTGAGTTCAAGGCCAGCCTGGTATAGAGCAAGTATTAGGAAAAGAAAAACTTAATTCAGGCATGGTGATACATGACTTTAATCCCAAAGGTAGTTTGCAAAAGGAAGCACTCGTGTTTGAAATTACTGTCTAACTGGGTGGCAGGAAAGGTGTTGAATCATAGATTTGAGAGAATAGGATTCACCCAACTCTTATGGGAAGAGAGAAGAAAGGGAAGCTACTTAAGAGGCAGTTTTACAGAGAGAAGAGGCAGTTTTTAGTAGGACAGAACAGAGATGGGCTGTAGAGAGAGAATTCAAGTGAAGATAGAAAGAGCCAGAAAATAAGAAGGAACCAGAAGATTAGAGCAGATTGCTGAGCTAGTTTGAAGCCAAGCAGAGCTTCTGGGAAGAGAGAGAAGTGAGATTAAATAAGTTAGCTGGGAGAGGAGTTTGAGCCAGAACAGCTGAGTTGAACCAGCAGCCCAGAGCTCAGAAGAGCAAGGGTGAGCTTATTCAGCAGTAAGATTCAGAGGCTGAAAACATTCTAGGCCCAGGTTAGATTGTATGGAGGCAACAAGCTTCCAGGAGTAGGCCCAGGTTAGCAGAAGGAGGCAGCAAGCCTCCAGACAACTGAGCTAAGAGAATGAAAGTTACTTTTACATTTACTGACAGATGACTCCCCTCTGCCCTGAATAGTAACTGCCAAGCAGGATTATCAATGAATACTGAATAGTGTTCAGTCAGGGCTATCCAAGCTTCTTTGATGATAAGTATATTTTCGTCTGCTCAAGCCATGCATAAGTTGTCCTAACCTAAAGCTGGAAAACTCTTGCCTGCTGAGGAAATACAGAAGGCTCAGAATACTTATTATCCCTGCACTGTTGCCACTGTCCCAAATTTTAACATGCTGTGTTCCAGGTACTAAATGTCATGGTCGGGGGTGGGGGGTCTGGTTGTTGTTTTCTGTTTAGAGGCTTTTGTTCTTTAGTCAGTGTCTCAATATGTAGCCCAGGCTGGTCTTGAACTCGTGATTCTCCTGCCTCTGAGATTGTAGCTGCACAGCACTATACCTGGCTAACACTAGGTATTTTCTGCACATTGCTAAATAAACAACACCCTTTTTTCAAACTTTTAAATAACTTCTATGATATCTATCAGTTTACATATGGGTCTCAGAAAAACTAAAGAATTTGCCAAAGGTAACAGAGATAGAAGATGGGTGGACAAGTTACAAACTTCAGTGCCCACAATCTGACTTAGAAGGCCCACAATCTGAAAAAAAAAAAAAATAAAGAAGAAGAAGAAGGAGGAAGAGGAGGAGGAAGAGGAGGAGGAGGAGGAGGAAGAGGAGGAAGAGGAGGAAGAGGAGGAGAAGGCGGCGGCTATACTGTCACCAATGTCAAATATCCACATGTAAGTCTTTCCATCTTAAAATCACTGTGTACTCTGTAAGTCAGGAGTCCTGCTTCCCAAGCAACAGCATCCACCAAAGCAACTACTACACAAGGCCCTCAAGTTGCTACTCAGCAGACAAGTGACCCCCAAGTCTATACTGGAAATCTGAAAGTTTATAAAATTGAGATACTGCGCTGGGTATTGCTTACAGGTGGGAGGCTGAGGTAGCAGAACTACTGAGTGTAAGGCCAGCCTGGCCTACATAATAAGCACCAGTCTAGCCTGGGCTACAAAATGAGACCTTGTCTCAAATAATAATGATAATAATAATAAACAGCTATATTTAAGAGGATGTGCCTCTTGCCTTCTCTTGTTACAGAGACTGTCCTTATGTTTTATTATTTATTGTACCACCCAAGTATCTAGAATCAAAACTCAGTGTCTCTAGGGTTGAATGCACTGTATCTTCTCAAATTTGCGTTCATGTTAAAATGTTCACCCTTGTGGCAAGAGTGTTGTAAGGTAGACCTCTGGAAGAAGAGGAACTGATGACAAAGCTCTCCTGAATGGAAGAGAGAAAGGGGATCCCTCTTCTGCTTCTTCTTCCAGGCAAGGACACTGAAATATCCTCTGTGAGTCAGGATGCAGGCCAAGAAGGGACAGCTATGAACCAGGACCCAGGACCTTGTCAGGGATCATGCCTTCATTATGACCTCACAGCCTTTAGAATGATGGGAAGTAAATTTGTGTTTCTAACCCAATCAGCTTACAGTCTTTTGTTTAATTCTAACCCAAACAGGATAAAGATGTAAAGATTTATGCTCAACCCAAGGGCAGGGGATATTGCTCAACAGGACAGTGCCTGGCCAGCATGTGCAAGGCTCTGGATCTGACCCCCAGCACCATTAGAAAGCAAGCTGAGCTACTGCCAAGCCCAAGTGTGAGACAAGGAAATAAATGAATGTATACAAATATACATAAAGCAACACATTTGGAGAAGGTAGACAAAAACTGCATGTACCCACAGAGAGCCCCTTATGTGCACAGCTCTCTCTTCCCTAATTTCCACAATGATCTGCAATAGCTTTCCATATTTAACAATAAGCAGGAATGAGTAAACAGCAGCAGCTAGATGAATGAACTGTGTGATGCTGAAAATCTCTGAATTGAAGTATCTTATAATGAATTTAAAAAAAAATTCCCCTCCTCCAAATAGCTGTATGAACAAATCAGAGAAAAGAGGAGTTGGAGGGAAAATGAGATGAAGAACAAAATCTGGACTGGATGGCACATTTATAAAACTGATGGCCTGTCAGCAACATACTGATGAATATTTCTGCAGGATAAAAATGGCAACCCAGGTCTAAAAATAAACCAGCGTGCTGCAGACCTGTCTGGTTCAGCTACACCACTGGAATACAAACGCCTCACTCACCAGGACATTTTAACTCATAGCTTCACAAAGAAGGAAAAACCAATCACTTTGCTAGCAAGATAAGACACTTTATATGTTTTTAAATCAGTTATGTTTTCTACATAGTCCCGAATTTAAGTTGAAACGGTTTTCATTTTCTTAAACTAGGTAAAATAAATGGTGAAAGGAATAAATGGAATAAAATATTTTATAAAAGATTATTTCCTCCCAGTCCCATTATAATAAAATAGACTAGTATTATCCCAATCTCATGATAATATCCTTTAAAAATAGGAATTTAAAGATATGTGTAAGTTACTTCTAATCCAAGTGGCTTGAGCAGACAATCTAATCAAAATGCTGTCTTTATCCAAATAACTCTGAAGGCGGCAAAACAAAACAAACAAAAATCTGATATCTCATTTTGTACTCAAATTTACAATAAACAGCTGATGGCTAAAATACAAACATGATCAAGATTTCACAAGCAAAATATTTATTCATTAATTTCACTTATCTTGGTCAATGCTGTCTTAGAGTTATTATTCTGGCCTTAGTTAAATGGTGGCTTGTACTTTGTCCAGGCTGGTCTCAAACTGGTTTAAGTCATTTTCCTGCCTCAATTTCCCAAGTGGCTGAGACTACAGGCACACACCTGCATGCAACCATTTTTAATAGCAAAATTAACTCTCCATAACAACAAATACAAATAATGAATTGCACTTAACATTTATAAGCACATCCAACTGGAATAGATTAAAAACAAACAAGCAAACAAATAAATCAACATGCCAGTCCCAGTCAAGTTCTCACAATTGAATAACAAGCCCTTCCTAATTCCTGATAGTGTTCCACAGAAAACAGCTGCACATTAAAATATGAACATATCCTTCATGACACAGCCACATGCTTTCTCCACGTATACAATACAAAGTTTGCTAAAGTGAGAAAATGCATTAAGAGTCATAAAATAAACACAATTTCTTTGTGAGTTTTTACTGTTGATCTTTTTTGTAGAAGTCTTTGCAATGTAGATAATGATCAAGATAATGTTCTTGCTTCCCACTTCAAGCTCCTGTCAAAGCATGACATAGGATCACTCACTGATCTGCACTAGTCAAGAGTCTGACTCTTGGCACTGATTCTTCTTGTGCCCATATGCCATAACCACTCATGCATCCATCCTTAAGACCTGCCTGCACCCTCAACTTCACACCATATATAACCACTTCTCACCTTCACAGTACCACATTCAAAGCACCACTATTCATATTCCCCTACATGACTGCAAGGCTCCTATATGTATGTTTACCCTGCTTCCACTCTTGGACAGTACAACCTCTTCACAATATAACAGCAAATAAATAAAGGACCACATCACTGTGCCTCTTGAGTGCTTTCCAATGATTTCCAATACTTAGAAAAAACCTGAAGTTGCATACATCTTGCAGTCTCCTTTACAATTATGTCTATACCCACCTTTAATCTTCTGCCATCACTCTCCATCTATTTGCATCACTGGCCCAAATACAACAAGTCCAGTCCCACTTGTGGATTTTCCTACTTTCTGAAATGCTGTGATCTGAGTGTATCCAATGAATGGCTCCTCCTCCCTTCTGTGGGCTCCAATGTCCTGTCTTCAGAAAGGTCTCCCTGCTTCCTGTTTAGAACCTCAACTTGGCCATTATATACCAGTTACTTCACTTTGTTCCATCTCCAATTACATCACCTGTTCATCTAGTTGACTGTTGTCCATCTCCCTGCTTTGTCTTATCTAAAACAGCTAATGCGTTCAATCTAATCCCTTACAGCAGCAAAGAGTGGAAACTACAATATCACGGGGACCTGTGTGGTAATAAAAGTATACAAACCAGGCAGTTTCTAGCTTAGATGATAATGCAGGCCAAAAAAGTTTAGGTTTTTTTGTTTTGTTTTGTTTTTTAGTATTTTTCAAAAAAAGACAGACATGCAACCTTCTGGATAAAATCTTCCAACTGTTTAATGTTGAAAATGTACTGGGTTTCGTTTTTAAACAGAATCCTGTACAAGCCAAACAAACCACAGCTATGAGCCAGACAGATGAGAGGCACCACTGACTGACCTTTCGCCTATAGTAAATCACCAAAGTTTATGCTTATTTGGTACAAAAGATTACTCTAAACATTCCTAGAATGTGAATTTGCTATTCCTCTCATCAAAAGACAGAACCTATTCTCCTTGTTAGGAGAATGTGTAACTTGCTTTGATCAACATGTTTGGGTTCCTCTAATCTGGTCTAGGCTTTTAGAGGCCACATAAGAAATTCTCTTTAAAAAACAAAACAACAACAACAACAACAACAAAACGGAATAAAGTTAGGTATGGTGGTTCAGACCTGTAATCTCAGCAAGAGGGATGCTGGGGCAGAATTCTTGGCAAACCTGCCTATATAGTAAGATGTTGTCTCATAAAGCCACAACTATTGAAAGAGAAGCCTTGTGGAGGGAAGATTTCACATAAAAATAAGGCCATCTTAGGTAGTAGGCCCCACAAAAGTAGGGTCAAATGTTAAACTGTCCTTTCCTGCTGGTCCTATATGATATAGAGGTGAGACATCTTTGTGAGCCCTGCCTAATTTCTTGACCCACTGTACTGCAATGAAATGGTTGTTACATTAAGCAGTTACATTTTAAGTGTGATTTCCCAGTAGCAGTAACTAAGACAATTATACCTACAAATGAGGTACAAAAAACACTACATAGTAGCCCATCCTTATAACCCCAGCACTTGGGAGATGGAATCAGGATGATCATAAGTTTGAAGCTAGCTTCAGCGACACACCTAGTTCAAGAACACTGTAGGCTACATGAGACCGGACACCTAAAGAAACAAAACAAACAAAATATCCAAATCACTTGAAACATGAAGTATCAAATTTCTAGACCTAATAACCAAGAAAGACTGGAAAAATGGTAAACATGTTGTTAGAAAAAGCCAGAAAAGTCATTTAAAACAAAAAACAAACAAACAAACAAAAAAACCTGCTGCTAAAACAGAAAGCATAGAGCCAGGTGTGGTGGCACATACCTTTAATCCCAGCACTCAGGGGGGCAGAGGCTGGCGGACTAATGTGAGTTTGAGGCCAGCCTGGTCTACAAAGCGAGTCCAGGACAGCCAAGGCTACACAGAGAAATCCTGTCTCAGAAAAAAACCAAACCAAACCAAACCAAACCAAAAACAGAAAGCACAGGTCATGGTACATGGCAGTAGGAGTTGGGCAAGACCACTCCAAGATGGAATATTTACTTACCTGGCCATGCTTATTACAGATAGAATACTTAAAATGGCAATTTGTTTATTATTTTTCCTATACATAAAAACAGGAAGAGAGAAATCAATGAAATAGAAAACTTTAATTTCTAAGCAGAATTAAGAGGGAGTGCAAGGTGTTATGGAGAGTCTCTTCAACATGAATATTCTTAACAAGAAATGTGTTTCCAATAAAACTTAAAGGAGTCTGTCCTAAAGTTTCTTGCTGAGAACCTGAAAGAACTTTAGGTGCTGCCCAGAACTTAATCATCTACACAATTGACTTCTAAGAATCTCAAGGACCACGGCCAGGCATGGTGGCACACGCCTTTAATCCCAGCACTTGGGAAGCAGAGGCAGGCAGATCTCTGTGAGTTTAAGGCCAGCCTGGTCTACAAAGGTAGTCCAGGACAGCTAAGGCTACACAGAAAAATCCTGTGACTGTGACTGAGAATTTCTGCCTCCCTCTGTATATGCTCATAGGGTATCAAGTCTCATATTGGTAGCCTGCTATCCTTCCTCTGAGTGCCACCAGGCCTCCCCATCCAGGGGACTTGGTCAAATATGGGGCACTAGAGTTCGTGTGAAAGTCAATCCTCACTCTCCACTCAACTGTGGAGAATGTCCTGTCCATTGGCTAGATATGGGTAGGGGTTCGAAGTTTACTGCACGTATTGTCCTTGGCTAGTGCCATAGTTTGAGCAGGACCCCTGGGCCCAGATCTGCCTGTCGTAATGTTCTTCTTGTAGGTTTCTAGGACCCTCTGGATCCTTCTATTTCCCCATTCTCCCATGCTTCTCTCACCTAGAGTCCCAATAGGATAACCTCCCCTCAGTCCCACTTTCCTGGGAAGTGAAGACTTTCATGGGACATGCCCCTTGGGCTAATGTCCTGATGATATAAGTGAGAATATACCATTTGAGTCTTTCTGCTTCTGGGTTAACTCACTCATTATGATCATTTCTAGTCAATCCATTTGTCCACAAATTTTGGGAATTCCTTGTTTTTAATAGCTGAGTAGTATTCCATAGTGTAAATGTACCACAGTTTCTTTATCCATTCTTCTATTGAGGGACACTTAGGCTGTTTCCAGGTTCTGGCTATTATGAATAAGGCTGCTATGAACATGGTTGAGCAAATGTTCTTGTTGTGTGCTGGAGCATCTTCTGGGTATATTCCAAGGAGTGGAATAGCTGGGTCTTGAGGAAGACCTATTCCCAGTTTTCTGAGATAGCATCAGATAGATTTCAAAAGTGGTTGTGCCAGTTTACATCCCCACCAGCAATGAAGGAGTGTTCCTTTCTCTCCACATCCTCGCCAGCATGTGGTGTCGCTTGAATTTTTAATCTTAGCCATTGTGATAGGTGTAAGATAGAATCTCAGAGTTGTTTTGATTTGTATTTCCCTGATGACTAAGGAGGTTGAGCATTTCTTTAAGTGTTTCTCAGCCATTCAATATTCCTGTTGAGAATTCTCTGTTTAGTTCCAAGCCCCATTTCTCAATTGGGTTATTTGGTTTGGTGGTGTTTAATTTCTTGAGCACTTTATATATTTTAGATATTAGACCTTTGTCAGATGTAGGGTTGGTGAAGATCTTTTTCCAGTCTGTAGGCTGTCGCTTTGTTCTCTTGACAGTGTCTCCTGCCTTACAGAAGTTTCTCAGCCTCATGAGGTCCCATTTATTAATTGTTGACCTTAAGGCCTGGACTGTTGGTATTCTGTTCAGGAAGTTGTCTCCTGTGCCAATGTGTTCTAGGCTCTTCCCCACTTTTTCTTCTAACTGATTTAAGGTGTCTGGTTTTATGTTGAGGTCTTTGATCCAATTGGATTTGAGTTTTGTGAAGGTAACAAGTATGGGTCCAATTGGATTTTTCTACATACAGTCATCCGTTAGACCAGCACCATTTGGTGAAGATGCTATCCTTTTTCCTTTGGTTTGTCAAAAATCAAGTGACCATATGTCTGTGGATTCATATCTGAGTTTTCGATTCGATTTCACTGATCAACCAGCCTACTGCTGTGCCAGTACCATGTTGTTTTAATTACTGTTGCTTTATAGTACAGCTTGAGATCAGGTATGGAGATTCCTCCGGAGGATCTTTTATTGTACAAGATTGTTTTAGCTATTCTGGGTTTTTTGTTTTTCCATATGAAGTTGAGAATTGAACTTTCAACGTCTTTTAAAAATTGTGTAGGTATTTTGACAGGGATTTCATTGAATCTGCAAATTGCTTTTGGTAAGACAGCCATTTTTACTATGTTAATTCTCCCGATCATGAGCAAGGAAGATCATTCCATCTTCTCATGTCATCTTCAATCTCTTTCTTCAGATTTTTAAATTTTTTTTTTCAAACAAGTCCTTCACTTGCTTGGTTAGAGTAACTTCTAAATATTTTATATTGCTTGTGGCTAACATAAAGGGTGTAGTTTTCCTAATTTCTTCCTCTGCATGATTGTCATTTGTATATAGGAAGGCTACTGACTTTTTTGAGTTAATTTTGTATCCAGCCAATTTGCTGAAGGTGTTTGTCAGCTGTAGTAGTTCTCTGGTGGAATTTTGGGGGTCACTTATGTACACTATCATATCATCTGCTAATAGGTAGTTATGACTTCTTAAAAGGTGTATTATGTAACTACCTAAGAAACCTCATGTGCACCTGGATTTTAGTTAGATGATTAACATACTAGACTCCAAGTGGATATCACAGTGTACTAGGACTTCTAGGGGAGTAGAAGTATATTCTACATATAGAAGCGACACGAGCAGACTGTAGAAAACCATTTCCAAAGGTAGCTGTAACACTAACACTCATCTTTCCCCACTTTGCTATGAACCTTTGCCATTGTCCCATCAGTTCCATCAAAAGGTGGTATTTCTCTAGCCACTTAAATCTGTATTGATTCTGTTTCCATCCAACAGAATATAGCATAGCAGAACTGGCTTCCACCCTGTATTTGTACCACTGAATGGCAACGAATTTAGAGACTCATGGCTGCTCAAAATGCTGAGAATAAGTGATGGTTGAGGGCTCAGTCCTGAACAAGACATTTATACCACTCCCTCTAAGGTTCAGAGTGTGGTGGAAGCAAGCAGGAGGCAGCAAGTATGTAAGAACCAAATGCTATATTGAATGGCTGTGAAATATCATCCTCTATATTCAACACAACCACTGCAATCACGAATTCTCAATAAGGCCAGCTTGGTCTACAGAGTGAGTCCAGGACAGCCAAGGCTACACAGAAAAGCCCTATCTTGGGGAAAGAAAAAAACAAAAACAAAAAAAACCTCTAAACAACTATGGTTACCTGTGCTGAGCCAGCATAAAAACGGCTCTATCACTAATCAGTCATGGCCAGGGAAGAATTTACAGAACCCTACCCTTACTGAGCTTTTGGCCATTGACATAATCCATTCTTCAAAGAGGGGAAGTCTTGTCTTCAGATGTATTTCAAGTGCTGAGCTCACCAGACTCCAACAGACAGATGACACTGATTAAGCTTAATGGGCAACAAAACAAAACAAATAGAAATGAATATAAGAAAGATATTTGTAGAGGCACGAGGGTGGATGGGTAGTAGGGAGATAGAGGAGGATGTTGGATACAAGTAGTCAATATGCATTAAATACATATGTGAGATTGTTAAAGAACAACTTTAGTTAATTAAAAAAGAATGTAGTAGAACTGGCACACTACAGCTTCCAAAACTAAAGCCTTAAGATCCTTTACAACTTTGTTTTTACTTTCTCCAAATAATCTCAATACCACAAAAGGACACTATCTGGTGCAGTAAATGAGCAAAGAATGGAAAGTTCCAGATAAACTAGTTGCAATACCTGTACACAGGGATGATGCTATCATGAGTTTGCTAGCTCCAGTGGGGCTATCCTAGCCAAGAGACTAGAGAAAAACTGTCTTCTCCTAAGCCTCAAATTCATCATCTATAAAATTCTGAGTAATCCTACAAGTTTTTTTGAACACTGTATTTTGGGATCATTTGTTATGCCCCAATAGGAAACCGAGATACTGAGAGGAAAACCTATCTAAAGACTAGAAATGTCTGAATTCTATTCTAAGAGTTAGTGTTTGCTAAGCAACTAAATCTGGTTTTAACTTTCTCCTTGAAATTGTCACTTGGATGCTTCATCACTGTGCCAGGAGCTATTTTTAGCTCAGCTTTTTCTTCAGACTGAGCAAGAAGAAAAACAAGGTCAGGATGATATAAGGCCACTAATAAATTTGGTGCACCTGAATCTTGAGGCATTGTCTATGTACTAAGTAATGCCTCTGCTTACCTGGAACATGAACACTTTCTCACCTCTCTTCCCACAGCCCGTCTTAAGACATGTAGTGTGCTTACCCTGCCTTCTCTAACAGGGAACTTCTGATCCCTCAGAACTCGCTGTCATACCAGGTCTCCCTGTTCACCAGCACGGACACACGGCACATCATGAGTACACCATATTCTGGTTTCGCATTCTAGTGTTTAGTTGTCCCCACTAATTATTAGTTCCACCAGGAAAGGAACTATTCTTCCAACAGAACATAAAAATCTGCATATAATTTTAAGTGATCAACAGATGTTTTGTTGTCTAGAGGAACCTTAAAACCTTGACTACAGCGTGAGTCTCTCATCAACAAAATGGAGCTGGTAACCCAAGAAAACAGAATTACAACTTCCTCAGAAAGCATAAAGCACTATTTTACCACTATTTACCAGACATTAGCACAAACTGTTCCCTGTTGATGCTGATAGTCAAGTTACTCTCAGGGTATGAAGATCTACTTGCTACATGTAAATACTGTTTCCTTAATGTTTTCGTTATATTTTCATTGGTCATTCTGGCTCCTGTCATTTGTCATAATCTATCTATATTTTAATTCAAAACGACAAAAGCAAACCTCCTGGGTTCTAGGTTATCAAAGAGCAAACATAATTTCTAGGACTTTTTTTAAAGTCTTAGGATTCTACAGCTAAGCAGACTTATCAACTTAGTTTCCAGGATATGGCTCTCATTATTTAGAAATAGGACCATAAATGCACAGAGGGTGGAAGGGATATGCACACACATTATCAGTCTTAATCTAATCCCTCATGTTCAGAGCACCTTAACAGAAAGACTTAAACTCTACACTGTCCAATATGGTAGCCATAAAACATATGTGGCTATCAACTTAATTTTCAATCAAAATTAGAAATATTTTTAAAAATCACACTACCCACACTCCAAGTGCTCACTGGCTCCTGACTACCAAACTGTACAACATAGAGACAGTATTTTCATCAGCACTAAAAGTCCTATTGGCCAACAGTGCCTTCAATGAATGTCTTCATATCAAATACTGAGAGAATTCTAAAATGGCTTTCTGTCTGCAATAAGGAAAACTGATATTTCACAAGAAATAAATAGTCTGGAAATACATCATTTTTCATAAATTGATTGAATGTGGCTTCTATTAAAATTCATTGAAATGACTAATACTCCAATTAAAGACAATTCATTGTATTTCCCACTGTAACAGGTTTTTTGTGGCTGGCTTTCTTTCTTTCTTTCTTTCTTTCTTTCTTTCTTTCTTTCTTTCTTTCTTTTCTCATCCCACTCACCTCAGTGCTACAGCTGGAAACCTTGGCTTCCTGTCCTAGGTTGAAATGCTCTATATAAGCCATGACCTGGGCCTAAGAGCTCTGTGGGCAGCTTTAGCAGTCTGAGTTAAGGGAGCAATTTTTTTTTACGCTTCTTTAAAAGCCTGAGTATTTTCTTCAAATTAATACACCACACCTTAGTTTTAAAGTATTTAGCCTGCTAAATATATCACATATACATTACTTTGGACTCTAAGAGCTAGATTCTAATTTCATAACATCTAACTGCAACACAAACTTTAATGGCTTATTTATAAAGACAAAAATCTCCACAAAACTAAATTTAAAAGATATATTACTCTATTACTAAGAGTTATATTTTAAAACCAGAAAATTGCTTTGAAATATTAGATGCTTTCAAATGAAAGATTCAAGGATGTTAGGGTTTCTATTGCTACAATGAAACACCATGACCAAAGGCAAGTTGGAGAGGAAAGGGTTTGTTTGGTTTACACTTCCATATTTTAGTCTATCACTGAAGGAAGTCGGGACAGGAACTCAAACAGGGTGGGAACCTGGAGCGAGGAGCTGAGGCCAAGGCCATGGAGGGATGCTACTTACTGGCTTGCATATATGCTGGCTCAGTCTGCTTTTTTACAGCTCTTACGGATAGATGGCACCACCCACAACTGCCTGGGCCCTCCCCTCATCAATACTAATTAAGAAAATGCCATACAGCTGTGTCTTATAGAGGCATCTCAGTTGAGGTTCCTTCCTTTCAGATGACTCTAGCTGGTGTCGAGTTGACATAAAACTAGCCAGGAAAAAAGATGATTTGTGGAAATTCTATAAATCCAAAAGAAGCCTTAAAAATTTTAAAACAGCAGTAACTTACTCAATGAAAAATAAAAAAAGGAATTTTTCAGAGCCTTTTGGGAGGGCAAAATAAAGTGTTTATTTCTAAATAATAGCTAAAATCCAAAAGATGCTTTATCTGAATAGAAGTCATTGTCAGTATAATTTCTAACAGGCTTCCATGCTCAATAGCATTCTCTAGAGCATATTATAGTTCATCCAATCTTAAAAAATAAAATTCATCATGTAAATAAAAATACAAGTAAAGAACTTTTTGTAACTGAAATCAGTCACATTGAGCCCCTTTAGTGAGCTGGTGCTCCCTCCCTTCTAGAAGGGTAGAGAAACTGGTAGTACCCTTGGACACAATGGTGCACACCACCAAACTGTAGAATTCAGCATCCCTGGACCACAGCTGTATGTGTGTTAGACCTGATTCTGTCAGGGATTCAATCACCTGCAGTCACCACTCCCATCACTGACTCTGATGTCACCAAGAGACCACGCACAATCACATTATTGCACATAACACAGCCCTTTCTCTTTAGAACAGGAAAGAGTAGTAGCCAACTTTCCATATTCTGAGTGCTTTGAAAAAACACAGAAGTGCAGCAAAATGCAAATGTTTCTTATTTATAGCTACTAAATAAAGTAGTATTGTTTTTGGTTGTTAAAGTTACCATTTGAGTTCATTACAGAAGGGAGAAAAACCTACTTTCTCCTATTAGAGTTAACTAACATTTATAAACTGTCATAACACAGGACAAAAGGCCACAATGCACTGTGTAAAAGGTGTCAAGTCAAAGCACTGATTATCAGGCCCTCTCTGCGAGTTAACAAACCAACAGAAGATGGCCTACCATCACATTCTGGGAAGCAGAAAACAGCTGCCTGCTTGGCTGGTATGGGGAATATATTATGTCCTTTTCTTCCCATCATTTGTTACCTGAACTGTTTCACTGTCCTGTGTTTTCTCCACTGGAGGGCACAGTGAGCTAAAAGAAAACTTGGCAAAGCTAATCTGTTCTGTTCTGTTATTTCAGGAAAGAGGATGGGTAAAAAAAAAAAGGGTTAGAGCCGTTGTTGGGAAAGATGTCTCTGTGTTATTTAAGAATTTGACTTGTTTTGTTCTTGAAAACATGACCTGGCTAGACCAATTACATTCCAAGCCACATTATCTACAAAACATAAATAAAGGATGAGGGGAAAGCAAAGAAAGATACACATCCTGGTAGAAATGACCCACTGTAGGCATCAAGAACACCAAGTCTGCAGTAGCAATTCTGCTTGGTCCACCAGCTGCAGCTATGCCAGGAAGACATGCCCAGACTAGGTCCCGAAACACTCCTTTTTCTCATGAAGACAAGTAGTGTGCTCAGCAAAAATAAAATTTACTTTTATTTTTTGTATAATCATTTTAGAGTTACAATAGCAATTTGCTACTCAGCACTTCAGAACTACTAATAAATTCAGTTTATAAAGAAACGTACAGTGTAAAAATATTTTCCATAGCTTAGGAAAAGATCAGCAGCTGAGCACACACATAAATACTATACTCATATATATGCAATAAACATGCAACTATCAAAGAAGCTTAGGAAATAATATACCCCTCTATTATTCTTAAAAATTGCTTTAGAGGGTGGGCTTTAGAGGCTGGTGAATCTCTGTGAGTTCAAGGCCAGCCTGATCTACATAGCAACTTCCAGATCAGCCCAGTACACAGTGACTCGGTCTCAAAAAAAGTTGCTGTAGAATAAAACTGTTTCTAGACTTCTACTTAACCACAAAATTCTCCAAACTTTTCTTTATGATACAGGTAATGTGATAGGACACTTCACTGGACTCATTTGTAGATCAGGAGAGACTCGCCTACCTTTGCCTCCCGACTGCTGGGATTAAAGGCATGTGTCGCCACCATGCCCAGCCACAGAGTTCATATTATAATGAAACCTAAATCAGCAATGTAATGACCTCTGGGGACAGGAGTTGGTGAGATTATTAGGGAGTAGCCCCCGATGGGTCTAGTGTCCTTACAGGAGATGCAGTGTGCAAGGACATGAGAACAGATGGCCATTTGCACACTGGGAAGCCCTCATCCGACATCATCTGCCTTGATCTTGGGCTTTCAAGTCTTCAGAACTGTGACACAAAGATCTGCTGGTCAAAACACCCAGGGTAAGTGTTCTGTTAATATAACCCAAGCTGAAGAAGACAATTTAGTTCTTTTGTTATAGTTAATCATATTAATTTTCTGAAGAAGCAACTCAAACAACATAATTTCTTCAAAGAGACCCAATTATCATATGTATGCATATGATGGGCCTCAATTTAGATGCATTACTCGAAAATGATTTATCAAAGAAACATAAAGTCTTGGTTAGAGTTATCTACGTAATTAAGCAGCAGTCAGGTTCATCCTATGCACTTCTAGAATTCCATTTGCCTGATAACAGCTGACTACAGTCCTACACACACACACACACACACACACACACACACACACACACACACACACACACACACATTTAAACCATGGCTAACTATTAAGAATATTCCAAGCAAAGGAATAAGCAAGCATAAAAGTTCATTTGTACTACAAATTCACAAGGAACAATAAATAATGAGGCCTGTATGGATGGAAAGGGATGACAAAACCTCCTTTAGATCTCAGTTTAGGTGTCACTTGGTGACACCTGCCTCATTCACACTATGTAAAATGACACAGATACAAACTTTCTTCCCACCTTCCTCATTACCTTATCTCTACCTTGACGACTGTTTCTTCTTAGTATCTCACGAGACTTGCCAAGTGTTTGCTTATTGTCTGTCTTTTTCTATTGATATGTAAACTCTATGAGAACAAATACTTTGTCCATTTTGTTCAATGTTATACTCACAACAACTGCAAACTATGACACACCAAAAGCAATCAAATACTAGTATATATTATGGCTTCCAGTTCAGTGTTTTTATGGGATTCTTGAGTCTGTGAACGAGTGCATCCCTGATTCTTGTGACTTCTCTTTGGTTCTTCTGTTTGTTTCTCCTGTCCAATACTAATGAGATAGTTTTTGTTTTATTTATTTATATTTTACCTTTATTTTATTATTATCTCTTAGAAGCCTGTTCTTTTCTAACGAGAGATAGAAAGGGAGAGGATCTGGAAGGGATGGGAAGTGGAAAGGAACTGGGGAGTGTAGAGGGAGGGGAAACCATAATAAGAATATATTATGTGAGAAAAGAATCTATTTACAAAAAAGAAAGAAAGAAAGAAAAGAAAAGAAATTGTAACAAAAGTTTAGGGCTCCCAAGTGAATTGGTGGGCTAGAAGTGGCATCCGTGTCAGCTGAAAGAGAAAGTGAGAATAAGAAGAAACACAATAGGTCTATTCCAAAGGCAAAGAAGAGAAGCTTTAGGAGTCACATAGCAGGTGAAAAGGCACCTGAAAAGTACAAAAAGAGAGCAATGCACTGAGGCTAGATCTGGCGGAATTCCAAAGCAGTTTGCTTTCTCTTGGAGAGTGGCAGTGGAAACCACGTCCTCATGAACAGCCTGTTCAGAGCTAGAGAGATGGGTGGGCAATGAAGAGAACTGGCTGCTCTTCCTGAAGACTTGAGTGCAGTTCCCAGCACTCACATGGAAGCTCATGACTATCTGTAACTTCAGCCCCAGGGGATCTGATGTTCTCTTCTGGCCTCCTTAGGCACCAGTCACACATATGGTACTCAGACAAACATGCAGGCAAAACATTCATATAGATAAAAAATATAGTAATTTTTAAAAAGAATAAGCTGCTCAAATTAAGCCAGAAGAGACAGTCAAGGCTATGGATACATAAACCACAACATAGATCCCCAAGAAACATGAAGAGGAAAGACAATGGGACTCTTAAAACATATTCTGAATTCAGCTATTGAATTCAAAGATACTAAAATAGGTAAAATGCCAGATGAATATCTCAAAAGTTATCTGGTAAATATGACCAATAACCTGAAGAAATACAGAAATAGAATGCTAGAGATGCCTCAGTGGTTAAGCATATGCACTGTTCTTCCAGAGGATCACAGTTCAGTGCCCCGCACACGCACTAAATGGCTCACAGCCACCTCTAACTCTAGCTTCAGGGTATCCAACACCCTCTTGGCCCTCCTGGGCACTGGACAGATGTACATGTACAAACCCACATTCAGACACACTTGTACGCATAATTTAAAAAATCTTTAAGAGTATACAAACAAGGATATGAATCAAATGCATGAAAACAATCAGCAAAACTGATGAGTCAACAACATGAGAAACAGCAAGGAAATCAAATTTTAAAAAAAAAACATACCTAGATACATTAGAAATTAAGAACTCAATGAATCAAATAAAAATACTGCCACAGTAGAAAATATTCCCTAGCTTGTTTAACCATTTCCCCAATTCTATTTGGGTTCCTACTATGTGGTATTCATCCCAAATAAGCTGGAAGAAACCTTAAGAGAACGATGCCCAATTTGCTTTAAGTGGGGATCGGGTAGGTGTTTGGTTGCTTTCTTGGGCTATAGAGGGTTATTATCAATGGGAGTTGGTTACAAGTTATTATTGGTCTTATTTAGAAAGAAAACAGTGATGTCTCTCTTTTCCCTTATCTTACAGTCTTAGGTTTGGAGATAGGGGTTGAAAAGAAAGAAGGAGGAACATAGAAATATATAGGGAAGATAGAACAAAAGTAGATTAGTGAATCTACTCCTCAACTTAATGCTTCACAAGGTTATTTTTAATTCACTGATATAGAATTTTGTATATAGATACAAAATAAGCTTAATTCTAGATACAGTGGTAAAGAATCCAAATGTAAGTTTATTCTTCACACACATTATATGTATTTCTACTCTAATATAAAGTATTATACCCACATAACTCAACTGTAATACAAGGTTTACTTCCAATACTTTGAAAGTGCTAGTGCAGGCTGTTTAGGATAAATAAGTTATACAAGTTGATTTTTAGCTGATCAAATCATGGTCATGTCAATTGTTGGTCTACTTCTATCACAAGAATACATCTTAGGTATGGCAGATAGATATGATTCTATAGAAAGATAAGGTAGGATACTTAGATAAAAACCTCAGAGACATGCAGAATTTAGCATTTAAAAATGTTTTTATTATTTTAAAGATTCACTGACAATGAGACAGGTTAACTCCTGGCAACACCCAGCCTAACTCAATAAGGATGATGAGCATCAAAAAACCTTATGGAGATGGCTTCAAATGTGGCAAATAAGCCACTGGACAAAATGTCCTAGTTTCTACTACAGACAGAATTCTGCCTAAAAAAGGGCAAGCTTGGGTGCAGGCAGAGTTGACAGCCAAACTCTGCCAAGACAGGGTAAGCAAGTCCTTAACAGTTCCTGCCTCACAAATATGTCTGTCAGATATATTGGGCCAGAAGGCTGAAGAAGATGCTCCAACATAATAAAGGATTCTGGGTGACTATTCAGGTAGAAACTCTCCGTCATCTTCTCATTTGGAAAGCTACTAACCTGCACTCCTGGCATACTCAGGTAATCAAGTTTATTCCTTCTCAAGTCTCTGATGGAGTTGAAGACCAGATAGCTTAGTTTTACAATGAAGCTTAGATGTTTAGGGGTTAAGATGTTTTTAGGTCTAGATAGATGTTTTAAGTTGATGATGACAAGATGTGATGGAGATTGATTTACATTCAGAATTTTAGACACACCAAGATAGGAAAGGTGTTTTCTTTAAGGCTGTCAAATACAAATAGCCAAAACACTAAGAATGTAACATTTATATAATTCCTGATTGAATCATGGTTCTTCTTGCTATAGGTAGTTTATTGTATATATGTGTAATAATAGAAATGTATATGTAAAAAATTTTTAAACGTTAAAGAAAATATCACCAACTGACATTGCTTATGCAAGCACAAGAATGGACATCAGGAATAGAGATCAAGATCACTAATGTAATTCATTCAACAGCACTTTAAAAATAAGTAAATAAATAAATGAGCATGGCCATAATCCAGGCTGGTTCCATTTCCTAGCTACCTAGCTGTTGTGAGTAACACAATGTCAAACGCCGGCTGGAGTATCTCTGTGGTACTGACTTATTGGAGGGTTATATGATAGTTCTATCTTTAGTTTTTCTGAGAGACTTTTGTACTGATTTCTGTAGTGGCTGGATGCATTTACTTACCTACCAGCAGTAAATAAGAGCTCTCTTTTCTACACATATTAGCCAGTGTTATTTGCTTTCCTAATGGTAAGCATTCTGGATGGATTAGGGTGGAAACTCAAAGCAGTTTCACTTTGTATTTCCTTGCTGACTATGAATGGTGAACAATTTCAAGTATTTGTTGGCCACCTATTTCTTTTGAGAACTGTCTAATCAATCCATTAGCACACTTATCAACTTATTTTTTGTATGAATTTTGCATTTGGTTATTATTCTACGTAGGTATTAATCTCTTGTAGGTTGTCTCCTCTGATAGTTCTTTGTTTCTTATTTTACTTATTTTGAGTCTCACCACCCAATTCTGGCGTGCTTGGAACTCACTTATGAAGGCTGGCCTCAAGCTCAGAGATCCATTTGCTTCTGCTTCCTGAAGCAGTGCATTAAAGGAGTGCACTACCATGCCAAGCAAGGTGGTTGTTTCTTTCACTGTGCAGAAGCTTTTTAATTTCATCAATCTTCTCTGTTAATTCTTGGGATTATTTCCTATGGCATTTGAGCACTTTTTCAAGTCCTTCCCAACTTTCAGTTGCTTTGCCTAGTAATTTCTCTAGCAGTTTCCAAGTTTCAGGTCTTATTAAGGTTTTTTATTCATTTTGAGTTCATTTTAAGATATAGATCCAATTTCATTCTTCTACACATGGAAACCCAGTTTTCCCAGCAACATCTTCTCCAATGTATGTTGTTTACACCTTTGTCAAAAATAAGGTGGCTATAGCTGTGTAGGCTTATTTCTGGATCCTCTACGCTATACTGTTGGTTCTTCGTGCCTGTTTTTTGTTTGTTTGTTTGTTTTTGTTGTTTGAGGTTTTGGGGGGTTCTTTTGCTTTTTTAAAAAAATTCTGCCAATACTATGCAGTTTTTGTTATTATGGCTCAATAGTATAGTTTGAGATCAAGTACTGTGATTTATTTCTCCAGCACTGGTCTTTCTACTAAAGATTGCTTTGGCCAGAGTCTTTTTTTCCTTTCTCCAACTCCCAAAAGCTGGGATTGCAGGCATAGACCACCATGCCTGATTCAGAAAAGTCACTGATTTTTCTATCTAGATATGGACTTTGATCAACCATGAAACTGCAACTCAAAACAAAACAAAACAAAAAATTCCTTCCATTTCTCTTCAGTCTGTATCTTAGGAGGTATCCAGTGGCAAGCAATAGAAGTTCTTTTCAGAACAGAGGGAAGGACCCACCAGCATGAGTGAAGTCAGCAGCACGGTCCCAGGCTCAGATCCCAGTGCTTTCCATCTTTCCACTCTACAATCTAGTCTTTCCCCAATGTTTCCTCTAGTCCCATGGATACCTGCTGACATCACATTCTCAAATAACTACACTCTTTCCTTTAAAGATTTATTTATTATACATATAGTGCTTTGTGTGCATATACACCTGCCCTTCAATAGAGGGCTCCACATCTCATTATATATGGTTGTAAGCCACCATGTAGTTGCTGGGAATCGAACTCAGGACCTTTAGAAGAGCAGCGAGTGCTCTTAACCTCTGAGTCATCTCCCTGGCCCCATTACACTCTTTCTAATGACTCTCTTCTAGGCTCAGGAAAGTGTCTCAGAAGTCCTTCTTCCAACATCTCACTGTTCATTTCTAACCAAGATCCAAGGCCAAGATAAACAAAGCAAGCGTGGAAATAACTGAAATTTAACCCCTGTGACAGAGGATAGAGCCAATTGCCTCTGGTATTCACTTCCTATAAAAATTTCAGATTCTATCAACAAGCAACCAACTCTATGTGCTACAACTTACCTAACAGTTGTAACTGTCATGTAGGACCAGTCAAAATCATTTTCCATATTGTAAATTAGCATTGATTATGAAAAGAAGGTTAGCTCATATGTTTAATACAAACTTATGAGATCAATGACTATTTGGTTAATGGCCACTTATATTTAGAGAAAATATTAATAATAAAGGGCAATTCACCAACCATCATGATATGGTAAGTGCCATCCAACACAAGCCTGTAATACACATCATCAATTTATGCTTTATTCAGCTGTATTTTTTTTTATTATCTACAAGAACAACTTTCCCATCCTCACACATTGCTTTATTTAAAGAAAATAGGACTAAATGCAAATACTGTGATAGTTATTACAGCTAAGCTGAGGGTGTCCTGCTCTCTGACCATACCACTGGGCAGTACATTCTGTTGGCATTTCTCCACCCATGGACTCCGTCTGTGGCTGAAACTACCACCCAAGTGCACAATAGTTCTACTGAATGGATGTTCTTCCCCACTGAGAGCTTCAACTGGCGACTCACCCTTGGATTAAAAGAACTGTGAGCTTTGCACTGGTGTCAACACTGCAGTGGCATTAAGGTTCATCTGGCTATCTAACAAAGCCCTCTAAATTGGCTAAATTCCCTTCTCTTGTACCCTACTAGTGCTTCCTAGGATTAGCATGCAAGTCAACTAGTTGTCTCAAAAATTGCTTCTAGGAGGAACCAGAACACAAAAAGTAAAAAAATATTTCCACTCACAGTCAAATTAACAATAATATTTAAAAAAGAATTCACAATCTCCAACAAATATATTGTGAAGCAAGTATTTCTAGACTTGACAATTCTTCATATACAATCTTAATCTTATGATTTTTAAAAAAAGATTCAAAGCAAATTTTGAAAAATATTTCAAAGATGTTACTTTTTTCTTTTTTTTTTTTTCTTTTCTTTTTTGTAGTTCTGAGATTTGAACCAAGGACCTTGTACATGTTAGTCTACCACTGAGTTAAATCTCTGGTACAAAGAGTTTACTTTTGCTATAAATATGTGCTGTTATGTCACAATAACATAATTCTAAGAATCTAATTTTAAAATAAGAATAAAGATCTTTTTTTTTTCATTGTTTCTCTGTGTAGCCTTGGCTGTCCTGGACTCGCATTATAGACCAGGCTGGCCTTGAACTCACAGGGTTCCACCTGCCTCTGCCTCCCAGGTGCTGGGATTAAAGGTGTGCGCCACCACCACCTGGCAAGAATAAAAATCTTACGGGAAAAAAAACAAACTAAATTTTCTTTTAGCCTGAGATGGAAACAGTGGGACACTGAAGGAGAAATGACGTGAGCTTCCAACCATCTCTTACACTAATGCCTATAATAAAATAATGGGAGTCATGTCAAGCTACAAAAATCTTCTAATTATATGGCAGTTGAAATGTCACTGCACCAGTAATAATTTCACTATCCTTAATTATTTCCATACTTTTTATGCCTATTAAGATCGAAGCTTAAGGTAAGTCTTTAACACTGTGATTAAACTAACTGAACTTTTAATTCAGAAATAGAGCTTACATTAACAAAACTGTAGAGAGGAAATCTATTTTAGTTATCTTCTAAAATTGACATATATTAGATAATCACATCAAAAAGAGAATCAGGTGTTGATCATGACAAAGCTGCAGCAGAACCCAAAATAAACCTTGAAGCGATCTGAACCTCAAAGTGTTTGATTGAATCATGGGACAATTCTATTTCAAGGTATCTAATTGAAAATGGAAGTGGGGAAAAGGCCCAAAGTCCAGAGGCTGCACAATGCTTTACACTTGTACAGTGCTGCCAAAGAGTCATAGCATCTCTGAAGATGGGCAAGGTGAGAGTTTTAAGACAACCTGGGGGTGGGGTGGGGGATGGGGATGGCACAACTGAACAGTTAACTAAAATCTCCGCAGCTGATAACAGTGGGATACTGATTCAGCTCTTGCATTTCCCACTATACTTCCTGTTCAGGAGAAACAATAAACTGATTTATCAGCCTCCAGTACAAAGTGCTTTGGGAGATATACTCAGACTGATCAAAAACAATGTTCTCCAAAAAACAAACAAAAAAAACAATGTTCTCCCTTTCCTAAAATTTTATATGCCGAGCTTCCAAACTTTTCTCAGCTATAAACTACAGCATACAAGTTGTGGACACCAAATGTTGAACCAAGGATCTAAGCACAAAACTTGTAACACTGGGCTCAGCCTAGTGTTGACTTATGGCCCACAGACATTACTCAGAACCTGGCAGAACAATGCTATTTTCTCAAAGCATGAACCTTCTTTTTGCATTTTGTCAGTGCACAGAGCCCAACACTCCACAGTTCTCTGAACTTTGCTATCTCCCTTACCTCCATATTTACTTGAAGGAAAAAAAAAAAAAAAAAAAGGACCTCATCTGACCTTTTTCAGTCCCCGCCCTCTTTCTTTAGTCCACACCACCAACTGCCATTGCCTAGTCCACCACCAACAGTCCCCTGGGTTTCACCCTTAACCCCATAAAAATTTTTAAAAACAAAAGTCTAAGAGAAAAAAATATTTTTAAATGCCACCAACAATGATATCCTATTCAATCTACAGCCTTTTTAAAGTTATTGTTATTATTTTATTTAGGGTCTCATGCAGCCCAGACTGGCATTAAATTCATTATGTAGACAAGGATGACCTTGAACTGATGCTTCTGTTTCTACGTTCCATACTGATTCTTAAGGGGGTAGAAATGGCAGTTTAGCATTGCTGCTCTTACAGAGGACCCATATTTGGTTACCGGCACCTCCCAGATGGTCTCCTTAACTCCAGTTCCAGGGGATCTGGTGCCTTCTTTTGGTGTCTAGGGGCACAAGAATGCACATGGTACACATTCCTATTCAAACACTCCTACACACAAAATAAATCTAAAAACATTTTTTTAAAGATTCACTATGACAATCTGGGGAGATAGTTCATTCAGTTGGCAGAGTGACGGCCTTGAAAGCATGAGGACCTGAATTTAATCAACAAAACCCACAGTTAAAAAGCCAGTCAGGGTGATAAGCATTGTATGTAATCCCAGTGCAGGGGAAGCAGAGGAGGAAATACCTACTACTCCCTAGCCAGCCACCCTATTTCACTTGGTGAGTCGCAGCCAATGAGTGACCGTATCTCAAAATCACACATGTTCACATGCTTGCACACATAGGAGAATCAACACAGAAGAATCAGCATGGAGTCCCCACACCCAGAAGGCTGAAGCAGAAAGATCACAAATTCAAAGGCCAGCTTGGGCAACAGTGACAATGTCTTTAAAAAGTAAAATAAACCAGGTGGTGGTGGTGCATACCATTAACCCCAGCATTCAAGAAGCAGAGGCAGGTGGGTCTATGAGTTTGAGGCCAGCCAGTTCTACATAGTGAGTTCCAGGAGAGCCAGGGCTACACACAGAAACCCTGTCTTGAAAAATAAATAGAAAGAAAAATAAAGAAAAAAAAAAAGAATCTTCACAAGAAGTAACTCATATTAATTTAATTGCACAATGAAAATACTCTTTTAAAGAATTTATATTTTTAATTATATGTTAGAGGTATACACAAGTGCAGTACCCACAGAGTCTGGAAGAATTGGGTCTCCTGAAGCTGCAGTTGTTAAGTAATTATGATCTTCTCCATGGGAACCAAACTCAGGCCTTCTGGAAGAGCAGAAAGCACTCTTAGCCACTAAACCATCTTTCTAGTCCCTGCAATAAAGGTGATTTTATAAAACTTACCTATAAGAAAAGAAAACAGTAAAATTTTCTTTTCTCCAAGTATAATAAAAATAAGCTAAGATTATTGAGCCAGTAAAAACAATCTCCAATAGAAAAAAAATAAGCACATTTTCTCAGCTCTTAACAGTTAAAATTTCAAAGCTTTCAGCTATGTTTCTATGGATCTGCCTAAAACACAAAATTAACTACTTCTATTTGCCCCAAATCAGTCTTACTGACTCCTTTCTCTCCTTAGTCCCATCTTCCAACTAGGGACAACTGGGACACCCTGGAGGTGCTCCTGAAGCTGAGCACAGAGCAACATAACGAGAATCAAATGTTTTCCTTTGTCTTTCATCTATTTCAAACACACAAACACAGAATTGGCCAATAAAACAATCTCTATGTAACTGTCAAAGTTATGGGCACATATTAAATACAGAAACACTTTAAGTTTTAACACCATTATAAATCAAGCCCTGGTCTCAAGAATGGATACTTGGCTTAAAAGCCTGCATGGATTCACAAGACTGGCCATAATAGTGTTTCCTAAAATAGTGGCATCTTAAGAACTGTGTGTGTGTGTGTGTGTGTGTGTGTGTGTGTGTGTGTGTGTGTGTGTGTTGAGTCTATGCATATGACTATGTGTGGATGCTTACTCCTGTGCACATGTAGAGGCCAGAAAGAGGGCACTGGGTACAATCTTGTCTCCACCAACCCTACCCCCGAGAGTTGGGGTTGCAGGTATCTGTAGGAACATCCAGCTTGTTACATGGGTGCTGGGATCTCAACTCTGGTCCTCCTGATTACAGAGCAAGTGCTCTTGGATAGTAACCTCTCTCTATTCCTTAAGTTGTAGCTGTAGACAAGATATCTAAGCAGGTAAATGCAACTGTTGTCAAGCTTGACAAGCCAGGACTCCCATAGTGGAAGAAGAGGACTGGCTCCCTCAAATCCCTAATTTCCACAAGGCACACTGTGTCACGTGTGTACCATGGGCCCAAATAAATAAATGTACAATCTTTTTAAAAGAAATTTTTATCGGTTAAAAATTTTCAGGACAGGTGTGGTGACACATTTGTAATCTAAGTGTCCCAACAGGAGGCTGAGACATGAGTTTGAGGTCCACCTGAGTCACCTAGTGAATTTCAAGTCAGTCTGGGCTACACAAGGATAATGTGGAGAAGGAAAGAATTACACACACACACACACACACACACACACACTTCACATTCTTTTCTTGGAGCTTTGGACTAAGTAGGCCTAGAATCTATTTTGAACAAGTCCAGCTGTTTCTCTTAAATCCTACAAGTTTAGATATAGCCATAACATATAAGGACCTTTCACATTTAAGCAACATTTGAGGAATGCTTCAACTTGTGGGCTCTTGTGCATGTATTCCAGATTGCCTTAAAATCACCCTTACTCAGAAACTTTGAGAGTAAACTGGAAAGAGCATGAAATTTGAGGTAAAAACAAAACAACAATAACAACAACAAAAAAAACCCCACTAAGATTCAATTCTTTCTGACATTTGCTAGCTGTATAACCCTTAAACCCACAGCTGTTATTGCTCCCAGTACTGGTATATTATGTGGAAATACTCAAAATGGACTCTGCAAATAAAGATGTCATTGTTACAATAACATCTCATAAAGTCAGTGTCCTCTAATCTAGAATGTGAGAATGTTGCTGTCTGGCCTGATGTGGAGCTGTTGCTTTTCTTCTGTCTCTTCACATTATCTATGGGAATCACTGCCTCCTTTCACATGACAGGTAGCAATAGGTCATGGAACATATATATAAGCTCCTGCACCATGCAAACTTCTAGGATTGCATGTGCAGGAGTAGGGAGCTCGTTTACTGCAACAGCACTGTTTATGTGACAGGACTGGAGTCTCGGCTGTCATTAGAGCTTGGCTGGCAGTATTTCTACTGGAAGCTAGCTTAGCTATGAGCAGTTAATGCCAGTCATTAGAGAAAAACGAATCTAGAGAATGAGTTTTCTACATGCTATAAATGCTAAGGGACCTTTAAAGGTGATTAAAAGAAACTGTCCCCTTTCCTGGCTTCCTTTAGGAGCATACACTAAGTCTATGCAATATTTCTTTGGCAATTCATTGTCATCAACATACCAGTAAACTGGGTTATAAGCACAGCTGAAACTAGCGATCTTGGATCCACCAACTTAGTTTGCAACACCACACAAAATGAACAAGCCCATCCTGCATCCAGTACTATTAATATATAGAGAGGGTCTACAAAGTGAGTGGCACAATGGTGCCCTCCAGGGCTAGAGGTACCATATGGTTTCTTCTGCAACTCATACAAGTTGCAGGATGTATGATAAAATGTGTTTTGCCACCATTCTTGATGTTACAGATTGGCTACCCAAAATGGACAGGACCAAGTGTTTAAGGACCTGTTGGACTTTTGGGTTTTGCTGTTGTTGGTTTTAATTTTGGAACATTTGCATAGACTTTATCAGCTGAGCACTAAACCACAAATTAAAAATCCTAAGCTCCCAAATCTGAAACTCTGGGGTCACCACATGCTCAGGGACATTGAATTTGGGGGATATGTCAGTTTAAGGATGCTTGCTAGGCTCCACAAATCACGTCTGACCTTTTCTTCTAGCTCACCCCAAGAACTCTTGTCACTGCTCAGCCATCAGAGCCTGCTCTCAGTATCCAGTTGCTGCTTTATTCAATCTACCACAGCTTTAGCCAACTGCCTGCCTTTTCCTTTCAACACTGAACTACCTATCTTGCTTGCTAAATGCATGCATAATCTTGACTGTAAACTTGTGGCCTGATAAGAACCAACTTAGCCTGGGAACTGATACTCGAAGCAGAGTTTAGCTTTCTTGAAGTTACTGTTTCTGTGTACACCATCTTTATTATATATACATGTCTTGTCTTCACTACTAAAGAAGTTTTCTAAGAAATTTGGAGCTGTTTCCAGTATTTTAAAATAAAGGCCCCAATGTTACACCAGGTGTGGTGACACAAACCTGCAACCTTAACACTTGGGAAGTGGAGGCAGAAAGATCCAAAGTACAAGGATATCCTTGGCTACATAGTGAGTTCAAAGTCAGCCTGGGCTACATGAGATCCAAACAAAAGGAACTTCTTTTAAAAAGAGCTGAAGGTTCTAGAAGGCTTGGATTTATTTCACCAAAAATTCAAAAGTTTAAAGAAATGATTTTGGCCAAATATGCTATAATTTCGATTTCTAAGAATTTATCTTAGCTCTACCAACTAGAAAGGTTTTATTCACTTTAATTGGAAGAGGGGGAAATGTTCTAGGAAAAAAGTTATTCCAAACATTTTTACAAGATATAAGCATGAGTAAAGGTGTTACCAAGATGCTATTAATATTTAAATATTTACTAAATGTAGCAGTGTACATCTCCTAAATCATAGATGAAGAAAGGTTAGCTTGTCATCATGCCACTCAAGGACTGGCTGTATTTCACTTTCAAAACTATTAGAGGCAGAGGTGCACAACAGGGCCACAGAACACAGGAAGTCATGGCAGTTATAATGGCACTCATAATACCTATACAAAATCAAGCCAGCCAAAATTCTAGCTCATGAACTCCCAGAACAGGCTGAGAAACTACTGGGACTTGATGATTGCTGAAAAGAGGGGGTCAGTTTTCCTCAGGATGACTGTCAATGCTACAGTGGGCAGCCATATCTTAGTTTGTTTGCTTTCTTTCTTTCTTTTTCTTTCTTTCTTAATTTTATTTACTCACTTTACAACCTGATCCCAACCCCCTCCCTCCCCTCATCCCAGTCCTGCCCTCATCCCACTCTTGTCCCCTTCTATCCTCTCCTTCTCGGAGAAAGGGAGGCTTCTAAATGGTAGCAACTATGATAAAACACCAAGACCAAAAGCAAGTTGGAAGGGAAAGGGTTTATTTGGCTTTCAGGTCACAGTTCATTATGAGAGGAAACCAAGATAGGAACTCAAGGCAGGAACTAAAACAGAGGCCATGGACAAATGCTGCTTACTGGTTTGCTCCCAATGGCTTGCTCAGTCTACTTAAAGAACCCAAAACCACCTACCCTGGGTGAGCTGAGCCCTCCCATTCCAATAACAAATTAAGAAAATGCCCATAGATTTCTGCTGTCATAACTTTGTGACCAGTCTTTGTCTGAACACCCTTGGTTAATTTCAATCTAGCTTTTTAGAAGCATGTGATACTTGGGAGTTTTAAAGCAAAAGGGGGGTGTACAAATTATCTTACAAAATGCAAAAATAAAGGTAACCATCCACTTCCAAACAAAATACAACATTTATGAAATAAAATTCTAATGAATTCTTGAACAGCTTCCAGTTTAAAACAAATAAAGTAACTCATTCACCTGGGTATACACATGTTACATATACAATCAGGTACACACACAAAAAGGTGGCCAATGTACAAACACACACACACACACACACACACACACAGACACACACACAGAGCTTTGTCACAGCTCCAAAATGTGCACTGACTTCTGTATGTGCAGTCTGGGGTGGGGTGGGGGCGAGAATCATATTGTATGCTCTAAACAATGGATAGAACTTACAAGCAGCAAGTGTGAAGATGAATGTGAAACAGAAGAAAGACCACCATAGACAATGAAAACAATATTCAACACCTGCTTAAGCTAAAAGGTGTCACTTCACAAACAATATCATCAAAGAGGAAGAAGACAGAAAACATAAGCAAGTTTGGAACACAGTAAGTCATGCAGAGATACAGTCAAGAAAGAATGCATAGGGGCTAGAAAGGTAGCTCAGTGGTCTCAGTGGTTAAGAGCATCAGCTGCTCTGCTAGAGGATAAAGGTTAGATTTCATGTGTGTGTGTGTGTGTGTGTATGTGTGTGTTATGTGTATAGGTGCTTTGTCTGTATGTGTGTCTGTGTACCATGTATGTGCCTGGTGCCCAAGAAGGCCAGAAGAGGGCATCAGATGCTTGGGACTGGAGTTAGTGATGGTTGTAAGCCACCATGTAGGTGAGGTCATTGAACCTAGGTCCTCTAGAGAAGCATCCAATGTTCTTATTTGCTTAGGCATCTCTCCAACCCTCAATGCATGAAGAGATATCAGAAATATAGGTGAAAGCAGTTTAAAATGTGCCAAGAACTTGATGTTATCATGAAATTAAATTCTGTGCAAGTGTAAGAAGCAATTGGACTGTGGGGTTTTATGCAACAAAAGAGTTGTACCAAGTGTTCTGTAAGGAAGAGGCACTCAGGCAACAGATGACAACACACTGCAATGGTAGGTTCAGTAAGAGCTGGCAATCTCCGGTGCAGATGCTGCAACAGTGTGATTCTATCAATTGAAGATAAGGAAGCAAACTAGCCACTTGTTGAATTTTGTCTACTGGTCCACAGAAAAATGTGAGAGTTTTTCAAGAACCTTAAAAAGTAAACTTTCCACAGAGATATTTAGGTAAGCTTCTGGTGAAGAGCATTGCTGAAGGGTGATAGTAAATGATGAGCAAACCCAACAGGCCACATCTGCTCTGCAGGGCATGGTAATATGCTGAAGGCCCATGGAACCAGTAACAGCTATAGCTTCAGGTATTTCAGGGAACCCCCAGAGCTGTCAATCAAGCAGTCACTCCCTCTGGGATTCACAAACTGCCATCATGACTACTCTGGCTATATTAAATCTTCCACCTGCCTAGCGGAAATCTAATCCAGCCTTTGACATCCAGAGAAAATTCAAGCCACTGACCCACAGAGAGCCATCCAGCCAGTTGGCGGAACCCCTCATTGTCGTGGCTATTGCTCTAGAAGTCTTCAGATGACCCTTAGATGATTGGTCCACCCATGGCCACCCTGATCTCCTTACTGTCCTTTGGCTGGGGAGGCACACCCATAACAGCTAGTACATTCATGAGATTGGTGAGACTTGGATGAGCTGCATTCTCAGAGGCTCTAGATCTTTGTCATGTGTCTGAGCAGTAACACAAAAACAGTCACCTTCTGTGCTCTCAGCCCTAGGCACACCCAGTAGTAGAGGCAGTTAGAAGGCAGCTGAAGAACCCAGAGACTGCAGAGCGCTGAGGCTGTGGGAAAGCAAGAGCTGTGAAGAGCCAACACTATGGTTGCTGCAGGCTCTAGACACCATTGAGAATCACTAGCTCTATTGCTCTGGGGTTGAGGAGCATTAACACTGGCAGCTGACAGGCCCAATCCTCTGAAGCCCAGACCTGTCACATGAAGAACTGAGTGTCCTGGCACCATAACCAGGGGCTACACCAGCTGCTGAGAACTAAGTCAGTAACACTGAAGGGCTGGGAGCTGCCCAGGGTTCCAGCACCCTAGGCTCTGGAGTTGGAACTAAGGAAGTTGTACTTTGCTTACTTATGCTTTCCATCTAACAAAACAAAAGAACCAGAAATGTGCTGGTGATGACAATATGACACAAGTTTTCCACACTTCTGTAGGGGAGCCATTGGGAAAGCACACAGAAGGCTGATTATTAAGGCTTAGAAATGATAGTATCTGAGTATTTTGAAATTAGAGTAAGGAAATTTCCTAACAGATTATACAAAGATGACTCCAAAGATTTTCAAATGTACTTGAAAAACTGCACATAACTGGATTTGTCTGTCTATCCTAGCTTCAACTTACTAAAGAAAGCCTGACACAAAGAACTGCCTGGTAAATTTTTACCAAGTACAGAATTCTCCTGTGGCCAGACTCATTACCTCCTAACCATCTTTCTGTAACTTCAGATTGTCAGCATGAAGTTGGCTATGGGGACTACAATTCTTTCTTCATTCCAACAATCCCTACCAATCAAATATATGTGCTTTGTATGGACAAAATATGTTAAGTATTACTTATTTCCCACGAAAATGAACTACACCAGACTAAACTAGAAACTCATTTACCTCACTTAAAAGATGAAGTTATACTTAGATGTTAGTTATCTTTGCTCAAGGTCATTTAGTGAGCCAAAAAACTTGCCCTTGCCCAGCTGATGCCAAAGCCAGTCTGTTACCTACACTACAATGTGACATCCTTGAGAGGCCGTGTTGTTACAGTTCTTACACTGTCTAGTCTTTCATCTATCCCTCCTATGACTATGTTATTGAAATAAAAATATCACTTAATGGCGGAACAGATAACTTTTTAGAAAGTAGAGTCTCAAATTCCCGGTTGGAGAGAAGGCAAAATTTGCCTTGTTTTGTTTTGCTAAGGGGAAAAAAAAATCAGAAAATAAAACGAAGCTGTCCTTTTGACAGGCTTTTCAATTCACACTATGGTATTACAGCTTGAGAAAATAGAAGCCCAGTGCTGGGCCATTCAACCACCTTATCACTCAGATCCTGCTAACAGAATTCTCACACCACAGTGGTTGATTCTTCCTTCCCCCAGAGAAAAACGGTGTCTGCAAGATTGTCTTCTCTCTGCTTTCTGCTACTTTTCACCAAGCTGACTCACACAGATCCTTAAGAGCTCAGCTTGGGAATCACTTCCAGAGACAGCTCCCTCAGGACTAAGCACCCTGCTTTCCCACCATAATCTACTCACTGGATTCCCATTTGCCATCTCACTGGCCCTTACACTTAGAAACCGCTTTCACTAAGCAACGCTAGCTCCCCACTTGAGCCCACAAGGTAACTAAATACAGGAGGAAAGCCAGGCATCTCACCTTCACTTTGTATCTGTCCTTCTCGTTCTCTGGCTGCTGCAATCATGCAAATGTGCATTCTGCAATTCCAGGAAGAGCAGTGAAGCAACCCCTCCACCCCACGTGTTACCTACTATCGACAAGGGCAGAGATACTTCGTGGAACACAAGTGATCACCCAGTAGGAACCAGAATGGTCTCTTCAGAGAATGACAGCTAGGAGAGGATGACAGACATGGCCAGACAGACTTCTCAGACTAGCTAATAAAACCAAAGCTAAGATACAGACAGGTCGATGAATAGTCAAGGGCACACCATAACTATGCATACAACTTGTCCATTGCCCAATTCTTCCTCTATTTAATCTAAAGTTTTGGCTGAAGGCACACTTGGGGTAACCAGACCTTATCTGTTCCTTATCCAGTGTGGCCAACTGGAATAACTTTCCTCCATTTTCACCATTACTTGGAGACAGATAGCTGAGCCCAGCCTACAGAGGCTTCCAGAGCACAGGCTTTTTGCCCTAAAAATTCACATTACTAGTATAAGATCCATGGCCCTGCCCAATACTGTTATACCATTCTACCATAATAAGAACAAGAAGAGAAGTAAAATAAAATATTAACTTTCCAAATGTATACATATCTACAAATAGCATCTAGTGGCACTGGGGCTGATCTATACAAGTTCATTTAACTTACATAGTCTAAACTTACTAATTTTATTATACTATTAATTCAACAACAATTATGTCCTAGTTTGTTTTTAACTGCTATAATAAAGACCATGACCAAAAAAACAACATAGGGAGGAAAGGATTTATTTCACTTTCAACTCTACATCACAGTTAATAGTGGAGGAAAGTCAGGGTAGGGCTCAAGACAGGACCCTGAAGGCAGAAACTGAAGCAGAGGCCATAGAGGAATGCTACTTACTCGCTTGCTCCTCTTGACTACCTTACTTTTTATACAATCCAGAGCCACCTACCCAGAGGTGGTGCTGCCTCCTACATCAATCATTAATGGGCAGAATGTCCCACAGACTTTTCTACAGGCCAATCTGATCAATGCATTTTCTCAACATAGGTTCCCTCTTGCCAGATGATCCAAGCTTAGGTCAAGTTAACAAAAACCAAACCAGCACTAATTACTACCAAATAAAACATTTAACTATCTATAGAGAGGAAAATAAATTAATATCACTAACAGAAATTAGACAAAGCCTCCTAAGAATGCCTCCCACTAGCATTTATTTCAAGATTGCACAGGAATAAACACTCAAGATTAGGACAGCAATTCTGTAATGGAGACATACTAATACCTACATATTAAAATTAACCCTAAATATCACAACTCTCCCCAAATCGATGTCTAATCACAACTTATCCCTAGTAACTTAAGTGCTGCCCCTGTTAGTCTGTTTACTAAATAGTATATTTCACTCATCCAACTGCTCTTGTGGACTCTGGTTTTCAAAGTATCCCTGAATTTGAAGGGTAAAGAAATGTTTAAAGACCTAAGCTACATGCAAATATTATTTACAAGTAACAACTGACCAATTTTTAAAAACTTTCTTTTTTTTTTTGAAGGGGTCGCTGTCTTATTTGGGGAAGGTGGCATCTGTGTAGAAGTGTTCATATGGAGAGAGGTCAGAGGACAACTTCCCTGAGTCAGTCTTTCCTCTCTGTCGGTAGTCTTGAGCGTGGATATCAGGTTGTCAAGTTTATGGAAGCTGAGCCACCTTACTGACTCCCGATCATTTCTTTTGCTTAAGCATTTAAAATGTGGTAAAATAACTAGGTAAATAAATCCATGCAAAACTGGAGTGAACTGACCACAGCAGCATTTTACTTCCATTACGTCACCTTGGCTCTCTCTCCTGTCCCAACGGTCCAGTTCAAATTTCTTTTCTAAATCTTACATATAAACTCTTCCCTAATTTACCAATTTCCCTTCATCTGGAGCCAAACCTAAATGCAAATGTTTCTTTTGAAATGACAAAGTCATATCACTTGACTTCCTTTTTTTTTTAAATCACTTGACTTTCACTAAGTTTTAGCCTGTATAAACAACTTAAAATAATAAAACCAAAGCAACACTAGGCTTTCTTTGCAAGTTATATTTTATTTGATAACTGATTCCCTATGGCATTACTGTCATATTGACTTTTAAAAAACTAAAATGAACAACCCAAAACAAGTTTTTCCAAGCTGACAACAAAGGCTCTAAGCAAGTCAATTGTGAAATTATATAACTTGGTGCTTAATCACACTGGGCACGTTTCCCTCAGGGCCTATGAGAAAGATAACAAGTGACTTTGAAAAGTTCTATTTAAAAAAAAAAAAACACTATTTGCTCCACAACAAGGGAAGAGCATACAAACTCCTTCCTCATTTAAATATTTTCTCGAAATACTAGTTGCTGTCCCAAAAGATGAACTGTCATGTTTTTCCTGCTAAGTTGTTTAAATGTTCTTTAATAAACAAAACAAAAAAATCTGAAAAGTAACATGATTTATGTTTTGTCTATAGGCAACTACACCCCAAAATTGTATAAAATGTTTGTGAACAGTGAGTTACAAAACACCAGAAAACTAAATATACACCATAATTACCTGGGCTTGTTTGTTTGTTTGTTTAAGGAGCCAAAAAGAATTAAAGAAACAAAAGGGAGAGGGGCTGAATGACGACTTTCTCAACTTCTCTGGTGCGACCTTTGTTCTCATTTTTAAAATCGGCCAACTAAAAGGGACAAGGTTCATGTGTTTTTGCTCACTTTTTGTGAAAACACTTTTTCTCAAGGAATTTTTTCGAAAGGTACTGCTGATTACGATATGGAGACTTGCCGTTTTCCAAGAACAGCGCTTCTTATTCATTGGAACTCCAGAATAGCAAGGATTCACCCGACACCGCCCCAACCCGCCCAAAAGCATTTGGTAAAACAAGAAACAAGCCCAATCCAAGTAACTGGAAAGTCAAGTTTTTCCAAGATCAGAAGTTCTGAAATTCGTTGTCCTCGCCACACTTCCTACTATCCTCACCTGTTCTTCTCAAACACAGCACGGGGCCAGTTTTCAGGCCAAGGGAAAAACTTTATTAAAAACACAAAAAAATAAAACACTCCAGGGGGCAGAGCGAACAAGGCGCCGGCCGCCGACACAGAATGGCTTCAACAGGACAAGCCCCAGAGTTAAGAACGGATGTCTCGGTGCCCACCAAGCTGCAGGTCACAGACCCCCGCCCCCGCCCCGAGCCCGCCAATGTTCCCAGCATCTATGGAAGTTTCCCCGCGGCAGGAGCCGGCCGGGGTGCGAGGGCCACACGCCGGGGTGGCGGCGGCGTTCCACTCACCTGCCCATTCTCCGCGCCGCGGGCCGACCCAGGCCTCGTTGCCCACGCACCACACCTGGAAGGCCCTGAAGAGCGAGTACGAGGCGCGTAGGGCCAGGTAGGCCACGGTGCTCGCGCCCACCCAGTATAGGAAGCCGGCCGCCGGGAGAGCGTGATCCTCCATAGCTCACGACTAGGCCCCACTACCAACCGTGAATGGGGAAGGGAAAAAAAAAAAAACCAAAAAAACGAATGAATGGAGCGAGGAGGCGGTGCCTGCCGTGACGGCAAAGACGCCACTGACAGACACCACTCTTTGAGCGCGTTAGGCCGAACACCCGCCCACAAAGTCATATCCATGTGGCTATTGGTGACTTCCTTTTCCTATGAGTAAACTGCGTCTCCCATTGGCTAGCCTCCGTTCGTAGCCACGCCCACACGCCGCTCGCCTCCGCATTTTCGTATTAAGACAGTGGATTGCTCACACGCCACTCAATATTTGGCTCCGCCCACAAGCTGACATCGCACCACCGAAGTGCAAGGCTCTCTAATTGGCTGAAACGGCCCTCACGACTACGGAAGATTGCGTGCTGATTGGCCAGTGGGACCTCACTCAGATTTCAGAAGGTATAGAACCGGAAAGGGAAGATTGTAGTAGAAGTCGGCTTGGAGCGGCGTTTAGGATTACGCCTTTGTAATAAACACTTTCAGACCGGTGTTAATTCCAAGAGCTTCTCGGATGAAGGATTGCGGTCCCCCGTGACAGCGCTGCACGCTTCCGCTCCACTTTTTAAATGCCTGCCTTAGCTTCTACGATAAGCTTTAAATTTAAGCTCGGTCCCAATAATTCGGAATTCCAGGCAACTCTACTACCTGATAGCGTTAACAGTTATAAGATGAATGAAAAGTATTCTACAAGAGCACAGTTTATGGGGCAGTTCTCCTGTAAAACGCTTAGTTTGTAACTGAACCTTGAAAAACCAGAATCACTTTACTTGTGTGTGTGTGTGTGTGTGTGTGTGAGAGAGAGAGAGAGAGAGAGAGAGAGAGAGAGAGAGAGAGAGAGAGAGAGAGAGAGAGGCGCAGGCTGGCTGGCTGGCTTAGGACTAATTCTAAAGAGCCATTTGACTATCAAACTATTAAAACAATGGACTCAAAACAAGAACCTATTTATCATGCTGGCCAGAAGGTAAAAAGAAAGCCTAAATCCTGCACAAATTCTTCTCCCCAAACACCTTACAGGAGAGGCAGTGAGGGGTTGGTGGAGTCCTGGACCACACTTTTACTGGAATTGCTTAGATACAGATATGTGTTACTCTGGTCCTCTTCTTAAACCATAACCGCAGTTCAGAACCTGAAATATTGCTTTGGTGGGTGGGAGGTTCTCTTTATACCTCTTCCCAATGTGGCCACATTGAATAAATATTTTTTTCTGTTCTTCGCTATTAATTTGAATATTTTAATTAGCTTATAAAGGACAGGTGGCAGAAACTCGCTTGTTAATGCACAAGCTGTGGCACTAAGTCTGCTGACAGGTGGTATATGCCTTTGTATATGAGGGTGCAAAGCCAAACATGGAGGCCCGAGGTTGACATAGTGTGTCATTTTTCGTTGGTTTTGGGTTTGAGACAGGCTCTCTAGACAGCCCTAGTTGTCCCGGAGCTAGCTAAATGGACCAGGCTCATCTCCAAATCAGAAATTCACCTGCCCATGCCTCCTAAATGCTGATATTCACACGCCTTTAATCAGCGCTCGGGAGGCAGAGGAAGGCAGATCTCTGTGAGTTCCAGGCCAGCCTGCTCTACAAAGAGAGTTCAGGACAGCCATGAACACACAGAGAAGTCCAGTCTCCAAAAATCAAAAACAACAAAAGGTGAGTGCCACAATGCCTACCCAACATGGAGTGTCTTCATCCATCTCCACCCTATTTTTTGTTTGTTTGTTTTTGTTTTGTTTTTTTCAAGGAAGGGTTTTTTTCTGTGTAGCGCTGGCTACCCTGAACCTCATTCTGTAGACCAGGCTGGCCTGAAACTCAGAGATCTGACTGCCTCTGCCCACCAAAAGTTGGGATCAAAGGTGTGCGCTGCCATCGCTGCTGCCGCCGCCGGGCCGCCACCACCACCAACAACTGGCACCACCTAATTTTTTTGAGCCAGGGACTCTTATAGAACCTGGTACTTACCTATTTAACTGTGCTGTCTCTGCCTCCCCAGTGCTGGATGACAGGTGCAAGTTAGTCTCTCTGAAAGCTGTCTTGGCAAACAAATATTGTTGTGGCAGAATTTCTTTTAAACAATATATAAGAAGTTGAACATAGTGGCTAGTGTCCTTAATCCCATCGTGTGGGTCTCTGTGAATTCCAGGCCAGCTTTGTCTACAGAGCTACTGAGCTCCGGGACAGACAAGGCTATATAGTCATACTTTGAGAAAAAAGAAAAGGAAGGAAGGAAGAGAGAGAGAAAGAAAAGAGAAGACGTGTAGCAAATCAGACACAAACACATGAAATTTCAGAATAATTTATTTAAAAGATTTAAAGTAGAGAATAATCTTTAATGTAAAATACGTGAATTAATGGCATTATATACAGTATTACACAAAGATTTCCACTGAGGTTCATTGGCAGGTTTTCTAAATTTTGGCACAAATTAGTACAAATTCCACAGCTACTTTTCACAAGAAAATCAGGAGTAGTTTATTGTACAAAAGAATTTTTTTTTATAATTGGGGAGTTTTACAGAAGTTGGGAGATTTTAGAAAACACCATCATAGCTCAACTACTGAGATAAGAGGCAACTCCTGCATTACCTCGTCTTAACAGCGCTGTCATCGGCTGTGCCACCTGTTCTCCAGCTGAATATAAGTCAACACGTGAGGCTTGCTTTTTTTTTTTTTTTGGTTTTCGGCAGGTCTCATATGGCCCGACCTTCTGGTGCTCGCACCTCCAGCGCCTGAGCGCTTGAGTCCCAGGTGTGTACCATTAGAGCCAGTTTCCTCTGTACCGGGAAGTACTCGGCCAAACAGCTGGACACATTCAGCTTCAACTAGATGCAGCCATTTGTGGAGTCCTGAGTTTAAAAAGAAAAAGTTCTGGGATGAACAAACTAATTCAAAGTAAATAAAAATCTTTAGCATTAGAATTTAAGTAGAGGTTACTATTTGACTTCTTAAGCAATGACTACCATAAGAATGTTTTCATGTCTAGTGTTTTCCTGTGCATCACTGTATTCAAATACAACAGCCCTACTCTTCCCACAAAGAAACCAGCTCTTTAGGAAACCCCCCTTCTGCAAGACCCCCTAAGTGCTGTGGTCTGGCTCTAGAAACACTCCATCTTAGGAGCTCCTTTGAAGGCCGACCAGGGATGGGCAGCTGTTCACACATCTCTGATTAAAGTCGGCCCTCCTTGGACTGCCCTTTTCAGAAGGGAAACAGAAATGGAGTATATCTGGAGGAGAGCGAAGGTGGCAGGGGAGGGTCTGGGTGAGAGAAAAGTGCAGTTGGGATGTAACTTCTGAGAGGAAAAGAAATAAAAAACTAGATCTCCTGCATCAGAGAAACTTGTCCTCTTCCACCAAGCCCACGGCTCCTGGAGGGAAGGAAAAGAGGGCATTGTCCTGGCTGGCTAGGTCAGCTGACGCTACCCTGCACTCCCTGGGTGGCTTGTCCCAGCCAGATCACTCTTCCATCCAACAAGACATTCTGTACCTGAAAACTCCAGGGCTCTTTTTGACTTGAGCTCACATTCATGGCCATGTCTATAAACATAGTTTTCAAGTAAAACTGAGATCAGACTATTTGAAACAAGGAGCTGAAATATACATCTCAAAGAAAAGTGAGATAGCTCAGTGGGTGAAGGTGCTTGGCACCAAGCCTGTGACCTGGATTACATCCCTTGATCCACACGGGGGAGAGAACCAATTCCCTCAGGCTGTCCTCTGACCTACACAAACATGCCACCTCTCTCTCCCCACATACACACACACCAAATAAATAAGTGTAATAAAAATACAGCTTAAAAAGCTTCCTTATTTTCTCAATTTACAGGCTCACAGAGCCCTGTGTCCAAGCCATTTACTATCCTTCCGAGTCAGTAGCTAACAGATATATGTTGACACATCAGTCCTGTCCCAGTATCTGCTTTCCTTTATTGTATCACCAGATTTAGGAATCACTCCAGAAAAACAAAACAAAACAAAAAGAAACCACCACAGCAAAAACAGAGCCATGGTTAAGTTACCCCCAAGTAGGTGAAGGGGAAAGAAGCAAACTGTGATGTTTTATCCATGTCTTGCTGCCAGACAAAAGCCTGAAAATATTATGACAGTTAAACAAGCAAAAGCAAAGGAAGGAACACAGAGGAATGTCTTCATATGTTTTTTTTCACCTGGATGCGCACATGTTTGCAATGGACTCAGCATTTGCTATTTTTGCTCCTGATCTTTTTTCCTCCCAAAGAATCTTGTTAATTTGATTTCTATTGATTTTTCCTAGTTTCTTTTCCTTTCTTTCTTTCTTTTCTTGGTAAATATATTTGATGCATACAAAAAGACTACAAAAATACAAATTAGTTATAAATGTACATGGTAGTGTTTGCACAGCACATAAGAGGTTGAGACAGAAGGACCCAGAGTTCCAGGAGAGCTTGAGAAAAATAGTGTAACTCTGTCTCAGACCAAAACAAAACAAAACAAAAAAAAACAAACAAAAAACAAAAGACCCATTGTTTGTAATAGAAAAATGGCAAAGTAACCAGCCAAGAACTGTACTAAACACACTTTTATCACAAAATCATATATATTTATACACATATATGTATGTATACACATATATAAATATATGCATATATTTAAATATCTAGATATACAGATACATAATACTGTTTAATTTGTCTTATTTTTAAGTTCTGCTTCATACGCATCATATAGTGGATGCTGGGGCATTGGTCCAAATCTCCCTTATAGAACTAAGACATTTATTCTTCCATTAGCCAGAGTGCTGGTTGCTCAAGGCTCACAACTCTGTCCCTCTGCAAGCATTATCCTCAGCCAGGGGAGCTACTTCACTTCCTCTACAATGGGAGTTTGCACTCCAAGGCTAGTAGGTGCAAACATACAAAAGCCTGGACCACTTACTTTGTGGACATTTCTGAAGAACCTTCCCACTGTCAACGTTCCCTGTGAGATTGCCTGCAGCCTCTACTGTAAACGGTCTCAGTTCAACTTCTTCAGCTTAACCCTTCTTCCCTCGCTCTAATCTTACACATGCTGTGTCCAGAGTACTTCATAATAGTTCCCCGGCAGGCAAATCTCAACTCAGAGGCTATTCCTGAAAAACCTGTTATAGGTGGCAGTGCGTCTCATCAGAAGACCTGGGCACCCTCAGTAAGTAGTAGACATTCCTATTTGGCAATAGGGAACTTGTGAATAGAAACAAGTTACGTACTAGATTAGAATGGCTTTAAATCCCATCAGCCCTCATAGTGAAAGTCAGATATGGAGCAATACAGGGAGCTGCCAAGTGATGATAAGGGCTGAGTATAGTGGTGCAGCCTCAAGCCAACCAGTGCTAAAGATTGCTGGCAATTGCAAAAGCCAGAAAGAAGCAAAGCGCTCTCTCTCTCGCTCTCTCTCTCTCTCTCTCTCTCTCTCTCTCTCTCTCTCTCTCTCTCTCTCTCTCTCTCTGTGTGTGTGTGTGTGTGTGTGTGTGTGTGTGTGTGTGTGTGTGTGTGTTGTTCTTCAGCTTTGTTTTTGAGAAGTCTCTCATGGAACCCAGGGCTCACAAGTCTGAATACATTGGCTAGCTAGTAAACTCCTGAGCTCTGCATGACTGCACTCCCCAGTGCTGCAGTTACAGGCTTGGCCACAGCAGCCAGGGTACTAGGAATCGGAACTGAGTTCTCATGCTTCTACAGCAAGCAGTTCACCAACTGACTCATCTCCCTGGCCTGAGAAATGTCTACTTCTTAAGACTGTATCTGTCTTGACAGGAATGAAGATACTTTAATGAGACACATGTGCCCCTCTCTTGCCTAACAGACTATTAAGTGATGGTCTTTTGGAACTATTGACTATTGAAACAATGGCCGTCAAGAAGTAGGGGTCACCCTTGGCATATCAGCTAGAAAGAGCAGGCTGAAGTGTGATGCCAATCAGAAGGGAATTTGTCTCCTGGGACAACTTGCCAGATAACCTTGCAGGAGAGACTGGAGCAGAGACAATGATAGGTCTCAATTGATAGCACCACACCTTGACTTGAACTGCTTAATTACTCATACTTTTTGCCTTCTATTTAAACCTAGCCTTCCAGACCCTGAAGATGGACTTGGAGGGTCAACTGGACCATTTGTTCCTCTTCCAAATGAGACCACTTCAAATCAATCTCTTCTCTACTTTTCATGATTACTTGTCTCTTTAATTGAAGTATTTACCATGGGTTGCTGATCCTTGCTTTGTTGTGGATGCCAGGACCCAGGTGTTCCAATATGAACACTCTGGTAATATAGTGGGACTGATCCTTCAAAGCCTAGCCAGAGGAACTCCATCTTGTAGCAAGCCATCATTTTTAGCTGTTCCTTGTACCCAGCTCTAGCATGCAAACAATTCTTCCTACAGTTGGAGAAGTCACAGAGATTGGAAGAATCTCTGACAGGGACAAGGAAGGGGCACATAACATAACACACAGGGATAACACTCCCAGCGCCGGATATCATCCATCTTACAGTGTCTGACCTTGTAGTCACTTCTACTACTTTAACAATAAAGCTCTGAACCCAAGTTTTCATTAATTCTCTGCAGACTTAGAGCCATGTGAAACAGTAGCTTGGTGAAATAGAGATGAGAACCTCTCAGTGGTGTAGCTACCTACTGGCCACTCAGGTTTCTAAAAGTAATCCTAGCAACCTCGTGTATTCCTCCAAGCTGGACTGGTTGGAATCTTCTTATAGTCTGCCTTTGCAGTCCAGATCTGGGGTACAAAGAAGCTGGCTTTTCCAGTTCCTCCAAAAAGCCACAGAACAAAAAGATGCCATTCTGGTGGGACCTGGGGTCCACTTCTTCCCTTCAGAGCATCCAAGCACCAATGTGTATGGGTGCTGAGCTCAAAGAAATGAAGTTTACTGGGACAGGTGGGTCACCAGGATCGTGATTCTGCAGTGAGTGCCTGGGTCTCCAATGCAGCCCTTTCAGTGACACAACACTTCCAATGGCACATATCTCTTTATTTAGGGGAATAAGGGCTATATAAGCCTTGGGGAAGTGAGTAGGGGTTTTCAAGTAAGTGGACATCATTGGCTGGGGCTAAGGTACTGGGAATGCTTCGTTTGCACAGAGAGGGATTCTAGGTACTGGCTAGATATGTCCTGGTCACCAAGCTACATGATTAATACTTCAAGAATGGTGGAGGTGGGGGTCGTAAGACTACATGCATCAGGGCATGCAGGCACAGGACAGAGAGGGAGCGATCCCTAGTCATGCAGGTCTCAAGATTGAGGTTTTGGGGTTTGGATACATCTCAACCTCACTCTAGCTCCAGGCCAGTTTCTCTGGTCCTACAGTTCATGTGCCCCACAAAAAGCCACCTAGTTTCTAGCAATTTATTACAGCAGCCCTCCGGGACGCACACATGGATTTAGACACAGACTTAGGTAGTCCTCTGCATCTTTGGGAACAAAGAAGTCCTGGAAATTGAGTCCAAACCTTCAAGCATGCTAGGCAAACACTTTACTAGTGAGCGATCCACTCAGCCCCAAAGCCTTGTATTTTCACTTAACCTGATGCTTCTGAGAATTATGTTGTTGACTATAGCTACTGCCAATGTTTGGATATAGTTTGTCCCAAAGTGTTCTATGCAGACAGCTTCATCTACATGTAGTGATGCTGAGAGCTGGCGAAATTGATTTGAGGTCACTACCCTTAGAATAAATCAATGCTCATGTCTAGAGAGTAGATTAATTCTCAAAAGACTGGACTGGCCCAGGCTTGCCTGGTGGTTCACACTTTTAGTCTCACAACTTGGGAGGCAGAGTCAGGCAGATCCCTGAGTTGAAGGCTACCCTGGTCTACAGAGCAAGATCCAGGGCAGCCAGGGATACACAGAGAAAATCTCTCTCTCTCTCTCTCTCTCTCTCTCTCTCTCTCTCTCTCTCTCTCTCTCTCAAAAATGGGGGGGAGAAAGAAAGGAGGGAGGGAGAGAGAGAATGAAAAAGAGAATGTGTGTGTGAGAGAGAGAGGGAGGGAGAGAGAGAGAGAGAGAGAGAGAGAGAGAGAGAGAGAGAGAGAGAGGGAGGGAGGGAGGGGGAGAGGAAGAGGGAGAGAGAGAGAGAGGGGAGAGAGAGAGAGAGAGAGAGAGAGAGAGAGAGAGAGAGAGAGAGAGAGGAGTGTTACCATGACAGTGGGTTATAAAATTCAAGATCTCTTTGCTTTGCCCAGGCTTATGTTCCCTCCATCTCTCACTATGTGTGACAGTCTTCTAGTGTGTTTGCACTAACATAATGAAAATGAAGACTGAGGTCCCCATCATACCTGGTTACCCCACCTAGCATTCAGACTGTGAGCCAAGTAAACCTCTTTTCTCTATAAAGCACCCAATCTCAATTACTTTGTGATAGAGACCAAAATGGACTAAAATAATTATGCCTCTCTAATTTTCTCATTATCTGGGGAAATACCTCACCAGAAATATATTATCAATACACATATTTTTAAAACCTTTATTCTCTTTAAAACGGCTGTGTGTGATTAAGGATGCACTGATATTTTGTTTATATTGCTTTATTTTTAAAATTCAAAGAATTTTCCTATATTATTTTAATTTTTATTATATTATTAGTTGTTTTCCTTGTCAGGCAGAATAATTGCCCTCCAAATATCCATGTCCTAACCTCTAGCCCCTGTATGTAAGGCAACTTACTGTACTTAGATAATAAAACTAAGACCATACAATGATCTTATTTTCATGATTATCCAGGTAAACCTAATCTAATCCCACAAGTCCTCAGATTAGAGACCCTCTGCTAGTTTGATACAGAAAAGATGTGATGGCAGAATGTTCAGAGAGGTGCGCTATTGCTGGTTTTGAAGATACAGAAGAAGCCCGTGAGTCAACAAATAAGAGAACCCTCCAGATTTAAGAGGGAAAAAATGAACTCCCCTAGAACCTGCCAGAAGAAATGAAGCCCAGACTCCTTGATTTCAGGCTAGCAAGATCCATTCTGGGTTTCCAGTCTCTAGACCTGTAATAAGCAGATATTGTCTTAGTTTAAGACACTCGTCTATGACCATCTGTAACAACAGTAAAGTTGAATGTCATGTGTGTTTGTGTGTATTCAAATAATAGAGCCCTCTCTAAGAGGTCCCCACATTGAATTCTATGACAAGGTTTCTTTTTGTTAAACACACACACACACACACACACACACACACACACACACACAATTTTTATGTGTGAGTGTTTTGCCTACACATAAGAATGTGAGCCATGCCTGTGCCTGGTGCCTTGGAGATCAAAAGAAGGCATTGGATCCTCTGGAACCGGACTTACATATAATAGTGAGGCACTGCCTGGTGCCGGGTCTTGACTTCGCATTGACCCCAATGGGAACCCTACCCATGGCTTTGGCACACCCATGTTATCCAAATTCAGAAGCAAAGAAAACACAGGAGCACATAGCTGTTAGACACCTGGAAATAATGCCTCGTAACCACAGCTTCAGTCATGGAGAAACTTGCTTTTCCTCATGTTTATGTGTGTTTAGTATATGCACATACTTGTGTGTGGGTGTGTGGAGGCCAGAGGTCTACAGCACATGTCTCTCTTGACCCCTCTCCACCCTATATGTCAAGACACTGTCTCTCATTTGAAGCCAGAGCTTCCTGATTTGGCCTGTCTAGCCAGTCCTCTTGCCCCAGAGGACCTCTGCCCACCCCACCCCTGCACGCTGGGATTTAAGGCTGGCCTTACTCCACAGCCACTAAGTATTTGTGTGGATGCTGGGGATCCAAACTCAGGTCCTCATACTTACTTGTGCACAAATGCTTTACTGCTGAGCCATCTCCCCCATCCCCCCCAGCCCTCCCACACCACACACACACACACACACACACACACACCATCATTTTCCTGGCCTCTAGAGAAACTGCTTTCTATCAATACTTCAGTAACTCTGGAGTACTGTTTTCTATTTCCAACCTATATCCTGTCTCAGATAGTGCTTGGGATCATCTTATTGGTGACTAATTCAATACCTCTTTATCCCCGGAGATCATGTGTGTTTATTAAGGCCGTGGATGAACAACACTCTTTGGGAAAGTTCCACAACATGGATCTATTTTTGGTCTGATTTACAGGAAGAGCAAAAGGCCCAATGTCAATGTTTTCACCAAGTCCTTCTGAATAAGCTACTTATTTATCATTTCATGAGTGAGATATTTTAATCATTTAAATGGTAATGTTTAAAAAAAAAAAAAAGGAGCTTGCTTTCCAAAGACTATTTCTTATTCATAGAAGAGGTGAGATAAGCTGGTCTTAACATATGAAAAGGCAATGTTATGAAAATCTAATTCACTGCAAATTTATAGAGGTGGAAAAAACAAAGATAGTGGACAGATCACAATTTTGTACAAGTTTGCAAGTGCATAAAAAACATAGCTCAGTGGGTACATATGCCTGCTGCACAAGCATGAGGAATGAGTTCAGATCCCTAGCAACCATGTGAAAAAGCATACACACACACACACACACACACACACACACACACACACACACAAACACAAATGTAAATAATAAAATATCTGAAATCTACTAGCAATCCTTATTTAGTTTTAAAAATTTAGCTGATACTCAAAAATATATCCAATTGTTTTAACGTTTCCTATGCTACTTAGATTCCACCTTGCTGTTCTAGGGCCTGTCAGTGTTAGAGAGGCACCATCATCCTTTGTTAATTCTGAGACCATAATCTCTTGACACTAAGGTACAGACAAATCCAAGAACTTCCTAGGTTTTTGTTGTCCGTGGAATGAATGGCCAAGCCCTATGCACACTTTGCTTGCCTCCTTAGTGCCTGCTCAGGAGCAGGTCAGCCAGCAGAAGGGAACATTTACCTGCACACTGACTTTGTCCATTATATTCCCAGCAAATCTACTGTGGCTCCATGTTTAATCACAACTCTGCCCTTGTTCAAATCACCTCTGCTTTAAGATATAAACCAAGTCTTAATCTAATAGGGGGAGAAAAAATTTTTGAGGTGGTCTTACTAAGTATAAGTAGCCCTGACTGGCCTGAAACTCACTACATAGACCAGGCTGGTCTTGAGTTCACAGAGATACCCCTGCCTCTGCCTTGTGAGTGCTGGGATTAAAGGCATGTACCAGCTATAGTGTTTTCTTTTTAATACATTAGAGTGGGTTTTATAATAAAGGAAATAAGTGATCTTATTGCTAAAGAATTTGGGTCTAAAATTTTAATCTCATCCATTTCCCACAGGGAGAAAATTATATATTGATGTACTGTATCTTTAAATATTTATATATTATCACAAAATCCCACTTAATCCTTATTTATTAATGAGAGAATAAATTGTTTATTAGTCTCTGCCAGTTTGAAAATAAATAGAAAAGCAAAAACTAGGTCTGAGAAGAAGGCTTAGTGATGTGCCCATTTGACAAGCATGACAGCCTAAATTCAGACCCCAGAAGACACAGAAAAAGCCCCTGGTGCTGCACACCTGTAATCTGTACCCTAGGCTGCTGGAACAGACAGGCAGGTCCCTGAAGCTCATTGACCAGCCAGTCTATTTCAAAGGGTAAACAAAAACGGTTAATTCCCTTGGGTAAGAAACACAAAAGAGTGGAGGGAGGAGGGAGGGGGGAGGGGGGAGGGGGGAAGGAAAGCAGGTTATATAGTGTTTAGTTTTATAAGAAACTACAAAGTGTCCCCCAAGCATTGATGTCCTTTTGTTAGTCACTACACACACACACACACACACACACACACACACACACACACACACACACACCTTGGTGCTCTTAGTCTTGGTAGCTAGTTGCTGTTTAGTAGTCTGGGCAAGTGGTTCCCTGTGAGTTTGAGGCTAGCCTGGTCTACAGAGCAAATTCTAGGACAACCAGACTAAATAAGGGAGAGGGAAAGGGAGGGGGAGGGGGAGGGAGGGAGGAGAGAGAGAGAGAGAGAGAGAGAGAGAGAGAGAGAGAGAGAGAGAGAGAGAGAGAGAAGGACTCTGACTGTCCCTATCCAGCAGCTATCAAATACCAACAGCTCCTCAGCCGTGATGGGCTATCCTGCCCACCTCCCTCTCTGTGCTGGGGTTTTTGTCTGGCTTCAGCTTCTGCCAGTCTTCTCCACGCTGTCACAATCTCCGTGAGCTCCTATTGCAACTACCCTGTGGTGTCTCAAAAATGGTTTTCTTGGCATCATCAATCACCTCTGGTTCTTATAATCTGGACAGCATTTGTTGTTGTTGTTGTTGTTTTTCAAGACAAGGTTCCTCTGTGTAATCCTGGCTGTTTTTGAACTCATTCTGTAGACCAGGCTGGCCTCAGACTCACAAAGATCTGTCTGCTTCTGCCTCCCAAGTACTGGGATTAAAGGTGTTCACCACCACCCAGCTTTGGATAACACTCTTTAACATATCATTTTCCAATGTGTGGTTTGCCGTTCAAAACATAATTTTGATTGTTTTTGACTTTGATGGAGTCCAATTTATTTTTGCTGTAATTCCTGCTTCCTATGTTTTATTGAAGAGAACTTTGCATTATTTAAGTTCACAGATTTCTAACACTTTTTAGTTCTTAACAATGTAGGTGTTGAGCATTTCACATTCATCTATGAATACATTATGAGGCACAGGACAGGGACGTTGCCCTTCATGTGGACCAAGCTTTTCTAGCAGCATTTGTTGAATAAGATTATCCCCCTCCCCTACTAACTTGCCTTCATATTTTCGTGTTGAAAATCCCTTGGCATTATGTGTTTATCTCCATTTTATAATGACCCACTGATTTATACAGCCACCATCCTTTAAAAGTCAAGGTGTCTTAACTACTGCAGAAACTAAATTTCAAAGGAAGTCCTAAAACCACGTAATGTGAAATCCTGCAACTTGCCCCCCTCGTCTACACATATTATAGAATCAGATATTTTACTTCATAAAAATATGTAGCTCCTGCGGCATTTTGATTGGGACTGTTTATGGGCTTTTAGTGATTCATGTGAATAAAGCTGAAGTCTTCACAGGGCTGTGTCTCTCATTATGTAGGCATTCTCATTAGAAGTTGGCACTTTTACTGTACAAGTCACGGGTATAATTTCTTGTATTTAATCTGAGGAATGTTATATTGTCGTTGGTGCCATTTTAGTGGTTTTCGGCTTCTTGTGAGAACATGAGCATTTTTAGAGGACTTGATACAACCTTCAGTAAAGGTTGTAGCAATTTTCACATCCAACAGAATGAACACCTTTGACTATGCTTTTCCTTCGTTGGCTGTCTATAGGCCTTTATGTAGCTCTTCCAACATGTCTGATATAACTACTGGAACATTCTCTTGCCAAACACTTTTTGGCAGTATTTACACTGATAGTGTTAAACTAGGTTCTCTTATTATTTCAGCTAAACACTATTTTTAAATACATATTTACCTTATTTATAAGTGTGTGCCTGAGTATATGTATGTATATCATGTGTGCAGGAATCTGCAAAGGCCAGGTGGTGTTTGGCCTTCATAGTTACAGGCAATAGGCAGCTGTGGGTGCTGGGAACCAAACCAAGGTTCTCTGGGAGAGTAGCCAGTGCTTTTAACCACTGAACCGTGGCTCTAGCCCCAGAATGTCTAAATGGCCACATATTGTGGATATATGTGGTCCTCTTTTGCTTCTACCAGATGCAAAATATGTACAAATCCACTCTATCTATAAAACCCCAGTGATGAATGACATGTTTGATCTAAGCCTCTGATTATCATTGAATTTGTCCCTCCACCCCTCCCAACCCACCCACCCCCTGCCTGCCCCTAGGCAGGGTTTCCTTCTGTAGCCCTGGCACTCACTCTGTAGACCAGGCTAGCCTCAAACTCAAGAGATCCACTTGCATCTGCCTCCTGAGTGCTGGGATTTAAGACACCACCACTGTATTTGTTTCTTTATGCATTTACTCCTAGAAGCAATGTGAATCTATTCTGCCAAGATGCCTTGAGAATGACTTTGCCACGTTACACAATCCCCAAGACTTTCCCTCATTCATCTTTCTAACTTTTTTAGTCTACTGGGTATAAAGAATATTGTCATTTTAATTTGGGTTCCTTTGACTACTCATGAGTGTGAGCACGTATTTTTATGTTATTAGCTCATTAGACTTACTCTTCTAAAAACTGCCTGTTTGTCATCTTGGACAACTGTCCTTTAGGGACCTTTATTTTGCTATTTTTATTTCTTGCAAATACTTAGCTATTTGTCAAATTTAGAGGTAAAATATATTCTCTCATATCATTATCTATTATAAAATATCTTTTCCCCAGAATTTGTTCCTGTTACCCACTGTTGTAAGCAAACCACACTACACCATACAAAGTTACAATCAACTATTTTAATTTTGTTGATGATTTTCACAGGCCAGAACTAGGAAGGGCTCCACCAGGTGGTTCATCAGACTCACATGGCTGCACAGGGCAGCTGGTGCCAAGAGCCATCCAATGGCTTCCTGTCTGCTTCTGTGGTGATCCTTCGCCTCTCTACTTAATGACATCCTCTGGGGTCTTCCCTAGGCATCTTCACACAACTTTAATTTTTCAACACAGTGATCTCAGGGTGACATTTTTTTACACAGTGGTTAGCTTTCCAACAGCAAGAAGCAGCTGTCAGTTAAAGAGCCCACCCAGACTAAAAAAAGCAGAAAGACTGTTTGTTTGTTTTTTTTTAAAGTGCTGGGAAAATTGAATCCTGGGTAATCAAACATGTTAAGTACATGCTGTACCAATGAGTACACCCAGCGTTTTCCTGATAAAATGTCAATGTCATATTGCTGAATGGCAGCTGAGCAGGGAGACAGTGTAGCTGCTCTTCAGAAAACACAAATCTGCCACATTGTCACTCAAATATTTTATTTCCACTATGGTCAAACCACAGCTGTCCCTTTCCATTCTTTCCTACTGATTTATGAAAACTATTAATTACCTCAGGCCAGGCCTTTTGTATAAAACTGTGTTTTTAAAATTATTTTGTGTGTGTGTGTGTGTGTGTGTGTGTGTGTGTGTGTGTGTGTTTTGAGGCAAGGTCTTTCAGTGTAGCCCCAACTGTCTTAGAGCTCGCTATTTAGACAAGATTGATCTCAAACTCAGTGATCCACCTGCCTCTGCCTCCAAGGACTGGAATTAAAGGCTTGCACCTCTACACCCAGCTGTATTACACTCTAAAAATTAAGACAGTCTCTGTAGTCTAGGTAGGCCTAGAACACAGTGTGCAGAGCAGGCTGGCCCTGAGAGCTACCTAGGCCTCCCAAATGAGTCACCACACTGAACTTCCAAGCTTGTTTTATTTTTTTATTTTCTGTGTATAGGTGTTTTGCCTGCATATATGTTTTATGTGGGGCCCGAGAAGGTCAGAAGAGGGCACTGGACAGTTGTTAGCTGCATGTAGGTATTGTGTTTAGAACCCAGGTCCTGTGGAAGAGTAGCTGGTGCTCTTAACCACTGACCTGTCTCTCCAGCTCCTGAACTTTCAATAGATTACAGAGGTTAAATTCATGTTGATTTACTTTCTTTTTAAAGTGTTATATTAGGATTACAAAAAAAAAAAAAAAAAAAAACCAACAACAACCAAAAAAACCAAATACCCTCCTCCAAAAAAAAACAAACAAACATATGCCTCAAAAATTAGTATGGAGTCAGCAAGATGGAGGATAAAAGCACTTGCTTTCTAAGCATTGACTTGCAGTCAATCACCAGAACCCACATTTTTTAAAAAAGCCAGTTGTGTCATTAACCAAAAATTCCCAACATTCCTAAGAGGGGAGGTAGGGCCAAGAGAATCTGCAGGGTTGGAAGCCTGCAGGTCAGCTATCCTGGAGCACACGGCACAGCTGTCCTGGAGCACACGGCACAGCTGTCCTGGAGCACACGGCACAGCTGTCCTGGAGCACATGGCACAGCTGTCCTGGAGCACACGGGCACAGCTCTCCTGGAGCACACGGCACAACTCTCCTGGAGCACAGGGCACAGCTCTCCTGGAGCACACAGCACAGTACGCAGCACAGCAGAGACAAGGAGCTCTTTCCTCAACATACTGGAAAAAGAACTGATTCTTGGAAACTGACTTCCACATGTGCACCATGACACACATGTACCTGCACTCACTCACATGCCACATACAACAATAAAAAGTTTAAATCACAATGAAATAAGATTAATATGAGTTATATAGGATCTTACCTAGGAATAGGTCACTACATATTTCAAAATTAACTGCACTATAGGATATTAAAATAGGAAATTTATCAGAAATTCTTTTTTAAAGATTTATTATGTATACAGTGTTTTGTCTGTGTGTATGCCTGCATGCCAAAAGAGGACATTAGATCACATTATAGATGGTTGTGAGCTACCATGTGGTTGCTGGGAATTGAACTCAGGACCTCTGGAAGAGCAGACAGTGCTCTTAACCACTGATCCATCTCTCCAACCCCCAGAATTTTTTTTAAAAAGTTGTATTATCTGTGTGTTTGTGTGTCTGCAGAGGCCACAGTGGGACATTTGATTTGCTGGAGCTGTGCTTGTGAACTGCCCAACGTGAGTGCTGGGAACCAGACTCCAGTTCCTGAAGAAACGTGAGCCATCTCTCCAGACACCAGAAAATAACTCTAACAAATGGTACTGAATAGTTTAAAATCAGTGTCTTCATTTTAGTCCTTTAGTTAATGGGCCCTTTTCCCTTATATATTGCACATACTCTGTACCTTTGGGTAGTAATGAAACACACAGAAAAAAAAACTAGCCACTGTTAACATAATTTCATTGAAAAAAAAAATGGCTTCCTCATTGAAAGTAAACCAAAAACTCTACCAAACTCTTCCTGGAAACTATCAAATTGAGAATATGGACCGATGGGTTTCTTCTAAACTATGAATACAGTTAACAAGCATACAGAGCCACTTTATCCTGCCGTGAATTCAGGATTTTAATTTTATTTTAAATTCTGTGTATGGAAATACAGGTGCCCAAGGAGGCCAAAGGAATTCCAGGTGGCTCGGAGGGTGCCAATGTGGGCACTAGGAGCCGAGCTCTAGTCCTGCACAAAAGCAGTTCCTCCTCCTAACCACTAAGCTGTGGCTCCATTCCCATTCACAGGGTTAATTTTTCTTTAAAAACTTTTATTGGCATGTGTCCAAGCGCACCTTAGCACAGATACTGTGAGTCAGTTCTATCCTTTCACAATGTAGGTTCCAGAAACTAAGATCAGATCATCAGGTTTGGTGGCAGAGTGCCCTTACATACACTGAGCCACCTCGATGACTAAAGTCACGATTTCTTATGTCATCCTAATAAATTCCTACAATGTACTTACTTCATGAGTGTAAGGCAAGAAGTCTTTTCAGATTCTTTGTGTGTGGCATGTGTGTGCACCTGCGTGTTGATGCACCTGCCCGTGAGAGCCCATGTGTGCAGAGACAGACTGTTTGGTAAGGAAGCCCTGGGAGCAGCCTGGACCAACTTTATAAGTGGGTCCTGCCTGGGCAGCACGCCCCTCACCCTACCACTGCAGACCTCCTTTGAAAAAAAGGCAAATCATCCATCTGTCTTCACAGTACAATGTCTGCATTGCAGAAAGGAAACTACAGCTTTCTATACTGAGTTTTCTTTTCTTTTCTTTTTTTTTTCTTTTTATAGACCAAATTCTGATAAAACTTAACAAAGTCACTGACTCATTTTTTTCCTAGAATAAAACACTTTAAGCCTTTTAAGTATAAAAATATAAAAGGACACGAATTCCTTATTAATGTCACATTCCTATGATGAATGTTTTCAAGCCGTCAAAGAACTTAAGTTTTGGGGGAAATTCCATTTAATAAAATCATAATAAATATATTTATAACTTAAATATCACTTAAATGCGGTTATTGTGCACTCTGTAACCCAGGCTGACCCTAAACTTATGTTAATCCTCATGCCTCAGCCTCTAGAGAGTTGGAATCACAAGTGTGGGATACCATATTCAATTCTCCATTAAATTCTGGAACCACACAACTGCACTGAGGTAGAAAGTTAAATGGAAAAAAAATCAATTAGGCAGAAACAAACAAAAAATGATCTTTTATGACTTTTGAAGCTATAAGAGATAAAGCCTTTAAGTGGTAGTAAATATGTACACCCTTTCTTACCTATGCGAACAAATCAGTATCTTTTTTTCTACATTCAGTATTTTGATGGTAACTGTTGGTTTGCTCTATCCTGCCCACTAAAATTATGTAATACTCTACCCTTTAATTATAATAAACCTTAGCTGGGAATGGCAGTGTGCACCTTTAATCCCAGCACTAGCAGGCAGAGGCAGGAAGAGCTCTGAGTTTGGGGCCAGCCTGGTCTACAAAGCAAGTTCTAGGGCAGCCAGGGTTATACACAAAAAAACCCTGTCTTGAAAAACCAATAGTAATAGTAACAACAACAACTGTGCTCAGCAAACCAAGACTAATGAAGTTTGTCCTGGAAACGCATATTGGAGAACTAACAAATAAAACGCATCAGAGAAGGCTTGGAAACATTTAAATACCTCAGGCTTGACCAAACTTTTGATGCTAACGTGATTCAGTGCTATCATCTACAAAGTTCACACTCAAGAACTGTACAATTCAGTCAACAAAAAAGAAAAGAAAAACCTGTATTAAAAAAAAAAACAAAAAACCTCATAATGTTTTAAGATTACAGTTTTTGCTGTGCCAGTTCACAGCTATCCAAGGCTGCACACAGCTGCAGCTCACAGGCCACAAGGGACAATTTTGTATCTCTTTGGCTTAGTATCCTTATTATCCCCCAGAGGGTGGGGGTTGATGATACAGACAATTTTCAGACTACTGCAATCTGGGGCCAGCAAAATGGCTCACTGGGTAAAATGCCTGCTGTACAAGCCTGGTTCCTGAGCTCAGTCTGTGGAAGCCACATAAAGGTGAAAGGAAAGAACTCCAGACAATAGTCCCCACAGCTTCTCTCTCTCTCTCTCTCTCTCTCTCTCTCTCTCTCTCTCTCTCTCTCTCTCTCTCTCTCACACACACACACACACACACACACACACACACAGACAGACAGACACACACACACACACAAGAGTACTGAGGTTTTAAGTCAAATATGCTAAACTTAAGAAATCTGTATGTATGCTGGGCAGTGGTAGCGCTCACCTTTAATCCCAGCACTCAGAGGCAGAGACAGGTGGATTGCTATGAGTTCAAGGCCAGCCTGATCTACAAAGAGTCTAGGACAGCCAAGACTACATGGAGAAACCCTGTCTCAAAAAAAAAAAAAAAAAAAAAGCAAGCAAGCAAGCCAGCCACATTTAACTATACAAATGTCAATAACCAGTTATTTTTCAAATAATATAAATGAAAACTAAAGATCTTGATCCAAATAATATAAATGAAAACTAAAGATCTTGATCCTACATGGATGATGTGTGATCTTGTTACAGAGTTTTGATACTTATCAGTCACAGATGAGCTGGGGAGATGGTTCAGTACTTGTTATGCAAGTTGAAATCCAAAGTTTAGACTCCTCAGAACCCATGAGGAAATCTACCTGTAAATCCAGTGCTCTAGGGACAAAGCAGAGGGATTGAGGGAAGCAGACTAACCAGACTATGCAAATCAGGGAGTTTTGGGGTTCATAGGAGAGCTCCTATCTCAATACATAAGGTAGAAAGCAATAAAGTAAGACACCTTACATTAACTTCTGGCCTCCTTACACAAGTACACCCATGTACACACACGTTCACAGATCCAGAGATACACTACTAACCACTGCACACAGGAAAACATGACATTATAAATGACTCAAGGCCCCAGATATCTCTACCCAAATCCCTCCTACTCTCCTTATATTTTGATTACAGTAAAAAAAAAAAAAAAAAAAAAAAGAAAAACCAAGTTTCTCTCATCTTCAAAAGTTTGAATTTGTTTTTAAGGTTTTACTTTTTAAAAAGCATAAAAATGTATGTGTGTGTATGCATACATGCCAGTGTCACATGAGCAATGGTGCCCAGAGAGGCCAAAAGCATCAGATCTCTTGGCGCTGAAGTGACAAACTGTCCACTGTAGGTACTCATGGGTACTCGGAGCCAAACTCAAATACTCAGGTCTTCTGGAAGAGCAGCGAGTGTTCTTAGCTGCTAAGTTATCTCTTCAGATCCTGTGTCTCTGTTTTGAAAAACACTGGAATTTCCTAAAGCTTACATTTATAAGCTACTGGTTAAGAAAAGCATCCTTTGTGGGTATTGATAATTCCCTGGGTGAAGATGTTTGCTACCAAGCCTGATAACCTGAGTTTGAACTCTGGGACCCACAGGATAGGGGGAGAAAACTAACATCTACAAGTTGTATGTACACACACACACACACACACACACACACACACACACACACACACCATAAATAAATAAATAAATAAATAAATAAATAAATAAATAAATTAGCCTTTGGTGTTATTCCACACTTAAAGGAATGTCAATAAAGCCATGTAAAACTTAAGTTCCGAGCGACAGTTTGCAGGACATTTATCAAGCATGTGTGTGCAGCCTTAATATAAATAAACAGAAAATATAAGTGGGTCTTACAATATTTTCTTTTCTGAAACAACTTCTGGCACTACTATATAACACAGAAAACATTTCACAGCAGTTACAGAACTGGAACACAAACAGTGGAAAGTACAGTACCAAACAGAGGCCTTAAGGATTAAACGCCAGGATTCTAGGATGTACAAACCTCACCGTTTCAGGGGGGAAATGTTATCTATTTATGTAAGTATCCAGACAAGCTCTGTGCTCACAGAAAATTAAGTTCATCCCTAGCCCTGACGAAGTCAGCACCTTGCCCTTCCCAGAACACTCTGGAGCACTTCCTAATGTACCATTTAACACATCAGAGGGAACTGTAACTTCTTTCAAAGCAAATTAGCACTGTGCCTGTGCTGGTCTGGAATGGCTCTACAAACCCACCTACTCTAGACATGTGGCCTTCCCAGACACAAAGCCAGTGTGTCCTGCCACACCACCACAAGGCAAGCAAACTGGGCAGTGTAGATCATTTGAAAAGACATTTCTCAAGCTTTATTCAACTGGCAAGTTAAATAAGCACAGAGTGAGGACAAAGGGGAGGCCGTTCCTGCTGACCAGCAGGGGAACAGCCATGTGTGTGGATATGAAACTGAAATCATTTTAAACAGAATCACATATAGAATTCCAGCCACTTCTTTTTTGTTTTCTCCCAAGACTTTCAAGTGCTCAAGTACAAGGACAATGCAAAGTTGAAAGGAATTAGGAAAATCCCACTCGCCACACACATCAAGACGTTCTTAAACAATATACAAATGTGGTTTAGCACAAAAACAAAGGAACAGTTTTACATGTTATAAAACATCAACCACAATGCAAGATATTTTCCCCACTTTCTCTGTAAGTCTTGTCACACGGCTGCCTTTAAAACAAAAAATTGATACCAGGTTTCCAAAACCTCATTACAAATCCCTTCGTCAAATGTGAGTGAAGAAACTTCCTAATGCTTCTGAGAAATGGGTTTTCATGACCAGTCATACCTCACTCAGCAGGCGATTCCAGATTATGGAAATAGAAGGTATGTAAGAAACCATGCCACTTCATGGCAAAGTACAGTGGTCTATTTTGCCTCAAGTGTTCGTAGGACCCGGTCTCAAAGATACTCATCGTGCAAAGGAACACCGTGAACCAGTGGCAACACAGGTAGTAGCAAACCTGGGTTCCCCTGAAAAATCCAAACAACTTCTCAGTGCCAGGAAAGCCAAAGAGGTTTGCTCCCTAAACATAAAAGCATTTGTGATCCTGGCATCTACTTTCACGTCACTTTTGTACACATACTTTTCCACAAACAACTAAAAAACACTCCTGGGGACCTGTGTACAGGTTTAAGAACACACCCAAGTTAACAGAAGAGAATTTCACAAGCTGGAACTGCTTGACAAGCACATTTTGCCAACAAGGGCAAAGTTCAGCACAAGCAAGAGAAAGCCAAATACAGGTCCACACTCATGCTGATAACGCATGCAAATTCTTACACCCCAAAACAGACAGACACCATCCACAAAAACACACTTGCCAAAATTTTGGCCCTCTCATAAGCCCACTCCCCCCCCCCCCCCCCGAGGAATAAAGTCCAGGAAAACCAAGGTCCTGAGCGACCACGATTACAGAGCGTGCTAAGTGTAGGGCAAGAGGACAGAGCAGAACACAAACCCTAAGAGCAGAAAGCACACCGTCAGACACCCAAGCACAGGCCACACAGACAGTTCAAAGGCAGAAAGGCCAGACCACCAGCGTGTGCCCGCCTGTGACCCCTCAAGCAAGTACACAGATCCCAGAGGCTTCCTGGTTCATGGAAATAATGTAAGCCCAGCATGGACCCTCTCAGGCCGCTTGTCCACACCCGGGACAAGAGTGTCAGGCCCTCGGCCACCCCAGGAACTGCTGGTGGCCTTCTAAAGGGCCAGACAGTCCCCCAAGACCCTCGGAAAGCGGACAACCTCTTATCGCCCTCTCGGAGGCGGCCATGACAGCAAAAAAGAGCGGATTTTTTACGACAACTCCCACAATGCTCGTGGACTACAACTCCCAGAGTGCAGCGGGCGGCCCTGATGTTAACCCTGTCCTGGCTCCAGGGCTGGCGAGCCCTGCACTCTGCCTCGTCCTGAAACCAAACTGTTGCACCTACTTTCAACCATCACAATCCGAAACAAACTTCAGAATTTTTGACAAACAACTAAAGTTATGTTATCTCGACACTTTCCCTTATCAGAAAAATAAGCTCAGCTTCTCAAAATATTATCCCTGGCTGAGTACTTTTTGTTAATCTCCAGAGATGTCACACTGTCAAATAGTCACCTTTGCAAGGATACATTTAGACTCAGTTAATTTTCCCTTTAACCTTTTTAATTTTCTCGGCATTTTCCTAAATTATTATAGCTCAAAGAATCTTGTACTCAACACTGTTAATTTAAAATGCATTTTCTAAAATGCTGGGAATCAAGAGAAAGACCATCCTGTAACTGCTACTATGCCCTGCATCTCTCCATTTAATAAAAAAATTTTCTTCAAATACATTGACTTTAAAACCTCATGAAACTTCAAGTGAGTCTTAATAAGAAAAATTAATTGTGAACAGTATACATTTTCAATTTAAAGCTAAGACTTTAGGAAGAAACCCTTATGTGCTAACAACATTTCCCTTTCGCCACAGAAAGACTACTACCACCAACAACATATAATGCCAATTTTTCCCTGGCTTTAGAATGTCAAAAAAACAACAAATAAACATTCTCATAAGATTTTTAAAAATATACTTAGAATTCATTCTTTTGGGAAACTACACAATTGCATATTTTATTCATGAATGAACTCTTTCAAAGTCTGTTTCAATTTAGCTAAAAATAAGAGCTTTACATGCATTTCTTTCAAATATTTTGGCCATAATTTCAGTAAAGATTAACAACTAATTTTTAGAGGTTATTTTATCATCAATATAACTTTAAAAGTCCATGATGTACATACACAAACTAACAGGCCCAGATAAGTAACTGACTGAGAGACAAAACAACTGTTTGGGGTTTGATGCATGTACTAAAATAACAACTAGAATTCTTCTAAACTATCTATTGTTTTTCCTATTCCCAAATACAAATTCAAATGTACATGATATTTGTTTTTCCCCCACAGAAGTATTTTGCAATTTGAAAGGGAATTAAAAACATATCAGGAATTGCAGATCTCATAATGCAGATATCCTAACACACACACACAACTCACGAAAGTCGTGCTGTATAGATACATTTATATATTAACAGTAAAATTCCTCAAGTTGTATTTTAAATGATTCTCTACTTAACGTTACAGTTAGTTTATTAATATATTTTACATCTGATAAAGTACAATGAGAAAAATTCTTATCTATCTTTTACTTTAAACTTATTTCAATTTGTACTTTCATAAACAATTATGACAAATGCTACACTACATAGTAAATATAAGAAATTTAAATATGTGTGTCTTTGAATTTTTAGTTTGTTATACTATTCTACATTTTAGATTTTTCTAATTTTCACTTAGCACTTTAGTTAACATCTAGCCAAAAAAAGTTTCATTTCCCCACATTTTTAAATAACTATCAAAATATAAACAATTAATGCATATTTTATATATTATTCTCTTGCTGTTAAGTATTTGATTTATAAGAAAGGATCAGAAACAAGGAAAAAAATGAAACTTATCTCAAATATTTATCCATGCTTCTAACTTTCCTCTCAGGGTTATGAAACTATATTTTCTATTAGGTCAATCATATTTTCTTTTATTTTAACTGTTACAATAAAATTTAAAGTTATTGTATTAAAGAACTTTACATAAGAATTACAATAGAAGAACCTTTCTAATTTTTTCTGCTTAACATAGTCTTTATCTGAACATATCTTGTCTAAGTGATTAAAGTAAGCCTTAAGCCTCACATTTGATAGTAATAAAAGTATCTTTATAGGAAGAGAATAATCTTATTGTAGAAATGAAAGTTTTAACTTCATACGAAGAAACAAACTATTTTCTAGCAATGTTCTTAAATTCTATTTTATTACATGAATTTTTAACGTGTGTTTTTTTGAAACCTAAATTCTCTACTAAAAATTTTAAGCCTGTTTACATCTAACTGTATTAATATATTTGAAATTACCAGATCTTCTGTGTGCTTTGAGAATATATAGCTGTCAACTAAAGATAAACATGAGAGCCTATTTCTTTTCTCAAATGTACAGCTGGTGATGCGTCCAAAACATGCAGCCTTGTACAGTTATAAGACAGTCTATATCTAATTTCTGTAACCACTTCCTTGTTGTTTTAATTTAAAATAATATTTAACAGAATTTTAAACTGTATGCTTAAATATTGTAACTGCATTTTTAGGCTATTTGCTTTTAAACATCTGCTTTTGGTCATGGAAGTTTTATCATCCATGCAAATAAACCATGCTGATAAAAGTATTATTAAAAGTAGAATGTGTTGCTAATATAACAATACGCTCAAAAAGTAGTCTATCTATTCTTATCTTACATTACTGCTGTAACATAATTAACAAAACCTAAAAAGAGGCCACACATGAAGTGCAGGGTTTTTGGCAGATTAAACAAATTGTTTATATTTATATTCTGACCCTTCAAAACAAGTAGTTTCTACTATGCATTTAAGCATCTCTCCTGTTATTTCTCAAACTTAATCAATTTTAATTTCTTGGGCTGCTTTTCAAGCAAAGACAAGTCTTTCAAAATCACCCAAATAGTATTTTTTATTATTGGATTGGTCAACGTTTATGTTTAAGGTAGTTTATCTAAAAGAATCCCTTTGTTTCTGACTTTGCATCATAAATATAACCTTCGCTTTAATTTTGTCATGTTTTAACTACTTTTCCAAGATTCCTCATGAGAGACCTATACTGGTAGTCTATGACAAAGAGCAAGCAAAATGCTTTCTCTCTCTTTAACAAACAAACTAAACTTCTTAAATAAAAACATGTAGTTAACTACTCTTATTTAACTTAATACTCATCCTTTCTGTCATTTCCGAGCTCTCTATTAGGAAAAGCAGAGTGGAAGTATTCATTACTTGTTACGCTCTAACTAAAATGTCCCCTTATCAACTAATAAACAAAGGACAGAAAATACTTTCTTACCTAAAAAAAAAAAAGAAAAGAAAAAGAAAACTTTTAACTTTAAAAAAAATCTCCAAAAAAGGCAAAGAATGAAAGAAAAGAAAAGAAGAAAAAGGAAGAAAAGAAATGTCCACAGTTTTCTAGGAGATAAAATGTGTGATATTTTCTTATAGAAACAAAACAACAAAAATAAAAATAAACCTAAGTAAATAATTATGGCCACTCCTGCCCTATGAAAAATCATAATGGGGTGAAGGATATTTGAATTTCTGTGTTTTAGTGTTAAATATCAAATGCTGCAAATGATTTAATTAATGCTGAAAACTTGGTTTAAAAATCTTGTTTTAAATTTTGTAAAAAAAGCTATCATAACTTTTCAGTTCCTTCTAGCCACAGTTGTTCTATATTTTATCTTGCTGTTAACATGTTTGGGGGGTAAAAGGGTCTTATTTATGACTCCACAGTTTAAATCTCTTATCCTTCATATGGTATCCTCTTACGATATTCTATCCTTAACTATCACTATCTGTCTTCACACATTTTCTAATATATAATAATGTCTGTTTAAGACATACTATTTATAACCTCAAATAAAAAATGAAATTTAAAAACCCCAAAGCCTAAAATGTCAAACTTTAAAGGTCTTTCTAGCTCTATATCAATTTCTTCAAAATGAAATCTTCAGAACACAGTACACTCTATGGTGGATAAACTAAATATTCTTATATTATGACTTAGTCTGGATCTTAACAAACACGTGTACTGTTTCTCCTGCCTCTCTCAGACCATAATTTTCTCCCTGATCCAGATCAGTCACTATGTCACCTGCCTTCTATGAAAGAAAAAAAAACTTTCTGTTGAGAAAACTTGGGAATTCCTTGCATGTCTCTTTCATTTCTGGAGTGCCCCCGTTGTTTCAGATTCTAGAGAGGGGAAGCAATCATCATTCTGTTATTGTTTTTCTCCAAATAATGTTTCCAAGACTTGTTTTCTCATTCTTCCCTCAGTACGACTGCACCACACACCACTCAGGTCTTTCTGTTTTCTTTTTAAAATTACAACAACAAAATTTGCCTAACAAGTCTCTCCCCCAAAACTTGATGGCATTTCCTTACGTTCTTTTGGAGTTTGGACGTAAAATACAGCCCAGCTAAGATCCTTTCTCCTTACTCTGAACATAATCAATTTTCAGTCCCTGGCAATTTCTCTTTCACCTTGTCAGCCATGGCATGGCAGGGATAATGTGAGGGTTCTCATACAGATGAATACGTGAAGTTGGACAGCACAGGTGGGTAGAATGCCAGCCACAGCCTTGACTGCCCAATACTGAAGGCATCTTGCTAGCACTAACCTGGATGCTTCAAGGGCAAGCTAAAACATGTAAGTTCTAGATAGATAGACATGGGGGGAAATGTTGCTCCTATATGTCACTCTTTGCAACCTTTGATTATCCCAGCTAACTGCCCTAAAGGATGTGATCTTTATGAAATAATTGTGCACATGCACAGACAAGGTCTCTTTCAGGGGTAAGTGAGTTGATCACTCTCAGGCCCGACCCAGCCCTCTGGCAGGAGCCATGTGAACCACCAAGTCTCTCCACTCAACACACACATTTAAGTACTGATGCTTCTGTTGCCTGGCCACATGCTCATGAGAGGCTGAAGGTAAACATTTAACCACACTGTGTCTCCATTTATCCATTTCTAACTTGATTCCATCACCCAGCACAGCAAGCAGACTCTAAAATAAGAGCAGCCAGGGATGCCAATCCAAAGACAAGACAACGACTAAGCTAAGGTGGCATTTATGCCTCAACTCTGTCCATTTTCCCCAGCCATTCCTCCCGCAGTGGAGGCTAAGGGATACAACAGGAAGAGCTTCCGGTCTTCCCAAACTTTTACAAATTGCCAATCATCAACTATTAAGACACTGGTGCAATAATGCTATTTTTAATTTTAAAAATGCCAAAGTAAAATCCTCTTAACTTTGTTTACAGACAAAGTAGGTACATACTTTTTACAAAGAAAGAGACATAAGTGGGTGCAGAGCCACGAAGACCTCTTCGCTTCACGCTCAGCATCACCAGTTTCTTCTCCAGGAAAAAGGGGAAACTAGGCAGGCAAACTAGCACATTGGTCCCCCATTCAGGAACCCAAAGCCATCGTAATGGTGGGGGGTGGGAGGAGAAAGACAGGCACAGTGGGGAGCCTTTCAACCTGCAGAAAGCCGCTTTCCAATCCAGCCCTGGCCAGCGTGATTGTAAAAAGAAACTCAACAAAGCTTTCCCAATCTTCGGAACAGATTCCTGTCCCGTTCTCTGCTCCAGACTCCAAGGCACATCAATCTGACTCATTAGTTTCTATCGAGACAGTCTGAGATTTAAAACAAAGTACTGAGCATACACTTAGTTAAAAGCAATTGCTTAAGAAGCCAAGCTGTACCGCCCTAAACAGCAAGAGATTAGCACAGATTACTTACCGGGTCCAGCACTAGCTGCCAGTGATTCTTCCTTGGCTTGATCCCCAGAACTGCCAAATTCTCTCCCAAACTTCCTTTCCATGTAAGAAACCAAGTTCCTAGAAATAATCAGAGTTTCCCTCATTAACTTTTAAACATAAACTACAAATCCAACCTAAGATTTTGAAGCATAAAAGTGGATAACCCCCCGCCCCCCGCCGCCTGCCGCAAATCCCTCTTTTAATTCCATTTCTTTTAATTAATTTGGCAAAATTGCCTGCCTTCTCTGTTCTGCATCCTAGCTGAACATCACTCTGAAAAGGAAGGGTTCAATCCGTCACTACACACACACACACACACACACCTTTCCCACTTCTCTTATAAAACTCTCTGTTAGCACACCACCAGCTTCCCTGGTTCCACTGTACTGCAATAATCCTGGCCAATTTTCACAAAGCTTCTCTCCTCACAGAAATGTAAAATGTAAAATGAGGGGGCTGCACCGGACCAGCTCCATGGTCCCATTTAGCTCTAACATTCTATAAGTGGCCCTGAAGATCCAGAGAAACTGGAGTATTCCCACGTAAGCACCCACATTTGGACTTAGTTCTATATGTGTTCCTGCTGTCTCTCTTCATTCAGCCTTTCCTCCCCCTCCCAAACAGTGATGGTTTAGCAAAAGGCTTCCCTGAAAATTTACTTTCGAAGTCTACAGAGCCCAGAGCTCTGGCAGCTCCACCACAGATCCTGTAAGTGTACAGAGAGAGCACATTGAGTCAGTTTTCCGAATTACTTTTTAACAACCAAAATTCACCTTTTAGATACAACCCCGTGCCCCGTCCATGATGCTATTTATATAATAATTCTTCCCTTACACGTTATCTAACTTTCACAATGTTAAAAGACACACCGTTGACGAACATTGTGCTTCTGAGAAAATGTGGCTGGGTCATAATTTAATATCTACTTTTCTCCGCACTGAGCCCTGCTTTGCTCTCATCCCTTCAATCTAATTCATTTCTTTCTCCAAGAAATGAGCCGGCATCGCCATGAAGATAGCCTCACTCTTTTCTTGGAGACCAAAGTGTTTGATGACGTGGCAGCACGTGTTAGTTAACAGGAATCAATCAATCGGCCTGTGAAGACTCTGACGTCAGTAATTAGAGACAAACCTTACCCTGGAACCTGGAAGTAACACAGGTTCTTCTTCTATGAAAAACTTTTTCATTTATTAACTCCGCTGCAGTTCTGAGATGGGCTTGGATTTAAAACTTTTAAACATACCCTATCAATCTGGGCGGGGATGGCACACGCCTGTAATCCCCGCAGAGGCAGGCAGATCTCCATGAGCTCTAGGCCCGCCTGGTCTGTGTAGTGAGTCCAGAACAGCCAGGGCTACAAGAAGCCCCGTCTTGAAAAAACAAACAAACAAACAAACAAACACATCCCCTATCTTCTGTTTCTTAGTCCAGGGCTTTTAGCCACAAAACTACACTTCTCTTGTTGAAAGGCAATTTTCAAGAAATCAACGATGCGGTTCTATCATTCGCTTTTCTAGCACCCCATGTTGAGGGCAAGTTTAAAGTCTTTTCAAAACTGGTGCTGAGTTTGTGACAAGCTACTTCAGAGTAAGTTCATTTTATATTTATTAGCTGAAAAGTAAACAGATGTCCAGGAAAACACACCTTCTTCCCTGGGTAAACAGAAGCAAAGCTTGGATGGATCCCCACCTGCCTTGGGGTTTATGCAGGTAACCCCTTACCTCCTAGTGACTGTACAATTGAGCTACGTACTCGCTTCTCATACTTTTAATTTTGTAAATACTGGTAGCATCGTGATACAGCAAGGAAATCAGCACCACTGGATCAGGACTGTGCACCTGAATATCACCCCAAATAACTTGTCCCTTCTGGAAGTGTTTTTCTTTCTGTGTCTTCATGGCAGTCACACACGCACACGCACACACATACACACACACACTTATACACAATACACACACACACACACACACACACACACACACACACACAATACAACTCTGTGACTTAGAACACAGCTGCCATAAAAGTAACTATTCAAAACACAGGAGAAGCACTTTTTAAAACACATTGCTCTGGTAATTCAAACAATGTTAGAAGCCAAGTCATCATAGACTCTCTCTTTTCATAGCTATGTGACCACTTTAGACTGTCATCGAATTTGTTCCATGACATTGGCTATTTTCCTTCCCTCTCTCCCTTCTTTTCTCCCTCCCTCCTTCCCTTTTTTTTTATGTCCTTCTTTCTTTCTTTTGAGGCAGGGTCTCACTCTAGCCCAGACGGCCTTCAAACGCACGATGATCCTGCTGTCTCAGCCTCCAGGGTGCTATGATTTCAGGAATGCCACCGTACACGGCTGGCTATTCTCGTTTCCCTCTAAAGTCCTCATCTGTGAATCTACCATCCTCACATAGCGTGGTATCAGAACTCCAAAGTCTTTCAGCATTTAACTCAGTAAAGATAAATGATTCTTATTTTTCTGTTTTTGGTTTGTTTCTTTTTCATTTTGGGTTATCATGCTTTTCCCCAATATTTAAATCTATCAATAATTTTTAAATGCAATAAAAATAAAACGAATAGTCTTTTTATACAGGATTTCCATTATATACCCACTTATAAGTTACTAGTCTCCTAAGAACTAAAGCCCTGCTCATGAGTCCAGAGAAACTTTAAATCTATATAAATGCACATAACATCTCATCCTAATGAGATTTTATAGGTACATGTAGTATTTTCCCAAGGTTTTTAGTATTTCTCACTGTTTATTACAGACATTTTCAAATGAAGTAGGAATGGGATAATCAGCACCCAGGCATACATCACCTCTAGTTAGTAATTACCACTTGTGAATATTTGCCCCATTGGGTTTTTTTTTTTAAACTAAAATACTCTGAAGGAAATTACAGACATCACATTTTCCTCTCAAATTATATTTTGCATATGGTAAAAAAATAAGGATCTTTTCCTACATAACCACAATTCCATCATTATACCTACTCAATTAACAATACTTCTCTAATCCCTGGGCCATGCTCCAGTGTCTCCTCTCAGAACCCGGGTTCCTCAACACAGTTCGTCAGCATCCATTCTGTTGTCAGCGAAGTACCCAGAAACCAGCTCTACGGTAGGCGCTAGTTCAGTCCGCTAGCTGTCAGCACCCCCAAGGCTGTGCTCTGAGTATGTGCCCTGCCACCCCTCACATCAGCCTGTCATGCACTTACGTCTGCTGCCCTCAAGCCAAACACGGACAAGAAATCAACAAAAGAAACTGCTATCTCAGGTAGATCGTCTCCTTCGATAACCAGTGTTCACCAAGGAGCAAAGAGAGCAGAAAAAAGGACCACAGAACTTAAGTAGAGTCCCATGGCTTTACATGGGGCTGTTTCCCTAACACGTCAGTAATGGTCTATGTGATCAAATTACAGAACACATAAGGATGGTATACAGAGTCAAATTCATTGAATCTCAGGTTTGTTTTAAATTCACATTACCTTCACTCATTTAGCTAATTCGTAAAAAGTGGTATTCTTATACTCCACGGTGATAAAATAATTAGGTTATTTCAAAGTTGGGTAGAAGTTACGTAGGATTAGAGCTATAAGGTTTAAGTAGTGATCAGTATAGCTACTTGAATAAAAGATTTCTCTTACCCTTTTGTAGAAAACAGAGGCATAGGCTGGCATGGTGGCATACACCTTTAATCTCAGCACTCAGGTGGCAAAGGCAGGTGGATCTTTGTGAGTTCAAGGCCAGTCTGGTCTACATAGTAAGTCCCAAGGTGGCCAGGGCTACATAGGGAGACCCTGTCTCGAAAGACAAGCAAACAAAATAGATGCATAAACATAAGCTAAAGATTGCTCTTTCTCCTCATCTGTGATTTTTCTCCCCTTTGCTCTTGTTTCATTTTATGAGGTGCAACAGTCTTTTATATATGAGTTAATTTTTTTTTAACCTCAAACAAGAGCTTTGCCATGTCTACACTTGATGCTATCTCGAAGGCTTTTCTTCCATGTCATTTAGGGTAGGAACATTGCTTGAAACAGTAAATGGCATTCTTCTCACCTCTACCTGGGTCATTCCCCTTCTTCAAGAATCCACAAGACCATCTTATGAGCTTGTTCTAAAAGGGTGACTACATAGGATCGATGAGTCAAGGGAACAAATTTAATATTTGTTTATATTTGATAAAACTTTTTGAGGGAACGTATTAAGAAGTACCTCCTTATCCTATTGTAATAAAAGCAACAGTACTTTAAAACATTTTAAAAACAAGGCATCTATAATAAAAGTTTGGGTTAAAACAATTTTACAGATGGCCTGGGAATTGAGTACATTCTTCAACTCTCAGATATGTATACTTCTTCCAACTAACACACCAACATGCCTAAATGATATATACAAAAATAAATATATGGAAATGCTTATATTGCTATAAATAATTTATCTGCAAAAAAAAGAATGTATAGAGTCAAATTAAACTACCCTCAAAATGAGACAGAAGGACAGGGTAACTAGAATTTTAAGTAGTCCCGAGTATTTTCCTTGAGTCACAAAGAATATTCCAGAAAAAAATTAATAACTAAGTTCATTGTTGGGTACTTTCCTGAATAAAACCTGAAGGCGGGACAATGACAAGCAAACCAGGAGTGAAAAAAAGACCCATTCAAGATCCCTGATGACATAATATCTAAGAAGTCCACCTTGATCATGACATTGACAGTAGGGCCTCCTGACAGGTGAGTAGATGGACAGATGGGCTGTGCATTCATCCCTGCACAGATGATCAGTCTAATGATGCCTGTCACCACTCAATAACAGCCACAAGAAACAGCCCAGACACACACATACACACACACACACACACACACACACACACACACACACACACGATGGGGGTATTTTTTTTTTAAGTTGCCTCTAAAGATGAAACTCACAGTCTAAACTGCTTTGCTGTGATATCCTTTGCTGGCATGCTACCCTCGAGGAATTAGAATGCCAATGGGATCGCTTCCTCATCTACTAGACACTTACTGGCGGTCTCCACATGCCCAGCAGTAGCTGCATCTGTCCTAAAGGGAAAGGCATCTTCACAGAGCATCTAACTCAGTTCATGTCCTCTATCAGTGAGGACAGGGGAGGTTAAATGACTTACCAACCTCACATAGATTTTTGGATTGTCTTTTTAAACATTCAACACAGATCTCAAAAGAGGGAATTGCCAAAGTATAAACCAGGGGCAAGCAAGAATAACTGTCCAATTGAAAAGGCAGAATTGTACCTTTGTTTTCTGAGACAGAATCTGGTGTAGCTCGAGCTAGCTTTAGACTCCCTGTGGAAGCTGAGGATGATCTTGAACTTCTGATCTTTGTGCCTTTACCTCCCAAAGTGCTGAGGCTAGAGACGTGCATTGTTATACCTGGTTTTGTGGTGCTGGGTATGGAACCCAGAGCTTCATGCATGCTAGGCAAGCACTCTAAAAACTGACCTATACACTTAACCAAGAAGTGTACTTTCTGACAACTTTTCAGAGAAAGAGAGTGAATCTGGAAATTTGTCCCAAACACCAAGCGTGTTCCCCTACGTTTCTCACACACTGACAGGTGATAACAAACTGCCTTCCTGTGTCATCACTGACACAGCTGTGATCAGATCAGAGGGACGGGAGTGGAAAGAGCAGGGCACTTCCAGTGGGAAATGAAAGTTGGCCAGTGCATAACCGAAACCAAACCAAACAAATAAACAAAACAAAAACAAACAAACGAACCAGACCCTTAGTCAAGTCAAAACTAAAGCCTTTCTGCTGTAGCCCATTGTAACAGCTGAACGATATGTTTAGGCCAAAGAAAGAAAAAAAATAATAGAAGGCAGTTAGAGAACCTGATGTTTTATTCTTCCTCATCCTCCTTCTTCTCTTTCTCCTCCTCCTTTTACCCTCCTGATTTAGGACCTTAGCCCGAGGATTAACCATGACAGTCTCTACTTTTCCTGCTGGAGGCCACAGGATTAACAGTGCTCAGGATGAATTAGAAGATCCCTTTAGGAATTTTGAGGGGAATATTTAAAAGATGCTTCACTAACTTAGAGCTATCTTAAAAAGAGGCACCCAAGAGCTCGCTCTTTCTGCCCAAACTAAATTTGCTCAGGAGACCTTGCAGATTCCCCCACCCCCACCCCACCTTTCTGGCTAAACAATCAGCACCAGTTTTCTCATGACACCAAACTTTAACCTCTTTATGAGTCTAAGTCATATACACAAGCAATCAACAGCTCCAACTTTCTATGAGAAATTAATTTTTTTTATTTTTATATTTATTTATTGGTTTTTCAAGACAGGGTCTCTCTGTGTAGCCTTGGCTGTCCTGGACTTGCTTTGTAGACCAGGCTGGCCTCGAACTCATAGCCACCTGCCTACCTTTGCCTCCCGAGTGCTGGGATTAAAGGCGTGTGCCATCACGCCCAGCTAGAAAATTTAAATTTTTAAGAGAAAAAGCAAGAAGAAATTTAAGGTCATTTTCTGTGACACAGTAACTTGGTGGCAGTCCTGAGCTATCTGAGACTCTCAAAATAAAATAAAGATTCCTTTTAAAGGCATTTAAAATGAGATGATACGTTAAAGAAGGCAGCACAAAGTTAGCTACCGCAACCCTGCATCCTTTTCACCCTCCCATGACAAAAACCACACAGTTAGGTTCTTGGAAGATGATGAACTGCCCCGGTACTCAGAAGTTGAGGGCAGTAGCTATCTACCCTCCCAGTACAGTGTCGTCTGTGCTAGCATTCCTTATTGTTAGCCATTAAGATAAGAGTGACTCTTAGGGCTGGGCGTGGTGGTGCACGCCTTTAATCCCAGCACTCGGGAAGCAGAGGCAGGCGGATCGCTGTGAGTTCGAGGCCAGCCTGGTCTACAAAGTGAGTCTAGAACAGCCAAGGCTACACAGAGAAACCCTGTCTCAAAAAAAAAAAAAAAGAGTGACTCTTAGATACCTAAAGGTACTTTATCTTGTCATGCTCTGAAGTCCCTTCCAGGGACAACATCATCAAGAAGCCAGCCACCCGAGGAGCAAATAGAGATGAGCAGCATACACCTGGATTCAGACAGAAAGCCCCATTTGACAGCACCAGAGGCTTGTCCTAACATCCACCCGCAGCCCAAAAGACAGGCCTTCCAAGCTGCAAGGAGTCTTAAGTATCATCACATTAGATTTTGATATTTGGTAACTAAAAACTCTGGGGTCCAGAGAAAGGAAATGATTGGCCCAGAGTCGCATAATGAACAAACTGAGGATCCAGCACTTTTGCCTTCCCTTCCGGCTTGTTTACCTACAGACTACAATTTTACCTTTCCAAAATGTTTACCCACGTGTCACCTCACGGGACAGGATGACTAACTGTCTGGGTGAGGGTAGATAGAGCACTGATGCTGTGTTCTAAATAAAGAAGTTAGTATAGAAAGTTAAACCAGGAGCCCCTGGCAGACACAGAAGCGAAGCTGGGTCTCCTGACATGGAGTTGGATGCTGTGTCAGCTGATGTAAAAACAGTACACATAATCATGCTCGGTGAAGAAAGGACTCCACCAGGAATGACCAGCTCCATTGACAAACTAGCACCTCTGTTTGCACTGTCAATTTGTTGAATTATTTTTCTTTAGTATCTCAATAAACAAAAAACCCAAAAAAATTGAGATTGGAAATCAAAGTAAACATAAATGGTTACTTTGAAAACCATGAATTTGTTTTTGTTTTTGTTTTTGATTTTTGGTTTTTTGAGGCAGGGTTTCTCTGTGTATAGCCTTGACTGTCCTGGAACTCTCTTTGTAGACCAGGCTGGCCTCAAAGAAAACCATGATTTTAATGGTGCCTTCCCCCTGACTAACAGTTAAGAAGAACAGAGACCATACTGATTTATAAATTTTTTTCCAAACCAGACATCATGGGTTTGTTTTTGTTTTTGTTTTTCCCATGTCTCAAAGTCTAATCTTTCAGGTTTTCTTTTTGGCCATGAAATAGATAATGGAAGCTGCACTCACTAGTAATTCACTAAATGGGGCGACAGTTAAAGTGCAGTGAGCCTGGGGCTAAGCAAGTCTATGTTCAATATAGTGAGGAGGGGACTTTACCAGGCAGACGCAATCAGTCCACAAACGGGACAAGCCAAAGGTTTTCCACCAACCACTGGAAAATTCTAGGCCAGCTAGTCCACAGCACCTGTGATGTGGTTAGAGCCATTGACTAAATTAAAAGTTAGAAGCAGAGAAAACAAAACAAATACCTAGGGCAAACAAGAACATCATAATAGCTGTTTAAAGATCCACTCCTGGACAACATACTGTTGTCACAAAAAAGAATACAGGAGTGGCCCCACCTTGTATACCAAGCCTTCATAGGACCCAATCAGAATCACTTGACAACTGGTCATCGGAAAACAGTGGTAACTATAAAAAACATTTTATTTTGCCTATGGGCTCGCTTTGATCAATGCAAAGAGACCCAGCCATTGTAAGGAGTTGTTGTTGTTTTTCTTTCCATATTGTGTAGATAAAGGAACAAGAATGCTTTTCAGAAAGGACTATCTTTGGGTAAGTGAACTTCCACATCTGCCAGCAAGAATATAAAGATGGAAGGGATCGTGTCTGGCCACTTACTGCTTTGCACTAATGACAAACAAACACAGAGGCTCAGTAAAGTTGGGTCCATCATCAGCCGGTGCCAGGACCATTTTGAATTTTGCACTCTTTCCATCCAATGATGCTTTAGACTGAGCAGACAGATGACACTGAGTAAATGTAAATGCTCGACCGAAAATCACTTAGGTGAGATTCTCAAACTGGAAAGCACTATTTTTTTTTAATTTTAACTTTTTTTTAATGGTATGGACTTTTGTTTTTGAGATAGAACTTGCTCTGCAGCCCATGCTGGTCTCTAAGGCTGATTATCCTGCGTCAGGTTCTTCAGTACAGGGACTGCAGGCAGAAGCCACCATGCTCAGCTAAAACTGATTTTCTTTTTAAATTTTAAGCACAACTAACAATAATGTCAACATTTGTGGTGGATATTATGATGTTTTGATATTGTTAAGCTTCGTAAGAGAGGCTTGGGATAGCTAGGTCAGAAGCATAATGTATATCACAGTTTAGCTACAGAAATTATTAGAATAAATACATCAAACCCTAAGTATAGGAAAGCAGGTTGATTTCTTTCTTTTTTTTTTTTTTGCCTGTTTTTGTGATGCAGGTTTTTAAAAAAGATGTATATTTATTTTTATTAGAATTTTAAGTTAGCATACAGGAGAATGGGTTTTATTATGGGATTTTCATAGTCTCCTTCATGCTTTGTTGATGCAAAGGTCTAGGAAGATAGCACAGCCCTGCAGACCAGCGTTCACCCAGCCAGTGCTGCACTACGGCAGAGTCATTGTCAGGAGCCCCAAGTATGTGGTCTTCTTGGCCACTTTTAACATCTATATCTAATCAAAATCCTTTTGGATTGCTGCTTATTTTTTCTGTCTGTAAGTTGTGAGCAAACACAACAATCATCTGAATGCCCGGCAAATCTTGAGAAGTAAAAATGCTGCTTAAAATGAACAATCATTAGATGACAGAAAAAAGGAATCAAGTCCAGAGGGTTTAATGTGTGGGGCTCAGAGGTTTTTGTTTTTACTTTTGCTTTAAAAAAATTTTTTTTTTGTTTTGAGTAATAGCTGGAGAGTAAAAGAGGTAGAGTTGGGCACTGCCAAACAAGACTGACAACAGAGTCATCGGTGTTGCTTAAATGAACTGTTTTTCTTTGAGTGAAAAACAAGGCACAGGAAGCCAGGAAGAAGTAGAAAGTAAAGAAAAAGTTTGTTTATAAGGGAAAAGTAAGTTTCACTAAATGTAGGTAAATTTTTCTAACAATTAAAAAAAAGTCATTATTTAGTGATATTTATTTTATTTGGTATGAAATAAAACATGTTAAGGTATAGCTTTAGGTTTCTTAGATACATTTTGTAAAAAAAAATCATGGTCTAAAATATCAAAGACAAAAATTCATGGACTGCTACTGAGAGTTTAAAAAATCAAATTACTACTTATATTAAAAGTAAAAAAAAAAAAAAAAGGAATTTTCCCAGTGCATTTTAATTCTTTCCAGTAATATTAAGATGTAAAAGATTTATAATATTACTCAAAATCAAAACTTTGAAAAGATTTATTCACAGTGGTCAAGATTTTAAAGCTCAGCATTAGGCAAGAATTCTTTGATCAGGATCTGGAAAAATATCTTTTTAGCTACTTGAAGATCTATTTTATGAAAACTACAACTGTAAGCTCTCATTTATATTACCATACTACTAGAAGAGAGCAAGGACAGATTTCTATATATTAGGATGTTTTTGAAAGTTAATTAAAAATTATATGGCCATAGACCTAACATCATCTTTTATAGAGTATTTTTAATATCCAGTGAATGCCTAACTTTAAGTGGTAGTAAAATAGCAAACTTCCATTTTAATTTTCATCTCTTGGACCTTTTAATAAAGTAGCACTGTAATAATTTTGTTAAATCATGCTTCTTTTATTTTTAACTCATAAACTTTTGTATCTAAAATTGGTATGTTTTAAAATATTTATTTTTAATGTACTTTTGTATACAATTGTATACAAGTTAAAAAATTATTTTCTTAAATGTAGTTCACTGTAATTACTATTTTTATTTAAATCAAAAGGTACCTGAGAGAGGTAGATAAGGAATTCAGACGACAGCAGGACTCATATTTAACACTTTCTTTAATGTCAGAATATTAATGTGTATATTATTAGTACAAAAGCAATCACTGTGTCTTTTCAGTGTCAGCTTGTTTGGGTGAAATTTCAGCAACACACAGGGCTCTGCTGCTCGTACAGTGCCTGACAATTGGATGTTTGTGACCATCAGGTAGGTAGAGCTGACTCATGTAGCCTTTTGCCAGCTTCTAGAACCAAGCTGACCCCTCCCTAACTTTCAAAATTGTGAGATTAATTAAGTAAAGAAAATGCAGCTATTTAATTATGGATTGGGAGGTTTAAAGAACTGTATTAAAATGCCCTTTGGTTTAAATCTTTCTGTAATACTTTCTCTTTCTCATGTAATGCTACTCTCCCTCTCCTCTCTCTCTCCCTCAGCTAACCCCATAGGATGTATAACATTTATTCTACATAAAATAAATAGTTTAGTAGACTATGATCATCACCTATGTTTAATTATATTGTGGATCAAAATTATAACTGGCCGTAGCTCTTTTAGTTCAATGTAAGATTTGACAAAATGGGAAGTTTATAGAGAATATTATTGCTTTTCTTTGAAAGTATTATTTAAGATACTATGGGATTCAGGTAGGTTTTTAAAATTCCTTTTTCCTGAAATCATTGTTTTAGAACTTAAAAAAAAAAAAAGAAGAAGAAAGAAAGAAAGAAAGAAAGAAAGAAAAATTGAATGTGCTACTTGGTTTCTTTTTCTTATTCCTGGTTCATTTATTTATATGTAAAAGTCAAGATGCAGCATTATTTTTAATATAAATCTTCAAATCAATGTGACAAAGCCTCAGTCTATGTTTGGTGTTTAGAAACAAATTCTTAAATAGAAGTTTCATATTCCAAAAAAAGATAGACGTCTGAGGAATTAAAGACCAAATCACCTAACTGGCTGGTATTGAAAGTAAAATTTTTGCTATTTTGCATTACAAATCTGAAAGGAGCTTAACTAAAATGATTGAAAATTGTAATGTTTACTGTGGATTGCTTTTAGATCTTAGAAAATGCTCTTAAATAGTATCTGTACTTCTGTTCTGTCTTGCAAACAGATTAAAACTGCAAAACAATTTTAAAATTCAATTTGTTTCTTTAAATTTAAAGAAAATCTTGAGCAACAAAGCCCCTATTCATAATTTTTCATTTTTATGGAAAAAAATTTTTAAATAATTAAACTGACATTTCTTTTAATACTGCAAATGCCAGTATTTGGTCAAATATCAAGAATTTAAATTGTTCTCAAAATAAGAGTTTTCAAATGTTTAAATAGTTGTACTCCTAAGTAAAAATATCAAGGAATTAGAAATTCCTCACTTTAGAATTGAGAAATTGTCAATAATTTATTGGAAGGAGAAAATAACTGCTTTAAAAAAACAGCATCACAGGGTAAGTGTTAAAATGTTTATTTTGCTTTTTTTTTCTCTCTCCTTTTAAAACATGTTTCTGAATTACAGACCCAGAATTGTGACCAACTGGCCTTCATCAAAATACTCCTAGTTTACAAAAATTTAAACAGGATAACCTTAAGGATAACATAGTCTTTATGAAATTTTGTTTCCTGTCTCCTTAAAAAAAAAGATTCACATAAGCATGATGAAGTATGTTATATGCTTGCAATATGTTATTCACCAGTTTTAAAAATTTAGACATATGTTTTATTTCCAAACTATAAATCAGTTGCCAAGTTGCATTTGCTAATAAAAGGTTTGTTTTCATTTTATTCTAGAATAATCTATTTTTATATTAATTCTGAAAAGACAATAAAAACAGTCATATTTTTCAACTTCATATGTTTTTATGTGTTAAATTGTTCAGTATTTTTTTCCACAGGATCATTAGCTTAGCATCTTGTGATTAAGGGAGCCTGTTGCCACAGTCTTAGGTTAAGCTTAAAACATGTAGGGATATCATTATGAGGGAAAAAAAAAGGTTTCAGATATTACTAAATTGTAAGGAATGTTCTTCAAAACTAAATGTGAAGAGAGTTTTATTTTTGGTTTTGTTATTAGTTCTTACATCAATCTAATTCCATAGGTTTCATCTTCTCAGGATCAGGTAATAGCAAATAATGTGTGAGATTTGAAGACAACGCTTTTATAGTTTTGTTTGGAGAGAAACTGTCATTTCAGTTTTGTACCTGAACCTTTCTTTAAAGCAGTACTACAATTAATATGACTCTGCTGAATGTATTGTACAAGTCTATGTTTGAACTACAGTTGAGATAAATACTAAGCTTTCGTGATATATTCCTGCAACTACTCCTGCCTTAAATACTATGCTTCTAACTTACCAATAGGATATAGGACAGGTTTCAGCAGTAACAATTTTTTGTTTTGTTTTGTTTTGGCTTGGTTTTTGTTTTTTTCAAGACAGGGCTTCTCTGTGTAACAGAGCCCTGGCTTCTGGCTGTCCTGGTCCTGGACTTGCTGGTTGGATCAGGCTTGTTTTGAATTCACAGAGACCGACCTGCCTCTGCCTCCGAGTGCCGGGATGAAAGGCTTGTGCCGCCATGCCCAGCAGCAATAACAATCTCTATTATGAATACATTTTAAATTTTGCTGTAATTTTAATATCCAATATGTTTTATGGACCACACATCTACCTTTTACCTTAAGGTTTGCAATTGAGTTTAACCTATCTTCTTCAGTATTTACAGTTAATATATGTTGAAATAAAATAGAGTTTCTGCTTTAAAAAGAGAAAGGAAAAAAATGTATATCATGATGTTTTTAAAATAATAGGTTTTCAAAAATATTTTCAAAAAGTCTTCTAACTTGAGCTCTGAACTGATGTAATTAATTCTGAATTTTAGAACTTTATAACTTCATATCTTGATTGCTATTTTGAGATTTAGCAACTAGCCCATTGTGAACTAGATGGCAGGGAATACGTCCCTCCTCTGTTTAAACTGTTGGGTCTAGAGGAGATAAACGCGTGTGACCTGCACCACAAAGCATCATATCCCGTATACAGGTAGCTTAGTGAGTCTTTTTTTCTCTTTGGTTAAGTCTTGTCATCTCATCTGAAAAATAAAAGTGCTTAGAAGGTTAGTTTTCAGCAAGCAAACAAACAAAAACACGAAACGGGAGAGAGAGAAGGCATTACCACACATATGCCTGTCCCTTTCCAAAACAACTTCATATTTTTTAAAGATTGGTTTTTCAAGTGATTTCTTTTCCTTTAAATTTATGCACATTTCATGGAGGTTGGATGAAGAAGGAAAAGAAAACGAAGATAAAGAAAAGGAGGAAGAAAGGGGAGAAGGAGGAAGAAAAAGAGGAGGAAGAGGAGGACATTTTCACAAGTTTTCCCTGGCTCAAATCTTCTGATTGTCTTCAAAACTGCAGCAAAGTGCAATTACCTAGTGAATTGGTCAGTGGAGACAAACAATCCAGAGAACTCTGACTCCCCAAATCCTTTTTCACTGAGGAGATTTCCCACCTTTGAATTATCCAAATAATTGCTTCCACTCTTCAGTTCAATTTGCATGTCTAGACAGATAACTAGACTGAACAAGGCTGGGGAGGACTGAGGTTCTTGAAGCTGCACGATTCTGAATTGTCATTCGCACTGTTTCCCACTGACAACCTCAGCGGTGCTTCCTGGAGTCTGGGGAACCTCATGGTATTTAGGTAGTCATAATCCCCAAGTGCAGGGGCCCGCTTTAGGCTCACCAGGATCCTGTGTTCTGCCTTTCTGAAGTCCCTCACAGATCTTCCTAATTAGACAATCACATACAGATAAATGGAAGCTATTGTCCACCTCTCTCTTAGCATTCACACACACACACACACACACACACACACACACACACACACACACACACACACTTTTTAACCTCCATTTTAGAAAAACAAAAAACTCTGAATTTTCCTTTCTTTCTTCTTCTTCTTCTTCTTCTTCTTCTTCTTCTTCTTCTTCTTCTTTCTTTTCAAGACAAGTATTTCTCTGTGTATCCCTGGCTGTCCTGAACTCACTCTGTAGACCAGGCTGGCCTCAAACTCACAGAGATCCACCTGCCTCTGCCTCCCAGAGTGCTGGGATTACAGGTGTGCGCCACAGCCCCTCACCTGGCTCTGAATTACTCTTTCAAAATAGTTATTTTTTCCGAAAGAAACTGAGTGCAAGAATGGCTTAATTTGATAAATGTAAGATTTGCTCAAGGACATACATTTTTAAAAATTTAATGATAATTTCACAAGATAAACATATGCATGTGTGTGTGTGCCTGTCTATGTGTAGTCTTCCTTACTTCTTTAAAGGTCGTGTTATTTCGTACTCTGGTGCCTCATATTTGACCATGTCCCCTGGAGGGGGAGACCTGGTGGCACTCAGAGGAAGGATAGCAGGCTACCAAGAAGAGACTTGATACCCTATGAGCATATACAGGGGGAGGAGGTCCCCCTCAGGCACAGTCATAGGGGAGGGGAGTAAGGGGAAAATGGGAGGGAGGGAAGAATGGGAGGATACAAGGGATGGGATAACCATTGAGATGTAACAAGAATAAATTAATTTTTTAAAAAAGTAAAAAAAAAAAAAAAAAAAAGATCGTGTTGTTTGAGAAACGTAAAAGGAAGAAAAGCTAAAGCTTTGCTTGCAGTTCTCCCAAATGTTGACAGATAGACTAGAAAGGACTTAAACATGACTGACCCAGCATCCCCGACACTGGACCTGGTTGCTTCACCAGTTACTGTTGGTATCTTTGTAAGGAAAGACATGCCCGGAACTCTTCACTTTCAGCCACTTAAATGAATTATATTCTCTATGCCTCCAGATTAAAATATGGAAGTAAAGTTTTATCCACCTGATTAAGAATTAAAACATCAGCCGAGCGTAGTGGCGCTAGCCTTTAATCCTAGCACTCGGGAGGCAGATGCTGGTGGATCGCTGTAAATTCAAGGCCAGACTGGTCTACAAAGTGAGCCCAGGAAAGCAAAGGCTACACAGAGAAACCCTGTGTCGAAAAGCAAAAAAAAAAAAGAGAGAGAGAGAGAGAGAGAGAGAGAGAGAGAGAGAGAGAGAGAGAAAGAGAATTAAAACATCACCTGAATTTTACAAATCAACTGGGCTTACAATATTACTTGGTAAATATTATTTTTCTGCTTATTGTTACTGGTTCTTTTGTTGAGGGCCACGCAGTAGCTGCTGGGGAACATACTCTCTGGCATAACAAATGGACCTTGTTCACTGTTAATCAAATTGAACAAACAAAAAGTGGGGGGAGCTCAAAAGATTTTTGTTTTTAAGCCATGGCAAACTATAGACTCCATCCGTCCCAGTGACGAAGCGCTCACGGTGGCTCTTCTTCAGCCTCAGGTAGGGCGCAGCCGGAAGCACTCTGATATCACCCAACAAAAACCAAATCAGAAGCAATTGAAGGCCAAGACAGAAACAAAATGAGGGCATCACTGTCTTCGTTTTTCATGTGATAACCCCTTGTTCGCACTTTCCTTACTGTTCTGAAAGTGTGTGTATAACGGCTCTCAACCTTCTTAATGGTATGGCCCTTTAATGCAGTTCCTCCTGTTGTGGTGACCTCCCAACGTAAAATTATTTCACAAGTGTTCTTTTGCCTACCGTTGTGAATTATAATGTAAATATTTGATTTGCAACCCCCAGAAGGGTCGCGACCCACAGGTTGAGAACCACTGGTATAACCACATACACCTAAGGAAATGACGTTAGGATCATGAACCCACAGTATTCCTTGTCTTAAAAACTCCAAAATGTATCTATTAGTTGCAAATATTTTCTTTATAAAGTTCTTGTCATGCTGTTATCACCGTTTCTCAATACTTTGCCTCATACAAAGGATGTGAGACTCCAGATTCAGACGGTGAAATCCATCCTTGATGGGCTGGGGGCTACCACGGGGCTCTGAGACGTCAACAGGATCGGTGTGGGTCTGTGCTGTCTTCCCCTTTCTCTCCAAGATGCTGAGGAGCACATTCAAGCTTCCCAGGGTCCTCTAACTCCAGACTGTCCTCTTGGCTGACAGAACCCATCTCTCAAGAAGCTTTCCGAAAGGCCACTTCATGACATTTAGGGCACAAAGCCACTCCCACTTTTGGACAAAGGGGGTGGTCTGGAGAAACAGCTTTCTTAACTGGTCCTGTGAGCCAACCAAACCTGTAGCTGGCTCTCAGGGCTTGGAGTGTGAGACTCAGCGGGTGGGTATCACGCAGAGAAACTGAGAAGTGGCTGTTTCTGATTTCACTCTTTTCAAGCATGGTACAAGTTTATGGCTCTGGACGATCTTTTTCTGCATTTTTCCGCTGAGGAATAGTCTGAATGACGTCAGTGCTTTCACTCTTGCTCTAGCTTTTACATGCACATCTATCTACAGATCAACCTTCAGGGTTCTGTGGCCCCATCAGTGTGGGGCCACTGATGGAAGGAGGGCCGCCACCTCAAGAGCCACACACACAGCTCCTGTCAAGAGAGTTGATGACAAGTCTCAGCAGCAGGAGCAGCATGCTGAGAGAAGGCAACATGTGAGGGGTTCAGCCTTGTGCTCCAAACAGGATTTGATGCACTTCTGATAAAGGTATATGGCTTACTGGCTTCTTTCTTTCTTTTAAATATAAGTCTATAAACTTTGAGCACAGAATTTCTAATATTTTCGTGGGGCACTGTTAAGAAAATGTCTTAGAAAGTGTTAAGTTGTTTTTACTACAGCTCATTAGCTCTGGTTCATGGGCATTTGAAGGTCCTCTTCTCTTACCACACCTGGGACTGTTTTTGTTGCTGTTATTGCTGTCCCCTTTCTTAACTGTGACCACCAGAACATCGGACATGTGTATATGATTTTGGCACCTTACAAATAACATCTCTTTTGACCGTCACAGTGCTGATTATGATGCTATTATCAGGTGCACTTCAGTGATTCAACTGAAATGAGTCTGAGGAGAACCTGAGTCTCTTCGACTCTCTAATTATGCGTATCTCTGAGGGAGCACTGAAGACTTCTGAAGTGTTAGTGTCTTCATCTGTGAAATGGGCGTGGCGAGTTTCTCGCCATGGGATTGATGCGTGCCTGAATATGTTTGGTGTGTGATATGTGCTCAGGAGAGAGGTGGAAGATATTTAAAGAGAAGGCAAGTCAATTATAGAGATATTGAGAGACATTCTATGTTCCCAGCAAGGGTCAAGGACCAGGTTTGCTGACTTCCGAGTGAAGGATGAACTTCTCCCCTCGCTCCCACAACCCCTGCTCAGTGGTATTGGCCTGTTTTGCCAGGTAGCAGCTTGAAAAGTGTGACTCAGCGTCATTTCCCGCTACCTTATTCTGGGTCAAAGACAAGCACACTTTTCCTTTTTATCAAGCAGACTTCAGAACTTCCATAAATGCCTTCCTGAAAGTCAGTGAACAACTGGACCATGTCCTGTTATAGGCAAAAACAGCACAAGAAGAAAATAAAAGTATATGTATAAGTTTAGACTTCACTGCCAGCTTCAACAACTGCTCATTGTCCGTCCGGGAAGTTTCCAAGATGCACGCGGGGTGGAGAGACGTCTTGAGGTCTCTACATCAACCCCCTCAGTCTATCTTAACAATTGGCATCCTTAGCAGGGATGGTCCAGCAACTCTGTTCCTTTAAAAGAAAACTCTTGTGGGTTTGAATGCCCAAGCAAGTGGTCAGGAACTCCCAAAATGTAGACAGCAGTGTATATAAGTCATCTACATACACTCTCTTCCATCTGTTACGAAAGCTTATAAATGAAATTTATCTTAGCTCCACAGCTCTTTGACATTTCTAATGAGATTCTCTCCCGTGAGTTCTGAGTGGGGCTGCTCTCAGAAACGAAGTTTCTTCTTACCTCTGCACGTCTTTGTTCCCTACGTGCCTTCTGAGTCACTTCAGTTTAATTTATTTACCCTTTGGCTACACTCAACGCACATTGGAGTCTTCCTGACGCTGGTGCGGAGTATGTCATAATCAGACAATAAAACGATGGCTCTCTATTTTTAACCTTGGAGCTGATGGGGCTGAAGCTCAGAATTTGTTTTCTGAGGCCCCTGAGCCCCACATCACAAAGCTTTTGGCTGACTTCTAGCCTTGGACTCCTCAGAAACTGGTTGTAATGTTTCTATCACGTGGAACTTTGACAACAACAGGATTTGTCGTTTTGTTTTTCTAAGAATTAAAAAGGAGGAAAGAACCCAGCCCACACTCTAGGGTCCTTCAGTAGTTGACTCTGACTACTATGGGTGACTCTCAAAATAATAGCTGCCTGCAAATTAATTGTATATATGATTAATATATAGTGCAGAGTTGTCTCAATTCTTTTCAAGTAAGGAAATATTAGTCAGAAGTTACGTTTAATGAATATTGAGCAGAAGGATATTACTTGTGTGTTTTTTAAAACATAAATTGTTAAACACAATCTGTAATTCTTCACTAAAAACCAAACAGCATCAGAGGTTTCAGATTCTTCTTCAAACACCACCACTCTAACCCAGGGTCTCTGAAGAAAGCTCATATTTCTCATGTGGAAAATTATGAACAAGCATATATAACATAATATCAAGTTTGGTGTTATTAGTCTTAGAGGAATTTATGTAGCTCTTTAGATTCTTTCTTCAGCAGAAGATTCCTTCCAAAAAGAAAAGAAAAGTAATTATACACAGTCATTACAGAACTGTAATTGATAAGAAAGAAAAGACATTCATTTTCTGAAGTAGGCATAGGTACAGTTCTCTAAATCTGGGTTTCCCAGTAAATGCAGTTCTGTATTTCCAAACCCAAACTCTACCTATTTTGTTCTGTAAATCATAATATCAAATACAGATTCACTAGAAACGGCAAATAAAATATGGCCTCCATAATCAAAGGTTCAGTGTGTTAAAAGGTACCTAGGTTGGTACTCATGAACCCTGACTCTTACAGACAGAGGAGGAGACCCACGATGGATGGTCTCTACGGAGATGTGAGATTCTGTGAGCTGGGTTGGTTTCTGTCGGGCTGGGCACTCCTGCAAGGGCTGAGTCCTGTCACCACTTCTGACCCTCTTCACTGTGTCCTGCCTGCTGTGTGCTAGGTGACTCAGGGGCTTGCTTTTGACACAGACAGTTTCTCTTCTGATTTTCAAAGGCAGTTTAGTTCAACAGCCACTGAGTGGAGTAGTTCATGACTCAGGGAACAACTGTGTGGTGGCCAAAGAGAGACGATCGTGCTGTAATAATAGCCTGCAATCTGCCAGCTCCTTCCTTCCTGCAGGCTCAGAGATCATCCAAGAGCAAGCTCAACCATCAGGTACAGAAATGGAAACAAAAATCTTGTAGAGACCAAATGCTTCTGGTCTGGGTTCATATCCACCCTCCTAGACTATCTCACTTCTCCAAAGACAGAAGAAGAATGAGGTGGAAAGCTTCCTGATGTGATGAATTAGGCAAGTGATGTATTCAAATAACATAGTACATTTGAAAATAACGTGGTTTGGGTAACCAGCATGGTCCTCTGGTTTACTCAGGAGTTCCGAATGAGAAGGCACACACTGAAAATCTTCCCAAGTGACTCGGCAACTTTTCTTCATCCTTAAAGGTCTCTTGACCATCAAAGGAGAATATTGGTGACTAAAGTTGATGGGATAGAAGAGGCTAAAAGAAGCCCACAGGAGGGGGCAGGGGGAGATCTGTGAACCAATAGAATGCCTGTCTCATCAACTGACCAAGCATCTCACCCCCATGTCCGAATCCCTAGGAGGTATTTTCAGATCATTTACACTATCGGGGAATTTTCTGTAGTTTGATGCAAGGAAATGAAGCATGGGTCAGTGACAAGATCACCATCTAATATGAAGGCTGTATAGATGTTTAAAATGTAGATTTTTTTTCCCAGATCACCTGCAACCAACTCGCAAATCCTGTCTATTAGCTGTTAGCCTTAACAAAGTTATGCCCTGTCTACCGCTATCTCAGTTTTAGAATCTGTAAATTGCAAAAATCAACTTGCAACTACAATGGATCACTGTGAGGATAAAGTTGGTTAACTTCAGTCAGTTAATAAAAACTGCTGGGTAGCTGGGCGGTGGTGGCGCACGCCTTTAATCCCAGCACTAAGGAGGCAGAGGCAGTTGGATTGCTGAGAGTTCCAGGCCAGCCTGGTCTACAAAGTAAGTCCAGGACAGAGAAACCCTGTCTCAAAAAACCAAAACAAAAACCAAAACAAAAAACAAAAACAAAACAAAACAACAACAAACAAAACAAAAAACTGCTGGGTATAGTGGTACATGCTTCTAAACTAGACTCTCAGGAGGCTGAAGCAAATAAGTCACAAGACCAATATGAGCCTGGGCTATGTAGTGAGACCTTACCTAAAAAAAAACCTGAAGGATTTGTAACTATGGGAGCTACATTAAAATGCATTAAAGCATAGCAATTTGCTAATCACTTTCCTAAGTTTCAAATGACATTAATGCCGGATATTCTTTCAAAAAAAGGGAGAAGGTTTTCCAGGACATCTTTCCTGCTTTGGTACTTATTGGATCACAGGTTCTGGAGCCAGGATTACAGGCAGTTGTGTGCTATCCAACATGGGTGCCTGGATTCAAGCTCCAGTCTCTGCAAGGGCAGCAAGCCCTCTCCACTACTCTCTAGTCCTTGTCCTCCCATTTTCCCCTCTTCTATTTCACATAATTTTATGAACATGCATGTCCACACTTCAGGAGAAACATTATGTCAGAGTTTGTATTAAAAACTAATAATAATTTGAATTAACATACAACCTTAGTCTTGGCCCTCACATTCATATGCCTTTTCAGAGATGTGCCATTTCTCGAGCTGTACCTATCCAGGTTAGCATGATGAACTACTGGAAATAAGTCATTCACTTGTACTAAAGCCTTCCACTGTCAGTCATGAGGTAAGAAGACCAGACTAAGCCTCCTGCTAAAAGCAAATATAAATCCAAAGCAGGAGTTTTCATGGCTTAAGTATAGTTAAGAAAATAAAATCTGTGAGAAAAGAAAGAGACACCGAGTGTCAGAGGCTTCTGACTGGAAGGTCCTCACCTGGAACCTGGACAGTGGTGAAGGAAAAGAAGGCAAAGAGAGGACAATTATCTCAGCGAGTTGTGAGTAGAAACAGGAGGGCAGGGCTGTTGAAGGGTTGGAATTTGTGTACTATTTTATGAAAAGAAAGAAATGTCTAGAGAAACAGCTCCAGAAATATTCATATAAGTCTCCTTTAGCTGGGGGGATGGGGGGAGTCAGTATAGCACAGCACCTGTCTTAGTACGTGCAAGTACCCAGGTTCCTTCCAATGCCAATTTTTTTTCTTTGAATGTTTAGCTAAACACATAGGGAGAGAAAGCAAGTCCTAGTGGGGATTAAAACAAACAAACAAACAAACAAGCAAACACAGCTAAGCAGAGGGATTGCAGAGGACCAGAGAACTCTTGGAATCTGGGCATCTAGCATAAGGTCAGTTCACTGAATACTGAGCATAGACCTCCAACCAAATCAAGGTCTAGGTTAAGAGTGAAGCTGTTGCATCTCCAGACTGAGATTTCTCTACGTCATGTCTCCATAGTTTTAAGAAAAAGCCCTCAAATGACCAAGCTACTTTGTGAATAAATTAATTACTGGGCAGAATAGAACTTAATGCCCTCTAGAGTAAAGGTACGTGAAATCCAAACTGTTCAGTATACAGGAAAAAACTCATTAGATGTGGGAAGAGACAGAAAAATGTGACCAACAAACAAAAGGGAAAACAGTTTAAAGAAACCAATGCAGATATGTAGACTCTGGAATTATCCTTCAAGGGCTCTAAAGCATGTCAACTCAGATGCTGCAGTCAGTACACGCCTGTCAGGGAGATTGTAAGTTTAAGGTCAACCTGGATCACATAGCAAGAAAAAAAAAAAAAAGGAAAGGAAATACTGGTAAAGTAGAAAAGAAAACAAAAATGTCAAGAACTTAAAGCAAACTCAGACACCCTAAGAATCCCAGTGCTGAAATACAATACATTTTAAAGTGACCAGATACTTTAAATAACAGGAATAGATGGAAATTCTAAAGGTGAAAATAATTATCTATAAAATTTAAAATTTACCGAATGAGCTTAAGAACAGTTTGGACACTGGAAAGGAAGTATAGAAAGTAAATGGCTAAAAATATTGGATATATCCCAGAAAACTGAGGCACAATAAAAAAGGTTTAAGATAGGTATAACTGAAGCTCCAGAAAGAAAGTAGAGACTGAATCAGAAAAAACAGAATCTGCATATCCAATGACCATATCCCTTGAACATTTGATAGAATGATCTCAATCTTCAGATCCAAACTTAGCAAATGCACAGATGCAAAGTAATAATAATAATAATAATAATAATAATAATAATAATAATAATAATAATACACATAGACACATTGGAAACATACATCTAAAACCATAGACCAAACAAAAAAAATCATTAAAATGTAGGCACACACAAAGGGAACAAAAAAATAAAGACACTGATGACTTTTCATTGGAAACAATGGAAGTCAGAGGACAATGGAACGGTATCACTGATGCACTAAGAAGAAAGCCTGCTAACTGAGCCTCTGTGTGCCTGAAAATCCACCTTAAAAAAAGACAGCTTTCAAAAGCCCTTTTCTTGGGAGAGGGTTTTGAGTGATGTGTAAGCATTAAATTTCACAGTAAGAATTGTTAAAGGAAGTCAGTCCTCTGGGCTGAAGAAAAACTACACACGTGGGAGCAAAGAGCATCCCATTAAGATGTGGGTCTTCTGCAAAGCATTATGCAAGTATGTGGTTTATGATGTATGCAGCAATAAAACATATGAAAACATCATAGCATAAAATATACATTATAGATGACATGAGAGGAACTCAGCATGCGGTGCAGACCTATAATCTCAGCCACTTGAGAGGCTGAGGCAGGAGAATCATACATTCAACACTTGTCAGGGTTTAAGGGTGAGCTTAAGGTTAGCTTGGGCAACTTAGTGAGGCACTTCCTCAAAATAAAAGGGAAGAGAGCTGAGGATAGATCATCTGCCTAGCATATATAAGGCTCTGTGTCCTATCTCTAGTTAAAAAAAAATGCCTGGGGGGGCTTATCATAAGTTAAGGATGCAAATAATGACTACCAGGTCTATAAGGAATAAATAAAGATGAAATACACACAGCCTTTATAGCTTACTACTTCTTTACATCAGGGTTTACAGTGTAGCCCAGGCTGTCCTAGAGTTCCAGGTCCTCCAGCCTCAGCATCCAGCTGAAGTTTCAAGTGTCCATGAGCACACCAGGTGTAATCAGTCTTTCAGTTTATATTTCCCCATCTTCTATCAGCCCTCCACCTTTTCTCTGCCAGAAAGAGCCTATCATTATCTTTCCCCAACACCATCCAATGGCTTCCTGGGCTTGGAATTAACCCCAAGTTCTTAATTAAGACTAAGAAAGATCCCACCTGGCTTGTTTCCTGACTAGGTTTTGGATTTACACTGGCTACTGCCCTTCAAGCATGTTACTCCCAGTTCTGTGCTTGGTATTTATGTTCACCAGGACGGTCATCTCCCTGAAGAAGGCAGGATTATCATCTTTGCTCAGTCTCAGAGCACATGTTACCAACCTGAAAGGCCTTTTTCACACGAGCCATTCACATCGTCTGCCCTCTCGATACCACCTGTATTATCTTGTGTGTCATCCGCCTTCTTTGCTGGACTCTGCCTCTCTTGTTCATAGCCATTTTCCCTTTTTCTAGCTAGGTACCTACTGTACATCAGATGTTCCACATACCTTTGTTGAATGAACCAATGTGTTCCACCCCCATCAAGTTACAAATCTTCCTTAAGTTGGCAATGACTTGCCTGATTTCTGGGTCAACTCTAACCAAACCCAGACTTTCCTGCAGATTCAGCCACCCTCCTAAGTAAGTAAATCCAATTGTATTGTGCACAATATATTTATTAAACATCACCTTCTCTGTGGGGATAGGGAATAAGATTCCCGCTCAACAAGGTTCCCAAGATAGATGAAGATGGACCAATATATCATAGTAATAATTATGATAACAATCATAACAATCTAAGTCTTAGCATGGTTGTTAATCTAACTACAATGTAATAATTGCTGTTATCAAAATAAATAAAACTTTGAAATTATGTTAAGTCTTTTAAAGTCCTTTTTTATGGATTCTATTTTATACTAATAGAGTATCAAGTATAATTTTCTGACATTATTTTTCAACCAGAAAAGAAATAAATGGATGATAGGATCTTCATATAGTGGAATGAATACAAGGTTTGGAATTTCCTAGAAAACCTATACCTAAACTTTATTAATAATTAATCATTAATAGTAAGAATAATTGTAGATGTGGCAGTTCATATCTGTAACTTATGAGGTAAGGATGGGGAGATCAAGAGTTCAAGTTAAAAATAAATAAATAAAAGAGCTCAAGTTCAGAGCTGGGCAGTGGTGGTGCAGGCCTTTAATCCCAGCACTTGGGAGGCAGAGGTAGGCAGATCATTGTGAGTTCAAGGCCAGCCTGGTCTACAAAGTGATTCCAGGACACTCAAGGCTACACAGAGAAACCCTGTCTTGAAAAAACAAAAGAAAAAAAAAAAAGAGTTCAAGCTCATCCTCAGTCTGGAGTACATGACACCTTATCTCAAAAACCCAGACTGTTAATATTAGTAATAATAAATATAATTGCTAAGAATTTATCATGGCCCATGAAGAAGTAGGATAATCTGTACAGTTAATTCTGACTCAATGTGTAATGGTGCACATGGGAAACTCCCATGACTTAAGCATGAGATTCTCATCTCTGAAGAGGCAGAAATTTCTACAGTAGTTGTCAGAACTTAGGGTAGTAGTCAATGTGGGGTGAATATACGAGAAGTTTAAAGCACTCTCTATAGTTTTTAGTAGTTGCCCCATCAGATACTGTAGAAGAGGCAGCAGCTCCTGACCAGGGCTATTTTGCTTGCTGAGAAGACCTGTCTCCTACATAAGCTAGAAGCAGGCTGGCTTCTCCCACACACATCTAGGAGTCTGCAGGTCACGACAAAAACGAAACAAGCAAAATTATATTAACACTGCCAAGGAAAGGTTCATGCAGTAAATTCCTAACTGTAACCATTTGATGAATTAAATTGAGATGCTTGTCTTTGCCAAAACCCATGGGCCTATCTGAAATTGGGAGGAAGGAGGGTTTCATAAAAGGAATGTTGGAAGTGATCTGGAAGGATGGATGAAACTCGCCTTGGTGGGTATAGCATAACTCATAGCTGAGAAGTATTTGTAAAGCAGGTGAGGAAACAAGATATCTGGGCTCCCATGTACACATTTTAAAAAGAGTTTTACTTTTGTATCACTTTGTTGTAGGAAGTGATCTATCTTTTCAAAAAGTAACTTTAAAAGTGTTGCATTCTCTTTCACTGAAAGTATCTGAGATGTCTAGGGATGCTCTTTTAGGTACCAGGAAGAAGACAGGCTGGATCCGTGATATACTATCTATCAAAAAGGCTTGTCTTAGTAAGTGCAAATAAGTGCAGACCAAATACACTGAGTTTGGGGAAGGCCCAAATTTAAACTCTTAGAACACTGAATGTCCCTGATGAATTTCCAAGAAAATTTGCTCATTATCATCCAGGTGGCAATTTCTGGAGGGTTTTAAGTATGCCCACAGCGGGGAAAGCACCACATTCCTCTAGACACTCTAAAGTAGGGCCAGATGTCATTCACAGACCGAGGCTCAGTGAACACATAATCGCTGCGTTGACACGTCCCACTGCCGGTCCCAGCAAAGGAAGCCCAACACCCCATTATGGTGGCCTCAGCTTAAAGATAGCCAACAATAAAACTTCCTTCACCTCTCCCCTAGTGCTCTTGGTAGCCCCAAAGCATTTCGTAAGCCTTCTTTCCTGATGCTGAACTGCGGTGAAATGTGCCTCTACTCTACACTAGTGTTATTTGAGTATACACACGTCTAGTATATGTAGGACAAGGTATAGGTGTCATTACATCCATTTTTTCCTATGAGGAAACTGGGACAATGCAGACTGATGGGCTAAGTGTCAGAATTTGAACCCATCTCTTTTTGTTCCTCCAGGCTTTCTTACAACTTGTAGCCAACAGTCCCCACATAATACTTTCTACCATGAAAACTGAGTAGCTGCCATACACCTGTCCTTCTCTCAGAACCTTTCTCTCCTCACTACCTGCCTTTAATGACAACGATAATCAGTCACCACTTGGTGACAAACACGACATTGAATTCTGGGAATGTGTAGAGTGTAACGCACCCTTGATTCCAAAGATCACATGATGTGCCAAGGAACAGAGCTTTATCCTGGGTCTCTGTGACACTAAATATTTTTTTTAAAGTATGTTTATATCTGAGTCATTGTATCTAAACAGTAATAAAACCATCCAAGCAGCTAAAAAGGGGGAAAGACACCGAGAGAAGAATTCTTTAGGAAAAGAGGACAAGGAGAACTACATTTCAAATCTTTCTAGAAACAAGTAGAAAATGTGGCCCCAGTTTACCCCTCACTACCAGCAGAAAGATACAGAGATGTGCTGGCAGATGGAATGGGGATACAGTGAAAGTCATGCAGAGAAACCTCAGCACCAAAAACCCAAACCAGACCAAACAGGAGGCCCTAGACAGTGGCTCTCAAGCTGTGGGTAGCAAACATAGGAAATCATATTTCTGAAGGTCTTAGGAATGGAAACACTGCTCAGTAGCAACATTGCAGTTATGAAGTAGCAATGAAAATAAACTCATGGTTTGGGGGTTCCTAAGACCATTGGAAACGAGTATTTTCTGATGGTTACCATGCACAGGTTGAGAACCGCTGCCCTAGAGCACCCTAGTTTCATAGTTACCACTATCTCATAATTTCTTCTGAGGATTCTGCTGAATTTTTGATAACGGAAATTACATAATATGATGTCTCTCATTACAAAGTCCCAGAGAGGAGGAAGTCACTTGCTGTCAGGGTTGGCTAGTGAGGGTTCGAACTTGTGCCCACTTGTCAAGGCGGGGGGGACCTACTTCCCTCATCGTCAGGGCGGGTTCTTCAGGAGACTAAACATACAGCTCACTGTAGCCATCCCAGCTTACATGGGTAACGGTTTCCAATGCCCTCAGATGGATCATATCTGTGATTCCAACTTGGAAATCACAACCCTCAGAGTGTCCCTATGAAAAGGTAAATTGGGTACTGTCATTGCTACTTTACTGATAAGAAAAATAAATCTCAAGAAAGTTGTAAGATTTTCCCAATATCACATGGCATAGAGGAAAGATGGTGCCTGGGCATGGACTTTTTTTTTCCCTACCTCAACCCAATTCCCTGATAGCTCCTACACTGAGCTTGGACCAGGCAGAGGAAGTAAGACTCCAGACCTGCTTGTGGAACAGCACTGAGACCTCACACGTCTGGCTGGTTTGCTAACTGAAGCAAGCCCACTTACCCAGCGCCTCACCTGGCTTGCTTCAACTCCCACTTAACGGCTTTCCAGAAAAGCACCAACCATTTGGAACAACTTTTCTAAAACTCAATTTGGCATTTATTTAGTCTAAGAAGTAATTATGGATGCAGAAGAGGAGTTAGCCACACTGTCTCCACCGTTGTTTTACCTATGACAGCCACAAAACCTTTTTTAGTTTTAAGTTGAGCATCTTCCAAGAATATGGAATGGTGAAATCCATCAGGATGCCGGCCTATGCTAGCATCACTGGTCATCTAAAATTGTGTCACATGAGGGCGGGAATGTAGCTGAGCTGTAGACTACATGCGCGAGTTTGTAAGGCCCTGGTTCCATCCCCAGCATCCAGAAAGAGCGTCCCTAGTAGATAACTGCATGAAGGATTATTCTCAGCTTGTAAAAGGAAAAATGTATGGGTGATTCTGCTTTGTAATTACGCAAATCTGTACACAGAGGCATAGACCAAGATGCTATTTCTGAGTGAGGGAATTATGGGTACTAAAAAATAAGTGTGTTTTCTAATTTTTCTTTAAATAAAGAATTGTTTCTTAAATCAGGGGTAAGTTTTATTTTTATTTTTACATGTTTTTCTTCTTTCTTGTTCTATTTTTGAGACAGAGTCTCATGTACCTCAGGCTAGCCTCAATGTGTAGATAAGGCTGACCTGGTATTTCTGATTTTCCTGCTTCCACCTCTGGGGTGCTGGGATTACAAGCATACTGTGTAGAACCACCTGGTGTAAAAGGCCTGAGCCGCACAAATTAAACCAGAGATCATTCAGAAAGGCATGAGCTCTGCTCCAGGAAAGCCCCTAGTCTCTCATTCAGACTCTGTGCTGTTGTCTTCTCCTTACTACTTTAATTGCAGAATTCAGAGGGCGCAGTGGTAGGAGACTGTAATTTAGTGAAAACAAACTCCACACATAGCACTGATCCTGAGTGAGTGCCTCTTGTCTGGTTCATGTTAATGACCAGACTATCAGGAAGAGGAAATGACATCCTCTTGGAAGAATGATATACGCAATTAAAAAAAAATAGGGGCATCAAGATAGCTCAGTGGGTGCTTACCTTCAAGTTTAATAATCTGAGCTCAAGCCCTGTAACCCACATGGCAGAAGGAGGGAACTAACTCCCACAAGTTGTTTCCTGACCTCCATTCACATGCCATGCATGTACACACACACACACACACACACACACACACACACACACACACACACCCCACATACATACACACCACATATTCATACCACATACACTACATACATATGCACATACTACATACATATACACAT